>NC_139242.1:10657922-11857922 GCF_977018435.1 Lepisma saccharinum
CACTATGTGCCTCCACCGGGTATTGAACACTAAATTATGAATAATGAATTATGATTACTCAGATTTATTCGATTACTCAAGAGTTTTGACTTCACCCTTTCTGATTCTATGGTTTTGCTCTTGTATGCACGCCTATTTCTTTTTTGCTCTTTGTGTACACATAACCTATGTGTCTAGTATTGAAGATTCAGTCTTTTTCAATTTTTAGAAAAATAAATCAAAATAAAATTTATGTTGATGACAATTGTTTTCAGCTAATTAAACGACTATAAAGATTCCATGTAAAAGTGTATTGTAAAGTCACACATGAAATGACATCGTTATCACGAGGAAATGTGAGTCTCTTGAAGACTTCAATTAGTTCCATCCAGCTTAAATTATTATTCAACTTCTCACTTAGAATAAAATCAACGAATCCAAAACGGTAAATCATTGTTGTTGTTAGGTCTCGTTATCTGATTTCTAGTGAACTATTAAGCAAGAATTTATTGATATATTTGAAGAAATAAGGAATTTCAAGAAAAGTCAGACTAAACATGTAACTCACAACATCAAAACAAAGTTAAATTCAATGTGCACTACATGCACAAGATAATGGATATGACTGCTGAAGAAAAATTACAACTTCTCAAAGGAACACTACTTCCAGAGGTTTCTCCAACCTTACATATCTACGAAAATTTTGTAACTGATTATTTAAAATTCTTACGTATTTCAGTTTTATTTCATTGGTGTGTTCTGAATAGCCTTAAATATGTTATTTTTATGCTATACTGAAGTTGCTTACGTTAGTATTGGCTGATATAACACTGAACCCAAGACAGGCTCACCTAAGCTTCATGGAATAGAGTAAATTGCCATTTCTGTGATAGCTCTATACTGTCTTGTAGATCGTTCCTGGCAGTCTCAGTATCCGAGCGTTTTGAATGTTTGACTTCGACCTCAAGTTCAAAGGAAGTGGATTTGAATTTGAACCGAGACAAGGACGTACATTAGTTCTATCTGTATTGATTTCAAATTCAAACAGATCGGTTGGGAAATTATGGCACACATTATTAGTCTTACGGGACATGAAGTATGGTAGTCCAAAGTACCTCAAACACCCTTAAATGATTTTCAATCCCACGTGTTTGAGAAGATAGTGAGAACTTGATCTACTATACAGGTACAGTACCCAGCAATAATACTGAGATACCTAAATCTTGAAATACTCGTTTCCTTCAAGGCGTTATGTCTATTGTATAATGTAAACTCTTATCACCGCCGTGGAGTTGAGCAACACACATAACGCCTTGCAGGGAAATGGGTATTTCAGGATCTCAGTGTCTCATTTCAATGCCGGTGACTGTACATTATATCCATTCAGTTTCATATTAAAATGCTTAAATGTGGCATATGTGTGCTTGATTTTCCAGATGTTAGCCTTCCTGCTAGTTTTTCTTTTCTTTCTCCTGGAATTGGTTCTCGTCTAAGGTGTGGGAGAGCAATGCCTCCCCTGCCCTCTTGTGGTTTCGCAACTGCTCCCATTAATCCTTTCTTTTTCCTAATAGCATTATTCGATGCATATTTTATCTTCGAACAAACCAAAATCTGAGAAGATGTGTAAAAGCTTAAGCATATTAGCATATTATAGGGAGCGATTCATTCCTTTCAAAAACAATAATTTCAGCAGCTGCGTCCTTCAAAATGCAGAAAAACTACTACTCCACGACTTTTTTACTCTTAGATAGATAACGCTCAATGCTAAGTGAAATGCCTGAACGAGAACAGTCGTTGATCATCAGGAGGTTCTCATTTACTAGCAACTTGTATTTATTACGTGACTTCTGCCAGAAAAATACAGCAGCTCATCCCTTTTTTTCCGAAAAAAATATACCGTGTTATGTAAAAATTGTCTCCGTTGACAAAGTTTGCAAACTTCATTATATTTTCGTATTTTTGTCATCAGAGTTCTTGCTCCGTTTTGAAATTACATCCTAATGATTTCTTTGTGTAGGAAATGGAGAATCAGATCTAATTATCTTATCTAATTCCGATCGAGAGAGGGAAAATTTATGGCATTATTGCTGTACGCTAATCATCATCGATCACACGAGATAGATTTCTGATCACCTTTGAAGATGGATAAATTATGATTTTTTCCCTAATACTTTTCATTTATAAAACATTATCTTTCCAGCCGAGTGGTTAGCATATCGCGCTGCGACGCCAAGGGTCCCGGGTTCGAATCCCGGTCGGGCTTGGTTGTTTGTGAATGTCCATTCATCAATTTCATCATTTCATCACTCATCCCCATCTTCGCAAATTAGCCAAGAGGCACAAAACGCGAAGTAAAATAAAACTAAATCAAATCAAATCAAATCAAAATATCTTTCCAGTAACATGAATTCTTTCCCAATAATTTATTATAAATTATCATGCATATTTATGTGGCAAAAAATTATTTTTGAGTTGACTTATTTACACCAATACAATGAACACATGTGTTAAGAATGTATTATGTCGTATCTCATTGAGCGACTTCAAGCTATAACTATTTACAGTTTTCATGTTTCCATTTTGTGCCACAATATGCCTTACAATATCGCCAAAGGCTATTTATTTTCGGTATATAATACATAATTTGATTTTTTTTAAAAATTGTCAATTAACAAGATCATAATCCAAAATTCGACCCTATCGAATAAATTGTTACATAATATGTAGCTATACTTTCTCCAATTCATTACATTGAGATCCAAGTTCTTGACATTTCACCAGGCTCTCAAACTCTTTCATATGTATCTGGACCCACGGAGGATTATTCTGGCCATGAGTCCAGACGCCAAAGCCTCGCTAGTCTGCAGAATGCAGCCCAGTGTGTGCTACGTGGAAGGGAGGTTGATATTTGGGTGTCTTCACAAAGGGTCTCCCCGTACAGCCCCTTTTTAGTCTTAAGATATATATGGCGCATTTCAATTAAATTTAAATAAGTGCATTTACAAATGTGACAAGTATCAATCCAGTCACTACACAAAATAACTCATGAACTTTCTAAGTTCCTATACCTCTTTAGGGTAGTCAGAATTCTGTGCGTTCGATGTTATCGGGTAACTCAGAAAGTTTTTGTAACAAGAAAGAAAAATGGTGATCTCTTGAGCACAAATTGCACAGCGACGGTTACCTTGGCAACTCAGCAACAGCGACGAGAGTCAGTCATTTGGAAAATCGAAATAAAATTAATTGCAACTTTCTTTCCCTTAGACGCTCGTTGGATCTTGGAACAATTTCAGATCAATTCAGGATCTCATGTTACGGGATAGGGTCCTGGCCTGGACATAGGTGATTCTTTAATATTGTAACTTTACAAACTTTATTTGATCGTCGTTAGAATAAAGAGGCCAAAAAACATAAATAAGAATAAGAAGAAAGAAAAAAATCGAAGAAATGTTCGCATTGGGTATGATTGTAGTACCATACGTACGAATAATACATTTCGCCAATAAATAAATCGGTTCAAGAGACTTGCAGTATTTTTAGAGGTAAACTTCCAGGGAGCCAAGCTTAGCAGAAAAGGTGAAAGGATACAAATCCTATACACCCCACTCACAGTTATATATAGCCGGACACTGTGGCTGAGTGGCTAGTACATCGCGCTGCGACGCCAAGGGCCCCGTGTTCGAATCCTGCTCGGGCATGGTTGTTTGTGAATGTCCATTCATCAATTTCATCATTTCATCACTCATCCCCATCCACATACTGTGCATAAAGTCCACTTTATACACAGTAAGGCTAAGGCTAAACCTATAGTTTAAAGTGAGATCCGAACCACCGGCATCCCTTGATTACAAGGCGAGGACGCTACTACTGCGCAATCGGGGAGGCCTTAATATTATTATTATTTTACAATATGTCAATCGGTAACTCATGAACACAAGCGAAATTCACCTGAACTTAGGTTTTGAATTAATGAATTAATTAATGATATGATTAATTTTAGTTCGTTTTTCTGCGTAATCGCGAAGGTGACGATGAAGCATGATATGATGAAAGTTCATGAAGGGAGACTTACAAACATTTATGCCAAGGACGATTCCAAGACCGTTGGCATCGTATCACGCTGTGGAACTTGGGTGTTGTTGTCTTTTGTAGGTACAAGAATTGAAGAAAACAATGATTAAGGATAGTCATTAGCAAGCCATTATTACTTACATTGTTTATATTTACCATGTAAGTGTTTTCACTGCTTTGTAAAATCTACAGAAGACTTCAAAATACGATTAAGGCTTCAAAACAAAATTTGAATAATTTTTATTTTCACAATAAAAAAAATTCAAAACCCTGTAAATAAAAACAACATTATTTTGGGAATAATATGATATTTTCTATTAAAAAGAGAAGCGAGAATGATCATTTAAGTCTCAAAGGTGAGTCTTTTCTAAACGATTGTGCTTTACTTAAAAAAGAAAGGATTACTCATGAAGTATGTTAGTCCAAAGTTACTCTCTTGCAACAGGTTTCTTTTCCAAATATTATTCATTTTCATAAATAGTCGGAAAATAGCGGCATTTATTACACAAGGAAGGACACACGAATGACTACATATTCCACAAATACGCCTCTACCTGTTTTGGTTTGATTGATTCACTTTATTTTACTTCGCTTTTTGTGCCACTTTTGGCAATTTGAGAAGATGGGAATGAGTGATGATATGATGAAATTGATGAATGGATACTCACAAACATCCATGCCCAAGCCGAGATTCAAACCCGGGATTCCTGGCATTGTAGACCGATGTGTTAACCACTCCGCCACGGTGGCCAGCTTTTTTATTTGTTCTGAGAACATTAATGATGCCACAAGCGGACTAATTCCTTACCATATATCGTTCAACAATATTATATAATTAAACAGAACTCTATTACAGTGCAATGTGAAAAATACATCTGAAAAGAACAGGAACCAATGAAAATATTACCTAAATCACGAAAACAACGTCCTATTCCAAACTAACTTTCTCCCCTCTTATCTCCATTAAAATCTTTCATTCCGATGCAGCAGCGACGAGGAACGCCAATCAGAATTTTGAAAGCCGTGAATTTCCCCCTCCTTTGTTTCCACGTCACGTTCCCGCTTCAAGGATTCTTTCGGGGCCGCATCAACTTCACCCTCAATATTGTTTTTGTTCTGCAGACCTCAAAATTCCAACTATGGAATTTTTAATATAGATCAGGGATCTCTCCCGATACACATGAAACGTCCACCTTCACTGCTGGCTCCTGTCAGGTGCATTTGCACACATTTTGTGCATTCCTAACTTTATCATAACATGTGCATTATTTCCATGATCTCTATTAATTTCTAATGTCTGGATAATAAATATCATGGAATTCATCTCAAAATAACACAAACCATATTCTCCAAAGTTAAATTTGTAACATAAAAGTGGTAAAAAGCACATTGTCATCGTGATTGTGCTTGTGTGTGTGAGTGCGTGATGTGTGTGTGTAATTAACCTACACATAAACGTGAGCGTGTGAAAAAATTCTCGGCTATACTGTTCGTGATTCCACCTGGCGGCTGACGTTCATCGCCATATCTGTCCCTCGGCCGTCTTCGGGTGCGTGTGGCTCGATGGATGTCAACAAACTCTGTTGCGACTTAAAAGCTGTAGAGGTAACATTGCTTTCCCGAAGCAACGTTGCCAAGCGTGCTTCTGTATTTGCAAATTGCATACCGACCTAAGGGTGCTCGTTATGGAAACTTCATTGTGCAGGACCACGTGTGCATGTGCACCATTAACTCCCGTTCATTTCTAGTGGTGACGATATCGTTAACGGATAACTCTCTCGCTTTACAGTACGTTTGGCAACATGTGATGTATCCGACGCTCATTTGTTGTGTCCCGCTAACAACATTCGGTGCCTTGTGACTAGAAAATTTCCGATGTCAGTCGAGAAAATTTCAACTGATCGCTGATTCGCTGTTTCCCATCCGCCAGCTTTAAATACGACCACTGTAATATGTATGAAAGAAAGGCAGCTCAGTCCTCTTGGGGGTCAAAATGCGCTTTACGCAAGAAATGTGACCTTGGAGGAGAATATGGTTTTGCCATTCTCCTATAAGCACCGGCTCTAAATGTCAGCCTCGTCATTATTGTCCTGGAAAAGAGTGGTTTTAAACTAACGAACAAAACTTAAAAGAAAACAATAATAATGGCCTCTCGTACCCGTTCGCATCAATTATAATAATAATAATGATAATTATCAATATCTCAGGAACTATCAGAGGCACAAAGACATAATTTCTTGAGAGCTCAATGCAACATGAAATAACTCTTTCTGAGACAGCAAAAGAAATAAGGTTACCTGTCGATATCAAATATGGAGATCTGATAATATTCAAAATTGGAGACCTATCAAATTCCAATTTGAATGACAAAATTATTCAATTTGCAAGCCCGCTTACCTATTCATTCATTCATCGTTTTCAGCCTTAAGGGGCTCGTCTTTCTCTGGAATTTGCAGGCTTCTCGTTTTTGCGCCTTACTTTCTGTGTCAGCGTGGAAGCCCGTTTAATTTAATATGTAGTATCTATCATCTGATACCTTCTTCCCCATACCCTTCCATTGAGTCTTTTAGAAGGCAGTTCCTTCTTAGTGAGCCATTTTCTTTTCCTTTCCTTCATCACTTCCAGCAGTGCTCTCCTTTTACTATTTCTTAGTTTGTCTGTCAATTTCACACGATCCACGATAAATTTGTAATTTTCCAATATTTTCCTGACTATTACAAATTAAAATATTAAGTTTCAGCAGGTTGAAAAAAAATGAATTGTTATCCTGTACTTATAAACAATCGAATAGAAGCCATACTAGAAAGTCTGGAAGACCTATCCATAGCTCTTGTCTAGTCTTATGGCGGGCGGTCTACATGCTGGCAAGGGAAGTGAAGAGCGGGAAATATGCAGCACACCAACCAGACAGCGGTGGCGCCGAGAGTTACGACATCGTGGAAGGAAGTGCTGCGCGTACCTCGTTCTACAAGCTTGTGTTTTTCTTATCGCTACAGTTCTATCTTTATACGATATGAATAATATCGGTCGGTATTTCTGTCCATGGGAGTCAAACAGACCAAAGTGAACAGTCAGTACCTAATTATCTTGGATATTTGATACCTCAGAATCAATGACAAATGTGCCATTTGGTGTACCGAGGGACATATCAAATAACAACTTCAATCGGTTTAAATATTGGAATTTGGGTTGTTCATTTTTCTCCTCGAGTCAGGAATCGAAATATTTGATACTTTTGAATCACTCAGAAAAAAAAGTTATATATTTGATCTTCGTCGACTAAGGGAAGCAAGACGTTTCTGTGTAATGTAACATTTAATAACTTGCCTGTCTGTGAATGGGAGGTAAACAAATAACCAATCCATATTATAGGTGTGTTTCATTTACGTTACAAACTGTTACATTGTGGCTTCGAGCAGCCATGATTGAGGCCAGTTCTTCTATGCGCACGGAATTCAAGGGAACGGGCGGAAGATCCTTACACAGGCATTCGTGATTTAAACAAACATGTAGTTGGTGCAGATGTAACGAACGCTACGTGGTGGATATTTAATTGAAAACGACAAATAAAATTAGCCGCAAACTGTGCGCATCCTCAAGTCACATGAAACCCACCTATAGTCACCTATCGCTAACAAATAAATATTGAAATATATTTTCTGGAATTAAAGCCGAAAAAGTAATAATTTCTTAAGATATTACTTAACATTTGGTTATTTATGATACTATGATAAATACAAACATGTACAATACTCGTGTACGTATAATGTCTTATATAATGAAATCTGATTCAGATGCTAAATTATTACTAGGTGTTAAAACCTATTTGAAATTAAATTATACACTTTCTGTTTGTCAAAATTAATAACTATATTTTAAAAATATATATCATTCATTATTTACTTAAACAGATTATTTTCAAGCCTTTTAAATCCATAAAGAAGTTTATGTACTAACATGCAATGATGTCTTACATGTGGCTAGTTATGAAAATGTGGAATTTTATCCATCAAATCATTTTGTTATTTTATGGTTCAGGGATTATTTGGACAACAGGAAATTTGAAAGACGTAAATTCTTTATAGGTTGTATGTACAAAATCGGCAAGGTAATGTATTTCGTACTTATTTTTACTGAAATATACATTATTGAATTTACCTTAAAATATTGGATTACATCAACATAAAGTATGATAAATTGAACACCTGACCACAACTTATTCAATTTGTCCAGACAAAAAGTTTGAAGTTTCATGCTATTAGGATTCCAAACTCCTCTTTAATTACAATTGACGTTTTATAGCAGTGTAAAGCTAAAAAAACTCTGAATATATCACTGGTAACTGGAGGGTAGCGAAACACGTTTCTCTCATTAGAAGATTATAGAGCTTGCAAATCGTTAATTGAATATACCTCTATCACAAAACCACTTGCAATTTTATTGAACGCGTTTGCGTCAGAGGCAGGTATTACAAATTCAGATTAGTCAAATACTAGAGCAACTACCATATTCAATTAATAAAATTAAATCTAGGGACGTTTTGAGGAAAAACATACAGCATAACACGGGTGCGACACATTCTTCAGATGTGATCGATTCACAACATATTCAAAGTACGTGTGCCATGACCTCCTGGCTTCAATGAACACACTTTCACAGACTTTTCAAATTAATTTCATATTACATTGAGCGGTGAAATGACAAATAGTAAAAACGTATTGCATTAATATATTTTTTTCGTAACTTCCAGTATTTTCCACTATACTAGTATGTCTTAAGTAAATATTTAACATATCGGCAAATTGTAATTTTTCACATAACGTTATTATGCACGTTTTCTAGTTACTTCAAAGGCATACTGCTAATTATCAAACAAGGTTAGTAAGTATACATGCCATCATTATAATAACAACTCGCGTATATTCGACGTGGCCTTTGCCCACGTCTTGTACGCTCGAACACAGAGAACTTGAAGTGCATCAAAGCGAATTTGATGCATTTTTAGTGCATCAAATGACACATATAAACGTGTGATCTTGGATTATTGGAAATTGGCTCCGGGTTTGATGCACTTTTACTGCATCAAATGGAATATCGACTATGGAGTGTGTCTTTTGATGCACCTTAGTGTGTCAATTGCCCGTCCGATGGGATTTTATGCATCTAAATGCATAATTTTCAAGTTATACATTTGTATGCATAATTTACACGAAGTAATTCTTCGGTGATTTTACTTACCTTATACAGAAAATAAATTTTGATGTTACGAAAATATGAAATTAATTTTGAATTCATCAGTTCCCAACTTAAATGTCAAAATTGGTGCCACTCGTGCATGTACAAGTCACTAATAATGCATTTTTGATGCATTGTTTCGGCACTGTAAATAAATTGAACTCATCACAGCATTGTAAGGGTGTGAGCAGGATTTTTTCCTCGGGGGAAAGGGGAGGGGTCACATCTTGCTCTCCAGTCATAGAAACTAAAATTTCAGTTTTATTCTTGATCTGGAAGGACACGTTCCGGTACTCTTCAAATTGGTTTGTTCTTGAATTCATTATAAAAATTACTCAAAATATTCTGACATGTTCATAAATAAAAAGGTGACAGAAAAAAGGTGATGGTTAATATTATTTTACAAATCATAAGATTGAAATTATATTGAAAATACTTTGGATTTGTTAACAAGTTCAGACTTGTGTACGTTATTTAGGTAGAAACTAGATTCGCCTTGCTTTTTTCCATAAGCATCTATCATTTTGTTCATGAACAGTTTTTTGGCTGTTTGTACTTTTTCACGACATACAGTTATGGAAGACACCTTAATCTGCTCCGCGGCAGAGAGAATTTATTACGCCGTATTAAGACGTCAGGGATCTCGAATTCGAACCCCGGACTGGGGATTCTTTTTTGTGCGTCTCTCTTCATCAATTTTATCATATCATCACTCATCTCCATTGTCGGGATTAGCGAAAAGTGTAAGAAAAGCGACGCTAATAACAAAAATCAAATAAAGACATATAAGATTTTTTGGTGCATACACTTGCACCATGAGCTCCCTAACATGATGGCAGTAACACCCCCAACTTATTTATTATTACTTCAAACCCCTCCCTCTTCCACCTGCCCGATTCAGAAAATTCTTTGTAAACAACCCCTAGGTGACTGACTCATCACTGTAACGGAAATTCTTGAGGGGCGCTGGCTGACGCTATGCATTCAGTTTCCGTCTTTTGAGGTAGTGATACATACGCTTTGTTTTCGAGTGTTTTGTGTAGTTGTATGCAGATTTCACAAGGAGAGAAGAACTACAGATTTTCGGAGTAACAAAAGTAAGTATCTATGCATATTGTACAATTTTATTTTATGGTTTTCTTTTTCCGTTGGAGTTCTGATTTCACTGCCATATTCCAAACGCTTGAGTAAAAAAAAAAAGCACGTGTTCAGTTCAAACGATTGAATTAAAATGGGAGATCAGCTTCAGGACCCAATATTTAACATAGCACAATAGTTTCACATTAGACTTCGTTGTCACTGTCATTTGCAAAAACTACAAGTCTTAGGGGTGCATTCAATGTTTCTTTGCTTTTGTTATCTGCCTATTTCATAATTTATTTTTGCAATTGAGGACAATCCCAGTGTCGTGAAGCATATACAATATTTTACTTGACACCCGCTATTGTAATAAGGAAAAATTGCCTTCTCATTCCTCTCCCACTTTTCTTTTGTGTATTTCTTTTCTTGTATATTCTAATTTCTAGTTTCGGTTCTTCTTTTCTCATTCTAGAACCTCTTCCTTCCTGTTTACTCCCTCTCTTCTCGATAATTTCTTCTTCCATATTTTTCCTCACATTTTCGGTCTGTTTCTTCTTTATTCTTTCTCTCCATTAGTATTTTACTTTTCCTCATCCTTCTGTCTCTCTTTCTGCCTGCGTTACTTCTATATATCTCTTCCTCCCTCGCTCCTCTATTTCTTTCTGTTTTTTCTATTTCTCTTTGCTCTTTTTCACTTCTTCCTCTCTATCTCGCTTTTCTATCTCTCTTTCATTCTCTCCCTTTCTTGCTTTTCTATTTCGTTTGTTTCTCTATTCCTTTCTCTTTCTCTTGTTCCTCTATTTCTCTTCCCCTATTTATTCTATTTACCTTTCTCTTGCTTCTCTATTTGCACAGTGGTTAGGATCCCACCGTAAACTGTAGGCCAAGTTCTGATCACGCTATATGTACAGTCACGGACACTGCTGGATTGTAATGATTCCATTGAAAGCCAATGCATTCATTACAACCCAAAACTGTCCGTGATTGTACATAAAGTGGATTTTAAAAAAACAACAAAGAAACAATTACCTTCCCCCCCTCCCCTGTGTGTGTGTGTGTGTGCGTGTGTGTGTGCGCGCGCTCCTCGCTCCTCTCTTTCTTTATCTGTCTCTCACTTGTGATTCTCCTCTTTCCTTCACTCTATCTGCAATTTCAATTATCTCCCTTTCTCATATTTTCTGCCGCTTCTTTCTTCTCTCTTTTATCTACCTTAAGGCACTTATTTCTTATGAGTGTGATGGCACGTAGACGTATTGACATCATGTTCGCATGTCGTCATAAGAAGAGAATCACAAGTGAAAGATAAAGCGATATAAAGAAGGGATACTTAGACATACGCCGAAGAAGTGGGGGCATACAAAACCGGGGCAGAGAGGAGAGGGAGAGGAGAAATAAAATATAAAAGACATGGGAGAGTGAAATAGGGAAGCGAGAGAGCGGGGGGAGGGCATAAATAGGGAAACGAGGGAGAGACGCAGACAAAGATATAGAAAAGCAATCTGCGGGTTCCCATGGTTGCCTGCACCAATCAGCAACCACATCGAATTTACTCAAACTGAATTTTGTTCTATCTTCTATAAAAATGGAGTAGGCGTACATAAAGTAGAGTAGGCGTTTTAAGTCCACGTTATGCACAGTAAGGCTAATCGGGACTGGACCTACAGTTTAAAGTGGAATCCGAACCACTATGTGCCTCCACCGGGTATCGAACCCGGGACCCCTTGATTACAAGGCGACGACGTTATCATTGCACCATCGTGGAGGCCCTGGTTCTACCAGTGGTGTGCCCAGGATTTTCAAAAGGGTGAAGGGGCTTAAGTATACTTTCTTTGTAGTCCACTGTAGTGTACTGGAGCAAAGGGGGGTTATGATCCCCACAAACCAACTTTGTCCTTGGGCACGCCACTGGGTTCTACGTTAGCATTCAATGTTAACTAGATATTATCCATTGTCTAATGCTTTAATAACTGTAGTTTTGTGAACTAGACAATGGATAATGTCGAATTAATATTCCATACTAACATTATTTCATACAACAGAAGAATTTTAAAATGTGATATTGCACTCATCTTAGTAATTAGGATTGAAATTTTATTTTTGAATGCTACTTGTTTGTTGTTCATTAATTTTAACTGTGCCATTAAAATGATGCTCAAGTAATATTTTGTTTTTCTGCTTATCCCAAGTAAATGTCTCATGCAAAGTTTTTCTTTTTTAATTTAAGGCACTTGTTCCTGTCATGAAGACAAGAGAAAAATATTCAGAAGCTATTGTGCAGAGGAACATCAAGCATAATATTAAAGGACTGAAGAGGGATTATTCTGTGCTTGTTGTTGATACCCACCAACAAAGCAAGCAAAAGGTAGGTGTGTGTGACATATTGTTATCCGACACATGTAAAATTACATTTCCAAACCAATCGGTGCTAAGACAATCTCACTTTCCACAGAAAATTTACCATGGTGCAAGTGTTGCTCATTAGGACTTGCAAGTTAACAAATATAAATAGTATATTTCAATGTTGAATACATTTGAAAATGTCTTCAGAATATTTTTTCCTTCGCTTCAACATTAGATAGATTATAGGCTTATTAATTAAACTGCTTGACATAACATCCAGTGGCATGCCCAAGATAGTTTGGCGGGGATCATAACCACCTCTTTGGCCCGGTATTCTTAACAAAAGCACATCAAAGACAGAAAAGATGGCAAATTGAGGGCTTATTAATAAAAATACGTATATCTACCCCCCACCTTTTGAAAATCGTGATAATTGATAACATATATGTAGTCTCTCTCTCAATCTCTCTCTCTCTGTATGTGTGTATGTAAATTATACTATATGATTCCTTATTTGTATACAAAATCCAAAGAGTTGATGTTAAATTTGTTTCAGTGGTGGAGTTCTTTTGTGGAAAATTATTTATGTACTTATAGGCGTTATAAATAAGGATATCATGTCAATTTCCTGTTTAATTTTGCTTTTGACTGCTTAATGTGCAATAACTATATCTTGCCTCTTCTATTGTATATATTTTATTACTCCCTTTCAAATGTGTCTCCAGCACAATGTCTATTATCTTAATGACATGTGGAATATGCATTTCGTAAGTCATAAGGTCATTTTGGCTATAAATTTACCCTACCACCCCTAAATACAAACTTACACCCTCATATGGAAAATTCAGGATACACCCCTGAAAATATTTTCTTTTTTTAAATGCAAATGATAAATAATTTTAAGTAACTATATATACATAATGGCCAACAAAAGATTCAGTCATGTATTTTCTCTTTCATTTTATTAATTGGTTGAGATACGCAATAAATGGCTTTTGATATTTCTTTTTTCTATTAACATACAAGTTTTTAGCACATCAAGCTACCCATCAAAGACTTGGAAATTTTATTATTACAATGACATTTAGTCATCTAAATGCGACACTATATTGGAAAAGCAGTATTTACGTCTTCCTCTCTTACAAATGCTGACGCTCATGTTTTGAAATACGAAAAGTCTAGCATAATTCCCTTACAGTACTTTTCGGGGTGAAAATAAACGTTCTTTAAGTTCCCTAGCAACGTCAGTTTCCATGGACAACAACAAGCACGGCAAGCTCTAAGAAATTGCATGTCATTATACCCCCTAAACATTTAGTTAAAACAAGCACGAAGTAGATATTTACTCATTAAGTATAACTATATATACGTAATTCCATCTGAACTGAATCTTCTTCTTATTAGATGTCACCCTTATTTCAGGAACCTTTTCAAAACCATGAGTTCATTCATCTGTGTGCTATTGATCTGTGAGAAATATAATGTACAGGGTGGCTCAATAAGTCACTTAACACCCCCAGTACAACGCCACTGCTGCATGGAACGTGAAAATGGCGATGACCAATCGTTGCCTGGCCAAGGGGGAACCACATTGACGTCACCCGCATGGTCGGCGGCCATCTTTATGTCCGCCATCTTGAATTCAACTTCAGAATTTTCAATAGGATGGGGGTCGTGCGACATATCAAAATGGGCTAGAATTTCACCAGGAAAACAACTGTGACATTTGTTTTCACCTAACTTTAATTGTTGCAGAGTTAACAATACCACAAAGTTATGGCTCAATAAGTCACTTAACACCCCCAGTACAAGGCCACTGCGGCATGGAACGTGAAAACGGAAATGACCAATCGTTGCCTGGCCAAGGGGGAACCACATTGACGTCACCCGCATGGTCGGCAGCCATTTTGATACCCGCCATCTTGAATTCAACTTCAGAATTTTAAATGGGAAGGGGGTCCTGCGACATATCACAATGGGCTAGAATTTCACCAGGAAAACAACTGTGACATTTGTTTTCACCTAACTTTAATTGTTGCAGAGTTAACAATACCACAAAGTTATGGCTCAATAAGTCACTTAACACCCCCAGTACAAGGCCACTGCGACATGGAACGTGAAAATGGCGATGACCAATCGTTGCCTGGCCAAGGGGGAACCACATTGACGTCACCCGCATGGTCGGCAGCCATCTTGATGCCCGCCATCTTGAATTCAACTTCAGAAATTTAAATGGGAAGGGGGTCGTGCGACATATCAAAATGGGCTAGAATGTCACCAGGAAAACAACTGGGACATTTGTTTTCACCTAACTTTAATTGTTGCAGAGTTAACAATACCACAAAGTTATGGCTCAATAAGTCACTTAACACCCTCAGTACAAGGCCACTGCGGCATGGAACGTGAAAATGGAAATGACCAATCGTTGCCTGGCCAAGGGGGAACCACACTGACGTCACCCGCATGGTCGGCAGCCATCTTGATGCCCGCCATCTTGAATTCAACTTCAGAAATTTAAATGGGAAGGGGGTCGTGCGACATATCAAAATGAGCTAGAATTTCACCAGGAAAACAACTGTGACATTTGTTTTTACCTAACTTTAATTGTTGCAGAGTTAACAATACCACAAAGTTATAACACATGCTCAATAACGTCCCTCTTGCGCAACACACACGTGTAATCGTCTCTCCCATGACCTTACCATATTCTGAAGAACCTCAGGAGTTATTGCAGTACAGGCATCCACAATGCGTGTGCGCAAGTGGGCCAGATCCCTGATTTTCGTAGCATACACCATGGCTTTCAGGTGTCCCCAGAGGTAAAAGTCCAATGGTGTCAGGTCAGGTGAGCGTGCAGGCCATTCCACAGTCCCTCGGTGACCAATCCAGTGGTGAGGGAATTGTTGATCCATTTACTGACGGACTATCATCCCATAGTGAGGTGAAGCACCATCTTGCTGGAACCATTCAGGATAGCTCCCATCCTCGGACAGTAAGGATGGTAAGATCTGCTCCCGTAGCAGAAGCAAGTAGCCCTCTGCATTTAAGTTGCCCTCAATAAAAAATGGACCGACAAGTCGGGAACCCCAAGTACCACACCACACCATTAGCTTCCCGCCTCCCGTCACCTTGCTGGGATCTGTCCAATGTGGATTTTCGGGTGAAAAGTACCACAGATTTTGCTTATTCACCTCTCCCGACACATAAAAATTAGCCTCATCACTGAACAGAATCTTGCTACCGACGGCAGGGTCACGTTGCAGTTGTGCTATAGCCCACTCACAAAACTGCAAACGCCTGTCTGGATCGTCCTCACTAAGGTACTGCTGCAGCTGTATCTTATACGGATGCCAGTGGTGGTCACGTACAATGCTTTGAATTGAACCCCTGCTGACACCGCTTTCCAGCGCCAGTCTCCGTGTGCTACGGGTTGGGGACTTTGCAAATGATGCCAACACCGCTACAGCAGTACTCTCATCCATGGCTGTTTTCGGACGTCCATGTCGCGGCTTGTCGTCCAAAGATCCAGTATCTTGAAACTTTGCCAGCAACTGGCTGACGGCCACATGTGACACCGGTTGTCTTGCAGGATTGCGGTTATTGAAGTCTGCGGCAATGTCACGCGTACTTCTCTCCCCTGACAGCAATATGATGGCAATCCGTTCCTCACGTGTTAGTGGCATTTTCGTTCAGATCAGTGAAAAAGGAAATATGCTACTCTTGACACGATCAATTCACATCATCACTCTTTTAAACTTTTATGTAAAGACAAAACACAATCGTAATTCCCATGCCAACCAATACTACAAGATATGTACATACCGGTAAGTCAATATCCGGACATATTCAGTAATTGGTCTAACAATAAATACCACATAATCACATACTAACGATTATTTGAACAATAAACATTTAAGCAAAAAGGAAAGGACGTGTCACTCTCCCATGGGGAAATCGCCCTTAAATTTAAAGTTAGGTGAAAACATATGTCACAGTTGTTTTCCTGGTGAAATTCTAGCCCATTTTGATATGTCGCACGACCCCCTTCCCATTTAAATTTCTGAAGTTGAATTCAAGATGGCGGGCATCAAGATGGCTGCCGACCATGCGGGTGACGTCAATGTGGTTCCCGTTGGCCAGGCAACGATTGGTCATTTCCATTTTCACGTTCCATGTCGCAGTGGCCTTGTACTGGGGGTGTTAAGTGACTTATTGAGCCATAACTTTGTGGTATTGTTAACTCTGCAACAATTAAAGTTAGGTGAAAACAAATGTCACAGTTGTTTTTCTGGTGAAATTCTAGCCCATTTTGATATGTCGCACGACCCCCTTCCCATTTAAAATTCTGAAGTTGAATTCAAGATGGCGGACATCAAGATGGCCGCCGACCGTGTGGGTGGCGTCAATGTGGTTCTCCCTTGGCCTGATAACGATTGGTCATCACCATTTCCATGTTGCGCGTTGCAGTGGCCTTGTACTGGGGGTGTTAAGTGACTTATTGAGCCACCCTGTATCTCGACAATTAAGAATTGAAGGAAACAATGTGTGCTGCAAAAAATGCCCGTGGCAACGGTTGCTAAGGACGTGAAGAAAGGGCATTTTCACCCTTAAGGAAGAGCTAATTGAGCGATTTCTTAATTTTCTCGGTATTTTTGGAGGGGGTCGTAATCGGGCTTTTTTCGCCTCCGCGGCTTCCTTGATGGAGAACTTTATGTCAGTGAGTCAGTGAGTGGTTGGATTGGGGCTTTATATATATTGGACCCGCGTACTTTCGACGTGTCCTTTGGCCACGTCTTGTACGCTCGCATGCTTGACCTTCGGCCACATTGTGAATGCAATCACGTTATAGATGGGGTTCCTCAATGATCTTAATGTCTTTGAAAATGTCTGCATGTTGTATTGGATGATGGGGAACATATAACTTTGAAAAGTTTAGAAAGTAACTTTATGTGTGTATGGGCTCTAATAAGGTACAAATATTCAAACTATTATTGTCTATTTTCTTCATAATGAACTGAGTAAGTAATAACCGTTTAAAGATAATTAGTTGGATGTTTTGCATAAACGAATTAAATTGCGACACTAAATTGAAAATGTTATATTTACTTCTTTTGTCATTTTCACATTTTTGAACGTAATTGGATAATAACTGTTTTCCGTCATTCCCCTCAAATGCCTACCTTGCCTCTGTAATAAATTCTGATGCTCGCATTTTGAAATTCGAAGAGTCTAGCATAATTCCCTTACAGTAGTTTTCGGGGTGAAAATAAACATTCTTTAAGTTCCCTAGCAACGTCCGTTTCCATGGACAACAACAGGCACGGCAAGCTCTAAGGAATTGCATGTCATTATACCCCCTAAACATTTAGTTAAAACAAGCACGATGTACATATTTACGCATTGAGTATAATATATACGTAATTGTATCTGGGCTGAAACTCCTTATTATGTAGATGTCACCCTTGTTTCAGGCACCTTTTCAAAGTCATGAGTTCATTCATCTGTGTGCTATTGATCTGTGAGAAATATAATGTAGCTAGACAATTAAGAATTGAAGGGATTGAGTCTGTGGTTACAGATGAGATTGTGTAAGTGATTTGTTGCAAAGATAATTTTGTGTTCTAAGTTAGAATTTGAGACTTTATAGTTTACTGTTTGAATATTAGTGTCGTTTTAAATATATGTGCGACAATGTGAACATTAATTCATGAAAAAATCATGGAACTTTCCAGCAACGTGGAAATCATAACTTCTGTAGAAGAAGTTAATAAGTTGAATTCTCAGTGTAATAATATAGATTACACCCAACAAATTACTAAATCAAGTTCCAAAAAAGTTTATGAGCAACAGGTATTGAAGTACAGAAGTAATCATTTTGGGTCCGTATGAAATATTTGTGAAATCTAAACATCAGGATGCCTCAGGTGGAAATGGCAAAGGAAACATTGGTCAACTTCACATTTTAAAATTAGGCCAAATAGTCAGCAAAGAAAATATTAGAGGTTTGAAAGAGATAGATAGCCTTGGGAAAAATCTAGCTGGACTTACATTTACGACATCTAATTATGCAAATGATTTCCTTTCGAATCCATTACTGTTACATAATAATTGGGAAGGTTTTGTTCCATCACACCGAGTACGAAGAATGGGAATTATGAAAGATGTACATCAGTCAATAAGTGAAGATGAAATTTTGCAAAATATAAATTCATCAACAGCCAAAGTAATAAAGGTAAAACGCATTGTGAAGTATAAGTACGAGGAGGGTACTCGCGTTGCTGTTCCAACTCGAACGGTAATTGTAACATTCGACTCGCAATCCTTACCACAATATGTCACACTGTTTTACAAAAAGTTTGATATTGATAGGTACATTCCCTTGATTAAACAGTGCACTAATTGTTTTTATTATGGGCACTTCAGGGCTAATTGCAAAAGTAAATTAAAATGCAAACGCTGTGGTGAGAATCACGAATCGTCCTCTTGCACAAATAAGATCAAGTGTTTCCATTGTAATCAGGAGCACACTGCAATTGACAAAAACTGTCCTGAAAAACAACGCCAAAAGGAAATAATCAAAATTATGACAGTTCAGAATGTTACGTTTAACGAAGCTATGAAGAAAGTCCCAAAAATTAACTATATGTATGGATATGAACAGATATCTAATGGCCATGTTCAGGAAATAGAAAAGACAGTAATGCCATTTACATATGCTTCGATATCTAACAATTCGAGTAGCACCTCATATCATAATAATATAATACAAGATCAATACAGTGTATCTAATAAAAGGCCATTGTACAGTTCAAAGAAAGCTGGAAAATATTTGGAAGAGACTGAGTCTTCTCAAGGAAAACGCCAGAAATCTTCTCAAACATTGAAACCATTTGGACAAAATGAATATAAAAAGAGAATGACAAACCCTGATTATTCTTTGTCAGGATCTCGAAAAGACAATGCTCCGGATTTGTCGACAACATGCCAACAAAATAAACTATTTGTTCTTGCAGAGGCGCCTCAAGCTATCCAGCCAAATCGGGCACAAGAACAAAATTCTACAAAATTCCTAAATAATTTTTCATTATTTATAGAACAATTATGTAGCCTAGCAGGGACTTCGACATTGAACGTTAACCAGGACTGGACTTGCATTGCTACAAGTATTTTGCAATACTTATTTCAACAACCAGCATGCCAGACAAAGTCTTGAAAATATTACAATGGAATATACGAAGTTTAATTCCTAATAGACATAATTTACAACATATTTTATCTTATTTTTCTGCAGATGTCCTTCTTATACAAGAAACGTGGTTGAAAACTGACTCAACATTGAAGTTTAAAGGTTACAATTGGATAAGAGATGATCGTTTAGATGGATACGGTGGTTCAGCTATAGGTGTTAAAAGAAATATACAGTATGACATTATTTTGTTTCAAAATATAAACAGTCAAATTCAGATTACAGGTGTTCGGATTGCTGATACGTCTTATGTATCAATTTACTGCCCTCCCACAGTGCACCTCCCTGTTACAGTGTGGCAGAATATCGTTGGGCAGCTTCCACCAAACACTTCATTTGTGCTGGCAGGGGACATTAATGCACACCACCCTATGTGGGGCTGTTCTCTAACTGATCGATCAGGTAAAGATTTGTATAATTACTTGCAAGATTTCTCAGCTGTATTACTCAACGACGGAACACCTACAATAATCTCAAGACCTAATGAACAGCCGAGTGCTCCAGACATAACTATTACCTCAAATGATATAGCTTCAAAAATCCATTGGAGTGTATTAGAGAAGTGTTACAACAGTAATCACATGCCAATTATGATAACCTTTCAACATAATAAAAATATAACGTGGTTTACTATGCGCTCTGAACAAAACAATAGTCAATATATATCAAGAAGGGTTGAATGGCAGAAATTCTCCGGAAATGTAAACAATGCAATAAAGAATGAATTGTTGAAACAAGGAGTATCGTATGACACATTGGTGTCTCTCATTCGACAAGAACAAATAAATGCAACAGTATCTAATTTTGGATCTAGAAGAAAAGTGACTCCGTGGTGGACAACGGATTGCCAGAAATGGGTAAACGAACGACAAAAAGCATACATAAATTATAAGGAGAATCCTACCATCAATCATTTTATTAGATATAAAGAAATTGCAGCAAAAACTCAGAGGTTCCTAAAGAAATCAAAATCATACTTTTGGAAGTCATTTTGCTCTACATTAACTAAAGATTCTTCTATTTCAGTGACTTGGAAAATAATAAGAAGTATGTCCAATAATAATACTTGTCATTATTTTGGAGGAGATATCAATTCAGCCTGGATAAAAGAATTTCACCGCAAGTTGACACCAGATACGGTTGAAACTAATCTTTGTCAATTGTTAAATTCTATGAAATATCCAGAAACATCCACGTTAGAATCGCTATTCACTATGGATGAATTAGAATATGTTGCTCATAAACGAAAGAAAACGTCTCCGGGTTTAGATGGTATTACATACGAATGTATTCAACACTGGCCTTTGAATGGATATGAAATTTTACTAAATACATACAATTCAATATGGAATAGTGGAGAAATTCCATCACAGTGGAAAGAAGTGGTGATAATACCCATATTAAAACCAGGTAAACAATCAGGAATACATACGAACTATAGACCTATTGCAATGTCATCATGCCTTGCTAAATTATATGAACATTTAATACTGAACAGACTCACATGGTGGGTCGAATATAATCAGAAATTACCGAAACATCAGATGGGATTTAGGAAAGGAACTGGAACAGTAGATGTATTAGCGACACTAATTTTAGATATATGGCTATCTTTCATCCGGCGGGAATTTTGTATCGTAGTTTTTCTCGATCTAAGTAGCGCCTATGATTCTGTCCTTCCAAATATACTGTTACAAAAATTGGAGAAAATGAACGTTCCACGTAATTTTATAAAAAGTATTCTTGGATTATTATTGGCACGTAAGTTATACATTCGATATGGAGGACAGTTATCCACCGCACGTTATACACATAAAGGTCTACCACAAGGCGCAGTGCTGAGTCCCATGCTATTTAACATGTACACGGCAGATTTAGGCTCAAAAATTCTTCAACACACTCGTCTATTACAATATGCAGATGATATTGTTATATACACTAGTAGTAAAAATATTCAAGAAGGGGCTCAAAAAATTCAAAAATCTCTGGATGAATTATCATCATGGTGTGATATCAATGGAATTGAAGTAAATCCAGATAAGTCTTCGGTGGTAGTTTTTAATAAGAAGAGATCTCATTCATGCATATCAATAAATATAAACGGAAAAACTATCAGTCAACAAAGAAGTCATAAATTTTTGGGACTTATATTAGATGAAAAACTTAAATGGAAGTCACAAGTAGAACTGGCACAATGTAAGGGATCTCAAGTGTTTAACATAATAAAAATGTTGACAGTTAAGAAAAAGTGGGGTGCTGATCCTAAATTATTACATCAGATCCATAAACAGATGCTAAACTCAAGACTAGAGTATGGTTCCTTTTTTGTACAATGATAATCTAAGTTGGGCTTTTAACACACTATCTTCTATCCAATATAGCAGTTTATCCAGGATTTATGGCCTTTGGAAAGGAACTCCAAAACAAGCAACTTTCGTAGAAGTGGGAGATCCACCATACAAACTTAGAGTTAAATATCTTGCGAGCAAATTTTTACTTAAGAAAATTGCCAACACGACATCTCCGATCATACCAAAACTTCAATTGTTAAACTCTCTGATGCTCAACAGACGTACAGCAAAATATAAATCCAGATTACCTATACTATATTATGCTTATAAGGACATTAATAAATTTCAAGCTAATATTATTCGTTTACCTAATGCACCATGCTTCATGACAGACTACTTCAATATGATATCTCCCATGAGGATTCGTTTTCCTGCCTACCCAAGTAGAGTTTTCAGGAAGACAATCCCTACAATTTCAAATAATATATATCAAGACTACATACATTCAAAATTACAATGTGAATATCACATATATACAGATGCTTCAAAATCAACGTCTGGAAAAACAGGAGCTGCATTTTATTGTGATAATTCTGCAGAATTCAAAATTTTTCTTTGCCATCGTATCTGTCCATTTACACTGCAGAAGCTTTTGCAATACGACAGGCATTGCTTTATGTACAAAAGAAGAAGTTAAATTCAGTTCTAATTGCAACCGATTCAGCCTCTGTGCTAAATTCTTTACAGTCTGCATCATGGTCATGTCATACGGAATGGTACATTGTTAACATAAGAATACTCACACTGAAATTAACGAGATTGGGATATGATATCCACTTTATTTGGACACCTGGACATTCTTTAATAGAAGGGAACAATATAGCAGATACTTTGGCAAAATATGCAGCGAATCAAACAATCCAACGGCCGCTTTCAATAAAGATTCCGTCCGTAGTTTTGGAATCACACACTAGAAAAATACTATTTACTGACTGGCAAAGCTTGTGGTACAAATACTGGCACTCAATGCGGTAAGGCCTACTATTCTATACAAGAAAGAATTCCAAAGGAATGTTGGTTTAAACAGATTCAACTCTCCCGGCGTTCCCTCACAACTATAATGTGCTGCAGGTTAAATCACACTATCGCCGCAGCTCACCTTTACAAGAAGAATTTAGTGACTTCACCAGTTTGTTTGTGCAATGAATATACTGCAACTCCAAACCACATTATATTTCAATGCAAACTTTATGAAACTTACAGAGAACCATTTTTACAGGAATTGTACAGGAGTGGATATCAAGCGCCACTGACACTGCCTTGTTTACTGACATCATCTTCATCCTCGGTAATCCATATTCTTACAAAATATCTTAATAAGTCTAATATAATTCTGTAAAAGTGTAATGAAATTTGAAAACTATTTATTATGAAACGAATAATTGTGAGTAAATATTAAGTGCATACATGTATATAATATCAATTGATAAATTGTTAACTGGTGCATGGATTTTGTCCACAACCAATAAATATTTTATATAAAAAAAAAAAAAGAATTGAAGGAAACAATGTGTGCTGCAAAAAATGTCCGTGGCAACGGTTGCTAAGGACGTAAAAAAGGGGATTTTCACCCTTAAGGAAGGGCCGATTGAGCGATTTTTGAATTTTCTTGGCCTTTTGGGACAATTTCATGGGGGGTCGTAATCGGACATTTTTCGCCTCCGGGGCTTCCTTCATGGAGAACATTTATGTCAGTGAGTGGTGGGATTGGGGCTTTATATATATTGGACTGGCGTATGTTCGACGTGGCCTTTGGCCACCTCTTGTACGCTCGCATGCGTGATCTTCGGCCACGTTGTGAGCGTAATCATGTTATAGATGGGGTAAAATGTCTGCACGTTTTATTGGATGAAACCAAAAAAGTGTATAAGTTCGCTAATTGGAAAAGTTTAGAAAGTAACGTTATGTCTGTATGGGCTCTAATAAGGTACAAATATTCAAAATATTATTGTCTAATTTCCTAATAATAAACTGAGTAAGTAATAACAGTTTCAAGATAATTAGTTAGATGTTTTGCATAAACGAATTCAATAGCGACACTAAATTGGAAATGCAACATTTACGTATTTTGTCATTTTCATATCTTTAAACGTAATTGGATAATAATTGCTTTTTGTCATTCTCCTCAAACGCCTACCTTGCCTCTGTAATAAATTCTGACGCTCGTATTTTGAAATTCGAAAAGTCTAGCATAATTCCCTTACAGTAGTTCTTGGGGTGAAAATAAACTTTCTGTAAGTTCCCTAGCAACTTCCGTTTCCATGGTGAACAACAAGCACGGCAAACTCTCTAAATAATTGTTTGTTATTATACCTCTAAACATTTAATTAAAACAACCACGATGTAAATATGTTCGCATTGAGTTTACCAATATATACGTTTCGCTTATTTGGAAAGTTTTGAACGTAACTCTGTATGTGTACGGGCTCTAATATGGTACAAATATACAAAATATTCAAAATTGTCTATTTTCTTAATAACAAAGTGAGTAAGCAATAACTGTTTCAAGATAGTTAGTTAGATTTCTTGTGTAAACGAATTCAAGAGAGACATTAAATTGAGAAAACAATATTTACTTCTTTTCACATTTTCACATTTGTAAACGTAATAGAAAGAACATTGTTTTCCGTCGTTCCCATCAAATTCCTACCTCTCCTCCGTAATAAATTCTGACGCTCTTGTTTTGAAATACGAAAAGTCTAGCATAATTCCCTTACAGTAGTTTTTGGGGTGAAAATAAACTTTCTTTAAATTCCCTAGAAACGTCCGTTTCCATGGTGAACAACAAGTACGGCAAACTCTCTAAATAAGTGTTTGTTATTATACCTCTAAATATTTAGTTAAAACAAGCACGATGTAGATATTTACGCATTGAGTTTACCAATATATACGTAATTGTATCTGGGCTGAAACTCCTTATTATGTAGATGTCACCCTTGTTTGAGCCACCTTTTCAAAGCCAGGAGTTGATACATCTGTGTGTTGTAGATCTGTGATAAATATAATGTATCTCGACAATTAAGAATTGAAGGAAACAATGTGTGCTGCAAAAAATGCCCGTGGGAACGGTTGCTAAGGACGTGAAAAAAGGGCATTTTCACCCTTAAGGAAGGGCAAATTTTCTCGGCCTTTTGGGACGATTTCATGGGGGGTCGTAATCGGGCATTTTTCGCCTCCGGGGCTTCCTTCATGGAGAACATGTATGTCAGTGAGTGGTGGGATTGGGGCTATATATATATTGGATTAGCAACTAAACTGTGTCAATCTGCACTAGCCTAACTATACAGTAGCCTCAATGTAAAACAACGCACGCATACATATAGCCTACGTATATTATATGCCATATCAGCAAAAACTGGAGGAAATATCGATTACGTTGCGTCCATTCAGCTGCAATTGTTCGACGGTTCGAGAGGCAATTCACATCAACACCCTTCTGTTGTTGACAAGTAGATTGGTGGAGCAAAAAGCCCCGAATCTAGCGTTTCTGTTGAAGATTGTTCTCTTTGTTTTCAACAATGTGCCTGCATTTTTCACGTTCATATTGAATTTTAATTTCAGCAAAGTTATAACATACTGATCTAAATTCTTAATTACTTTTAATTACTTACTTACCCTTTTCTGAATTATGGATAAACATGCTACAATTCCGAAATCTTTTAACGTAATAAATGAAATTTGAAAAAATTGCCGATAAGCATCTGTGGCCTATGTCCATGTGTTTGCGTCAAATATTGGTTTCTCAGATACTACAAAAACTATTAACACGAACTTTAGTGGGTTGAAAGACTTAATAAATAATAGCTCTGTTCAGTATAGCTACATTTATTTCACAGCCTTGCCTATTAACCAAATCTGAACGCACATAAAATGACTTGGCATCTCCGAAACCAATGAATGTGAAAGCTGTATGATTTTTTGAATACGAAGGGAATACTAATTTAATGGGACATCAATTATTTGCTGCTCGTCTGTTTGAGGGGATAACAACAGAATAAATTTAAGGCATTCATCCACAGTTACATGAAAGTTTGCTAATCCGTAATGCATCCGTTTGTGAAATTTCTCTGTACACCAGAAACTACTAAAAATATAACACCTGTAGACTGATTAGTGTACCAAATAATAGGCCAGCTGAACGCAACAATCGATCTCATGTGACGTATTCGTAATTCCGAAAGTAGCACATGTTAACATGTGTAATTTTCTAAAATTGGAGACCTAGTTTGACGTGACTATTTCAATTGGTCATTCCGTCTGTCTGTACATGGCAGAATTACATTAACACTCAATTACCTTTTTTAATGCTGCGATACCTTCAGAACAATTTACGGTTTAAATATGAAGGTTTGGCTTGTTAACGAAGCGTGAATCTATACCTTAATGCGATATCCATGCTTTTGATTTGGCTTTTCCACTCGTCTGGTAAAGTCAACAGAGTTTTAGTGGGATCCGAACGACTCTGTGCCTCTACCGTGTATTGTATCCGGGACACTTTATTGGACTATTTAATGTAGCATGATCAATCTGTTGATGGTTATCAAACAATTGACAATGACAATCGACTTAAGCAGACTTATTGATAACAAAGAATATTATATACGTATATACCTGTTTTATTTTGTGGAGCAAATGGCAATATAATAATTTGATATAACATTAGCTATCTCGAGTGGGTTGTTTAGGAAACTGCGAGAACAACAATGAAACGTGACTCCAAAACTACATTATTACAATATATTGCGTAATATTTTAAATTATATAAAACACATCGTAAAATGTAAAAGAATATGTCCGCAATGACTAACTCGTCAACGAAGCAGCTCAAATCCATGAAACTAGAAACATTAAACTTACTGTTTAATGTCACATGAAGCCTATGTCGAGGAATGTTTCAGTCCAACACATTGTTAAGATGGTACAGATGTTTCAGATTGGGTCGAGGCTCCATCGAAATTCAACGCATAACTTTTTGTGGGCGGGGAGTAATATTTTTGTTGTTGTAATGCATGACACCCATGAGCCCTGGACATACGAGAACATCGTAGAACCCTGAAATTTTATGGATGTCTTCCTCTAAGGAAGTAAGCACCTGCTAGAGAGACATTTTCTAAAATTCATCCCATCAACAGGGGAAATGAGGTGTTCAATTTTTTTAATTATTATTTTATTATATTTTCATATATTTGCAGCCCTAACTTCTGGGCTTGGAAACCGGAAAGTTTAGATTAGGTTTCTCAAATGATAAATGAAGGAAGTTTCGTAATTTCAACCCCTGAATTGGAAGAACGGGCGCTAGCTTTTATTTTGATAAGATTGCAGGTGCAGCACAAAATCTGGATCTAGAAGGATTAAAATACCAATAAAAACTAACTTCTTCAACATATGGTCATGTTTGTATCATACATTTCGATATGGTTTGTTTTGTGACCTAATGAGTTAACCAGTCATTCTGTTGAATGTTAATTTCTGATATCAAGTAATTGTGTATTAAACTAATGCGTCATTACAATTCATCTGAGAGGTACTGATACTGAAATACGCGTAAGTGAATGCTTCGTATTTATGTTGTAAAGATCGGGATTATTTCTTACTGTTATTTACTGTATGTAATTAACAGCTACCCAGCAATCAGGTATAGAGGAAGAGCTCTAAATATGGGGCCCCCTTTTTATGTTGTCACCTGCCTTTAAAATGCATATCTATGAAATGTATACTTAAATGTAAAAGCATGCTAAAGTATAGAAGGTCTCCATTTTTTTAAAAAAAAGGAATTTCCAAAAAATGGTAAAATGACGTATTTCAAAATTGTGGTCTAAATATGGGCTACAAGTGGCAATATCACAAAAAGCAATTAAATTAAAAAAAACAGTCACTTATTGCTAAAACATTATAAAATTCATATTTATGAATAATCTGTTGTAATGAAAATCACGCGGAGTGGGAAATATCGAAATTAAGATAAACATCCAAATATTTGTTGAAAATGTGATCTCAACATTAGACCTCATGTCATAGCCCATATTTAGACCATCACGCTATTTTTCTTCTTCAATTTATTTTCGCTCTCTGTGGTACATATTTCACAAACAAATCATGGCATTATAAAAGCCATATCTTATGTACCGCTAATATCATAACTAGAGCCCGGAAGTTCAGGCATTTATTTTCGTTAAAATAGGCAGGCAAAAAGGCATTTATAATGTGGTAAATAGGCACTAAAAATGAAAAATAGGCAAAATAAACCGAAAAAAGGCACATTTAGAAGTCGCTTACTTTTATCTATAATTTCTGGCAAAATGTTAAATTCTAAATTGGGAAGAGCATTTCAATTTTCTCCGTCTTGATTGCACATAACTACAAGGTGCTTTTTAAGTTCTAAACATTCATTGATAGTCGTCTGTCAGAGAGAATGTTTTTCATAATAGAAAATGATCTTTCTACTTCGACAGAAGTTATTGGAATACATATAACAAGCTAATGTAGCTGGACTCATTTTGGTAACAGCATTTTCACCTTTTAGAATATCACAAATTGTTTTCAATTGTTTCAAGTCCTCATTTGCACTCACTACCCGTTAGAACTT
This sequence comes from Lepisma saccharinum, assembly GCF_977018435.1. Classification (NCBI taxonomy): domain Eukaryota; kingdom Metazoa; phylum Arthropoda; class Insecta; order Zygentoma; family Lepismatidae; genus Lepisma; species Lepisma saccharinum. The sequence continues at coordinate 10,686,811 of NC_139242.1, forward strand.
TTCCGCAACAGCTCACCCCTTTTCTCCTGGCACTTCCATCATCTGCTGCATAGATTCCTCGAAGATTTTCATGGATGTTATAATTGTAATTGTCTCTGGCAATGCACCATAATGTGCAAAAGTAAACTTGAATAGCACAGGAGTTTTTTCACTTCACGAATTGAAGCTGCTTCATTTTCTGGAAGAGCATCGATCACCTCACTGATTTTTGTGAAGGTTGTTAGCATAATATATAGCTGCTGATATCCAGGTTCCCTATCTCGTCAAGACTGGTTGCTGAGGTAAACTAAGCTCAATCGCAACTTCCTGAAATTTTCGGGTTCGAGAGGGAGATTTCAGAAATATTTTCTTTGTGTTCGAAATCAACCTCTCCACTTCAGCAGTCAATCATGCACAAGAAATGTTAACCGAAAGGCAATATCCTGACTCAGCATGAAATACTTTTTTCTCACACTTTTCTCCTTCAGCAATTTTGAAACATGGGTGAGTTCAATATTACTTAAATAAGGCGAAAATTATTCACATAATAAACGGAAGAAAAATAAATACCAACAACGTTTTTTGGGAGAAAAATAATTTATATACACATTTTTTTAAAAAAATGTCAAATTTCATTCAAAAAGGCAAAAAAAGGCATTATGATTAAAAATAGGCAGTGGGGTCCCAAATAGGCAAAATAGGCAAAATGAAAAGGCTTCCAAAACATTCGAAACAACATAAGAAACGTATATCCGGAAAAATTTTATCAATATATGCAGTAGATAAAAAGAGGCATCTTGCCAAACTTCTGGGCTCTAATCATAACCTATACAAAGCAGATGAGAATTCAGAAAACGCTGAATTAAAACATACCTGCAAAAAGTTTTAGGAGGTCGCAAATCTATAACAGCGTCCAAAGCCGAAACTAACCACCACTTTCTGTTGCGAATTGGCGCCGCAACTTTTGTCCTTGACAGATAACCAGTTCCCATTGCCTCTGCCAGGCTGCAGCACCCGGGAGCGCTGATAACTCCAAAACCCATATTTAAACCTTCGCCCATATTTAGACCTTCTCCTCTAATGGTTTAATTAATATCTTTTGACATGTGATTGTATATAGGTTTATAACTTCTTATTTGATTGTGCATTGCTGATCATTAGGTTTATTTATTCTAAGCTGTACAGCTAGGGGAGTCGTCCATTCAAATTGTATAGTTCCGTATTTGTTTGACTCCAGAAAGGGGAAAAATGTTATATATATGCAGTAACCAAATTAACGAGTGGGGGATTTCCCCCCCAAACATCTTTTTATTCCTGACAGATGATTTTTTTATAAATCCCTGCCAGGGATGCTTTTATCCCCGCCAATGAAAATGTAATTGAAAGCCCATACGGAGTACACCATTTCTTAACTATGGAACTAACACCATTGAAAAGCAGTTAATTAACCTTTAAAACAATTTCATCCCACTTGGCGTCTGAAGTTCTATTTATATTGTTTATTGTCGACAGTGCAGAGGTTTTACAATAAGCGCCCAGAGTAACGCCGTTGCTCCGTCTATTGTTAAATAAAGTACAAAAGCCTACCACCATGGCAAGAGCTGATTTCGTCAGCATTATTTTCAAACAGCACGCCGTCATTGAGTTGAACGTGTAACAGAAATTTGGTCAAGTTTTCTCGGTGACATTATTAGTTCAATACCTACTTTTGTGTGTGTGTTTGTTTTTTAGAATGTAAATACATTGTCTCTAAATTACTTCTAAATGCTAAGTAATGTCCTAAGTAATTAGAACTGGAAGGCAAGAGTAGAGTTTGCTAACTGGTAACATATACATATTTGCATACCTAAAAAGAAACACAGCCCGCAGGAAATGAAATCACAAATATAGCATTCAGGGTCCATCCCCCTCCAAAACTATAAAAAGTTTAATTCGCACAAGTTGCATATCACCCCTTTATAAAGTTCCGGCAGGATTAATATGCTCTCAAAACACCGTGGAAGAAGAGGCAATAAAGATAGAGAAAAAAAAGCGGAAAAGAAGATATAGGTCTTGGTCAAAACAATCTTCTTCTCATTCATTCTACATAATATAGCTTAAATGTAACAATTAGGTTTAGAATTTTTTTTTATTTTGATTCTGATTTTCATTGACCACGAATGCACCATTGATTGGAATTTTATTTCGACATTTTCCATCGTCATATTTACATTGGAGATGAAAATCGTACAGATATCGGAAATAGACCTAGAAATTATTCCCCACATCATTGACTACTCCGATCCAACTCCCACCTTTTATATGGGACGGCAAAAATGGCGCACAAGTCTGAAACATCAGAGGGCATCATACTCAAAACTGGAACGAGGAGTTTCGGCTGATGTCACATGAGAGTAAGAGGATAACCATGAGGATGCCAAATCTTATTTTACTGACGAGTACCAACCCCGGTCCTACTGTGGCCTGTACGACTTGTTGGCAGCCGGCCAATTATTTCACTTAGTTTTCGAGGTCTTCCATGATGGCCGACTCTTAAGAGGTTTTAATTTCCAACAAATGCGGACTGAAATTCAAAACTGAGGATTGTAAAATGTCTCAATCGTGTTTCGAATGCCATGCAATGTCGATAATCGCGAGAGATGCATGTGACAAATGTTGATGAAATCCAGGAACGAACAAAGGCAAACATAACTCAACGCCAATTTATTTCGAACACGCACACTTTTATTTTATAACAATTTATTTATTTGATGATTTTGCCTACACATGTTAGCGCAATTGCTGATCGAATATGTCACATTATACGTGAGCGAACCCCATACTGAAACGAAAATAATGGTAAGGGCTATTGCAACAAAATGAAAAAGGTCGTTTAAACATTAATTAACTCATAACATAATACAGGGATCAACTCCTTAATATTATGCCGGCGGAGTGGCGGAGTGGTTAGCACATCACGCTACGACGCCAGGGGTCACGGTTTCAAATCCCGGCCTGAGCATGGATGTTTGTGAGTGCCCATTCATCAATTTCATCATATTATTCATCCCCATCTTCGAAAATTAGCCAAAAGTAGCACAAAAACCGAAGTAAAATAAAGCAATTCAATCAATCAATCGATCAACTCCTTATTATGGACTAAAACTAAGTAAACCAAACCATCCTTGCTTCAAGCGCAACACTATCATACGCTGCTGGAAGTTACGTCAGAGCGTCGTTTGCTGTGTTGCGATGCATATATACAGGTTAGAGCAGAAACTAAGCGCTTTCGAGGTAATGTTCATAAAGAAACGATACTAGTTTTACGCTATCTAACACCATCCGACCGTCGTTGAAGTTGTTTCAGGCCATCCTGTGTACCTTCTTTATCTGGTTTACTGTCTATTTCATTCAGCATTTATTGGAACTTATTAAAGCAAATCTTATATATAAATCACTTTATGAATAAATAAAGTATCATTATTTATTACATTAATACAAGAATCTTAGGATAGTAGCGAATACATGACCATTAATAAGACTTTCCTGCTCACAAATTAAAACCTTAACTTATTAGAGAAAAGTATTATATTTTCACCTTTTGATTGAGTTGGTGTTTTAAACCCACTTTATGCACAGTAAGGCTAATCGGGACTGGACCTAGATTTTAAAGTGGGATCCGAACCACCCTGTGCCTCCACCGGGTATCGAACCGAAATCCATTTTTACAAGGCGACGACGCTACAATTACGCCATACACTTTCACCTTAAACAGTGATGATTCAACATTTACATCATCTCTGTAACGTTTCTCTTTCCCCTCCACGCAATCCCGTTCTCTCAGACGCATTCATTGGTCGAGTCCTCCCGAGTCACCACTTGCGCAGAGACTTGCATTCGTTCGCTCGCTTTAGAGATTCCCGGGACCTCTGTAAGGGCTTTTTCACGAAAAACCTACAAATATTATGTAAGGTCTCAGACTAGCTTTGTTAATCTGTAGGTACTTATTATTTCAGTTATAATTTAAACATTTGACTCCTTCCTCTTAACAATAAAATTTACTTTTATAATTTAGCAATTAACAAAATGAATAGATAATACTAGCCGAAAATGTAAGTAAAATGTATTAAAAAGTATTTAAAGTCCTAACAGGTGTTGTCGGGTCACCTGCCAGGTTAAAAGATGAGAGAGAGCAATGTATGCACTCGAAACGTTGAAAGCTAAGGCCGATTTAACCTGCCTCATATCCCGAGATCACCTGTTCGAATCACATCGCCAGAAAAGCTACAGTTTCTAGCATTTACGGTATTTAGAAACTAAGACAAAGAATTTCAACATCCCAAATATTAATCTTTTGAATTTCGTTCAGGAAATACTACTATATTGTTGTTTTCAAGTTGTCTCTATAAAAGATTGTCTCCTTAAGTATTACATGTATTAACTTGCACTGCATACCGTTGTTTCCCCTTTATGCACGGCCTTACTCCAGAGATTCCCAGGATACAGTATAAGTCAAGAAATGCAATATTACAAGAGCGCCTGCAGTATCCAAGCATTCCAGCGGCGTGTACTGCTTCGAACCGCTCACTCGCTTCATGTAAAATTAAACATAAAAAAAGAAAAAACATTACAGACATGATATGCATGTGGGATCGTCACTGTTTAGAATCATTACACATCCCCAATATAAAAAAAATACTTATATTCTATAATTGATTGTGAATTAAGTGAAAACTTTCTATTATATCCTCTGAAATATTTTGTGTTATAACATGACTTTAGTGATTATGACTATCAACATTCAGTGCCTTGAAACTGATTTTCAAAGAAATGTAAAACTCCTCACAAGGGCTTTGATCTACAATGTTAACAGTTTACATTAAGAACATTTCCTTCTCTTTCATTTCTATCGTGGATTGATTTGGTTTTTTAAGTCCACTTTATGCACAGTAAGGCTAATCGGGACTGGACCTACAGTTTAAAGTGGGATCCGAAGCACTTGTGCCTCCACCGGGTATCGAACCCGGGACCCCTTGATTACAAGGCGACGACGCTACCACTGCGCCATCGGGGACCCCCTTTCATTTCTATCAAATGAGATTCAATATCAGCACAATTGGAATATTTAAAATCATTACAGCATGGATGGAACGAACATTGAAGGAATTAATGGTAATAAGCATTACTAATAGGTGCAGGCCTGTCTGTTATGGCACGAAGAGTGATGTGATTGACTGTTTCTGTTATGAGAATGTTTGAAGTGAAGACTTACAAAATACGTAGAAGAATACCATAACCATCAAACCATTTGAAAGGTGTTCCCTTTTCAGTCTCCTTTATCAACACTAACGGTTCATGTAGAAAGGATGAGAATTCAAGGAATGATGTTTCTTCACCTGATATCATGAACTTATAGTCGACGGTTGCTATTGTCGATATCTGAGAAAGTAGCATTAGGCAACATAACAGAAAGGTGAGAGTTTCGATTCTGTCCCCAGCAGGTATCGGAATACAAAACAACATAATCAGGTGTTCGTAAAAGCAAGATCCAATTTTATTATCTCCGGCCAGAAATGCCCTCATGCCACATATAAAGCGTTGCCTCACCACTTACATTTTCGTGCATGGCTAAATCGTAGGACCATAGGAGTCTCTTGCATAATGCTACAGAAGTCATTAAATCTGAAGTAGCTAGGCACTGTTGGAGATCAAATGCGGACTAGAAGTAGTAAACGTTGTAAGTGCCAAAAGTGTTGGGAAATCGCATCGTTCCACACATCAGTCCTTAAGAACGTTCACACTTGTGATCTCTTTACACGCCTTTTGAACTACTTAGAGGGCTACCAGCCACTTTTTACGTTTACCACATTATAAAACATGGCACATTTCACAGTTTAACGTGGGAAACGGTGTTTGAATTATTGTGGCACTTACAACGTTTACCAATTTTAGTCTTCAAATATTAAACATTTGACATTTGTGCTCCCCTGGGATTTTTAGGTATCTAGTGTTTTTCTCTATAAGCCTCGTCCGCACAAGATTGATGCGTGTGTCTTTCATTAATGATTTCAGGTCTGACATAATCAGTTTCTTCTGCTTGAATCTTCATTTTCAATGTGTTGCAAGTATTTCAGGTGTCTGCTCGTGGCAGTATGTGGGATCTTACTTCATACATGATTTTCTTCTGGCCATTTGTTTTCATTAGAGGCTTGGCACCTGTTGCCAATTGTGTAAAGATAAACAGTTGCAACTCGTTTCCTTATATAGTATATCAGCTTCACAAAATCACTCGAATCATCAAATGTCTTCAAGAAATACCATCGACGAAAATATGTTATTTGTCCATCAGACCAGAAAATAGACCGTATTTATATTTATCGGGATCTACTTTACGTGGGCGAAAAGAAACTTTATCTTCTAATGTCATCATGGAGGCAACAAATTCGAACAGCAGTTGTAGCTTCCAAAGTTCCAGTATTCAGTACAAATGTACGAGTTTCTCCTCTCTGCACCAATTTCGGCAATGGAGCAACTCTTTCATGCATATTGCCTTAATAACTTTACCCTTAGCCGTTACAAATAATTTTCTGCAGTTTATGTGGTGTTTCCTAATTTTGAAGGTTTTCGTCTGCTGTGAATACAATATCGGTTCAAGGCAGAGAAACTATGATTGGAGGGAATCATTAACTCTTGATTAAAAACAGAGATATAGAAAATGCAGACGGAATCATTAATATTGTAAAGTACGTTGTTTGATCACCAATAAGGTTATGTTCAAATGATACCTGAATGCTTCAAGATAAACTTCACTTACGTTCATCATTCTCCTGTAATGGATTCTCTTTCAGGTATTCTAATGCCATTGCAATACGCAGTTTTCCTCTGTTAGACATGTTGGTGTATGTACAAGGCCTGTTAAAAAATAAACCGTACTCTTTTTGTAAAGTTTGTACATGAACTCGTTGAAGAGCGAGAACCGACGGCGGTGGTGCCTAGCGATGCGCAGGGTTATTAACTTGGCCTAGTTTCAAAGCTATTGCTTTGAACGCAGTAGATTGCGTTGGATGCAGGTGTGTAGAGTGCCACGATTTTCCGCTGCACCTGGACCTGAAATGCATTTTGAAAGGAAAAATAAAATATCTACTCAAATACCATGAAGGAACAAGAAGGGCAGCAAGTATGTGTTACATTATGTGTGAAATTGCAGAAAACGTTGAACATGGGTGTACGGCTACGACACTAAGTTCCAATCATCACAGTTAATCGGAAAATCCTCACCACGGCCCAAAAAAACATGAATGAGTACGGAGATCCCATGTTAAAATGATGTTGATCGTGTTCTTCGATTGGCAGAGTATCGTCCATTTGGAGTTCTTTGCCACATGGTTCCACAGTGATTGCAGCAATCTACGTTAACGTCATGCAACGATTACGAGAAATGGTACGGCGCAATAGGGCACAGATGTGTTCATGTGTAAGTGGTTCATCACAATAATGCACGTGTTCATTCCTCACTGGCTGTCCGGTAGTTTTTGGCAAAGCAACAGACTCCTGTTGTCCCACAACCGGCAGACTCCACTTATTTGGCACCAGCAGACTTCTTCCTCTTCCCCAAGTTGAAATCAACCCTCAAAGGTTACACATTCCAGACAATAGAAGAGATCAAGAAGAATTCGATACGGGGCACAAAGGCAATTCCAAAATGTGAGTTCCAGCAGGCATTCCAGGACTAGAAGAAACGCTGGGAGCGTTGTATGCAGTGTAGAGGGGAGTACTCTGAAGGAGACGATCCAAATAGCTTTTGAATATTACCATTGTATCACTTTTTTAAAAGTTCGGTTACTTTTTGAACAGCCCCTGTATATGTTTCATATCACAAATGATTCTAGCACAAGCCGACAGTACATCCGGTCTGTTGTTTTACTCGCGGCAGACTGACTTACGTCGTTCGAAAGCACACAGTCTCGATCAAAGAGGCCGTGACCTATGGACAGTATAATTCAAGTGGCCGTGGTTAACTGCACTGAAACACCTAAGTCAATGAACCACTCCAGGTATAAATCGACTTAAGTGCTTTTACCCATCATAATTTGAAAAATAAATAGATGGTTGATTAAGACATAGCATCTTTACACCACTTATGTGGTGGAGATAATGTTATTAGATATGAATTGTACAGTCCATATCTGCACAAAACAGAAACATTACATTTCTTGACTTGAGTGCTTTTTTCGGAACACCCTAGGTTGACAATACAGTAAAATCAAAAGAGCTAAGAATCTGACACCGGATTGTAAAACAGAGAATGAATAGATTGATTGATTTGGTGTTTTAGTTCACTTTATGCACAGTAAGGGTAATCGAGACTGGACCTACAGTTAAAGTGGAATCCGAACCACTTGTGACTCCACCGGGTATCGAACCCGGGACCCCTTGATTACAAGGCGAAGACACAAACACTGCGCCATAGGGGAGGCACTAGAGAGAATGAATAGGAAACTATGCTTGCATTACACACGAATCTTTGAAATGCTGTGATACATGTATTTAATTTGTTTAACTGTTGGAGAATTATCTCTAGAAACTAACCACGATATATCTTTTTTTTTATTTTCTTGTATTCGCAAATAACAGAACTTTTATCTTGCTCATTTTGCTAATGCATTTGTTTTTATATAACCAATTGCTTGTTTTGTGTATATCTAGTGCTTTAAAAAACATGCACTCCCATTGGTTAGTTCATATCGGGTGCGGTGCCTAGTTGCCGCCATCTTTGCGTGGAAGCTTACTTCCGCAAGTGTTCGTGCAGAAGTCACTCCGGCAACAGCCGAAAGTCACCGCGTTGCGGATATTCATCAAAAACGTAAGCCTAACGTGGCTACGTTTCATTCGGCATATCAGTGAAGTGCAGTGATATTTAGTTCAGTTTCACAGGAACATTACAGTGCTGATATCATTCAGTGAAGAACTAGTGACGTGTTATTGTAAAACCGGCTTCCAATTTCATATAAACAGTTTACTGAGGCAGGAGTGCAGGACAGTGTAATTACGTGTTATGTGTACATATTTATTATTAATATAACGTTATAGTTTTAGTAAGTGCCTTCATTTTCTTTACACCTTAAGAAGAACGCGGTGAACTCAGCTCTATGGTGATACAATCCATTCCAGGGAGACAATCAGGGTCCTACCGGGCAGCAAACGTATTCATGTATGGTCCTCCGGGCCGGATGCATTCATTTATGGTCCTCCGGGCCGGATCTCCTTTGTATTGAACATGAGTTACGTTACCATCAGTGATTTTAGTGACATTGTGTTGTGCAAACATTATTTTCAAGTACAGTAACTACAAGTTATTGAAAGCATTACGTCATTCGTTGTAGAGCGCGAGATATTTTCCACGTGGCAGAAGGACGATCGGGACTTCCCCGACCGACAGCGCTCTCGCTGTGCGCTTGTCAGTGAAGTTTCACACTCCGCTCCCTTCTCCCCTCCTGCTGTGTGAGGAACAGTCCGCAACCAGTGACATGACGTCATCCACCCGTAGTGTCGCTGAGTTATTTTTAGACTGCAGTTTTCTGTTCCCCCGCGGGACTGGCTTTTTCGTTCGTTTTTGTGCGGGGAACTTCTAGCGAAGAGAACGTATAGCGGAGAGTTGCATCAAGCAGCCCACGCGTGGAGACGTGACATCACCATAGCGACCTTGAATCAGCTGTTCGAGTACCCGCAGTGTTGCAGCCTAACCAGGACTTCAGATGCCCAGATGGTTCAGTGAATGCCAGATCGGTGAGTACAACAGTGTTTGGTTCAATATTTCCTCACTTTTTCCTTTCATTTCAATACGTATTGATTTGTCCCTCCCACCTTGAGGCATGGCAGACTTAGCACATCTTCTAAAGCAACGTGCCGCCTACAGGGGGCAAATAACGAGATTGCAGTCGTACATTAGCAGTGTTGATCCAGAGGCGCAGAACGTTCAACAGATCAAGGTTCGGCTGGAGCAACTGAACACATTATGGCCCAAGCTAGAAGAAATTCAGGATTGCATTGAATTTGAAACCACAGACGATGAACACACGGCAGTTCGAGAGACCATCGAACTTTCATATTTCGATCTCAAGTCGCAGATGCTAACATTAATTGAGGGAAATCATTCAAATACAGACGGCGCGGAAAATGAACACAGGGCTTCGTGCAAGTCTCAAGTCAAGTTGCCATTAATAGAGCTTCCACATTTCAGTGGAAATTACACCCAATGGGTATCATTCAAAGACACATTTTCTTCGCTCATACATGATAATTCGGATATTTCAGCTATTCAGAAATTCCAGTATTTACGTGTCGTACTGAAGGGTGAGGCATTGCAATTCATTGAAAGCATACCAATTACAGCATCCAACTACGGTGTAGCGTGGAAACAACTCCAAGAGCGTTTTGACAACAAGCGTCTCATAGCTGCTTCACACGTCAATGATATTTTGCATATAAAACCAGTGTCGAGAGAAAACGCAGAAGAGTTGCGAGCGTTCACAAACACAGCTATCAGTTCCATCTCAGCGTTAAAATTATTAGCAGGAGATAGTTCACTATCAGATATAGTGTTAGTTCAACATCTTACCTCTCAGCTTGATGCCACCACACGAAATGCTTTTGAATTAGAAGTGAATGATTCTGAATTCAATACTCTTGACAGTTTGTTTCAATTTCTAGAGCACAGAACCAAGACTTTAGAGAAATTCAAACCAATTTCCAATGAAAGATCAACATTCAAACCACAGTTTAGTGGCAACACCAAACAACAAAGTCACAAACCTGAGCATTCTTCTCCTTCAAGATCGTATGTTTCTACTGTATCTCCTTCATGCCTGCATTGCAAGGATACTATGAAGAATAATAAGCATCCGCTGTTTGCGTGCAGTTCTTTCAAAGCAGCTACTATAGCTCAGAAGTACAAATTTCTTCGAGAAAACCAGATCTGTTTCAATTGTCTTGGACAGTCAGATCCCCAGGGATTTAGGTCAGGATGCAAGGCAGGATCTTGCAAGTATTGCAACGAGAAACATAATTCCCTTCTTCATGAAGATAAGAACAGCAGAGAACGTCAAACGCAGAAGCAGCCCAGTAAATCCAGAAGTAAACCGGCAGTAGGCGATGATACTCGTTTTCAGGATAATGATGCCCAGACTAAAGCAACATATTGTTCTGTCAAGAACAGAGAAACTTCGCAAGTTCTCCTAGCCACAGCAGTCATAAAAATCAAGAACGCATACGGCGAGTGGCTCCCATGTCGTGCATTTTTGGATGGAGCCTCCCAGACTAATATTATGACAGAGAACCTAGCTCAGAAGCTACGCATCAAGAAACAAAAGCGCCGAATTCCAATCCAAGGGATAAATGAAGCTACAGTGCAAGCCTTTCACACCATGGAGACGCAGATTAAATCCAGCATAAGTGGATTCACCATGGATATATCTTGTTCCATCTTGCCAAACATCACAGGTTCGATGCCAGCGCAGAGGCTCGAAACTTCCACATGGGGAATTCCGAGTGACATACATTTAGCAGATCCTAGCTTCCGTACACCTGGCAACATTGACCTACTTCTGTCTGCAGATGTGTTCTACGCGATTCTCAAGCCAGAAAAACTTTCAAGACCAGGAAACTATCCAGCGTTGCAAAACAATGAATTTGGATGGATTGTAGCAGGATGGATTCCTAATGCACCATCTACGAACGGACCTTCGAAGTCATTCTTTGTTCGCACAGAAGATACAGTCAGTTTCTATTTACAGAGATTTTGGGATTTGGAGGAATTCCATGATAAGTTGCTTTCGCCAGAAGAAATCACCTGTGAAAAACATTTCCAGGAAACTACATCTCGTGATCGAGAAGGTCGATACACAGTCAAGCTACCCTTGAAGAAGGACAGATCCGTTCTTGGGGATTCTCTGCAAACAGCGATTTCACGATTTAACCAATTAGAAAGAAGACTTGATCGGAACATGGAATTGAAAAGAGAGTACACAGAATTCATGGTCGAGTACCAAAAACTCAAACACATGCAACCAATTGGGACATTGGAAGATGTATCCAGAGACAAGGAGACAAGGTACTACATTCCACATCACTGTGTGATCAAGGAATCAAGCAAAACTACACGTTTAAGAGTGGTTTTTGATGGAAGCTCGCCCACAACTACGGGGGAATCGTTGAACAGTATACAGATGATTGGTCCCACGATACAAGAAGAATTGTTTTCAATCCTGCTCAGATTTCGTAGTCATAAAATCGCACTGACTGCAGACACGGCTAAAATGTATAGGCAAATTAACATGCATTCAGAAGACAGACCACTTCAATGCATCTTATGGAGAGCATCACGTGACGAACCGATCCATGTTTACAGTTTGAACACAGTCACTTATGGATTAACTTCAAGTTCATTCTTGGCCACAAGATGCCTCAAACAGTTGGCAGAAGATGAATCATCAAATTTCACAGTAGCCACTCATGTCTTAACGCATGACTTCTACGTTGACGATTTTCTGACAGGAAATCATTGCATTGAAGGTGCAATAAAGCTGCGTGAAAGTCTCACAGAATTACTCCAGAAGGGAGGATTCAATCTACGTAAATGGTGCTCCAATAGCAAGGCAGTGTTGCAATTTATTCCAGAAGAATTGAAGGCAGTACAGGACCTAGTGCAATTCGACACAGAACGCACAAAAACATTGGGAATTTCATGGCGCCCATCCACGGACGAATTTCTTATGGACAGCAAGGTCGCCACAACAGTGGATGTAGGCTCGTTGAAGATCTTCTCAAAGCGCCAAGTTGCCAGCATAATTGCACAAGTGTTCGATCCAATCGGACTAATATCGCCAGTGGTGATCACATACAAGTCATTTATGCAGCAGTTATTGCTCCACAATGTAGGATGGGATGATCCGCTTCCTATAGATTTGCAGAAAACATGGCGTCGTCTTCACTCGCAGCTCACATGTATTAACGAAGTAAAAGTACCACGGTTCGTTTTGGCTCCAGGAGACATACGTAAAGTTCAATTTCACGGTTTCTCTGATGCTTCAGAGAGAAACTATGGCAGTGTTCTCTTCGTAAGATCAATTGATTCAGAGGGTCACATAAGTGTGAACTTATTGTGTTCAAAGTCCAAGGTGGCTCCGGTGAAGAGAACCACTCTTCCACGTTTGGAATTATGTGCGGCAGTTCTACTAGCCAAACTGATACACAAGGCATTGCCCATACTGCGTCTATGTATAGACACCATTCACATATGGACCGACTCAAAAATCGTCCTAGCTTGGCTGGCGTCACCAGCCAGTAAATGGAAACCTTTTGTTGCCAACCGAGTGGCAATTGTACAGGAATTCACACAAGTCAGTGATTGGAAGCACGTTCCGTCAAAAGACAATCCTGCAGATCTGATCTCACGAGGAGTCGATGGAAAAACTATCAGATCACTTCAGCTTTGGTGGCACGGACCCACCTGGCTCCAAGAAGATGAGACACAGTGGCCATCATCCAGTTTAGCATTCCGTCCAGACGACAACACTATTCCAGAGCAGCGTAAGGTAGCAGCTACCACATTGGTCACTCATGTAACAACTGAAGAAGAAATCATATCTAGATATTCAAGTTTATCCAAGCTACTGAGAGTAGTGTCACTCTGCAAAAGGTTCATCAGCAATTGCAGAAACTCAAGAGAGAAAAGGAGTGAAGACCTTACTAACTTTGAAATACAAGGCGCCACACTTGCCTGCATCAAGATAACACAACGTGCATTCTTCTCTCAGGAAATCAAAGATTTGTCTGACAAGCAGCAAGTACACAACAAAAGCATTTTGAGGAACCTTCATCCATTTCTCGACAATGAAAAAGTAATTCGTGTCGGAGGAAGTTTGGAAAACAGTGAATTGGAGTTTCAAAGCAAACATCAAATTATTCTTCATCCGAAGAGTCATTCTGATAGCATCAGAACACGAGAGACTTATGCATGCTGGTCCACAGCTTCTCATATCATCACTTCGTGAGAAATACTGGATACCTCGCATACGACAGGTGGTCAAACAGATAATTTACCAGTGCAACATATGCTATCGTTTGAAGGCTTCAGCCGCCCAGCAGCTGATGGGGCAGTTACCCTCCAGTAGAGTGAGACCCAGCAAGGCATTCCATCACGTAGGCGTTGATTACGCAGGGCCATACCACATCAAGACCGGAGCCGCAAGAAGCAGATCCACAAGAAAATGCTAAATTGCAGTTTTCACTTGTCTTGCCACAAGGGCAATTCATCTAGAGATTGTCTCAGACTTGACATCACAAGCCTTCATCGCAGCTCTACTACGCTTCACCGCGAGAAGAGGAAAGTGTGCAAGCATTTTTAGCGACAATGCTACTACGTTCCATGGTGCTAAAAATGAATTGCAGGAATTACGTAAACTCTTTCAATCACAAGAGTTCAACAAGGACATCAACAGATTTGCAGCAGAAGAGAATTTCCAATGGAAGTATTCTCCACCACGCAGTCCATCATTCGGCGGGATTTTTGAAAGTGCAGTGAAGTCTATGAAATACCATCTTCGCAGAGTAGCAGGAAAAGCCGTGCTAACATACGAAGAACTAGTAACTCTGCTATGCCAAATAGAGGCCTGCCTCAACTCCCGTCCTCTTTCCACACTCCCTGATTCTCATGATGAGTTCAGCTACATTACCCCTGGTCATTTTCTTATTGGAGGTCCTCTAACCTCATTTCCTGAACCAAACATTACAGATCTGGCTGCCAACAGATTATCCAGATGGCAGCGCATACAGCAGTTCCAGCAGCGAGTGTGGAGGAAGTGGTCTCAGGACTACCTACATAGTCTGCAGCAGCGACAGAAATGGACAGCCGTTCAGTCGAATTTGAAGCCTGGCACACCAGTGCTATTGAAGGAGGACAATCTTCCACCACTCTCGTGGAGAGTCGGCGTCGTCCAAGAAGTGTTTCCGGGAAGGGATAACCTAGTGCGCGTAGTCACCGTTCGTACTAGAGACGGAGTCTACAAGAGAGCATTAGGCAAAATTGTGCCTTTACCACATTGGGAAGAAGACGCTCCATGAGCTAAATCATTGACAATATATCCCCTAGTGTTAGGTTGGATGTGAACATTCCAACGGGGGGGGGGGGGGGGAGTATGTTGGAGAATTATCTCTAGAAACTAACCACGATATATCTTTTTATATATTCTTGTATTCGCAAATAACAGAACTTTTATCTTGCTCATTTTGCTAATGCATTTGTTTTTATATAACCAATTGCTTATTTTGTGTATATCCAGTGCTTTAAAAAACATGCACTCCCATTGGTTAGTTCATATCGGGTGCGGTGCCTAGTTGCCGCCATCTTTGCGTGGAAGCTTACTTCCGCAAGTGTTCGTGCAGAAGTCACTCCGGCAACAGCCGAAAGTCACCGCGTTGCGGATATTCATCAAAAACGTAAGCCTAACGTGGCTACGTTTCATTCGGCATATCAGTGAAGTGCAGTGATATTTAGTTCAGTTTCACAGGAACATTACAGTGCTGATATCATTCAGTGAAGAACTAGTGACGTGTTATTGTAAAACCGGCTTCCAATTTCATATAAACAGTTTACTGAGGCAGGAGTGCAGGACAGTGTAATTACGTGTTATGTGTACATATTTATTATTAATATAACGTTATAGTTTTAGTAAGTGCCTTCATTTTCTTTACACCTTAAGAAGAACGCGGTGAACTCAGCTCTATGGTGATACAATCCATTCCAGGGAGACAATCAGGGTCCTACCGGGCAGCAAACGCATTCATTAACATTATACTGATTTACTTAGGCTACATTAATTACTACATTTTCACATTAATCCGTTATCGTTTAGAAAATTAGAAAACAGCGTTGCGATCATTTTTTACAGAAATATCCATTTTATTTATAATCAAGCTGGGAAAAGTATTTGTGATTAAACATAGATTTTAGATTTTATTACATTTATAGGCATTTTTAAATTCCTCATATTGTGAGTCTTTCTATGAGTTTTTTCTGCGATGAATATAGACCATTTGATAAGTATTCTAAATATTTCTTTGAAACTGCTTCTGCTTTTCAGATTGGTTTCCTATAAGCGATCATTATTTTTCACCAAGACAGAATTAAAAACAGTGATTAAATGCCGAGTTTAAATACATTCTCTAAATTACAACCCTTCTGCCAGAAAAGTTTGAGGAAACCCTGCAATGCTTGAAATAAAAAATATCTCCTTTGTCGTGGTAAAACTGTAGCTCTGATTCAGAAAGAAATAAATCGACTCATTTATGTAAAAAATTACGATGTCCGATTTCTTCTAATCCACAACTACAAGTATTTAAGGACACATAGAGAACGAAAAAGGAGAGAGAGGGAGAGGAACGAGAGGGTGAGGGGAGGGATAGAGTTCCATTTCCGCAGTGATTTCAATAGAAAGAAAAAGGAACAATAGGAATGACAAACTTGACTTGTGTGTTTGCTCTTCGTCGAATCATTCCATGGCTTTTGGACGTGGCCCAGATACTTTACTGGCAGAGCCTCGACTTTAACGGGGAAATTAATGGTCAGAAAAAGCTGAACAAACAAAGTATTATATCTGTCTGGATAGAGCAGATAATTCCCCTTCCCTTGTGTGCATAACGGAATTTTTTGGTCCTGTCTCCATGAAACGAGAAACGTTCTCTAGATCTGTGGACTGTAACAATTACACGGTGAAGGGTTAAGACCTTAAATGATAGAACGAAAAATTCCACATTTTCCTCAATTAGTGGGAAAATCCTTTCAAACACACAAACATGCAAGTACAGTCACCGCCAATAAAAATGGGACACATAGATCCTGAAATACTCGCTTTCCTGAAAGGCGTTGTGTGTGTGTTGCCTATCTCTACGGCGATGAAAGAAGTTGACATTGAAAATGACCTATTAAAATCCACTTATCACCGTAAAGTTAAGCAATACACAGGATCTAGGTGTTCCATTTTTATTGCCGGTGACTGTACATGTGTTGTATGACATGGAAGTACGTACGGCTCCACACATTTTAGATCCCGACCAAAATGGAAATTATATGATCAGCACTTCCTTGTGGTCGCCGTTTATGACCCAGGTAACGTGAAGAAGTAAAGTTCTCCGTGCACCGTGCCATTATGGTACAGTGTCTCTCCAAAGTTTTAGGTCAACGACATTTTAAACTAGGCAACCCAATTTACACAAGGCGTTGGTGGGTTGCGTGTAAAGTTAGGCTCAATTTCAGGGTTGCCACATGCACAATAGATATTTATAAAATACGCGAAAGAAATAAAAACAAGTAGTATTGTATAAAATTATTTAAAATATCACTATTATATCGGAAGTGACAAAATTCTTTCTGAAAAAAAAAATTGGTTTTCTAGTATTTCATCGCTGATGAGTCTACAGAAAGGAAAAGAGGTGAGAGAAAACGAAAGGTGACAAAGGAGAGGAGAAAGAGAAAGCGAAAGGAGAAGAGGAAAAGTAGAGGAGAGAAGAAAGAGAGGATAGACGAGGAGAGGAGATGTAGTGAGGTGAATGGAAAAATATTCTAGGAGAGATGAGGTAAATGCAGCGAAGAAGAGAGAAGAGGAGACGAGAAGAGAGGATGGGAGAGTAAAGTAAAGGAGAGAAGAACGAAAAGAAGAGGAGAAGAGTGCAGTGGAGTCGGAAATCTAAGACAGGAGTGGAGATGAGTAGGATATAGATAAGATGCGGGAAAAGTAGGGAAGGCGATATGAGATAAAAGCAGAGCGAGCAGAAGGAGGGGAGAGAAGAAGGAAAAGGAGAAGAGAAGAACAGAAGGGATTGAAGAGAAGAGGTAGTTGCAGAAAATATCGTCTCAGCGTCAAGAATTGATGCATTGGTCAAATTATCGACATGAAACATTCAATAAAATTTTGAAATGTATTGGAGAATGTATTAGATCGGTTCGAAATGCCTTTTGGCTCAGTTCAGAGCAAAGTAAAATCTTCCATGTAAGATCTTTGATTTTATCTGCGATTATACCACTAAAAACATGAATGTAATTTTAACATTTATAACAACTAAACAATGTTTCTCGACTTCTCAGTTCGTTGAAATGAAGATGTTGTAATTTAATATTTCCCCTCCCCCCATCGTTAATTCTAAACTGTAAGGTAACACGAAATAATTACACTGTTTGCAAAATTGTTTGCGAACTGCCAAATGTAAGAAACGTTATACGTAGACAGGGGGAAAATTGTATTCATGGAACCACATCACATTTGACAGTGTTTGTCAAGAGATACTCGTGGGACACTGTGTTAAGGTGCTGGACTAAATGCTTCTTATTTTTCTTCATCGAAGAACAACAATTTTTAAGGTAGATCAACAGTAGTTCCACTCTTTCTAATTTCTTTAAAATTCTTCCACATTCCTTTAATTGGGTTAAAAATAAATAAAAATATTGCTTGCATTTCTGTCATTGACGTAGACCAGGCACATATCCAGGATTTATTTGAGGAAGGGGCCAGACCCAAAATTATATATATATATATATATATATATATATATATATATATATATATATATATATATATATAGAGAGAGAGAGAGAGAGAGAGAGAAAGATTACAAAACAGTTTAAATTGTCCGAGCGCCATTGAAAATTCATTATAATTCTATGTTTATAAAACGACGGGAGAACATTGGTCGAATTTCCTTTCTTGCTCTTTTGAGAGAATATATACTTCTACAATAGCAATCGCGTTCGGATACGGTGAAAAAAATGACTTTGTTTTCAAAGGCAGACAAGCTTGGTAGCGTAGCTTGCTTGCGTTCAGAGTAACTCACGCTATATTCAAGGCCGCTTCTTATCGCAAAACACTGTGTCTCGATGCACAACGTCTGCACCCAGCAAGTTACAAGTGACCAGAGTCTAATTTTAAAAACAATCTGAAGAATGATAGATTTCATCAGAGGCGGCTAGGTAAGCACTAGCTCAACATGCATAAGTTTAAGTCATAAGTCCTGAGAAACAAAAAGCTTATTAAATAAGTATTCTAATAGTAACACGTGCTTTATCCTGTAACATGTAAGATACTTATCGGGATTACAGCGTAGTAGTGGCAAGAAATCCATGAAAACAAAATAAAACTGAATGGTTGCTTTATTATAGATAAATACTTAAAATATATATTTTTCTCCATTCCCTTGTATTTTCTTATTTTAATAATAATAATAATAATAATAACCCATGGCTCGACAATCCTTGAAGGGCCTTGACCTATCTCCCGACTGCCAGTCTCCCTCCCACAGTCCTACCTAGAGGTGTGGAGTTCTTCAACCAGTAATGGGGTGACGTGGGATCAGCACGTCGAACCCCAGCCGTTATAGGATATTTCACAGACCCGATGACGCTACTAACTCGTAAAAGGTAAAGGTAAAGTGCTCCGCTGTGCTTAGCACCGCGCCATGAAGGCGTATAGGGGTGTGGGGGTAAAGCTACTAACTCGTAGCTCCCCAATTTCCTCACGATGGTGAGTTGCTACTGGTCCTATACCCAGGCCGAGAATCCTAAGACTGAACACAGGCGGTCTCGAACCCATGACCTTATGACGTTCAGCAGTAGGAGTCCAAAGCACAGCGCCTTAGACAGCACAGTCAAGGAGGGGGACTTTTCTTATTTTACTTTTGGCTAATCGCGACGATGAGGATGAATGATGAATAGAGAAATAAATAAAAAAGGTCACGCACAAAGAAGAGGACGTATCTTCAAACCTCTTAGATTAAGAGTTCAAGCCCTAAATATGAGGATTTTAACCTTAGACCTTAAATTATAAACAAAATGCCTATTTATACTAAACTTCACATCGAGGACAAAAGAGTTTGTAACTGTGAAACTAGCCCTGAATGCAAATTGACATTTTTTTCATGTGAGTAAGAATGAAATGAGTGGCACACAGAGATACTTTTTGCGAAAACAATTAATTGTGTCCTGTCCCAGCATCTCTGGAGCAAAGTCGGGCATAGCAAAAAAGAAGGGGAGAGGGTGGAATGGGGGGGATCGACTGGACAGAGCGAAACAGTGCACGCTGCTGGGAAGGCTGGTAACTGCAGTGGCTTTCCTCTCTCCACAGCAATCCCGTTCCTCTCACGTGTTCATCGGTGCTCAGATACTTGTTTCCGTTCACCTGGTCCAGAGATAAGTGGGACAGAGTGTAGTTCGCATACATGTAGCAAGTAAAGAAACTTATCTCAGAATGAAAATTCCACAGAGTTTTAAAACGTTTGCTTCAGCAATGAATGACTGGAAACGGATCACATATACAATTCCCTTGCAAAAATCTAGTAGTCTAAAATTAATTTGAAGACTTGAAAGTATCTATTTAATATATTCCAAGTTGTAAGGAACTATTTCGTAAATGTTCATGTAACGTTAAGAAATTACAAGTAAATTATTCACAAGCTTAGATATACTAATACGCAGAAAGAAATTCAGAGTTAAATGCATGTGTATAAAGTAATTCTAGAAGTATATATCAGCTATATCAGAGTATTGAACTTTTCTTTTGCAGGATAACGTTTACAATATAGAGACGAAAGAATGATTAAGAATTGTGCTCCAAGGGAAACGAAGGGCGTAGTGTATTGGTTAGAGTTCTTGAAAGCATTGATTGTGGTCCCAGGTTCGATCCTCCATAGTACAAAACACATTTCCCCTTCTATTAAACAAGAGCATGGTAACATTATTTGTAATAGCAGTATAAAGTGGCTACATTGTTCTGCATCTGGAATGAATATATAAAAAAACAAATAAATGAATTGACACACGTTCAAAGGGATATTTTCATGTATAAGATCATGAATTATGATATTCTAACCATAATTCTGTACTCGTTTAAAGACATTGACAAATATAAAATTTGTGGCAATTCAGGATATACTAATTTTACCCCTTTTCGAGATCAATGCAAGGATACCTCCGCAAATATCGAATGAAAAGTTTTCAACATGTGCAATTCTCCGTTAAATGTTTTCGCCGATTCGTTCTACCTTCGTTCTCTTTGTTACAAACAAGTACTCTATGCACATTACATGTAGGAGGAGAGTTGCATCTACATTTCACGTTGGTCAATTCCTTCTATCCGCTTTCAGGAGCGACAGCTTTTAGGGTAATGGTTACTGTTAAGTATTGTCAATCTGATGGTCGTAGGTTCAAACCCCTCCGGTAGCAGAAAATTTTCGTAAGTTTTAGACACATCCCATTGTGTTCACGCTGTGTGAAACGGAATGATACAATTTAGAATTAACGATGGGGTGGAGAGGAAATATTAAATTACGACATCTTCATTTCAACCAACCGAGAAGTCGAGAAAAATTGGGTAATTCTTATAAATGTTAAAATTACATTCATGTTTTTAGTGGTATAATCGCAGGTAAAATCAATGATCTTACGTGAAAGATTTCATCATGATCTGAACTCAGCCAAAAGGCATATGGCACCGATCTAATACATTCTCCAATATGTTTCAAAACGTTATGGAGTGTTTTGTTTCATGTAGATAATTTGATCATTGCATCAATTCTTGACGCCGAGACGATATTTTCTCCAACTACCTCTTCTCTCCTCTCGTTTCCATTCTCTTCTATTTTATCTTCTCCTTCTTATTCCTCTCTCCCCTCCTTCTCCTCTGCTTTTATCTCATATCACCTTCTCTATTTTTCTCGCATCTTGTCTCCATCCCGCTCTTCTCCACTCCTCTTATCTCATTTCCTTTCTTAGATTTCGGACTCCACTGCACTCTTCTCCTCTTCTTGTCATTCTTCCCTTTTACTCTCTTTTACTCTACTCTCCACACCCCTCTTCTAGTCTCTTCCTCTCATTTCCTCTCCTCTCGGTTTCCTCCTCTCTTCTTTGATGCATTTTCGATTTTTCCTTTCTTCTCACTACTTCTCATCTCCTCGTCTATCCTCTCTTTCTTCTCTCCTCTACTTTTCCTCTTCTCCTTTCGCTTCCTCTTTCTCCTCTCCTTTGTCGCCTTTCGTTTCCTCTAACCTCTTATCCTTTCCTTAGGCTCATCAGCGATGAAATACTAGAAAACCTAGGTTTTGTTTCTTTTAGAAAGAAATTCGTCATTTGCCATATAATATTGATATTTTTAATAATTTTATACAAAAATACTTCTTTTCATTTCTTTCGCGTATTTCACTAATATCTATTGTGCATGTGGCAACCCTGAAATCGAGCCTAACTCTACACGCAACCGTTCGATACCCGGTGGAGGCATATAGTGGTTCGGATCCCACTTTAAACTGTAGGTCCAGTCCCGATTAGCCTTACTGTGCATAAAGTGGACTTAAAACGCCAGATCAATCAATCAATCAATCTACACGCAACCCACCAACGCCTTGTGTAAATTGGGTTGCCTAGTTTAAAATGTCGTTGTCCTAAAACTTTTGAGAGACACTGTACATTTAGGGAATGTAGGGGTAGAGCCCCCACACATTCTGGATCTCGGTCATTTTGGAGGGGATGTGATCAGCACCACGCTCTTTACCCCCCGGAGTTGCCCCAGGTATTCATTGATTATATATGTTTTGTGCGTCCCATAACTTCTTTATGTTGTGATATTGGTGGAAAAATCCCCACCCGTGTTCAACCACAGCAGGATATGTAAATATTCATACACACACACACACAGTGTAGCGAAAGAAAGTGAATGATAAACACTAAGGAAGCCGAGAGACCGGTATTAATTGAGAATTTTAACAAGACATTTGAGGGGCAATATTACAAGAGAAGAACGAAATCTGCTCCTTCATACGTAAAATCTTCTCAAATTGCATAGTAGTATCAGTTTAAGCTGTGAGTGTTTGATTTTTTGATTTGGTGTTTTAAGTCCACTTTATGCACAGTAAGGCTAATCGGGACTGGACCTACAGTTTAAAGTGGGATCCGAACCACTATGTGCCTCCACCGGGTATCGAACCCGGGTAAGCTGTGAGTATATAGCAGAGAATAAGGAACACCTACGACTATGGATGTCACTGCAGGTAGATGTGCAGATACTCCGGTTTCATTAAAGTTACATCACTCTATGGGACGTATGCATTAAATTGAAAGCATACTCATTTCTCAACTCTTTTACGCTCATACTCCATTCCCCATGACATCCTGATCGCATACTCTCCCACTGAATACCTTCTGCAGCGGTGAACACGTGTTCACATTTTAATATGACTGATAGAGAGAACGCTCTCAAACTGATCATATCCTAAATTATGTACACATGGGCGGGGGACGTCATAAAATGTTGATATATCCGTTATATCGAAGTCATGCGAGAGAAGACTATTGATATGCTTCTTGGGGATCTAAACTGATAGCTTAGGAGTACGTGCTCATGAGCCCATACCTATTCTTATTAATACTTCCCAACACGGGATCCCGCACTCCCCCCCCCCCGGGATGTCTGGAAAGAGTTAATGTAATTCAAATGGTGAAATTGTAACGATATTTTTTTACAAAAACATATTGTTTATTGTGACTTCCAGCAATTGTTATTAATCAATACCAAACGTAAACGTAAAAACATTTATCAGAAGTACCATGAGGGCAGTAGATTAAGTGACTCTGATTGATACCTGTGCATTGTGAAAAGTACAAAAAGACAAGGAACTGATCATCAATAAAGTGATAGATGTTTATTAAAGGAAGGAAGGCGAATCCAGTTTCTATTTAAATAGTAGACTCGAGTCTGAACTTGTACACAACGACAGAATATTTTCAATTCAATTTGAATTTTATGATTTGTAAAGTAGTAGTAGTAACTATTAATAATAATAACAATATTAATAACAACAAATAATATCAATAATTATAATAATAATAAAAGTTTTTCTTACCCCCCCCCCCCCCTGAGAAAAACTCCTGCTGGTGCCCTTGCTTCCTACTCTTTGTACTCTTACAATTCGCAATAACAAATGTGCTAATATCCATTTTCCAACTTCAGTAACGATCAATTTGTTTCCCTATGAACCATTATCTAAATATCTCCTACGGCTTGTTTAAGTATACCTTATTTAGGCCAGCCAACAAGGGATGATTTTGGTGTCCTATAAGGAAACAAATTTTATTATCTTCCTAAAATGGTTCTTATAGACATATTAATTTTGCACCCCTGTACCACCCCGGATTTGGCAGCCATATTTGAGAAATGGCGCCCAAAATCAATTTCTTGCAAATATCTCGCTTGGAAAGCACTGTACAGCAAAAGAGGTTATGACAGAAAATATGTTACATAGATTTCTCAACAAAAAGGTTCTGTGCCTTTCTTCTAGGAAGCACAGTTAGGACGTTAGAAGAGCGAGAAATTTCACTTGTTTTTTTCCGCTCCATTTTGCAAGAGCGAAAGACAGGGAAACTTTTTTGCAAGGTAACTTGAGGGCTTATTTTTTTTATTAAAATACCTATT
Source organism: Lepisma saccharinum (assembly GCF_977018435.1). Lineage (NCBI taxonomy): Eukaryota > Metazoa > Arthropoda > Insecta > Zygentoma > Lepismatidae > Lepisma > Lepisma saccharinum. The sequence goes on from NC_139242.1 coordinate 10,711,275, forward strand.
CTAAATGTATCAGTCACAATAGCTCAGTTCTGTCGACATCCGTGGCAGAGTGGTTAGCACAGCGCGAAAATGGTGAATGACGGGGGGGGGGGGGGGGGAGTCGTTTAGGCGCCTATCATGCAGGAGACCCGGTTTCGTTCCCGGTGGGGGAGAATGGAGATTTATTCCACCTGTTCAAGCGGTTCCAGCGCACATCCAGCGTCGTAAAGAGTGGATACCTGGAGGAAACTCTGGGGTGTAAGGTGGCCAGGGTCATGGTGCTGATCATTGACCTTCAACTTTGCCCGTGCTCAATAAAGTGTGGAACCCTAACTTCACACCCTTATACGCCTTTATGGCGTGGTGCAAAGCGCAAGGGAGCACTTTACTTTATATTTTTTTACTTCTTTTTTATTCTAAATGTTCTAACAACTTTTCTTGAAAATGTGTTTTCAAGTGGTAATATGTGTATGTTAATTAGACAATAATTAGCCGGGACTACTAGATTAGATTGGCGTTTTATTCTGTAATGATCCTGTTGGACAAAGTCAACGTGTACCTTTAGAGATACCTTGACTTTCAGACCAAACATATTATCTGCTGCACACAGACGACACTAAACTATTTCCTATAAAGTACTGCATGCGATGATAAAAGCAATTGAACCATAAATGAAATACTTAAAGAAAAAAACACATGTAATAAGTCGAGTTTTGTAGAAGAGATATTTATTTTTGTAGAGGAGATATACTGCAAAACATCACGTAAAAGGTACTTCCGTGAGTTCCGCGCTTGCAGAACGGGACGGGAAAATAACGTAAAATTTCTCGCTCATCTATCACCCAAACGGAACATCCTAGAAGAAAAATGCACACAACCTTTTTTGTAGGGAATTATATATAGATTATTTTTCATCATAACCTTCTTTTCCGTAAAATACTTTTCAAGCGAGATAATTGCAAAAAAACTGATTTTGGGCGCCATTTTTCAAATATGGGTGCAAAATTAATATGTTGTTAAGAACCCATTTAGGAAGATAATAAAATTTGTTTCAGCTTTCCCCGACTTTTTTTCTTATTGGATCCCTTATTGACTGGCCTAATTCTCATATAGGCTAATTGGGACTGGCCTATAGTCTAACGTGGGATCCAGAAAACTAACTGTGCCTTGTGCCTCCACCAGGAGCATCTAGATTACAAGACGAGAGCCAATGTCTGATTGTCGGCATTCTCTACTGAAAGTAAATGTCATGATTTCTGTTGCTTCTTGTTGGTCCAATAAAATATTCCGATTAGCATTACTAGATCTGCAAGGTTGGTTGTAGTTGGTTAGCGTATTTGTAGTAAAATCACCCGTCCGTCGAATGTTCGATCACCGTCACCGACCAAAATGAATTTTTTCATCTAAAGATTACAGAAGAGGAGCTCTGTCTAAACCTAGTATTAGAATAAGGTAAAAAATAAAGGTAAAGTTCACCGTGCACCATGCCATGAGGCATATATAGGGGGATGTGAGGGTAGGGTCCAAGACATTCTTCCATCTCGACTGATTTCGAGTTTATGTAATCAGCACCACGCTCCGACCGCCCTTATCTTCCCGTAGGTAGCAATTTATTTGAGGCTGAGTAAGCCCCAGGGTCGCTTCATGTGGAGACAAGGTCTGAAAAATTCCAACCCGGAATCGAAGTCGGGTCCCCCGCGTGGCAGTCAGACGCCCTACTAACTAGACAACCGCGGCTTCATGTAAAACTATTCTCACTAACATTTAGAGAATTATTTATAATTTTTGTTCAAAGATTACATTTGTATTGATATAGGCTTCCTATGCAGTGTAACTATATCTTACAAAATACACGAATTGAAGACCCCGGTGCAATAACCAGACAGCTCCACGTTTTGGTGAAAATTGTTTCCTTGCTGTAATCTATCATGAAAAATATGCTCTATGTGCTGGTGCAAGAATCAGACAGCTCCACAGATTTGTTGCGTAGTAGAAATTGAAAAGGAGTTGTCTGGCGTGTTTCTGCTTGTGCATCATCGCAGACAGCTCCTGGAGCAGTCTTGTTCTTGCAGTGGCTATAGTTCAGTGTTCTGCCACTCGGCGGCGTGCAGCAGTTGCTATCGACACTGCACACTTCAATATATATGTTACTTTTGCTTCTAGCTATTGCACGTGAATACCCTTTACTTCTTCGACATTACATTCTTTTATTCAGTTTTTCTTGTCTCCTGAAAACTTTTATAATTTGGAGCTGTCTGATTTTTGCACCGGGGTCTTCAATTCTTATTTTAAGACCAAATACTATAAGCAACTTATATGTTAATGGGGGTGATAACTGACTTGTCTTAAAGAAAAGGGCAGCATCACCCTGACAGCGTGTCTGCTGGCAAGGTATTGTTTCCATTCCATACCGTCGTTTTTAGAATCTTATCTGAGCCCAAAAAAATGCCAATAGCAACCAAGAAACTATTCCATAGGTTTTCATCCGTACAGGAGAGAAAATACTATTTTTGACGGTCGCAACATAAAAATAAAGCCTCCACGAGAAAACCGTTCTAAGAAAATTTGTTTGGATTGATGTCGTCTGCATACGGTGAATGTAACCGGTGATCGTCGCATGGTCATAACAAATAAAAATAACAAGTTGCAGTAAAATAAATTCTGTAAATTCCGATTAACAGAATCTATCAAATAACAATCTACTTATGCTCATATTACACCCCGTATTTTGAATAATTATGTTGCCTATTATAAGCAGTTTAGGAACATTCCTATTTTTTAAAAAAATGTCTGAGAAATCTTCTGCTGTGAAGTGGATTCTCTTAATACTTACTATTAATTGATTTAATTTATTTTACTTCCCTTTTCTGCCACATTTGGAAAATTGCGAAGGTGAGCATGAGTGATGACATGATGAAAGTGCTGAAGGGACATTCAGAATGTACTCTCATGTCCAAGCCGGGAATCGAAGCCGTGACCCCTTACCCTCTTATTTATATTTTTCCGGCTCCCGTGGCGAAGTGGTTAGCCCATCTCGCTACGACGCCAGGGGTCCAGGGTTCGAATCCTGGCTTGGGCATGGATTTTTGTGAATGAGTGTCCATTCATCAATTTCATCATATCAACACTCATCCCCATCTTCGCAAATTAGCCAAAAGTGGTACAAAAAGCGAAGTAAAATAAAGCAAATCAAATCAACTCAAATCTTATTTATAATTTAAACTTCTTTAAACCTGCTTTAAACCTGATTATCTTCTCGGTGCATAAAGTGAACTTAACACCAAAATCCAAAACTCAGATATTAGGAGACTTCAAGTCTGGGTACTAGGAGGTTCTATTCTTTTAATGTTCTTTGTCTAAAAAAATTGGGACATTCCGTTCTTACGTTAATCCCTTCAGTTCTAACAATTCAGAAATTTTACAAAACGATCGAGGAAGCCTGCACAATGTCAATATTGGTGACAGAGTCTTACTTTGTAACGATCATAGCCCGAAGAAGACAGAGACCAAACGTCCAGGGAAGCACAAATATTTCTAACTTAACAATTTCTACAGTAGATCACGATGTAGTTAATAAGTAACCATATAATAATAATTATTTCGTTTACTTGTTTCTTCTTGCATATATGACGTTGTTGAATTCTTGTTAGATTTACCAAGGTATGTATGTGTAAAAGTTAGTGTTCCGGAAACTTCACAAAAAAAGATGAAACTCGATTTACATAGAGCTTCCTTGACCTCGCAGAACTGACAACGATACAAAGGAGGTTTAACCGGCAGAATTTGTTTTTCAAAAATTAAACTTTAACATATTTTATCCCATTTTAATTCATTTTCACGTCTTTAAAATTTCTTCCAGATTACAGTACCAAAATCTACAGCAATATGTTTACAGCGGTCTAATTCTTTTGGAAAGGAAAATAATGCTTGTAAATCGGTTTAGTTTGAGCTATTAGAAATAAGATTATTGTGAACAGTAACACTTTTCTTCTGTCAAATTATATGAAGGGGGCACCAGTAATACCCCTTCAAAAATTTAACGAGGTACATTGAACACCAGTTCCCTTCGTTCCTGCCCCACTGATCGTAGTAGTACAAGTGTCGTATTAATGTTATCCTCCGTAATGAATATTTCCCAGATACTCTCTTCAACTTGAAATAGATCCATTACAGATTAGTCTATTTGTTTATATATAATGTTTTATTCTTTGTCCGTGTGGAAAAGGTGAAAGATTCTGTTTTCACGTTGCTCGAACGTTTTGTTGTATTTCATTATAATCTTCTCATCATCTTTAGTGATAAGTAGTCATCGATTTTTACGGAAGAACATACCCCACCTCTAAATTCAACAATGCTTAAGAGAATTACTAGTTTGTTTCTAACAAAGCAAAAATTAAACTTAGCTAAATATCTCGAATGGGTTGTACCAAGGATGCGTCAGATGTTTACTTAAACTTTCGGGTAATAAATAAACTAAATAGGAGTATTCATAATATATGGGCACATTTTAAGCTGACGGACATCCAATAAGATCCTACACAGGCGTTGGAAAGAATGTGGTGATGGTTGGGTTATAAACAAATGGTGAGGTCTTATGTGCATGGCATTCGTCAGACCCTTTCTAGGATTCAGTACTGTGACATGGAATCTTTCCTGTGGTATTGGAAAAGTGACGTAAGTGAGAATATTTATTTATTTATTTATTTATTTATTCCTTGTTTTGGATGGCGAAGTTAAGGCACAAGCCTTTTCTTCCACTTAACCATCTCTACATTACATTTTATAAATTGATTTTTATAGCTAACTGTATGTTAAATATATAAAAAAACTAAATATTTAAGATACCAAGAAATGAAATCTATAAAAAACTAAGAACATTGAGATACCAAAAAAAGAAAATCACAAGAAAAAATAAAAGAGAAAGACGTAAAAAACATAAAAAATAAAGACAAAAATACATACACACTAAGTAAAAAAATACACGTAAAACATAAACACACACGCAACAAACATAGTCAAATTACAGAAAAAGTCGGTGGGTGTTGGTCCTACCAGTTTACACGAAGGTTTAATTTTATTTCCCTGTTTTCAGTTCTGGTAAGTTGACTCCAGAAGATGATTTGTTAATTTTGATTTGAATTGGAGAAGAGAAGAAGAGTTTCTTATGTCGTTGGGGAGGTCGTTCCACGCTCTGGTAGCAGTACCCGTTAAGGAATTTCCATAAAACGTTGTCTTGTGAGAGGGAATGGCCAGCAGAGAGTTGTCTCTCGAACGGGTGGCAAAGGTGTGTGCTGAACTTAGGGGTTGAAATCGAGAAAGTAGGTAGGACGGCTCTCGTGAGTTTACTATTTTGTAGAGCGCTGTAAGAGCGTGAAAGCGGCGGCGAGTGGAAAGGTCGAACCAGCCTAGGTCCTTGAAAGCCGGGGTCAGGTGGTCAAAAAATTTGATATTATAAATGTAGCGCACACATGCATTTTGTATTCGCTGTAGACGTCTTGCTAGTTCACCGTTGAGGTCAATATATGTCAAGTCACAGTAGTCTATACGAGACAGAACTAAGGACTCCACGAGTGTTTTTTACTTCTTGTGGTAAAATATTTTTAAGGCGGTACACCGAGTGTAATGCTGCGTAGGATTTTTTACATATGGCCTTCACATGGTCACTCCAAGTGAGGTTTTCGTCCACAACGACTCCCAGGTCTTTGACCGAAAGCGACAACGAAATGGGGTTTCCTTCGACAAGAATGTCAGGGATGGAGGACTTCTCTGTTGTGGAAATGAGCTGACGTGAGCCAATTAAAATACATTTAGTTTTCTCAGCATTTACTCGCAGACCGTTTGCCTGAGACCACTTGCAGACGTTCATAATATCGTCGTTTAGGGCTTTGATGGCCATATTGATGCTTGTTTTAGGGAACGACAAATAACATTGGACGTCATCAACGTACAGATGGTAATTTGTCGATTGAAAGTTTCCAGATATATCATTTACGTACATGGAGAACAGCAGCGGAGACAGGACGCTACCTTGGGGTACACCGCAATTCGTCGGCAGCCACGACGACTTATTGTCAGAAACGAATGTGCGTTGCTGTCTGGCTGCTAAATATGAGCGAGCCCAGTCAACAGCGGGTTGGGAAAAGTTGAAATAAGATGACAATTTCGCCAGAAGGATATCGTGGTCTACGGTTTGGAAGGCTTTGCTGTAATCGAGGAGAACTAGCATTGTCAAATATCTCTTATCCATCGCCGACCTTACATCATCCACCACTTTAATGAGCGCTGTGCTGGTGCTGTGATGTGGGCGGAAACCGGACTGGAAGGGGTTTAACAATTTTTTCGATTGCACATAGTTAAAAATTTGCTCGTGAACGATGTTTTCAAATACTTTTGACAAAGTTGGGAGAATACTGATCGGTCGAAAATCTTCAGCTCTTACTGGGTTGGTGATTTTAGCCAGGGGGCGTATGTGAGCGAGTTTCCAAATGCTTGGGAATGTGCCAGTGTACAGGGATGTGTTGAAAATATCTGCAATTGCGGGTGAGATGTGGGTAGCGATATACTTTAACATGTTAATAGAAATTTCGTCTGCTCCGGTTGCATTGGATTTGATTTTATTAATTGTAGTTTGGACCTTTTCATGCATTATAAAAGAGAAATCGAAACTATTGTTGTTCTTGCTTTTATGAACACTTATGGAGTCGATTGTACGTTTCTTAATTTCAGGATTTATACCTGATACGTTTTGGAAGTGGCCATTTAGTTCTTCTGTGGAGATGCCAACAATTTCATTACAATCATATTTTTTCCCAACGCCGAACATTTTAAGTTTATTCCACAGCGATTTCGGCTGCGATCTGTAGTTTAATAGTTGTCCCGCAAAGCAAAACTTTCTCTTTCGTATTTCCTGCGTGCACCGATTCCGAAGAATGCGGTATTCTTCGAAATAATCGTGTACTGATTCCAGGTTTGCTTTGAGTGTGGACTTATACCGCCTGTAAGCTGCATCCCTACGGGACATCAGCTGCAGAATCTCGGGGGTGATTAGATTTAAATTGTTTTAAAATTATTTTATAGTTATGAGAATCTATTGACTTAAAACTTGAATCCTTTCATCAAGAAGAAACAGAAATGATCGAAAATTTGTTGCAAAAATCTTAGAAGGTTATTACTTTGTCCCAACGCTTTTATCCAGAATATCTATACGAGTAACGCCATATTGTGTAAGAACAAAAGGGTCGTTATTAACAAAATGTAAAAAACATAATTTTCTAAACTCTATAGTCAGCAACTATAAAAAAATTTCACAAATCCTAAAGATGAATTGTCCTTTAATGTATTCATCACGTATATTTTAAAGTATTTATGATGTATACTTTAATGTAATTTTTAATGTATTTAGTATTTGTCTTTTACATTTACATTTGTATCATCAAATCTTCTATCATAAATTTGTAACGTACATATCTTTACATGTATACGTACTGCTGTAGTAAGGCTCGTAAGCTGTTTTTCAGCAGGTTAATATCAGCATAAATAAATAAAGAAATAAATTAAAGTAAGTAGAAGGAAGATAAAATTTGACTTCTTCCTCTTTTAGCACAATCTCATATGTCTCGGTGACAATTGAATGACTCCCTGCAGCTAAATTTCAAGACCATTCGGCGCCATAATATGTTATTGGAGGAGAAATCGTGTCCCACAAATACCACACGTTCTCAAGAGGCTAGAAAACGTCGACTCAACCGACACCGAAAAAAATCGTTTCCGAGCGTGAAGAAAGCGACAGTAACGAAAGGCATTTACTAAAAGCTGAACAGAATTTTAAATCGCTCAGAGACAATTGTTTACTCGTAAGGAATGGTTCTGCTCATTAAAGTATGATTTACTAAAAATTGCCGTTTAGAAATGCAACAATAGCAATACCTGTTTTAACGAGACAATCTTTAAAAACACAATAATTACCACATCACACACTGATATATCTGAAACAACAACAGACGCCTTCAAGTTTTTAATGTGATGTCTGCCAGTTGACCGAATCACCTTAACAACGTATCACTTAAGGCGGATTGATTTAAATCAGGTTTATTTAAATCGCGATTTAAATCAAGATTTAAATCAGGTAATTTTTTAAAAAAAATCATTGAATCTAATCATTTTTCAAAAATAATTTATAGAATAATGTACATAAGGATTTTAAAGATGACAGAATCAATTTTATTGAATGTACATCTTGAAATCATTTAATCCTTTTTATTAGGCTCTAAGAATGGAAAAGAAAGGAAAGAAAATATATGTACTCATGGCGTGAAGCTCATACGAAAGGAAATGTAATATGTCAACTGTAAGCACACTTAAATTTAACTTAGTTTAAAATTCATTAAATTTTATAGGCAAAAATAGCAAATATTTTGTGTGGAATAATATACAAAATACTCATCATGTAAAACCGTAAATAGTGTCATTATCATTATACTGTAAATAAAGATGGCAGCTGACATTTTGCAAACTATAATTAAAATAATTGCCAAAATTCATTTTAAGTTAAAATTATAAAGGCATCCAGAATGTTTTATTGTCACTGATAGAAAAGTCACAGAAATTATTATAGTTTCAATACCACACTCAACAAACATTTCCATATAAGGATCATATATACAGTACCATAAGAGAAAAATGTATGTTTACACAATTTTTTTATTTGCTTTAATCGAACTGTTCCAATATTTTACAGAGCCGTTTACCAGAAAAGCCTTTCTGTAAAAAACATATGTATGGTGCTAAATGACATACAAGCAATTCTAAGCGTCCTTTTTTCTTTAAAAAAAATCTATTAAAAAAAATCCGATATATATTAAAAATCATCAAAAATGATTATTTTAATGAAAATCATGATTTTTATCTACCCTGCGTCTACACTAAAATAACCTGTGAAGAAGAAAAAAACGATGGATTGTTCGAACATACAAGTAGAAAAGAGCGTTGATTTCCATGTGGGTGTTATATTATAGTTCGTCTGTGATCTGTGGCTGACTTGGAAACCTTTTGCTTTTCAAATGTTTCACACAGAAAGTTATCGGACACAAGTATATCAGATGACTCATTAGTGACCACACAATCGCTATTATTATAATATGCTACAAGCACAACTCCGTATTGACATCAACTCCACCAAATCAAGTGTCGGAAGTGGCGTATTTTGTTAAACAGTTAATGCGTTTTTCCAAAACCACGAGCGAAAATTTCCGGTAGCAATATAAAACTCCCATTTTATTGAGACATCCTTTATTTGAACTATTTTAAAAATTCCTTATGTACGAAACAGAGTGTCTTTCAAGTTTGTTCAAGTCAAGTTTTTAAAATCTGTCGTATTTTAACTTCTCGCTCGATTTGTTCGATGTTCAAGAAGAAAGAGAAGAAAAGCATACGTTCCAAACAACGGGGTTTTCTGATGTTCGGATGTTTTAACATCCACGTGTTTCTCTTCTTTGTCCAAGTAAAATATGGTGATTGTCTTCCATTTTCCTTTTAATGCAAAAGATGTGCTTGGAAAATTGTGTGTAGCGTGGTACAAGGGATCTCAGGGCAGTAGGCCGGTCTGTGGCTCGTGAAAGACTGTGACCATTTGCCAATAAAAGCTGTTTTGTGTTTCGTAGCAACGTACATAGAAAGCGACTTTTGAGTGAAACCACTACTCTCTTCTGTCCCCTCGCAGCCAAGGCCTCGATCAAAGAAAGATTCAGGAAAGTAAATCTGCATCCATTTGTTAGTTTTATTCATTGTGGGCTTGTCCACACAATCACGCGTTTTTACTGTCCTCCTTCATACGTACACTCACCGCCAATAAAAATGGGACACCTGTATTCTGAAATTCTAACTTCCCTGTGTGAAGCTTCAAGTTGGCACTGAATATTTGCTATTAAAATTCCCTTATGACCGTAGAATTAGGTAACACACGTCTTGTAGGGAAGCTAGTATTTCAGGATGAAGGGGACCTAATTTCATTACCGGTGACTGTACATACTGTTCACTAGTGGAAAATGGAAGTAATTTCACGTATTTCCAACGATTATATTTCTCTCGTCAAAAAGCCAACTACATATCTGAAGTGTTTAATTATAATTCAATTATTTCCGCTGGTTGAAGGTTGGTATATGATGGTTACAGATGTAATAAATGATAGCAAATAACCTCATAATTGACCTTTCGTTCTAGTAATCATGTGTAAGGTGAATGTGGTATTCATTCTGTTCAGACCAGTAGCTCGATAATATATATATATATATATTTCAAATATGAATTTAGTTCCAGGAAGCGCAGAAACAATTGGTGATAAGATTTATGCCATTTTGTGTTGGGACATGTTTCAGCTTGCATTGGCACTAGTCGAAACCTGCCCAGTTGTACCTTTCAGGAGAGAGCTTGCGTCTTGTGCTTACCGCATACATGAAGAACTATACTCTGTCCCGTGTATCTCTGGAGCATGTGAACGAAAATAAGTCTCTGCCCAAATAATGACGCGAGTCGGCTCCACCAAGGAACACGTGAGAGAGAACGGGGAGGGGGTGACTGCGGTTACCTTTTATAGCAGCAGCACGTACTGTTTCGCTCTGTCCGCTCGACCCCCCCCTTTTTCTGCCTCCATGTGCGGCCTTGCTCCACAGGTTCCTGGTATAGGGTACACTTGCACAGATCCGCGAGCGCTCTGTGTACTGATCGCTGGTCGCCTACACATTGCACCTCAAGGTCTCTCTTGCTTTACTCTTCTTGACCCCCTTACACCGCTACACTATACTTTGTCCCAGGAATCTGTGGAGCAATAGTATCCCTTTTCTGTCCCAAAACACAGTTGCTCAAGGATAGTGTTACTGCATGGCTGAATGCACAGGCGGCAGATTTCTTTGGCATGGGTGTTGTAAACCTTGTTTGCCGATATGATAAGTGTCTCGTCAGAAATGGTGCTTATGTAGAAAAATAGCTTAGAGTTTTCTCTTTCAGTTGTACTATATAATTAAAACTCTCACAATGTCCTGGTGTTTCTTTTATACCCAAACCGAAGATACTTTCCGAATGACCCTCGTACATATAAGACTGAATACCAGGTCTAGTTTAGCAGCACATAACATATTGTGGGCTTTTTGTCTTTCTTGATGAAATTGTAGCAGTGCTTAATTTCTTGATTATTGAAAATTATATAACTGGGGGAAAATATTTCGAGAGGAATAACATCGTGCAGAGAACAAATTTCATTCTCAGTGGACAATAATTGATCTTACTACTTAAAATCTGAAAATTTATCAGATTGTTCATGCGATATTCTGTAGTTGGAGTTTCTCATCCACCGAAAAGCAAACAACATAAAACATAATTTAACATCCGTAACTATACAAAATTAGAGACACCAATCTGCTCAAACACAAGAATACAGTAGATTGCGCTTGTGACAACTTTCAACTTTGATAGAGTTAAGGAAACTGAAGTGGGGCGTTCTTAGTCATCCTCCACATAATGTCGACCATCAACTACATCAACTACAATTTGCTTCATAAACTTCCAAGGCGTTCACGAATATTTATTACAGTTGTCAGTGCCCACATTGAAAAATAGTATTTTTTCATAGTCGATGAGAAAACACGAAAACACAGAGGGTGCGTTACAAGTGCAACATGCTTTCATTGTAATGATAAGAGAAATGCCCTAAAGAAAATCTCGTCGATATTTGAGCACCGTGACTACCACAAAGAGTATTCATATTCACATTTGATCCTTCGAAGTATAAACTTACACAGGGAGAGAAAAAAAAAACTTAATATTATTTTCACATATTCCCCTACCATAGAAGTAGGCGTGCATCTCATACCTACTGCCGGAAAGCAAATCTATGTAGCAAGGGCATTACAAAACAAGCAGACTGCAACATCAGTGAAAATCCATCACGAAATTGCACTCGCTATAATGAATGCCAAGAAATTGAAGTCAGCATTGGTGTGCATATTCGACGCTATTGGCAAGTTGAAGATAGGAGTGGACGTTATTGTAAAACGTATATTTTGAATTGTATATTGGATGTTATTCCAAAAACTCATATCTTGAAAATCATATCTCCCGTAATAAGGTAAGCAGGTACAAGAGGTCAACATCTATATAGGGTATGCTTTCAACATATGAATTACTACATGCGTACCTTCACTATAAAATCACGCTATATTACAAAATTAATTTTCTCACAATGTACTATAATGTTAGATAAAAACTGCATACAACGTGTAAGCACTTGAGAGACACAAACATATATTGATTGCTACACTTAGTTTAAAATCCTGACACGTTACTTTTTTTTCTCTTTTCTTTTATTAAGTTCAGCATTATTGAAGTTGAGGACGAAGAATTAACATTGTATGAAGAAAATGAATCTTTCGAATGTCATAAATTTTATTTAATTCACACCATTCTTTCACACGATATAACAATTTTAAATTCTCCACGTAATGTCCAATATGGATTTCAAATCGATATAAGTATTTTAAAACTCATTAATATTAACACTATTGTCAAATTTCTTGAAAATAGATAAACAGTATCTTCGGTTTGGCTCGTGATCTGGAAATGAGCAAACAACGAATCATCGTAGCAATTCTTTCTGAAGCCGACAATGGAGCATACACACTACATTGCACCGGAACCTTTTCTGGTTTCAGTGACATCAAAAAGAATTTCGTAAGTTTGATAGACTCTAACACTACTTCAAAATTTAGAACTTTCTTTGCTTAGGGAACTCAGAGAGAGAAGATAAACTCGAATTACTTTATTTTACGTTATTTTACTCACATTATTTGTTTGCAGAGTTAGGTTAACAGATAACATGAAGGAGAAGCAAGGAAAGAAATGTTCTATCGGAAGAAAAAGTTATGAAATTTGCTCATTAAGATTATTAAATGATTTCGTCCCTTGTGAATTTGCATAACATAATTTCTATTCATGGTATGACTCGTCAATGTAAGACATTTGCAGATGTTGTTAGGATTCGAATGTCTGTAGTATAAAGAAATTTTAAAAATACTAAACTCATGCTAGGCGAAATATTATTGGTATTTTTCATGAGGTCATTCTAGCATGCAAACTAAGATTGCATTTAAGAAACTGTATGACGTCATACTTGGTCTTAAAAAGTCACAATGTATTCACCTGTATGTAACCAACTAATTGGAATCTGTTTAATAATGTCAATGTTATTAGAAGTATAGGTTGGGCCAATCCGTTGTTTACTCGTGATGACGAAACGACGGTAAGAGGTGAATTTATCCATGAAATGAATTCCAAATCTATGCGCTAGTGTTGCACTATGCAGATAGGAAACCATGCCAGAAACTGAACACACGAAATCGAGTACACAAATGAGCATTTCCACCCATTTACATTATGTGGCTTCAGAGAAATTGAAAATAAATATCGATAGGTACTTATTGTTATGCGGGACAGAATATTTTTGATCGGAACGGGAATTTTTTTAAATCCCGACATTTGGGACGGGAAATATTAGCAATTTCTCGACTAGTCGGGAAATTTTTGGGACTGGAAATTTCCGAAATTTTGCGAGGCTCTGGAAATTTCAAATTCTACACGTCATTTTCACCTTAAGTGATTGTCTTTGCATTTCTGGAATGAAAACTAACAATTTCCGATAAGTTCCAGGCACTTGCAATGTAGAAAAAAGAATTAATACCGTTTTAAAATGACCATTCGGTATTTTCCGACTACTCGGGATCCAGAAAAGTAAGGATCCCGGTACCGACTTTTCTAGATACCGCACACCACTTGTTATTATTATTTATTACAAGATACATCTTCCAAGTACGTTGAACATAATGTACTGTGCATACCAGAAAAGAAAAGTTCAAATGAGCATTTATGTACGCTATGTTTACACTAGGCTATGCACTTGTATTTTTTTCTTCAGTGCACATTTTTCCGCGAATATATCAAAGTCTGCCTTACATGAAATGTAATACTGTTCAACTTTGCTTTCACGCAAACTTGGCATGTAGTAATATTTCATTCTCACAGGCAGCGGCGTGCCGAAGGGTGAGTTGATGGGGGTTATAACCCTTCCCGTTGGCTCAGTATTACTAAAAAGAAAGAACGTCAAATGTAGGAAAAGATGGCAAAATGAGGGATAACTACCAAAAATAGTGTACGTAACCCCTTCCTTTCGAAAATCCTGGGCACGCCACTGCAGTCTCAGTTTAACAAGCAAGGGCACATTTTTTCCACCTTTCGATGAGTAGTCTTTAATTTCTGCAGTAGAAACCAAGTGTGGCTTCTTACCGATGTGTAAAATGATTAATACAACTTTCATGTCGGTATTTTATAAGCACAAAATATACACGAAGTTTTGTTCAAAGCTAAGTTGCGTTACTGAGAAGCCGTAATTAGATTTTGATCAGCTGTAGGAGTTTAGCTTAATGGTTTAATTTTTGCTTTGTAACTTGGCCATAAAGTAGAATTCAGTTGCAGAAGTATTGTACTTTTTAATATAGCTTATACGTTCTATGAAATAAATGTTAATGTGTCTGTAATGGTCTTACATAGTAGTATACATTTTTAAGAATACTTCAGTGAATTGAATACGTTGCCACAAATATTAAAAATACTATTACTAATTTGTGTAATACATTTTAAACTTCTGCTCTATAGAATCCTTAAAAATATCACCAGTATTTTCTTATATAATCAAAAGAACATCACGTTATGAATCTCCTGCATGTGATTGTAGAGTAATCAAACAGACGCCAAATTATCTATTGTTCCATTGCCCGTTAAGGAACAAACACAGACACGCCCTATTTAACAGACTACACAGAGCCAAGATACCATTTCCTGTATCCATACCCTCCCTGTTATCGTCTCCCTCCCCTCGTACAATGTGGATATATATGCAAGTTTTTGATCAGTGTTACAGTTCAGTGAAGTGAAGTATAGTATTGCGACATTTGAGTCCAGGTTGATGAAAAAGAATTGGCATAGAATTAAGATATAGATGGTCCAAAGATGGGCAACACTGCTCAGGGCCGAAATCAAAAGGAGAAGTAGTTTCAGTATGATGAAACTGTTGAAGATCCACAAAAGTGACACAAAGTTGATTTTTATTACCAGGTCGAAGACGATTATTTTAGCTCTAAGAGAAAGATTTGAACAGCTCCCCAGACAGAGAAACGTGAAAACCCTCTACATCCCAGGTTCTAATGTAAAATCTTCAATAAAAAAATCATTTAATATTCCATGACAAATATTGCCTGAATCTTCATCCCAATTAATATTGTATTTCTTTGAACTTTGTAGGAAGTTCAGTCATAACCATAATTTGTTTTTGTTTTTATATACTGTGTTATGTAATAGTACATAAAGAAATAACAATACATAATAAACATTATATGTAATATATATTGTATTATATATTGCGTCGTTATTCACTCGCAGCTACACATTTTGTAAATATTACATTGTTATATGGATATGCATAATATAATACATATAATACATAAACAAATACATATTAGTATACATAAACGAAGTACAGCGTAGTACATCCAGTCCAGATGAAAACTTCCTACTTATTCTTGTCCATTCTCTAATTATTTGTTGTTTTTTTTCTAACTTTGTGAAATGTTCAGTGATAACGATAATATGATTTTTATAATTTATTTTTTTAAATTTATATACTGCGTTATATAATAGTACCTAGTGTTATAATAATATGTAATAAAAATATATATAACACATAAAAGAAATACATTGCATTACATAATGTGTCTTTATTCACTTGTAGCTACAAATTGTGTAAATTTTACATTGTTATATGGGTAACATAATAAATATAATACATAAAACAAGTACATAGTAGTACAGCAGGTCCAAATGGAAACTTTCTACTTCTTCTTGACCTTATGGTACTTAGCAAAGTGTTTCGGAGAACAGGTTCATCTGGCAAAACTTTCCACCCATCATATGATATTGGTGTGTCTTCTTCATCTTCCGAAATGGATTCCGAAGATACTTCAGATTTTGTAGAGGCTCCAGAATTCTCCGGAATATAGTCTGAATCACTAGAATCACTTAAAGAATTCATTTTCGGAATGAAAGAAATCAACCGTCCTTCTTCGTCAACTCTCAACAAATAGGCAAAACAAACGCTCGTTGCTTCTTTACATATATGGTCATAAGGCCATTGTTTCACACACCTGCTGGTTATTACGGAAGGCAACAAAGAAAACTTAACGGTAGAGCGTCCCAGAAAGAATTTTCCTTTTCCCTGCCTCAAACCAGATACCCACGTTTACAAAGAAAACAATACACTATGAACACATCATACGTGATGTGCTTGGTCTGCACGACCATCCTGTCACACATCATACGTGATGTGCCTGGGGGTGAAAGGGTTAAACATCATAGTGAATTTTCCATTTCTTTTATGATATTAGTAAGCTTAAAGACATGCAATCTGATCTTTGTTTGAAAATTGTAGAACACTCCCGGAATGTTAACACATGAAAGCTACTGAATTAAAAGATGATCGAAAAGCGTTTTTGGCTATAAGAAAACAATTACACGAAAGGAGACCTTGAACTGATAAAGAGTCATGATTTTGCACCTAATGTGAGTGTAGAACTTCGGATTTATTAACTTTGTCGAAAAACGTGGCAAGTGGCGAACAAAGTTCTTCTGGGAAATGAAGACTAATACATAAAAATACTATCTCCTATCGATCATGTCTGAAACACCCTTGTTTCTATTTTATGCAAGACAGCTTTATACGAGAAGAATATTAAATGCAAAGGTAAAAGTTCCCTGTGCACATAGCACCATGTCATGAAGGCACGTTTAGGGGATATGGGGGTAGGGCCAGACACATTCTCGATGTCGGCCATTTTAGAGGTGATGTGATCAGCACCACTCTCCGGCCGCCTTTACCTCCCAGGGTTGCCTCCATAGAAAACACCCATTAATTTGAGGCTGGGTGAACCCCAGAGCCACTTTATGCAGGGACAACGCAGGAAAGAATTCAGACATTAGATCACCCACATTTTAAAAATCCAATCATATCACAGACCTACAATGGTAAACATATGAAGTCAAGCCTTCATTTCTTTCCTAATACTAGTTATATTTAAGATACGTTTAAGAGAAAGAGATAGTTTTCATAAAATATAATAAATCTAATATAAAATTAGTGTCACATTTTTTTAAAGTTTAACTGTGGTCGAGCGAGATATCCTTTTTTGGTTAATAGTATTGAAATAGCGTAACAAGTCTCATTATTTATTTTATAGTTTGATGTTTTACTTAGGAATATATTAATTTTCAATTTCCCATTGCTGCGTAATGACGGGAAGGGAGGGGGGCTTTCGAGAGGGAGGGGCGGCAAAATTACTAGCGCCGGCCCTGGTGTACACTGTATACAACACACCTTATTACTGATTTCCTTGACCCTGGATGTACAGGGTCAAGGAAAACAAAGAAATGAGCATAATTTTCTCTTCGGTGAAGATGTTGAACCTGAACCAAAAAGAGCACAAATAATGAACTCGACAATGTAAATTGATGAGATTTCGTAAATCATTTGATGAAGTGAACTAATTGTGAGTGGACTAATTGCAAAGGACATAATCAGCTCAGATCCTATTACTTCTTCATGGTATATGACGTAAAGTTCCCGCCCAACCGTTTGATGGCGTTAGTGGCTATAGCATCTCCTTTCCCACTGCCTGTAGTATACATCCTCATCTAGACATTATTATTCTAGTGTTTAATATCTGCGTACTGCAACACTGTCGTTCTGTCATTTCACGTGACTTCACATTGAAGTGATGCATTCACTTGGCCGGTTATACGTCATCGCATGCAAAAACTTCAACCGTTACCATGGTTTTGGGCCAGGGCTGAATAATGTGTTTTGTTTTACAGAAATTTAATGAGTGGTAATTTGATTCAAATAATTTGTCATTTTTATCTTTTGTGCATTCAAAAATGTTAATGTATCATTTTGATATATTATGTCATTTTAAATGGAGGTTTTTATGTGTGGCCAATTACTAGGGACTCTGTCTATGAATTGAACCGTGTTGAGGTTCGAATTCTAAACTTCCCAACGGAGGCTCAAGTAACTCCAATAATTCTTCGATTCTTATTGCGTCCTTTTTAGCAGTGCAAAAGTAAATAAGACTTTGAAAAGAGCTTTCCAATGTTCTAAACTTAATTTAACCTATAACAAGCAGGCTCCATTGTATTTCATCCCGCGTCTTCATTCCCCCAGCTGCAGGAGCTCAGGTTTTTATCCTTTTACGACGGCTCGAAGAAGAGAACGTTAGGAACAGTTCATATAGAAGTTGCAAAGAGAAGATAGCCTGTGGTTGATGGAAACTGAGCTGTTTGTGTAATATTGTGGTAATATTAATAGTTTTTAATTCAGTGAGTACTGTTTATAAAGAGAGAATTTTGTGACTGGAATTTAGTTAAACCCATATACATTTTTAAGTTGAAGTTTAAATCTACGGTAAAAGGAAATATACTCATTAATGTGATTTGGGTAAGGCAGTTCTTGTTAACGTCATGGCGGATGCCATAGGTTATATGGAACTTAATAATCAAGTAGAAATTATAACGAACTTGGTAGAAGACAATGCAATTGTTATAGAAGATAACATTGTAGAAGAAACATCTGGAAAACAAGCTAAAAGAGTCAGATCTCCTGAAGATGATCAAGTTCCAGCAAAAGCGGTGAGGATGGACAGGTTAGATAATAGAGTAAAGTAAACAAGTTTGGAGAAGGTCGAAGAGAAAATAATGTAGACAAGTGTACATTGTATTATGATACACATAATGGGCCATAATTAGTAACAATGACTAGTACAAAAGTTGCAGAAAAGAAATTTAACTCTATGAAAATAGGAAATGAATTGCGAAATAAAGATATAAGGGTCAGATATATCCAACCAAGTGGTTTATATAGAGCAAAGATTTATTTTTACACCAGGAATGAAGCTAACAATTTCATGAAAAATATGCATTTTCATAAAGAAAATAATATTGATGTGTTCATCCCAGAATCCTTATTGATGAGGGAAGGATTGATATATGGTGTGCCCACTGAATTTGAAGAGGAGGAAATTAAGGAAAGTATTGAAGACCCGACAGTAATATCAGTGGAAAGAATGAAAAGATAATTCGAAAAGCTGATGGTTTATATTATCTTGTTCCTACTAAGCTAATATCAATCACGTTAAATCTCAAGAAATGCCTAAACAGATTATAGTGGTTAGTCACATTTTCGATGTTACTCCTAAAGTTAGAAATGTGATGCAATGTAAGAAATGTTACAGATTCGCACATTCAGCAGCCATATGCAAGGATAAAGCTAAGTGTGCTAAATGTGGAAGAGAGGAACATGAAAATTGTAATGAAACTCCGAAGTGTTTAAATTGCGGAGGACAACATGTTGCTACTGATAAGTCATGTGTAAAATGGGAAATGGAAAGAGAAATCATGAGAGTTATGGCATATGATAATTTATCCCGGCAAGAAGCAAGAGAGAAAGTAATAACACGTAATGTTCCAAGCAATTAAGTTGTTCAAGGTAACTCATATGCTGATCAAATAAAAAACCATATAAACAAAAGTCAAGTAAGTGAAATTAATACAAAAAAGACTGGTGTTGTAGGAAATAGCATAACATTACAAAACAGATTTGAATCCTTAAGTGACTGGGGTGAAAGAAAATCAGATACCTACTTGGAAAATGTTTCATGGAAAGAGTTCCTCCAGAAGACCATAGAGACTATTCCAAATTTGAAAATAAATTTGGAAAAAAATTCAGATTAATTCCTATTCACAAACAAAGAATTATAATGGAAATTCTCAAGGAGAATCAAGTAAAGGTTCTCTAAAGAAATTACAAAGTAACCAAAAACAATTCTACAGGAACTGTAATTAAGACAAGGAATAATGAGGAAGATGTGGATAGTGCAATCAGAAGCATGCAGGAGGTAAGCATCGGAATCTACAACAGCAAAGAACAGAAAAAATCGTGTACTTTCCTCACATAACATCTCAGAAGGATCTTATGTATAATTTGTTACAATTAATGGCGAAACGTATGGCGACATTAACTAAAAATTCTGACTTATTAAGCATAAAAGAATTACTAACTGAATGCTCACAAATAAATGGCCAGGTGAAGAAAATTATTCAGGATTTGGAAATTTTTGGAGAGACACCTTAGGATGTGGAACAAAAATAATGGAAAACATTCGTGGGGGTACACTGGAATGTAAGATCACTGAAAGCAAGAAAGCAAAATCTGGTGAAATTAATAGATGAATATAGACTTGAACTTTTATGTTTATCGGAAATCTCTGTGAACCAATCAAACGTAAATTATTTTAAAGTAAATCATTATCACATAATTTATGAAAAGATTAAAGATGATAGTAAAGGAGTTGCAATTATGATTCATGAAAGTATTCCATTTGAACCTATATCTTTTGATTATACATTGTCTATATACGACACATACAAAATTGAAGTCGTAGGAATTAAAATTGCTTTTATGAATCAAAAAGTTAGTATTATATCTATATATATTCCTACAGGTGCAGAGTCACAGAAATTAACGGCAAATACATTATCGCAAATGTTTGAATGCATAGAAAAGCCTTTTATTATAGCAGGGGATTTCAATTGCCATCACACAATATGGGGAGATCAGGATAAAGACAAGTTGGGGAAAGTGTTAGTAGAATGGATGGATTTGTACAACTTTACTGTAATTAATGACGGATCTGCTACGTATATAGGAATATTAGGTACTTGGCCAACAGCTATAGATTTAACGTTAATGTCAGATGATATGTGTGGTCAATTTCAGTGGGAAACAGACAGTGATCAAAGAACCAGTGACCATTATCCATGTTTCTTTTATACTGATACTAATTCAGTGAGATCTTTCACTATTCCGCTCAGAAAATGGAAAGTTAACGAAGCTGATTGGAATAAATATTCTAAATTACTTACAATCTTATTTAAAAATACAGATTTAAATAATATTGATAAGAGTACATATGATTATTTTGTAGATTCTGTTAGTATTGTTATGGACAGATCATGTACAAGGGCAAAAGAGGAAGTTGTAAAAAGTATCCAATAGTACACTGGTGGAATAAAGATTGGAAAAATTTTAAAATACAGAGAATTGAAGCTAATAAAGTTTATAAAACAATACGAAATCAGGAAACTTGGGTTAATTATAAGACAGCAATAGCGCAGGCCAAGAAAAGTTATATCAGTGCAAAAAGACAATCGTGGGCAAAGTATTGTGAAGACATAAATAACAAAGAGAGTATCAGTACCGTGTGGGCTAAATTTAAATCAATCCGCAAACCACATACCCCTCGATTAATGCCACTCAAAGAAACCTGGAAAGATGAATGTATTATGAAGGTAACATGTAATAATAAACACGAACCTGCAGATGCTCCTGATGACATTTTCTCTTTCAGTTTTAAAGATAGACATTCACAAGGATTATACACCAATATCATGATCGATGAAATAAGAGACATATTAATTAGAGCCAAGGACACAACTCCAAGTAAAGATGGAATATCATACTCGATGATTCAAAATTTACCGGAATGTGGTATAATATATCTTTGTAACATCTACAATTATATAATGAATTCAGGAAATGTACCGCAATCGTGGTACACTCAAATGGTTTTACCAATATTGAAACCTGGCAAAAGCCCACATAAAGGAGAATCTTATAGACCGATAGCTTTGTCTTCAGTACTGTGGAAAATTTTTGAAAAATTAATAGTAAAGAGAATAAGTTGGCATATAGAGGAACAGGGATTATTTTCAAGGCTTCAAGTTGGATTTAGGAAGGGTATGGAGTGTACAGATGCCTTGGCAATGTTATCATCAAAAATGTATGATACAATGAAAAGGAAAAGTAGTCTTATTGCTGCTTTCTTAGATATTAAAGGGGCATATGATAATGTAAATATAAATAAATTATTAAACATTCTACAAAATCTGAAAATACCTTATATGCATCTAGAAATAATTTGGAATCTATTAAAAAATCGTTGTTTATATTTTTACTTTCACAATAAAGTTGAGGGTCCTAGATGGATAACAAGGGGACTTCCACAGGGAAGCCCTGTAAGTCCTTTACTTTTTAATATATATTTAATGGATGTTCAAAGAATATGTCCTGAGCCATTTGGATTTATACAAAATGTAGATGATTTATGTATATATGACAGTGTCAAGCAAGTAGATAAAGGAGTCACCAACATGGAAGCGAGAATAATTTTCTTGAGAAGAGGTCTATGAATATATCGTCAGAAAAATTAAAGCTGATTATATTTAGTAAAAAAGGAGCTCCGAAAAATGTGAATCAATACACAAGAAAGTTATACATTCCCATAGAAAATTCAGTAAAATATTTAGGCGTTTTATTTGATACTAAATAAACATGGAAACCTCATGTAAAAAGGTTAGTGAAAATGGCAGAAGAAATTTACTATGTATTTCGTTCTATGGCTACAACAAAATGGGGAAGTCATCCTAGTACCATGATGAATTTTTACAAAAACTATTACAAACCAACAATAGAATACGGGATTGTAGTCTTTAATACAGTTTCGGAATGTGTATTTCGTCCTTTGGAAGTAATGCAGAAGAAAGTTCTTCGAAAGTGTCTAGGACTGATGAAGAGTACTCCCAATGTTGCTGTATACATGGAAGCATTCGAAAGGAACTTAAGTTACAGGAAAAGAGAAATTTCTATTAAATATCTGTTAAAAACAATGTCAGAAGTTAATCATACATTTAACGACATTCTATTCGACTTGGTTGAATTATATGATACAGGAAAAAGTAATAACTGCGAAGATATAGGATGGGTGCAATTATATAATGAGTACTATGAGGATCATTAAAAATTATTGAAAGTAAGGAGTAAGCCCATATATACTCTAGATTTTCCCGTTTGTGAATATAGAATATTTATTTTTCTGAACAATATACAAAATATGATTACATGGAAAGATGGAAAGATTATTACTTTATATATACGCCGACGGTTCAAAAAGTAGTCAAAATGTAGGATGTGCTGTTTATGATGTACAGTAGAAGGAATCAATTATGATACATTTACCAGAAGATTTTTCATTTTTACAGCTGAAGCTTATGCAATTTACCAAGCACTAATTTATACATATAAATTGCAAGAAAAAATATATTTATATGAACGGATTCCAAAAGTGTATTATATTCAATTCACTCCAATTATGATTTATTATTTAAATGCTCCCCATACATTATAAACTGTGTAAAAACTTTACAAAATTTAAGGAGCAGGGGAAAGATAATTCATTTAACCTGGGTTAAAGCACATTGTCAAAATTTAGGCAGATTTGTATGCAAAACAAGCTAGGGTAATTCAACCTGTACTGGAGCTGAAAACTTGGTACACAGACCTTCTACCATGGGTGAAGAAAAAGTTGAAGGAAAACTGGAAGGAATGGTGCAAAGCTGAATTTCAAAATGAAGGCAGCTTTTATCAGAGGATAGCTAATTTTAATAGAATAAGGCCTTGGTTTACAAGAGTTCAAGGTTCACGGAATGTGATAGTATTACTAAATCGTATTAGGTCAGGACATACAACTACTAAAAGTAATTTACAAAAGATCCGGATTGTACAAAACCCAAACTGTACATGTGGTAACAAGGAAGATATACACCATATCATATTTGAGTATAATAGATACACACAAGAAAGAGAAACATTCTATAAAACTCTTATAAACTGTGAAATTATTTTTCCTCAATGTTTGGAATCTTTGATTTGTGAACCTAACCTTACAGTTCCAGGGTTTTCCACAGCAGGCTCTCAGAATTAGTGTTGCTCACGGGACGGGACAGCTTTTGAAAAGTCTCGTCTCGTCTCGAATGTCTCGAAAAAATAAAAGCAAAATTTTTAATCAGTTGCAAATACTTGTTTGCTTGGAATAAAGTATTTCAATTAGAAACGTTGATAAGCGTGTATTAAGTCAAAATACTAAGACTATTCTAGAGAGAGGCATGAATGAATACCTAAACTTATTTCCTATACTCTTTCGAAACACAGCGTTACTCCCCATTTTTTTTAAAAAAATATTCCAGGTTAATAACTTTATGTTACGATAGTACTCCAGATACTAATACAATTCTGAATAACATCAAGTAAAAGGGCAGGTAGAGAAGGTGGAAGGAGGGGCCAAAAGATCGTGGAATGTCTGCGTCCGAGGTTTATCTTGTAAAAATAGTCTCAGCTCTATAGGTTGGAAAGATAAACGGACCGATGGATATGGTTTATTAATATTATTTAATTTTTACATCAAAGGGTGTACAGAAGTGATTGTTATTAGGAAGTAGGAAAAGCATTGTAGGAAACATGGCAGTACAAATTGATAAGGAGTTGTTGGGAAAGTTATTAAGGAGTCCAAGATATAAGCAAGACCAAGAGAAGGAGATAATTAGGGACTAATAACCTTGCATTATCCTATTCCGAATATTTGAGAGCTAAAGAGGAGGAGAAAATACGGGAAATATGGAAAGAAGTAATTTGGTGATTTTAGTGTTTACAGGGAACCACGACAAGATTTTACCACATGATTATTTGCACGGGTTGCAAAATTATTAGAATGTTATGGAAATTTCGGATGTCTTTGTTGAGAAAATTCTTGTTGTTTCCCTCAGGCATTCTGCAGGTGGTTCGATTCGATTTTTTTACGTCCGTTTGAAGATTATTTCCAATGCTTTTTTTTTATTTTCTTATTTCTTATTTAAGAAGAATACTATTCCTTGGATTGTAATAACCAAATACTGAGGCTGATATAGAATAGATTTCAAATGAAGGAAGTGCACTAAGTTCTGTATAATCGTCGTAGAAGTAAACTTTGTCCTATGAGGGGACTCCCCGATGGTACAGTGGTAGCATAGTCGGCTTGTAATCAAGGGGTCCCGGGTTCGATACCCGGTGAAGGCACATTGTGATTTGAACACCACTTTAAACTGTGGGTCCAGTCCCGATTAGCCTTTCTGTAAATCAGATGAAGGAATGTTGTAGCTGTTCTTTTTATTCTGTAAATTTAGCCTTCAAGTTTATGAGCAAAATACATGTAGTACTGTCTACATTTTCACTCGTTACTAAACACATTTCACAAAGTAGTTTTATCGAACTTCAGAGGGAAGCTGACACCAATGTCACGGTGGCGGGAGCTTGTTTACGACCAGGGTGTATCCCGAGACTATTTTTCGCCGTTCCCCACTGACAAAGGTTTCGCTTTGAACAATGGACACCGTTCTTTAGGGGGCAAACACCAAACATAGGGCGAGGTTGACCTGCAGTAGCGGGTACGTGCCATAAATCGAGGCCTAAAGTAGGAATGAAAGTTCATGCAAGGGAGGGGCAATAAAAATTCTGTAATTTGGTTTGCTTGCTGACAGGAAGTTTTGCAGGAAAAGCTGAAAAGGAAAACGGCAGACTTTAAATGAAAGAGGGACAGTGAACACAAGTTCTTTGTATTATTCGCCGACACACAAGCTTCCATTTCGAAGGTGAGGCTATAAGCAGCGAAGTTATTAGAGAGTTGGAAGCAGTGACGACACCAGAGGGGGCAGGGGGACGCCTCATGTCAGACACTTTGCCCCCCCCACCCGGGCCCCCCAACTGAAGTTAATTAAATATCGAATAATAAGAGAGTTCATTTATAAGAGTATGACGATTTTCACCTTTTCAAAGTGGTGTATTCTGCATGATATCACTTTCCTGCTTATAATACCAACTTGATTAACAAATATTAATTTGTTTCGTCCAAGATTCGAGCGCCGACCTGGGCATAGGTGATTTCTCATTCATTTATGTCCTGTAATAGCCGAGATTAACCTAAGTTTTAGTCAGTCTTAAGAACTGGGAAAAAGTGTTGAATGTGGATGGTTTTAAAACATCTCGAATATTTTGAGGACCACAAGACATCATCTGTAGTACGGGCAAATTATTCTAATCGTGCTCTCGTTAGTGACAACGCTAATTATTAAAAGACATTCAAAGTTGATTCAAGAATTGGTTGGTTGGTTGATTTGGTGTTTGAAGTCCACTTTATGCACAGTAAGGCTAATCGGGACTGGACTTATAGTTCAAAGTGCCTCCACTGGGTATCGAACCCAGGACCAAAGGTGATCGAAGAAAACCCGACACTACATGTCAGTTGTTGTGGATTAATCGCGGTTTCTTACTATTCAGGGACTTGAATTTCGAGATAATGAGTCTGAGGAAACCTTAACAAAGGGGATTTCTTCGATACTCTTGAAGCTAATGAGGGGATATTGTTTGGAAATGTATTGAACGTGAACCTTAAAATGCAAATTACACTTAAAATTCGATTCAAAACATATCGCGGGCAGGTAAAAGAACGCTTATTAGGATTTGCCACTCTTCAATCATTAGATGCAGGTTCGCTCTTTCTCGTACATATCAAAATCGAAGAACTTCTTCCCACGAACTCCATAGGTGCCTGTAATTGGGTAGCACAGACATACGTTGGAGTGGTAGAGTAAGAGTAAGTATTTGCCAGGGTCAGAATATTTCTTGAATTATGAGATACCTGTAACCTTTGTCTGATTTTTTATCCTGTGATAACATTTCCCTGAAAGGTGAAACACAAATTTTGCCCAAAACTATTCAGCGTTACGAAGATGGTTGTCCTTAAAATCTTTGAAAAGGCTTGCTCGAAACAGGATGCTGGATGCAAACTGCCTCATTTGGCTGTTCTTGCCGTTGAGAAGAAATGTCTAGTCCTGGACGTACCAAAGGTGCGCAATGTGTTCTCCAAAGCACATAGAGCAGAATTCTCCTACAGGAGAATTGCACTTCACTAAGTGCCTCACATTGTTTCTAATACTTAAGAAGATTCATTTCTTCCAACGTCACGTTTATTTTGAAAGAAAATTAAACTCTTAGAAGCATTATTTTCCTCATTTATATTATTATCTTATAACTTAAATATTTATATCAGTAGTTTCATCTCAAGAAAGACGATGAATTATAAAATTATGAATGTCTTTCAATACTGAAATAGGCTACTAGAGACAACGCAACTTACCAATAAAAAATAATTAATGTCTTTATTAAAACGAATCATGTAGAGATAAACTCGTAATCAAGAGGTAAATTTAGGCAGTAAACGTCCACTCTAAATAAAAGACACACACAAAACACCGTACATGAATATAATAATAATAATTATTATAATTATTATTATATAAGTATATATATGTTTAGTGTTTTCAGTCGTTTTAATGTGACTGCCCCCTTACAATATTTTGTTGCCATCCTCCCCCCCGGTCAAATTTCCCTGACGCCGTCACTGGTTGGAAGTAAATTTATTAGGACGAGGAAAGTAACATTAGCTGTTGACAGTGTTGCACCAAAGGACGTGATATGTGCTACTGTTTATATAAATGATAGGAAATTTAAGCAAAAATTTATAATTGTTGAGACTTGAGAGTTGTTTCCTTCATTTGATCGTAGGAAGAGGTTTTCTGAGACAGAGTGGGATTATTTTACACATACATGGGAGAGGGTGGTTGTTTAAAGATAGAGACGTATTTTGCACATTTTTTAAAAGTTCAGATAAAACGAGAATTTAGCCTTGCTGTTATGAAAAGAAATAACGCAGTACGGGGAAATAATAACTTCACATTTTTCGCACCTGGTGGGATGCAACACAAGAGTATTGCAGGAAGTCTATGAACGAGGATGAAGAAGGATATGTGAAATTTGACTTACCTGCGGGTGAATTAGTTTATTTTATATTCTTAAGGTTGATATTGTTTTTTTTTTTTTTTTTAAGTCCACTTGATTCGCAAATAGGCTAAATCGCGAACCGACCTACAGTTTAAAGTGCGATCCGATCCACTTTGTGCCTCCATTGAGTATCGACACGAGGACCCTTCATTACAAGACCTCGACGTTATTACTACGCCATCGGGGAGGCACCCAATTTACACAAATATGTTGATTCCAATAACACGTTATATGCATAATCTGATAATGATGCACTTTGGGTGCATCTAAACATATTTTTTTCAACTATAGCATGTCTAAAAGAATCATTGAAATTGGGATTTTTATAACTTCAGGAGGCACGGCTCTGTAAACGTGCGATATAAAATTAAGGCAGGTTTACCTTCCATACGTGGTGCTTTTGTCACGTTTCTTCGCTTCGTAAAACATACACTTTTGCAGGAAAGGCTTCTTGCATCCTCCTGGGGCCTTGCTCTAGCTAAACAAAAAATATATTTGTTTAGCATAATCGAGGGTTACATATTCCTGCCGAACTTACTAGAAAACAAGGATTCTATTGGGATCATACTGCTTTGAATGACAGTATCAATGAAGTTTTATGTACGCTACTACTTATAATAATGAGCATAAAATATTAATCAGGAACTTTATTTTTCGTCAACTGGATGTAACATCTTTTTTTGTTATTCAGCAAATATTAAATTCATCACCTTTTTTGACATTAATTTTCTTGCCAGGACAACTGTTTTTATGCAGATTTTGACGATCTTAACTATACGTAAGCTAGATATTAGCTAATATTCGTGCTGTTATATTACTATTCTTCTGCCATCTTTGTAACATGTCATGCAATAACAATAATAGAATTGATTAATTTACATATTCAAGTGAATAGACCTATGAATTATATTAATGCATTAATTTAAACATTTGCTTAATTGTTGTCGTTAATGTCATTATTATCATTTTTTCTGAAACACTTGGCTCAGACACCCTCCCCCGACATGTATTTCTAGATGCGTGCCTGCCGAAGGATAAATTAGATCAAGCGGTGGTGGTACCGGACTTAGAGGCTAAAGGGAAAACAAAGAAGTATGTGCGTCATAAGCTGAGCATAAGAAACAGCACAATATCACAAAGAAACACTTTTTGAAACTTATGTCACAGAAGATGTTTAACAATATTAAGAACAATAAATGCTTTCTATTTGTAATATACTAAATATTGAAATTTTAAATAGTCTTTTGTGTTCGTACTACACATTTAAAAACTTTTTTGTTGCTCCCCAGCGCCAAGCTTACAATTTAAAGAAAAAATGTACATTTTCATAGTGCACGGAAGTTCGACATTCAGAAAGAAAGAAGGTCTATTGGAAAACATTTCAAGACTTCCAAAAGGTATAGCAGTAATGAAAAAGAGCACTCACTTATACCGTGTTTGTTACAACCTGTCCGGCTTCCCGCGGTAGCTGATCGCTGGCTTTTCTAGCATAAACCAAGCGGTGTTGCTGCTGAAGACCGCCTGAATTTCGTGCTGGGGAAAGCCAAAGCCAGGCAGCAAATTAAAATAGCAACTTGGCAACAACGTCTACGTAAGCTCCTCTCTTCTGGCTTCCATTCGCTCCTCGCTGCCCAGCAGACGACTTTTTTCTCGTTTCTCATTGGCACCAAAACTGTCGAGCGATCGCTAGCGCGGGAAACGGGACAGGTTCTAACAAACTTGGTATAAATGTACGATGGATAGACAGTTGTATGAAGCCAGGAAAACCACAAGGTAGATTTCATAAGATACCTAGCAATCAGTAACCAACAAACTGCATTTTTAATATTAATGTCCTCATGATTAACGAACCTTATTTATTCTCACCACGCAATGGGTAAAACATTTGGAGCTTTATCCCACTTTCCGGAAAAATATTTCGTGTTTCTGCTACTTTTGACTTTTGTTGGCATGATATCCCGGTTCACTTTTACGAGACGAGACGGGACAAAACGAGACGGGACGAGACGAGACGGGACAGAACCCTTCGAGACGGGACACGAGACGGGACAAACGAATATTTTCGAGACGAGACACGAGACGAGACAGCATTTTCACGAGACGGGACGGGACAGACCAAAGTCTCGTCTCGTCTCGTCCCGTGGGCAACACTACTCAGAATGTGTACGGCGAGAAGGAACACATCTTTTTTCACATAGTTAATGCCATTGTTAATGCATTTCAATCATGCATACTCTGTACATGCATTTCCATGCATTAAGTGTATTTTTGTGTGTTTATTCGTGCATTTATGTCAATTGAAATATTCCCACCTTGTATTAAGTGTAAATTAAATATCAAAGTACTTCTACGGTTCTTATATTTGAGAAACGTAAATCCAAGCAGGAATCGTTGTTTCCGACGTGATTCAAGTCGTCCTGGACCTGAACTAAAACTGGAGAGGCAAGTTGTTTTGTTTCATTAAATTAACACATGGTATATACGTATATATGTGCAGTAGCGTACGCAGGATTTCGTCAAGGGGGGGGGGTTATTTCTAAAACTTTCTCCAAATTCACATTACCTTTGATTTATTATACTTTAATTAAATAATAATAATCACAATTAATTAATAATACTTATAATTTATTAATTAGTTGAATTACTACTAATAATACTACTAATACCACTACTACTATTATGTAGTAGAGATCTACATAAATATACCATTTATGAAAACAATAGAAAGAAATTACTTTCTAATCATTCAATTTTTATCAAATCCTGGGAGCATTTTTTTGTTTTTGTTTTTGTCTGGTCAACGAGGTGAGACATTTTAAGGGTGAAGAAAATCCATAAAACAAGAAAATATATTAAAATAAATTGAAATAATTAAAGTATGGAACCCATCCAAGAAGCTGCGGTGGTCTGGTCGGTAGAGCATCTAATTGTCTAGTCAACAAGGTGAGACATTTTAAAGAGAGACATTCAAACGTGCTGCGGTAAATAATACAATGGGAAGGCAGACTGGTGACTGTATTCTTGTCCGCCTAGCCTTTGTCTATACATTAGCCTCTAACAACGAACCAAGAACTTTCTTTAGTTAATTCTTATTGTTCACACAAAAAAAAAATACATGTTCGTTGAACACTGGCGTACGTAGAGGCATGGCCGATGGTTAGAAGCACATACTTTTGGTAAATAAAAAAACAAAATTTCAGTATAAAAACAGAGTCAATTTCGGGTTCAAAAGCTGTAAATGAAATGAAATTTCGCTGTTAATGCGGGGAAAAAGCGGTATATAAAATTACATTTTGGTTTTAAAAATGTGAATATAATCGCACTATTACACAAAATAAACATATCCCTTCTAATAGCACATTAAATCATTACCAGAATATTAAGTTTATTCCTGTATAGAGGAGTCCATTTTTGCTTTTCAAATATTTACAGCAAAAGTAATCAATTTTCCTTGAATTGCATAACACACAGGATACTTCAGACTTCAGAAAGTGTCGCGTCGGTATATAAACGGTAAATTTCGTGTTTAAGAGTCTATTTCGCATTTTGCAGTTCATTTCGCATCATTTCGTGACAAAACAGGGTAGGAAAATGCACCTCACACCTTTCAGAAACCTTAAAAATTAACATTGCAATGTGTTATTTCAATTTCGTTTTCTTTTGTCAAAAACGAAATATGCATGCCTCTACCGATGATACTACAGCCCCTACCAAAATTTTGAGAAAATCAGAATTTTCAAATAAAAATCCGTTAAGAACTTTAAAAAAATCAAAATGTGTAAATACGAAACCTCTTTTAAAGTGAGTCCCGATTACCATTTTTGTCTTTGAATACAATTTTAATAAACTGAAAAGCTCCAAAAATACGAAATATTTTATTATGCATCCTGCCCTCCAAAACGAAGCCATGTGTTATCCACATTTACTATTCCGGCCCCTCCCCCCCAAAAAAAACTGCGTACGCCAGAGTATTGAACATTGTTGCAACTGAAATACAAAACATTTTATTTCTCTTTTAAATCATAGTTACCCTCATATTTCACTTTCAAGAACTTGTGCTTATTTTCAAGGCATCACTCTGAAAGACGCGTGTGCTTGGAATGCTGTGCTTTTCTCCATGCTACATGGAAATAATAATTCAAATTATTATTATTATTATTATTATTATTATTATTAGTGTAGTAGTAGTAGTAGTAGATGTAGTAATAGTAATAGTATTGTCCCAGATCTTTGACTGTGGTAAATTGGCCATTTAATTTTTTTTCCACAGCATTTTTCATTATATTTCACAAGCTCAAGGGGGGGGGGGTTAAACCCCGTAACCCCCCCCCTTGCGTACGCCACTGTATATGTGTATTAATACCAATTTAGTCAAGTTTGATGCTTGTATGGTTCAACATGGCGACAACGAAGCAGGTGGGGGTGGATGCTTACGTAAATTATCCCACCTGGGAGGCTGATTCATTTCCTTAACTGGTGTGACGCCCCCATTTCGAGCACTGGTATACTACATACAAAACGTTTCCTGATTTCTTGTCGCCATTTTAGCATAAATACCTAGGTAAGCAACATAAATACTGTATTATCAGCTGTTTGCTTTAAAAAATAAATATGGCAACATTACAGTTTAGGTTTTCAACAACATCACCATTCAGTAATATTCATAGTGACATAAATATCAGAATATCCATTAGAAACGTCCTATCTTAAAAAAGTGTAAACTTTATTAAACCCCCGATAACCTTCTATAATCCGGCTCTGAGTAACTTCCTTTCATTCATCAAACTCTCTCTCTTTCCACACCTCTCCCTCGAGAGCAGATTAACAGTAATACCGGGATTTCTGAAAGGGGGGGTCATACTTACTAACTCTCTAGCCTTCTTGAACCCGAAGGTTCATGGCTGCAGCAACATAGGCCTTCCATCTGTCCATATACTGAGCAAGATCTATATACTCTTTTCCATCCCTACCAATTTGCTTTAGGTCCATCTCAACATTATCCCTCCATCTTCGTCTGGTCTTCCTACTGGTCTCTTACCATCAGGTTTCCTAACAAGAATCCTGTAAACTCTTCTTTCCTCTCCCATTCGTGCAATATGGCCTGCCCACCTAAGTCTTCTTGATTTAATCATTCTAATAATATCTGGATATGAATACAAATTATGTACTTCTAAATTATGTAACCTTCCCCACTTACCTGTCTCCTCATCCCTTTTAGGCCAAAATATTTTTCTAAGGATCTTATTTTCAAATACTCTCAATTTGTGTTCCTCTTTCAATGTAAGGGGCCATTTTTCGCATCTTTATAATATTACAGGCAAAATTACTGTTTTGTATATTTTAACTTTTAGTTTCTTAGATATTAAACGAGAAGACAAAAGTTTATGAAGAGAAAAGTAACATTCATTACCTGAATTAAGCCAACTTTTTATTTCGTCTTGTTGTTATCAATAATTAGGTTTTTGATCATTACCTAACACTTGGTTTCGGCCAGTGAGCATATATTTAGCTTTCTCTTTGCTTACTTCCAAACCTATCTCTTCAGCTGCTTTGAAAAATATCTTAGTATGATTCTTAATTGTATTTACATCATCCTCCAGTAAGTCCACGTCATCTGCATATGCTAACAACAGCTGAGTCACACCGTTTTAATTTTAGTCCTTCTTTAGTTTTTCTTACCTTCCTAACAGCGTATTCTAAGGAAAAATTAAAGAGGAATGGATATAATGCATCTCCTTGTTTTAACCCATCATGAATTGTAAATTTGTCAGACATATTAATATCCACACGAATTTTACTTTCTGTTTCACTGGTGCATATTTTTATCATACTAACAAGCTTCTTAGGTCCAAACTCTACTAATATATTATATAATTTATCTCTTTTGACCAAATCATATGCTTTTTTGAAATCAATGAATAGCTGATGGAAATGTTTATTATATTCCCACTTTTTCTCAAGTGTCTGTCTGATGTGAAAAAATTGATCTGTTGTTGATCTGTTACGTTTAAACCCATATTGATAATCACATATAATTTCTACCCTATGGTGTTAGTCTTGCTAAAATAATGTTAGACAATATCTGTTGAGAGTAGAGAAATTCCACGGTAATTATTGCAGTTCATTTTATCACCTATTTTAAATACGGGGCATATCCTCGACTTAATATTATTCCGGCCAGTACTTTCTAGCAAACTAGTAGGAAGAGTTTTATTCACTTTAGTCCGCTAGACATTATGATGCTACTCGCGAATATCTGATATACACAAATCTTTACTAATTAGGATCTTGGGAATTCCAAGACATGGTTGGCTTTACAAAATGTTACATTTATTTTCCATCAACCAGTCTAGCCACCATAAGTGGTCTAAACTCTAGAAGAAAGAAGAAGGGATATCCCCCCGATAGCGGTTGTCCTCGGACATGAAGAGGTTCCTCGTCCTTGCAAAAGTAGAAAAAAACTCTTTTTATGTTACGCCAAACTCACCTTTTTATTGTCGGGGCGGAAGCAGTGGAACTTCACCCCGTAGAACTGGAATTTTCCAAGCAAACGGTCTTTTTTTAAGCATAGGGGAATCTAATATCAAGTAAAACCTTAATCAAATATGTGCATATACATGCAACAACATATGGAAATACACATACGAAAACACAATAATTAACCTTCCACCTTGTAGCTGAGCCACTATTAATTAATACAATACCAAACGCCAGTAAATCCGATCTTTACAAAACTTAAACCCTGCATTTCTTTTCTTCTTAAACGTGGCTAAAAAACACAGTTGCACAAATAACAGATACTCAACCTTATAGGTCGAATCGCTAAATGTTTGTTCTAGCAATCCTGCATTCCCAATTATTTAAAGCTTTGCTATTTTGGCTAATTGAAAGTAGAACATAGCCTATATAAGAGGCATTTCGAAGTTCAACTTTCTATATTCAAAACTAAAAATATGAAGTTAGTAACACCAGAGTAGGTTTCGCATGAAGAGGCTTTGTTCTCTGTCTTCTGCATCAGTAAACTGATTTTCTGTGGTAGTTTGGTCAATACAGTTCGCTCGAACCGATATTACGAACTACAATTCACCTCCAGCGTGTTGTAGCCTACATCCCAAATGACGAAACTGAGACTGGTTTCTGAACTAGGGTCAGGTTTGCACGAAGAGCTGCAAAATTCTTATCATCTGTACCGAAGTGGAAAGTTAGTTCGACACAGAAATAGTATCTGATTTCAGTTTGATGGCCCTAACTAGAACTGATATTGGTGGGAGTGATTTCAAATCGACCCGAACCAGTACTCGAAATTAATTGCCTTTCAATCAAGATCCAGAATACAAGTAGCAACAATCGAAGTACTTTTACCGGTGCATATGGATTTCAAATGTTTCTGTAAACGCTTCGATGTAATTTACTGCAAACAGTAAGTCAAATTGACATTTTACCTGTTTAAAACTTGCTTCTAAAAACATTATTGTTTCATTAGTAATAAGTACTGTCGGTATTGCACCTGCGTTGGTCGAGCATGGTCTCTAGTTCCGGGTGTGTGGTTTTAATGTTGTCTTATATCAATGATTGTTTTGTCAACACACTCCCTCTGTCTGGCTGAGTTTGTAAGTTTCCTCTTTTAACCACACGATTTTGTTCTCAGTGTAAGTAAAATCTCCGAGTCGCTAGTGAGGAAATGAATTTTACTTTTCTCTTCATCAACTTTTGTCGTCTCCTCTAACATCAATGAAACTAAAAGTTAAAATACACAGAACAGTAATTTTGCCTGTAATATTATATGGATGGAAAACTTGGTCCTTACATTGAAAGAGGAACATAAATCGAGAGTATTGGAAAATAAGATCCTTAGGAAAATATTTGAGCCTAAAAGGAATGACGAGACAGGTGAGTGGAGAAGGTTACATAATTTAGAACTACATAATTTGTATTCATGTCCAGATATTATTAGAATGATTAAATCAAGAAGACTAAGGTGGGCAGGCCATATGGCACGAATGGGAGAGGAAAGAAGAGTTTACAGGATTCTTGTTGGGAAACCTGATGGTAAGAGACCAGTAGGTAGACCTAGACGAAGATGGAGGGATAACGTTGAGATGGACCTAGAGGAAATCGGTAGGGATGGAAAAGAGTATATAGAAGTTACTCAGGATAGGGACAGATGGAAGGCCTGTGTTTTTCCAGCCATGAACCTTCGGGTTTAAGAAGGCTAGAGAGTTAGTTAGCTAGTGAGGGATCGTTGAAGCCACTTGCTGTCTGAGTCCATGCGGACTATATACGTACCTAGTTTCTACTTAAAATCCGGTCTGCCTTTTCGTGCCCGACTAATGAAGAGTGCCTTTTTATTGTTTTATTGAATTTTAATTTTCATAGTTTTAGAGAATATCAATTGTTGCAAATAAAGCTCTATTCGTAATAATTGAGAATTTTTCATTTTAGACCATATATTTTAACAACCCGGTCTGTGGCAGAGTGCGCGACCATCAACGTAATTTTTCTCGTGCGACCGATTATGAACAATAAGAGATATGCAGCATTATTACACGAATTGCTACATATGTATACTCTCATTTTCGAGTAAAAATGGGATTTCTCCTTCATTTCCTAAATAGAAGCTCAATAAAGCTTTATATCCTTCCTGTTTGAATAGAACAACGAAGTGCGCCGTTATCATGCTGCAGGTTTACGGAATTCCATTTCTACCTGAAGCAGCGCTGTAACACATGAAATGTCCCCGAAAGAGTCGCGTTTCCTCCAAATGGCCCCCCATATATTACTATCTTCTGCTGCATTCGAAGCCAATGGCCCGTGGAAAGCGATTCTGCTGTCTGTGTCACTGCCACGAGTTCAACTGCATTGGCAGAGAAACGGGGAGAAGTTAGGTTTCCTTTCACGTTTCCATTGTTTCCACCAAGTTTCCTTCCTTGTACAGTAGTAAAAATATTGTCAATCTCTTTGACAATTTTACAAGCGATATTTAGCAGTAATAACAAATATGTTTGGAAATTACATTAGTTTATATCAAGAATAGAGCTTACATAATCTCAGGTGGCAGAAATTATTTTGCATAATGCTTTAGCGTAATTTATTGTATTTGCAGTTCATAACTGTTTTAACACTATTCTAAATTTTAACTTAACCAAAATACCACAATTCCTCTATAATGTAGGGCCTCCCCGATGGCGCAGTAATAGCGTCGTCACTTTGTATTCAAGGGGTCCCGGGTTCGATACCGGCTGGAGGCACATAGTGGTTCGGATCCCACTTGAAACTGTAGGTCAAGTTCCGATTAGCCTTACTGTACATCAAAAGAAATCAAATCAAAATCTTCTATAATGTACGTCGTTAAGGGGCAATCAAGATGTCCCGGATTCTATACCCGGTGTCCACTTTAAACTGTAGGTTCCGTCCCGATTAGCTTTTCTGTGCAAAAAGTTGACTTAGATAAACCAAAACTCAACTCAGCGGTAATGTAAAAGGACATTAAATTTTTAGTTCCACTAACATTTCCTCCACTGTACATAACACAAATGCATAACTGTTTGGTCTTACAGTACCTCACAATACTGAAGCAGTGGTAGCCATCGAGGAAGGGAGGAGGCTGTTATCTTCCAACCTTGTAAATTTTTCGCAAAACATTGTAAAATTGTCAACCATGTTAAACGCAGGAGCATAAGGAAACATGGAGTTGATTTTAACTTGAAAACACGATCCGTTATAGAAATATTAGAAGTTGAGGACCTTGTCGAGAAGTTGTAAGTTGTATTTTTACAACTTACAAAATCATTGAAATTTCAAAATAGAAATGTTTGTGCTGTGTAAATCGGGTGTCATTTTCTTTCATATTTTAAAAACCTAGAATTTGAATGTGAAAATGGGAGTAAAGGTAACAAACGTGTCATAATTTAAAAGTTAAATTGTTTACTTGTTACTGAAGAATCAACCCAATTGCTTCCTGCATTATTAATAACAGGGCCTACCCTCCGACTGTCAGCCTCACTCCCACTTTCTGAGATAGATCATCCAACCAGTTACGGGGTGACGTGTGGTCAGCACGACGAAACCCTTCTATTATTAGCGTACCATGATTGTACTAACAATGAAATAAACCACTAATTATTTTAGTTACTGATGAAGGTTACTTATAAATACACTGAAAGATGTAATTGCCTTCATTTTATGTAATACAGGAAACATGAACAACACATTTTAGTGTGAATGATATCGCCAATTTCTTAGCAACTTTTTTTCAAACTTTATTCATAATTGAGAACTGACGTTACTGTACAGGGACGCCTTGCATAGGCGTATATTTATATATTATCTCTTTTTCATATTTATTTTAACTTGTCATACACCGTTACCACGTTTGCTACTATAAATCTCCGCCATGTCCCCACGGGGGTGTTTACTTCTCCAGTGACCAAATTGCGAATATCATTGTTTTCATGTCCATTTCAATTGTTCATTGATTGATTTTGATTGATTTGCTTTATTTTATTTCGCTTTTCTACCACTTTCGACAAATTTGCCAAAAGGAGGATGAGTGATAATGGAATGAAATTTATGAATGGACACTTACAAACGTCCATGCTCAGACCGGGATTCGAACCCAGAACTACTGCCCATTTCAATTGTTGAACAATATACAATTTTGGTAAGACTTTAAACTTTAATTCTACAGGTCGAGTCAAAAATAACATAACACCCACAATAAAATGTAGAGCCATGCTGGGTACAATTGGCCACGATAGAGGAGGAACCATAATTGTGTGTGTCAACTGGAGGTCCGCCATTATTTGGCCGCCATTTTGAATGCAACTCGAAAATTGCAAATGCATAGGGGTGATATTGTACATAAAATCGGCTAGAATATCACGAGAAATGCAGTGGTGAAAGTTATTTCAACGTATCTTTAATAAGTAAAAAGTTATGAATGTATGCTTGTAATAATTTTCTCCTATCGAGGTGCGAGGAAAAAACATTAAAATGTCTCTAACGCCAGAGTATGCATCGAGATCATGCAAGAGAGAAGTTCACATTCCAAGGCACATGATTTTAATCAGCGACATCTCCGAAGAGTTGAATATTGTGAGTGGTGTTTCGAACACTTATAGGGGCCTCCCCGATGTCACCTTGTAATCAAGAGGTCCTGGATTAGATACCCGGTGGAGGCACATAGTGGTTCGGATCCCACTTTAAACGGTCCAGTCCCGATTAGCCTTACTGTGCATAAAGTGGACTTAAAACACAAAATCAACCAACAACCAAATCGAACAATTACAGCGCGACGCTTCCTTTCGAACGAAAAGTTCATCACAGTGACTAGGATAATTTTTATGTTGAAGGTGAAGTTAAATAAATAAAATATTAACAGACCGAGCCGAATAATTAGCGCTTGTAATCTAATGGTTGATCCATTTTTCACCAACGGAACCTTAAACGCTGAGGTCTACTTTGCTTTCTTAAGTTAACATTTTTCTTTTCATTCGTACTATGGAACACGGCACTTTATTCAAAGTTTTTTCAACAAGACGAAGCACTTCCATACTATAGTAACGTTGTGAGACAGTTTCTTCTCCCTAAAGTTTCCCAGTATATGGATTGGCAGGCGGGGACCTGTATAACGACCTGTGCGTTCCCCACATGTAACACATTTGGACTTTTACCTTTGGGGACACTTGATTTGCAATGGTATATTCACTAAAAATCCGTGATATTGAACGTATGAGAGAACGCATAGTTGCTGTTTGCGATGCTGTCACACCTGATACGTTGCAAAATGTTCTTAATGAGTTGGAGAATCGTCTACTAGTGTGCATAATGGAACATTGACAACATATTGAGCAGATTTCACAAGTTGAACATAAGCGTAAGATATTTTACTGGTTAAAGATACGTTTAAATAACCTTGACCGCTGCATTTCTCGTGACATTCTAGCCTGATCTTTATATCGCATCACCCCTTCCCATTTAAAACATTCAAGTTGAATTCAACAGGGTGGCTAACAATATGGCAGACCTCCGCTTCAAACACACAACTATGTTTCTTCCAAGGCTTAACCTGTTTCTATGATGACCAATTGTACCCAGTATTACTGCGATACATTTTATAGGGATTGTTAACGGTATATTATGCGAAACATAAAATTATACCTTCCGATCCAGTTCGAAAGAATTGCTCCAAGTGTATTTTCCAAAATGCATCTCGCTTCGCTAATTTCAAGAGATGATCGAATTTGTTCTTCCAATTTTTAACCAATAATAATAATAATAATTTATCCGCTTGCGTAGAAAATGATTCCGTAATAATCTGCAGATTTCCTTTGAAATTTCAAATCAATATTTGTAATATTAGATTCTCTAAATCCTTCTGTTTATAAAATCGTTGTTCTTGCTCTACAGTTCACAAACAATTAATTGGTTCTGGAAGGTTGACCATGCTGTACCACATTATCTACCCTGCACTATCAAAACTTTGTAGCAAGTCTTTGTGTACAATCCTCGTCGATGAAGATAAATTATTCACAGACTTTCTCGGAGGTCTGATATAAAGTATTTATGGATATTAGTAAAGATTCGCCGAATGTGTCTTCCAAAAGGAATTAAAATGAATTAGTAATGAGGCAAAGACATGGAGTCACTCGCGCAGTTAATGTGGAAGCAATCAAGCCAGCAAATGTAAATTGGATTTTAGCAGACTGTTGCGGGATTATCCAGGGGCAATTACGCTAGCACAAAAAGGGAAGGTCGGGTTCGTCAGGTAGGTTGTGGGCTTCCATCCAAAGTAGGGGAGGAAGGTAGGTGCCTCAGGAAGGCAGTTCTTTGGTCGAGGAACTTTCCAGATACACAAACTCTGAGTATGTAAGGTACACTATTTTCTTCAACAATAAACAAATTTTTGCCATTGGCTTCAGACATTTAGCAAGGGAAAGTTTCGAATGCTCACTGGAGATATGCTTCACTAATAGATTAAATAAAATGCGCATAACTCTACTATTTCGTATCTGGAAAATAAAGTTAAGTTTGTTTAGTTGTGTCTCTGTACAAATGTATTAATCCAGCGTGTAAGGTTCATTGACGGTTATTTTTCTAACCACCAGCGCACCTTACTCATTTTTAAAAGATTGCGTTGAGAGCAACTA
Source organism: Lepisma saccharinum (assembly GCF_977018435.1). Taxonomy (NCBI): domain Eukaryota; kingdom Metazoa; phylum Arthropoda; class Insecta; order Zygentoma; family Lepismatidae; genus Lepisma; species Lepisma saccharinum. The sequence continues at coordinate 10,752,315 of NC_139242.1, forward strand.
AAGCTATTAGTGAAAGTATTTTGCGATAATGTATTCTAACAAATAGGTAGTATTGACGTAAAAGTCAGTGGCGAATCACTTCCGACATAATGCGTATAATAAGATATGTATGCAGTCCTTGCTCGCGGGTGGATATGCGTTGCGAGCATCTTATCTTGTATAAATTTACTACTTTCAATGTGAGTATATGATACAAAGGAAAAGTCAAATGACTACATTTCACGTTCTGTTGAAATCTTAATACCGTAACATCTGGCACCATATAATTTACCTCTGTCTTCAGGTGTAAGCTTCTAGCAATAAATAACAGCAAACAGCGTTAAGCGAATGCTTATTACACTTTCTCGATATTCCTTTCCAATTCAAGAGGTGCCTAATTTAAGAATTCCAGAACCTACATGAATGCTAGCAGATAATGCTGCGTGAAAGTAGTATGAACTTTCTGGCAGGAAATTTCAAATATTCATTATAGCAGAAATTATGCGGCAATGTTCATTCTAACAGATATTTGAGGAATGTAGCGAAGGCACAAAATATAATTCTTATTAGGTATAATGATTATCATATATCATATAATGATTTTCCATTGATTTTTATGTTCAAAAAATCATTTCCATGAAGATTAGTTACTATGGCAAATTACAGTATTCTTATATTTATCAATAAAAACTTATCTCATGTCAAATAATTTACATTATGTCAAATTGTCACACAAAGTAGCTGAATGAGGGTAAACTTTTGTACCTTAACAGCCAACCAAAGTAGCGTGTTAAATAAATAGAACATATGTCGACTGCATTGCATGAAACTTCTGTAAATAAATTGTACATAACATTAGCTCCTTAGCTCCCTGAACCGTCATTGTCTTATCGCAATAGGTCATAACTGCATTTCAATTCACCTTGTATTGTGAAAATTGGGCTTTTCAATAAAACCAAACAGAATAAAAACAGGTACTCGTATGGATTTGAATTGGTTGAATTGTTGTTCAAAGTCCACTTTATATAGACATTATTATCTGAGGCAAAGATATAGACATTCAAATTGAAAAAAATACAGACTTTCTTCAAAATTGTATAATTTAGCCCCATTAAAAAAAGGATTTATCAATTTTCTTCCCGCAAAAGAAGTTATTATCAAATATGTTCTCATTCCATCATTCATTAATTTATAATATCCTAAATTCTTCCCCCTTTTTTTGGAAGTAACGAATATTGTTCTGTCTATCGAGGTGTTCCGTGGGTCTAACAGTATTATTTTGTTAATATTCACATAGATGAAAATTAATGATCAATTTCTTTAAAAAATATTACTTTTATCAAGCTCAAATAATGTACTTTGATTATTTTAACAGAATCATATACTTTTCAAAGACAAATTATGATTATGTTCCCATTCAAGTGTCGTTAATATACAATATCTAATATTTGTTAGATTTGTTACGTTTTAAGCTAAATTGATAATCATCCATTATCATTACTCTTATAATACGAATGCTAGATAAAACTTTGTGATGTTCCACATTAGATATTACAATTGGTTTTATAACAAACAAATTTGTGTATTTGAGATATTACGGAATATCAACCATTCAATTAGTTCTGCTGGTTATGTCATGTGCTTTGTTATTTTCTCAAAGAGCATATTCAACTTCAGCAATTCTAAGCTGTAAGACTGAAGGCTGAGTTGTGTAAATTTTTTCTTATTCTTCTGCGGTATGTACAATCACCCAGACTAAAAGTGGGACCCTTCCCTGCAGTGTGTAATGTGTATTGCCTGACTTCACGGCAATAGTAGAACTTGCTACTGAAAAGTTATTAAATTTTCTCATCGCCCTGAAGTTAGGCAAAGAACATAATGCATTGAAATGAAATATGTATTTCAAGGTCTGAGTTCGCCATTTTTATTGCGGTTTACTGTATATTTAACAATTCATTAACGTAATTCTTTATCCGTTGAAATTATTATTTGGATTTGCTAACAATTTGCCATTTTGTCTTTTATTAAGTTTACTTTATGTTACCATCCTATTCTAATATCAATTTTTCTCTATCGTAGACATATTTATTTACTTTATCTTTGTTTCAATATCATTATTTTTTGCTTTTTAAATAATATACGTATTTTTGGCTTTTACCTTCAAATTTTATTGTAACATAATTTCTTAAAATTGTATTAGTAAAGTCATTTAACCACTTTAGTTGAGATTGTTTTTCCTACTTCTGTTAGGTTTCAGCATGCATTATCGATACACAATTTACTTTGTTTTGGTTCATAGTATGCTATACTAGTTTCTTTAGTTGCCGATTGTATTAGATCAGGTATATATTCACACTTTTTATTTATAACAGATTCACATAATGTATTCTCTATCATCTAGATCTTGCAGAATTTGAAAGCTGTTTCATAATTTAATCTGATTTTCATTCTGAAGTACTCTATCCGCAAACTTTTCTGTATCAAATTTTTGTGAGTTTATTTGTTTATGATGTTATGCTTTTGATAGTTGTGATGTTAATTTAGCAATTAACTAAGTAATGGAACCTTTTGAAAGAATATTTCCGAACACTGGTAATTGTAATTTGAACAGTATAATTTATATATGTATGTGTATATATTATACTAGTTTGCCTTCTATTATCATTTAGAATGTGATTCTACCGTTTGAAGAAGACCAACTATATTTATGCATATCTTTATGCTGAAATGTGGTACTTTTCATAATTAAAGCCTTCATGGTTGCAAAATTAATTAACTTGCATTATAATAACTTAATTTATGAGGGATTTCTTTGCTAATGGTGAGTTTAAATATCGCCTCTTTACCAGCCCGCGTCATTTGTCATCGTAATTTATATTTCTTTCTCAACGCCAAATATATTAGGGTCATTTCTATCTACCATTTACACATCGGGTGTTTTGGAAATAATAAAGACCCAGATGGAATAGAAGTTCTGAGTCAATCCTCGTATTTGCTTAGACTGTAGCCACATTACATTTTATGAAGAGTTATTGTTATTATAACATAATTACATTTTCAAAGAAATTTCAACGAAAATATTATTATTTTATTACAGATTACTACATTAAAATGAAACCGTCAACGGATATTTTTTACGTATACATATTACATGAATAGCTTACTATGGAAGAAATTCTAAAGGGAAGAGGAAGTTAAGCTTAAATTTTGATTCTGCAAATCTTCTCAGTGTTCTCAGAACTAGTTCGGAGTATTTTGACTACTTCTACTTCCCCTGCTGCTTCTAATACTTGTGACTAATTCGTACGCCAAAAAGAGATAGGCCAATTTTGACATTATTCGTTCCAAGCTACATTCTTGGAGATTTTGCATTTCTGCGTATCTCTCTGTAAAAACATATCCAATGTTAATAAGGAATACTACATACCTACTAGTACTGCTAATTTCTCTCTCTCCTGACCCTAAATACAAAATTCAATTGTAGAAAATCACATCAGGAAGAATGTTTTTCAAGAACGTATGCCTATTTGAAAATAATTTCCCTTTGTCAAGTGTACAGAAAAATCGATTGTTTCCGGTGACCATGAAGGTCACAGTGAATCCATAAGTTCTCTATGAACAGAAGGCAAGATAATTGGATATTTTCTCTAATTGACCAGGTAATACATTTGATCATTTTCTCTGGTATTTTCTTTTCGACAGTAGTACTGAAAACAACTTTATTTTAGCTTTGTGGACAACCTTCTTCTGATTGCAAATATGAGGAACGACATGAAACGCTGAAATAATTCAGTTTCGTGGTAATTAGTTCTATGATTATCTGGTGTAAATTACAATAAATAAATGTTAAGATATTAAATGATTAACATGTTATGCCAAGGAGGCATTCCATATAAAAGCATCCCTGAACCTCAATTTTCCAAATTAATGCTGTAACTTTATCCTATCTTGTGAGTGAATAATTTAAAATTATAATTTGCATACAAATTCAAGTATTTTAAATACTAACTTTGGCGGTAGATAGTATCTTACATATTGTTCCTTTCTTCTGACTTTTTGATTTACTTTTGTTTTGTATTGTATCCCACCTGTAACACCAAGAAACAATTCATTTCTCTTTTAACTGCAGCATTTCCCCCTAAACTCTACTAGAATATTCAAAGGTTAATTACATTCTCTCTTTGTCATAAATAATCTATTTTTCATAATTTTACAATTCACAGAAATCAAAATAAAATTCTTATGAAGTGAAGTGTTTCGTCCGTCCCACCCCTGACACAAGATTATTCACTTATAGCTACAAATCTGGGAAAGTATTTTGAGGATAATTATGTTTAATCAACAGTGTTAAGGTTTATATTTCATTGCATAGAAACTGTAAGAAAAATGTTGCTTAACTATCAGTTACTTTAATATAAAAAATGTAGTCTGCGTGTCACATCCGTGATAACTAAATATTCCCAAGATGTTTCATGGTGTAAGAGCCTTGCATTTTTGTGGATTTTAGAGATAGGACAAGCGTATTTTGTTTGGATATGTTGACCCTTTCTATTAAAACACAATCCGAATGCAGGTATATCGAAATAACTAGAAGTAAACACATCGGCATTGTTGTCAGATTAAAGTAAACCTTTGCTAATTTAACTAATACTTTTGATTGATTGATTGATTTGGCGTTTTATGTCCACTTTATGCACTGTAAGGCTAATCCGGACTGGACCTACAGTTTGAAGTGGGATCCGAACCACTATGTGCCTCCACCGGGAATCGAACCCGGAACTCCTTGGTTACAAGGCGACGACGCTACCACTACGCCATCGGGGAGGCCAACTAATACTTTTGAACCGATGAGAAATACACTATGGGCAACAAAGGACAACGATTTACCTACCACAACTGGCCCTAAAACTTCGTCGTTAGAAGACGATATGCACGTAATAGGAGATGTTTCTGTCTAGATGGCGTATATGAATTCTAAGATGATGAACTGAAACAGTCTTCAAAAAGTTTACCACTGATTGAGAAGGGCGTACATGTGTATTTAACTTGCTAATTGCACTTGATTCGAAACAACGATATTAACAAGGCGAATATATTATGTATGTACCAGCGGCGTAGTGCCCACGTAAGGCTTGTAAGTCTACCTTACAAGTTGAAATTATTGAAGAAAACTTTTTCATTCCCGTATTTATCGCTTGAACACACACAGAAGTATTAGACTGCAAGTAGAACTTTTAACGAAACAATCGAGGACTTGTTTTGATTCGAGTTGCTTCTCTGTAAGGCTTCTTCAGAGGACTTACGTGTAGGTGAATGGAAGAAATGATTTGGACTCGCCCATGGCGGGTGTGTTTGCTTACGTAGTATCTTCTCAACCAATGACAGGGCACCCCGATTCTGAGCCATATGTAAGGCGCATTACCAGTGGGTGCTAAACTGGCGAGAATTTCTGTCCCCAGACAGGCGAAGCTTACGCTGGCATGGTTGCCGCTGCGTATGACTCATATGCTTGCTACGGTCGGAAGAGCAGAAAGAAATTCTACTCCCGTGTTGTTTCAACAATGCTTGACGGGAGGTGTAACAAAACGGGTGTCATTTTTAATGTGTAAACTAACTATTAAGTTCACAAACGAGATGGTTTAATGTTGGATATTACCTCCATTAGAAGCAGCGAAGTTAACGATAAAAGAGGAATGTCTGGCAATCCTAGATCCGGCAGCGACCGCAAAGTTTGGCGCGTGCATCCCAGTTGCCCGTAATGTTAAAGCATGCGCGTAATATGTCCCACAAATGCTTTTTTTGTGAAAGAAAAATAATAATAAGAATAAAAATATGACATGACCTTTCCAGAAGAAGAGTTTGTGTCCTTAACTAAACTGTATGCAAAATTTTTCAATTGCTACCAGTTGAAAGTTCAGCTACAGGTAATTTGTTCTGAAGCCGTATATCGAGTAAAGAGTGTGTTTGAACTTCATGAGTACTTGCGTAATACCCATTTGAATGAAGCTGTTGAACAAGTGTACAAACTAACAGAATTGTTCCTCACTGATCCTGCCTCAAGCTCATCGGTGGAAAGGTCGTTTTCTGCACTGAAGGGGATTCATACATTTCAACGCAGCACACAGACTCAGGCAAGGAAATCTGACTTGGGACTGATATCCATTGAAAAGGAGCTGCCCACGACATTTACCAGAAACTCCCGATTCTACGACGACGTGATTGAGGTGTTCAGAATTTTCATTAAGTAATACATATGCTATATATATTATATAGAGTGTGTGCATTTTGTGTTTGAAATTGAGTATGCCCATACATGACTTAGATCCAAATAGATTCTATTTAGTTAAAATGTTTTTGGGTTTTCTTTATCCAATATTCAGGTCAGGTTTATCTAAGGAAGCCTTACACCTTTCATAGAATCACGCTACGCCACTGATATGTACAGGGTAAGTCAAAAGGAAGGAGCAGATTTCAAAACGTTATTTCCAACAAGCCAAACACAACAGGAACATAATTCGCACATCATTGGATAGGGTAGGGTTCAAAGTTTTGTTGTACGACAATTGGTTTCATTCGTGCACTAAGAATGACGCTACAATTTGCGAAGTGTGAATGCATTGTGCAACAGCAGAGCAAAATTCAAACCTTCTGTCACAGTTGTCAGGGTGCAATTAACTACAACTTGTACGAACGCATATACACAGCACAAGCAAGCCTAGCACTGTTTCAGGTATTGGAGATTAGCAGGTATACTGTTCTTTTTTTAGGAATGCTCAGATTTACTAAGGCTCTCGGATATGCTCGACTTGTTCATCGGAAGTCCGTGGACGACAAGTACTTTTCCGTTGCAAATGTTACCATTTTCGATGATTTCTTTATACTACTCGTATGCTTATGACGAGGCGTCTGTTTGTTGAATGTATAGCGGAATTCACTCTGCACTTGCACAATGAATTCGTACTTCTCAAATTTTAGCACACAAAACGATTTTTCTTGTGGCATCGTCATTTACGAGCAACGAGAAAAAAGTCATTGTTAGTGCACAAACGAAAAACCAATTGTCGTACAACTAAACTTTGAACCTTAATCTATCCAATGATGTGCTGGTTATGTTCCTGTCGTGTAGGGTTTGTTTGAAATAACATTTTGAAATCTGCTCCTTCTTCTTGACTAACCTGGTATATACGTATATACAGTGGGCACCCTCTTAACCGGTCCCGGTACAACCGGTCGTCGGTTCAACCGGCGCACAGATAAGGATAAAAATATACATTTCTTCTAGAATACAGTACAGCCTTCCTTAAACACGTGTAGTACTTTATGTGTTTTTAAAGATGTAGTCTACAATTGTCTAATTTTTAAAATGTGTGCATACTGTACAGTGGTACATATACATTAGTTTTCTGTGCTCTTTTTTCTACTCATCTTGTGAAGTGATGTTTACTGTATTCCATTACATAATTCTGTTTAACAGTCCATTTCGTTATCCAGCCAAGGGTCCGGTCCCGTGGTGACCGGTTAAGAGGGCGCCCACTGTATATAATATAATATATTTGCTTTTTATAATATCGTTGTTTCGAATCATGTGAAATGAGTTAATGAGTTTGAAGTTAAAGTAGTGCTTCATTCTACAAGAATTCTAGTGCATACCGGTGCGTCTGTTAGAACATTTGAGCCCTGCATAATCGAAAGAAAATGTCAATTTTCCCCAGGTCTCCCGTATTTGCAAGACGATCGGTCTCTGCCGTGGCGGGACAATCCCACAATGCCAGTGGAACAGATGAAGTATGCACATTTGTAATACGATATGTACATCTACATTGCAGTATCGGGGAACTTAACAAATGACGGAAACATCAAATAATAGCTATGCGTCTTGCTAAATCGTTCCATAAATTCAGAACGCTCCGAATATTTCTTTCGTGATCTCTCTAGATCTTGTCCTGCATTCCTTTCATGCACTTAGAGCTCCTTGCACCATCCCTGGAAATAAATTGGATTCTGAGGATTCATGGCTACGATCCGAGGCTTTTTAATCTTTTCAAAGCAACATCGCTTCTCCCTGGCCCAGAGATTGTTTTGAAATTCTTGTGTACATTCCTCATCGCTTCTGCTATGAAGATAAAACTGCATCACAGCCTGAGGACACAAGATTTAGCTCGACGTTAAATTTTTTACTTAGTTACAAGCGTTCGTGTTAACAGCGTTCGGAAATATTTCTTTTCTTGTAATGTTTAAATCTTTCACACTTAAAGTTGAAAAAGTGAGTATGCCTAGTATTTAACCTCAGTTGTGACATATTTTGATGATTTTTTTTATGGATTTTATTGCGTTCGACGATGTTCTAGCCCTATTTTTTGCTCAATCTCATTTTGTAGCCTCATCTTTGTAGGTATGCCATGATCTTACGTGATATAACCTAACCTATTCACTTTTTTACAGCCTTTTACTGGTTAAAATAACCTACAAAGTGTAAAAATGGTTGTTTCTACGCAACCCTTGTAGGTGGACCTAGTATTTAACCTCAGTTGTGACATATTTTGATGATTTTGATGATTTTTTTGTTGATTTTATAGCATTTGACAATGTTCTAGCCCTATTTTTTGCTCAATCTTATTTTGGGACCTTCTTGTAGGTGGTGGGCCCTCAACGTAAACGCCTACGATGTATTTCGAGGCCTTATTTTTTTGTAGTAGATGGGGGGCCCTCAGCGTAAACGGCTACGATGTATTTTTTTTATCTTCGAGTGTACATCACAAATCTGCAACCAGATTTTGGCTAACTCGTACCGTTTAAGAGATAAACCTTCTTCCGGTCGTCATTTTGAATTTCCGAGCATAGGTTGTATTCATACTTTTACTTATCTTCGAGTGTACATCACAAATCTGCAACCAGATTTTGGCTAACTCGTACCGTTTAAGAGATAAACCTACTTCCGGTCGCCATTTTTAATTTCCGAGCATAGGTTGTATTCATACTTTTACTTATCTTCGAGTGTACATTAGAAATCTGCAAACATAATTTGCCTGTTTCTATCCGTTTTAGATATATTCATAAATATATACATATACATATATATATATATATATATATTTGATAAGCAACAACAACAGAGCCATCTATATACAAATGTCTGAACTCAATGAATGCTTGATAGGGACAAGTCATTTTTTTTCAGTACGTCAACATTTTTTAACTTTTTTTGGAAGTGAATGGGTTAGGTGACTTGCAACGACGAAGGCCTTCTAGCAATACGAACTTGGCTTATGCCGGCGTAATTCGCTAAAATATATTTAAATTTGCATATTTCTCATACCGCCGTATCTTGTTTTATTAGACCTTTTCAAGAAAATTGCCAATTAGTGAAAATTAATTGAGCAACAACAGCAAAAGAGGTGCTAATAGGGGGCAAGCATACAGTGATATGAGAATATACGAATTGTCGGTTTCTTCGATTCAGACAGATGGATCGAATTGAAACTGGGATATTTTGCATTTTTTTATATGATAGCTAAAAAACAGAGATTTTGATTGGCTAATAATTTATACGTGGTGTTTTCTGATTGGTTTAAGTAAGCAAGATTTCTATTGGCTTTATAAATCTATATAAGTCACAGCACAGTGCTGATTTCTCACCTTTGCTGGATCGGCAGAGGAACCCACATCGCGGGGGATAGAACCTGAACGGGCTCCACCACAGTATAGGAGACTAGAAGCATATAATTTGGCGGAAAAACCCAAGTAAGGTCATAGAGTTTTTCATAGGGAATAGTATTATCAGGTTGAATTTTAAGTTAGTGATATCCCATTAAATTTTATATAAAAAAAATTAAATTTTATATAAATAACATATCTGAAATTTCTATCGTTTGTTTGCTCATATTTTAAAGCATATAAAAATTGAATCACCTACCCGTTTTACTCGTAAGAATGATAAGATCGAATGTGTCACTTGTGGGAAACTAATTTCAAAGAATAATTTATCGATACAGAAGACAAGGTGTAACAGAGCAAATCGTTTGTTACCTTCTAAAGCTTGTGCTCAATGTGGAAAAGAAATTAGTATTCGAAATCTAAGTAGACATTTGAAAATTTGCAAACCATCGACCGGAGAAGGAACATTGAAAAGAAAAATTGATTATTCTGAAGCTGAAGCTTTTGCTCCAAAACAAATTAAATTAAATAATATTAAATATAAACCAGTTAGGTCTGCATTTAATGGTCGACTTCAGGATTTATCATTTACGTCGGATGCAGACAATGACATTCCTAGTTTCTTGCGTGAAGCGAAAACTTTTGTACTGAATACTTTGAAAAGTAATCTTGAAAATAATTCCATAAAAGTATACGTTGATTTATGTTCCGAATATGAGAAAGTCGATGGTACAACAAAAGTTTTTTACCATCGTACCAAAAACCAGGCTCTTTATTTGGTAGATGTTGAAAATTTGGACGAGTTTCACTCTAATCTGTCAAATGAGTTGATTATGAAACATGACACTTTCGAGGATAAGAGGTCGGGATGGTCTTTATGTGGTACTCCTCATACATTAACCGTTTACGTAAACAAATTCATGCCTTTTTCTGCATCGAGTTACGTCTTTCTAGCACCGAACATTCAAAGCAAGAAAGCAGTGTTAAATATTCAAAATAATGACTCAAAATGCTTTCTTTTTTGCATCTTGGCAGCTCTGTATCCTGTTCATTGGAAACATAATCCAGAGCAAGTTTATCATTACAAGCAGTACGAGACAGAGTTTGAAAATGTAATGTCTTGCATTAAATACCCCGTGGCATTGTCAGCCATATCAAAGTTCGAGTTGCGCGCACGAGATTCTGATGGAAAACGCATTGCTATTAATGTATATTCTTATACGACAGAAAAACATCTTGTGCATCCCATCAGGATAAATTATATCAACGATAATAATGCTCATATAATTAATCTTCTTTTAATTTCAAACAATAATATTCACCATTACTGCTTTAGTCGCTCACTATCACGACTAATCAGAAGTCAAGCAACGAAGTATGCAAATCACATCGAGGTTTGTCCAAGGTGTTTGACCACGTTTAATGATCGAAGAGAATTCAATCACCAAATATATACCGCACGGCAAATTGCTATTGAAAAACGTGTCGAACATAAAATATATTGCGGTGACAACAAACCAGCTCTAATGTTGATGCCCAAAAAGAACGAAGTCGAAGAATTTAAAATGTACAAGGCTTTGTTTGATCATCCAGCCATTATCGTCGCAGATTTTGAATTATTTCTAAAGCCACTGTCCACCTGCAAACCAAATCTAAAAATTTCCTCCACAAAGCCATACCAGCCTCATGAGCCAAATAGTTTTGGTTACATTGTCATACGACAAGATGAAATAAATAAACCATATGTATACCGTGGACCGAATGTTATCGAACACTTTTTTGAAAAGATGGAAGAGGAGGTTGAGAAAATTGGCAGCTTCTTGCAAATAACCAAACCGATGAATTTGTTGACAACAGAGGAACAAAAAATATTTGATGAAACTGTTGAGTGTCCAGTGTGCAATCAATTCTTCACAAACGAGAATCGTAAAGTGTTTCACCATTCGCACACAGACGGTCGTTTCATCAGCGGAATCTCTAATGATTGCAACCTCAAAATACAAATTCCCAAATTTGTCCCCATATTTTTTCATAATGGATCGATTTATGATTTTCATCTCTTAATTCGGAAACTTGGATATGACACGCAAGAAAAAGATATTCTTACTCAAAATGAAGAACGATACATTTCTATAAGTAAGAAAGTTAAGATTTCGGGGACAAATAAAACCATAGAGATGAGGTTTCTTGACTCGTTCAGATTTCTCTCTGCAAGTTTGGACGCTCTGGCAAGTAAACTCTGTGACGAACAATTCAAAATTACGAAAGCTAGTTTTCCCAACTTAGATATAAAACTGATTAGAAGTGAAGGGATTTATCCGTATGAATACGTAAACATTGAATCTAAATTTAATGACGACACTCCCCCTCCTCAAAAAGAATTATTCAGTCAACTGAGAAAAGCAGGAATTACGGACTTAGATTACGAACATGCACAACTGATGTGGGACAAACTATAATGTAAAACATTCGGAGATTATTACAACGCATACTTGAAATTAGACGTAACAATATTTGCGGATGTTTTTCAAGCATTCAGGAAAACGTCAATGTCTATTTACAAGTTGGAATCTGCACATTTCTTCAACCTCCCGGGATTAGCGTGGTCTGCAATGTTGTTGCAAACAAAAATTAATTTAGAATTATTAACACATTTAGACATGTTACTTTTCATCGAGAGAGGGATTCGGGGAGGGATGGTACAATGTGCACAGAGACATGCAGAAGCCAAACATGGAAGAAAAATTTGATGCGAATAAACCATCGAATTACATTTTTTACATCGACGTTAATAATCTCTATGGATATGCCATGGTACAGAAACTTCCTTATGGAGGTTTCGAATGGATAGAACCAACTAACATAAATATTATTGATTTTGACGATTGCGAATTTGGTTTTATTTGCAGAAGTGGATATTGAGTTTCCAGACAATTTGCATGATATTTTTTCCGATTTACCACCGGCACCCGAACTTAAATGTCCACCTAATTCTAATCAACGCAAGCTTTTATTAACTTTGGAGAAAGTCTACAGTTTTTGATTGCGATGTGTGTTAAGGTATTGGATATTAGAAGAGTCCTCAGGTTTAAACATTCCGAGTGGCTCAAACTATACATTGAAACAAACACACAATATAGAACAGTTGCCACTTCCGATTTAGACAAAGATTTTTTCAAATTGATGAACAATGCTGTATATGGCAAGACAATGGAGAACGTGAGAAATCACGTGGACGTGTGATTGGTTTCAGATGAAAATAAATGCAGTAAGTGGGTGGCTGATCCTATATTTAAATCACGAAAAATTTTCAACAAGAATCTGTCACTTTTCAATCTAGATATAAAAGTGATAGAAATCCGAAAACCAATTTATGTGGGAGCAACAGTTTTAGATTTAAGGAAACTTCACATGTTTCAATTTCACTACAATGTTTTGCATCCTTTCTACAACGATAGCATTTCATTACTTTACATGGACACCGACAGTTTTATTTATAGCATTAAAACATCCAATCTATATGAAGATGTAAAAAATCCGTCCTTGCTTGATTATTATGATAATTCTTCCTACCCTCAACCGAACAAATTTGGAATTCCATCTAGTAACAAAAAAGTATTAAGTAAATTAAAAGACGAGTGTAACGGTGACATCATTCTCGAGTTTGCCGGTTTGCGTTCCAAAATGAATACATTTAGAACTGAGAGCAGCATCACGAAGAAAGCTAAAGGTGTTGGTAAAAATACTGTACAAAACAAATTTAATTTCAAGACTACATTGATTGTGTGAAGGAATTGAAGAAGCAGCTACGATTGGAAAAAAGAATCTTGGACGACTACGACAAATTCATCCCTCTTTTTGTGGAGAAGCGAATCACCTACCCTATAATAAATAATCATAGCAACAATGCCTAACGATATTTTTGGTCACACCAAACGCGACGACCAAGGCGACGAGCTTCTCATGCTCGACGTCAGGGTCAAGAAGCTGCGAAGCGACCTGCAAGCTCTGCAGTCCACACTCAACTCCAGCCTCCAGTCAGAGATAGCTAGCCTGCAGTCTCAGTGCCTGGAACCCGTACTCAAGATCGACGCCGAGCTCAAATCGCTGCTGCAAAAATACACCGACCTCGCGTCAATAGAAAACCTCGAGAACCTGGCACTGAGTGTAGGCAAGCTCCAAAACGAACTTGTGAAGCTGCAGCAAACGCAAACTGCTGACGTGGAATAGCTGAAGCGACACTTGCAAGACCAAATTAGCACCATCCAGACTGAACTGCAAACCATTATCCAGAGCATCAACACTCAAGATGACTACGATCGCGTGAACGCCAGTTTTGCCAAATTGCGTGAACAGTTTCAATCGTTCGAAATTAATACGTTGGAAAGCATCAAGGCTGAGCTTCAAACGGACGCTTTGCATGCAGCCATCAACGAAGTCAAAACTAAACTCCAAACGCTAGAGGACTTCATCGACAATCTACCTTCGTCCAGCGAGCTGAACGCCATTGGCCGTAGCGTGGCCAACATAAAACTCCAACTTGAGACCTATGAGGATTTCGGGAAGCTGCAAAGCACCATAGCCCATATTGAGGATGCTCTCGCCGTCATCAAAAATTATCTGGCAAACGTACACGAAGCACTGGAATCTAAACTGCCTGGCAACAGAGATACTCTGGCCAGCGTCCAACAGCAGATCACCTAGTTGGAAAATCTAAACACCGAATCAGAGTTGCCACATTTTCATCACTTGATCGACGACATACAGACTAAGTTGGAAACTTTGCAACAATCCACCCCCACCCAGGACGACATAACACAATTAAAAGAAGGCATACGTGCTGCTGCTGCTGCCTCAGAGTTGGATGTGGTGAAAAAAGCTTTGGAGTCGCTCCAAAACACGGTGGCCACCCTGCCTACCTCGCAGGAATTGAAAAGCGTGAAGAGGGCTCCAACCGAATACTCAAATCCGACGACATCAAAAACATCTAAACCGAAATTGAATTGCTTCGGGAGTCTATTGCAACCTTGCCTACCAACCAGAACATCAGCGAGCTACATGGCTTTTTTGCGAAAATTAGAACCCAGGTCCACGACCTCGCAACCCAGAGCTCCAATTTGACACTCGTGGAAAGTCTACAGCATATTATCGCCAATGTGAAAGAGCAAATTGGCAGCATCGAGGAAAGCCAGGAATCGGCCATAACCAATATCAGTACCCAACTACATGAGTTAAACAAAAAAATTCAAGAGGCTAATTGTCGATGTGAAGATCAAGACCTATTACGACAGTGTTGTCCGTGCTATCGAGGAACACCTGGAATCAATAAACGGTAGATTGGAAGATGTGGAGAGCGAGGTTCGAACCAATGTAAACATCCTGAACGCCAGCATCGACAATCTGAAGTCCACTGTTGTCATCGAACTGTACAGCATTCCAAACATGGAATTTTCCACGCTCTTCCATCCGGGTGCCAAACTCTACATGCTGACTTCTGCCGCCAAAGCCTATCACCAGTTTTTTATCGCTGGCACACTTCAATTCGTCAAGGTTTCATACTGGTCTTTACCTCACGCAACCCACTACCCAACCATGACCGTGAGGAACATCGGTGACGAGCCTAAAATAAGAGGAGTGGAGTTGGTCGATTTCACCCACCCCGAAACTCGCGAGACTGTCTATGCCGAAGATGCTACTCAAATTATCGACAAATAAATAGGTGACAAGCTGTACATAGAAAACCCGAAATTGTCTGCAGCCAGAAATCCCATCCAAGCTTTATTCTTATTTTCACACAATGTCTAGGCAGGCTATTGTTAACGAGCTGCACAAACCTGCACGGCGAAACTACAAACGATTGACGAAAGTAACCAAAGGTATAGAAGACCTGTGGCAAGCTGACCTTGTGGAAATTAGCAGTGGCAACTTAAAAAATTTACATAAAATCAACAAGGGATACAAGTATCTTCTCACTGTTATAGACATATTTTCAAAATTTGCGTGGGCATTACCCCTCAAGGCAAAAAAAAGGAAAATGTGTAGTGGAAGCATTTAAAACTATTTTCAGTTAAAGTGGAAGGCGACCTCGATTTCTTCAAACAGACAACGGAAAATAATTCTACAACTCTGTCTTTCGACAATTTATTCAAAAACAAAATATTCAACATTACTCCACCTTTAGTCACATCAAAGCCAACGTAGTGGAACGTTTCAACAGAACTCTCAAAACACGCATGTGGAAACAATTCACGCTTCAGGGGAATTAAAAGTGGCTCGACATGCTTCCGAAAGCTATAATCACAGTTTGCATCGCACGATAAACATGAAACCAGTTGACGTTAACAAATCTGACGAGCAGCGTTTAATTTCTACGGTTTATTGTCCAAAGTACAAATTTACAAGCAAGAAACCGAAATACAAAATTGGAGATCAGGTGAGAATGAGTAAATTTAAACGTGCCTTTGAAAAAGGCTTCACTAAAAATTGGAGTACGGAACTTTTCACCGTAGTTCGAGTTTTACCTATGGCTATGGAGAAGAAGGGGAAAGGTGTGACCAAAAAAAAGCGAAAGAACAACCTTGGAGATTTGAAAAAGTAAATAAAAAAAGAAGAGCCCCTGTCCAACTTCGATATGGAATCTTTGATCGAATCGTTGGGGATCAAGCACTTCAGGGGCGTTTTCATGTCTGATTCTCTACCCTCTGTTGTGAAGGAAAAAGAGTGTGGTGTGGTTAACCTAGACAGTTACGAAAATCCAGGTACACATTGGATATGCTAACTCAAAGCCAACAACAACAAAGCATTTGTTTTCCATTCATTTGGAGGCATACCACCTGCTGAGTTGGTAAAGTATCTCAGTGTTGTCAACCTCTACTACAATGACGAACGCATCCAAGGTTTCAGCGATGTGAACTGTTTCCATGCTTGTCTTCCTCTCGCAATTAAATAAATCAACAATCGAGGATTTCCAGAAAATATTGTGGCACCTGAAGCACTATGGGAGTATTCCATCTCACAAGCGAGACTTCGGTTCTGAAACTCGCATTGCATGACGATATCATCTATCCTAAATCTATTGCTCTTCGTGCTTTCTACAGCATGTACCTGATACCTAATATGACGGTACACAACAATACCATCAAAATGGGTAGCGAAAAAATCAGCATCACCCCTGGCCAGTACAATCTGTCTACCTTGCAGGCTCAATTGCCAAGAAGTGTACTGCTGTCCCAAAATTCTGTAACTCACAGGGTGGAACTGGTGTCTTCCACGGAAACCGTAGACCTGGGTACCATCGGAGAGCTTTTGGGATTCGAGAACAACACAAAGCTCGAACCTGGCATCAAGCACATCGGTGCTAACATTCCTAAATTTCTAGCCATCTAGACTCTGAACATACATTGCAATGTGGCAGAAGGAATGATCACCAAATCCTCGGACGGTATCCCAGGGGAGTCACAAGCAGACAGGTATTATCGCTACGTTCAAACCAAACTCTGAGTTCATGGAGCCAATTATCTACACACTCTCCCCACCGATATACTTTCCTGTATCTCGTAATCGCATAGACAACATAGAATTGGCACTTACCAACGAGAAGGGAGAGGTGGTTAATTTTGCAGGAGCCACGACCACTGCCGTCGTGGAGATTAACGTATAATAAATAACCATTATGGAGCAAATCGAAAGTTACGAGTTGCAGTCCTTCCCACCCAATCGTCGCACGTTTGCCAACCTCAACGAAGCGAATCGAGAGATAGAATACGACGTGGACGTCGGGGACGGGTTCATTCACCCTCACAGAGCTTATTTGTATATCAAGTTTGATGTTGTGAAGAGAGACAACGGCGAAGCATTCCTTGCCAATGCAAATTTAAGACTTGTAGATAATTTTGTGCCGTACCTGTTATCGCAGGTAGAAGTTAGAAAGCATGGCACCGTCATCGATAGGGTTGACTACCCCGGGATTACCTCTACAGCTGTGGGAACACTGAAACTCTCCAAGACCGATGCAGCATACTACCAGGCAGGGGGATTCGAAGCAGGTACAAAAATAAAAACTCAAAGTCACACAGTACTGTTTCCCACGCACCTGCTTTCTGGCTTCTTCTCCGACTACACAGAGATTATGTTGAAGGGTGGTTTGCGCGTCACTTTTCGCAGAAGCGCCAACGCCAACAATGCGCTGATGCGTTACAGCACCTTGAGTGCAGACGGTTCAGCACTTTCCAACACACTACCCGATCCTGCCAAGTGCATCATCCAGTCCATGGAGCTGCGCATGACCGTAGTGGAATACGAAACTAACTACGCTCTCAAGTACAAAGCAAACATTTTGAAGAATCCCCAAGTACCCATCCAATTTTACGGTTACCAGTGCGTGCAGAAGCCTGCTTCCGGCAACCATTTTGAATTTGACGTGACCACACAGTTTAACAGCATCCGGTACGATATGCCACAGTTTGTGGTCGTGCTCTTCCAGACGGGGGAGGACAACAACCAAGGAAAGGATTCGAGTCAGTTCGACAACTGCAAGATCCAGAACATCTACCTCAAAAATGGCAGGAACGAGATATTCCCACGTGAGAACTACAACCTGAACATTGCAAACATCAACTACCTTAAACTGTACGAGGCATACACAGCTTACAACAGAGTGACCTCCGGCAACGTGAACGTGTACTGCAACCCCAATGAGTTCATAGCTCGCAGACCCATGTTCGTCATTAACACATTCAAGAGAAAGCAGGTGGTTGTTAATGATGGTTCCAACATCAAAATCGTGTGCGAGTTCCATGACACCTTGCCTGCCGATACTCTATGCAGCGTCATTCTTATTGCAGAGAAAACTTTTGTGTATGATGTGAAGAATGAAAGAGTGACTGAACAGTTTTAGATACAAGAAATTTTTTTTGGATAATTCTTTAAAAATTACACTGACCTTAGATCCAAAACATTCTTCACACATAAAAAAAATCACTATACTATAGAAATTTATGGCAATACTGAGTAGTGCCAACTTCTAATTGTCGGTTAGCTTCGCCTGTGAAATATCATATTTTGAAATTTTTGTGGAGTAAGTTGGCAACACTGCGAGCCCTTCCCACTGTGGCCCCCTCCAAAAGTAGTGGAGGGGGGCATTGAACCAATTCCACGACATACTTCGTGAAAAGGGGGGTCTCACACATCATAAAAAATACATCGTAGCCGTTTACGCTGAGGGCCCCCCCACCTACAAAAATAATAAGACCCCCAAATACATCGTAGGCGTTTACGTTGAGGGCCCACCACCTACAAAAAGGTTGCAAAATAAGATTGAGCAAAAAATAGGACTAGAACATCGTCAAATGCTATAAAATCCATACAAAAATCGTCAAAATCATCAAAATATGTCACAACTGAGGTTAAATACTAGGTCCACCTACAAGGGTTGCGTAGAAACAACCATTTTTACACTTTGTAGGTTATTTTAACCAGTAAAAGGCTGTAAAAACTGAATAGGTTAAGTTATATCACGTAATATCATGGCATACCTACAAAGAAGAGGCTCCAAAATGAGATTGGACAAAAAATAGGGCTAGAACCTCGTGGAACGCAATAAAATCCATAAAAAAATCATCAAAATATGTCACAACTGAGGTTAAATACTAGGCATACCTACAAGGAGTGTGTAGAAACAATACATTTCCACTACTAGAGTGTTTGATCTACAGTTACCGTTATGAACACTTTCCAGTTTCCGAGGCCAAATAGAATTACGAGAAACTTTCGCTACTTTAGAATTATATTTAACTTATTAATAAAAACGTTAGAGCAAAGAAGATGTTTCAAGAGATAAACAGAAGACAGATGTCACACGGATAAAGATGTATTTTTCATACACCTGTTTATTGTGCCACGATTTGACGTTTGGAACTTTTTTTTTCAAATGTGAGGAAGCAAGAAATCTTTCCACTTAGACCGAAATAAACCGTAATGGATAGAATTCACTTTACAAATTTCCCATAATCCATCGAGCGAAATCACGCTCCGAATGAACCTCGGGGTATTCTAGACGTAAGTTCAGCAACAATCGTCTGGCTAGTCAATAGAAGAATTGAACACGTGCTTAATTACCATTTTTTCCTTAATGTATTATTATTTTCATTATGTTGAATATGTGGAGAATTTTTTGGTTCTATTGAACATATTTAACACGTTCCGATGTTTCTGATAAACATTAACACAAATGAAGAACGAATGCTGCAGCACACTATAGCTATCAGAAATATTCTCAAAAGGTTTGAAATGACAGTTAAAACAATAGGACATTTTTAATACACGTAAACATGAAAAAAATTACTTCTGGCTGAGAGGAGACTCGAACAGCCCATCAAAATGTCCGACTGAGTTTACAAGCAGGACGCCCAAACAAACTACTCCAATCCTCTCTCACCTGGATTCGCTTGATACATTGGCACGTTTCGTCTAACCACTTGCTGAAACTTTATAATAAGTCTATCTATAATTTCCGCCATAAATTATAGTTTATGTCAAATGAAAATGTTTGCATGGTTTGTGTATGATCATTTTTGGAATATAAGCAGCTGATTGCAAAACCTCCCACAAGCCGAAAGCTGACTCTTAAAGACTGTCACGATTTGATTCCAAATGATAGACAGTGGTACAAACAGTGAATATTTTCCTTCAAGTTAACTGCAGGAATAGTAATTTTGATAAATGAAACAGGAGCAAAAAACGTGTAGTAAAATGTGTCAATGGAAAGTTGTTTAATTATCTGTAATCATTCGTCAAAAATAAGTTAATACTCCAATTAACTGTTTTAACATCAGACTTCGACGTACTGGTGATGTTACTATTTCGAACATGAGGTTTGATATTCTGCCCTGCTTTGTCGTTACATCTTGCAGATTTCGACTGTGAAATTTTCAAGGATGGGTGGTTTTTCTACCTCACGGGTGTACAGATATCCTATGTAATCGCGATATAAACCTTGTTACAATTAATAAACAATTAAACATCGCGCTAAGACGCCAGGGATTCGAATATCAGTTGGGAAATGAGTGTTCCTTGTGAGTGTCTTTCGTCAATTCATCATATCATCACTTACCCTCATCTTCGCGAATAGCCAAAAGTGGCAGAAAAGCTAAGTAAAAAAAACGAAATCGATAAATCAATAAACGATTAATTTATATATTACGTATTATTACTTAAAAGAAAACTAAATATATGCTTACAGGCCGAAACCAAGTGCTAGGTAATAATCTAAATCTAATTATTGATTACAACTTGTTTTAACCAGTTTACAAATTCAAGTTCTTAGGAGTAATACTAACAAATGAAAATGATATTATAGAGGAAATAGAGCAGGCTTAATTCAAGATATGCATGTTACTTTTCTCTTCGTAAACTTTTGTCTTCTCGTTTAATATCTAAGAAACTAAAAGTTAAAATATACAAAACAGTAATTTTGCCTGTAAATTATATGGATGTGAAACTTGTTCCCTTACATTGAAAGAGGAACATACATTGAGAGTATTTGAAAATCAGATCCTTAGGAAAATATTTGGGCCTAAAAGGTATGAGGAAACAGGTGAGTGGAGAAGGTTACATAATTGAGAAATATAAAAATTGTATTAATGATCAGATATTATTAGAATAATTTAATCAAGAAGACTTAGGTGGGCAGGCCATGTGGCACGAATGGGAGAGGAAAGAGGAGTTTACAAGATTCTTGTTGCGAAACCTGATGGTAAGAGACCAGTAGGAAGACCAAGACGAAGATGGAGGGATAATGTTGAAGTGGACCTAAATGGATTCGGTAGGGATGGAAATGATTATATAGAGCTTGCTCATGGTAGGGACAGATGGATGACCTGTGTTCCTGCAGCCATGAACGTTCGGGTTCAAGAAGACTAGAGAGTTAGTTATTTAGTTAAGCAGATTGTCTCGAAGGTTAAAACCGATATATATATATATATATATATATATATATAGGAGGCTAATAAAAGTTTTTTCATCTCCGGTGTGTCACAGGTAAGGTAGTTACTTTTTAATTATATAGAACTAGATGTGTTCAATATGAAACTACAGTGTGTTTTAAAAAAATACTATCATTACAGATGTAAATATCTTAGTAACTACATAGTCAACTCAATAAGATTTATGCATAAATATTTGAATAAGAAATTCAAGGCATGTGGATGTCACAAATGATTGTTCACATGTGTGACACGGCACACGTCAAGTCGGTAGTTCAACTCCTGCCAAACACACTGCTGCAAGACTGCGATAACAGTCTCCAGTTCGGCGACATTCTCTGTTGGAGTTCCTCTGGCTTGTAGGAAGAGGGGGAAGACATAGACGAGGCCCTCCACATAACCCCAGAGAAAAAATCACAAGGAGTCAGGTCTGCTGAACGTGGTGGCCATTTCAAAAGCACATTATCTTCATCACTAGCACGCCAGATCTATCGCCCTGGCAGTGTCTCAATGAGATAAGCTCCCACAGTGAGCTTCAGTGAGAATCCGCCCCATCCTGTTCAAACATTTATGTGACGCGAACTCGCTCGACTATCTCATCCGTTACTGGTAGACGTCCAGATTCTTTTGCCCTGCACAGGCAGCAATCCTCTTTGAACTTTTTGTGCCATGTTCATATCTGCATTGCAGTTGGTGCATTTTTTGTCAAATTCCCTCACAAATGCACGTTGCACAGTTCGAGCATACTTTCATACACAAAATGCCTTTTCTTTTCCAGTGAATGGCATGTCTATACTTGTAAGGACAAAGACAAAAATATACCACATTACACATTGACTTCTGAGGTGTTTCTACACTAACTAACTAACTAACTCTCTAGCCTTCTTAAACCCGAAGGTTCATGGCTGCAGCAACACAGGCCTTCCATCTGTCCCTATCTTGAGCAAGATCTATATACTCCTTTCCATCCCTACCGATTTCCTTTAGGTCCATCTCGACGTTGTCCCTCCATCTTCGTCTTGGCCTTCCTACAGGTCTCTTACCATCAGGTTTCCCAACAAGAATCCTGCAAACTCCTTTTTCCTCTCCCATTCGTGCCACATGGCCTGCCCACCTAAGTCTTCTTGATTTAATTATTCTAATAATATCTGGACATGAATACAAATTATGTAGTTCTAAATTATGTAACCTTCTCCACTCACCTGCCTCCTCATCCCTTTTAGATCCAAATATTTTCATGAGGATCTTATTTTCAAATACTCTCAATTTATGTTCTCTTTCAATTTAAGGGACCAAGTTTCACACCCATATAATACTATAGGCAAAATTACTGTTTTGTATATTTTAACTCTTAGTTTCTTAGATATTAAACGAAAAGACAAAAGTTTATGAAGAAAGAAGTAACATGCATTTCCTGAATTAAGCCTACTTTTTATTTCCTCTTTAATATAATTTTCATTTGTTAATATTAATCCTAAGTATTTGAATTTCGAAACTGGTTCAAACGAGTTGTTATCAATAATTAGATTTTGATTATTACCTAACACTTGGTTTCGGCCTGTAAGCATATATTTAGTTTTCTCTTTGTTAACTTCCAAATCTATTTCTTTAGCAGTTTTAAAAAATATTTTAGCATTATTCTTAATTGTATTTATATCATCCCCTAATAAGTCTACATCATCTGCATATGCTAACAACTGAGTCATACCATTTAATTTTAGTCCTTCCTTAGTTTATTTTAAATTCCTAACAGCATATTCTAAGGCAAAATTAAAGAGCAATGTAG
Organism: Lepisma saccharinum; assembly: GCF_977018435.1. NCBI lineage: Eukaryota > Metazoa > Arthropoda > Insecta > Zygentoma > Lepismatidae > Lepisma > Lepisma saccharinum. The sequence continues at coordinate 10,775,715 of NC_139242.1, forward strand.
ATAATACATCTCCTTGTTTTAACCCATCATGAATTGTAAATTTGTCAGACACATTAATACTTACACGAATTTTATTTTCTGTTTCAATGGTGCATACTTTTATCATACTAACAAGCTTCTTAGGTATTCCAAACTCTACTAATACGTATATTATATAATTTATCTCTTTCAACCGAATCATATGCTTTTTTGAAATCGATGAATAGCTGATGGACATTTTGATTAGGCTATATTCCCACTTTTTTTCAAGTGTCTGTCTGACGTGATATATTTGATCTGTGGTTGATCTGTTACGTTTAAATCCACATTGATAGTCACCTATAATCTCATTAACATATGGGGTTAGTCTTGTTAAAAGAATGTTAGATAATATTTTGTATGTTGTTGAGAGTAGAGAAATTCCACGTTAATTATTGCAGTTCAATTTGTCACCTTTTTTAAACAAGGAACAATTATGGATTCTTTCCACTATTGAGGGATTTCTTCTTTATTCCATATTAAACAAATTAATTTATGAATTTGACATATTAACGAATTTCCACCATATTTAATTAACTCAGCTGGTATTAAATCAATGCCAGGTCCTTTGTTATTCTTTAGCCTTTTAATAGCATCTTTAACTTCAGTCAAGTTAGGTTCTGGAACTAAAGGTTCTGCTGTGTGCACTTCATTTAGGTGTTTCTACACATACTGTGAAATTTTTATATCATGTACTCGAGAATTGGTAACGTTATTATATTGTGAAATGATATCAAATTTATTGGAACACCCGGTATTATTTTACCTATAAGACTGGGATGTTTTATCATATCCAATAACATGCTCTACTATCAAAATTCTCCTTTGTTTGCTATTCTTTGAAATATCCTGTAGTGAATTAACATGTTTCGTATAAACTAACATTTTCAGTCCATGATTTCAGTCTTTAAATAAAGGAGTAGTACATATTAACTGTTTTATTTAAATATTTGAACACGAACTTTTATGTAGTAATTTATATAGAACATGATTTCAGTAATTTCGGATATTTTCAAGTTTGTCAAACCAATCAATGAAGTCAGGATAAATCAAAATATTTGCTTAATTGGTATCACCAGCGTCCTATAAATTCGTAATCAAACATATTTTACAAAAAAGTAACAATTATTTTTATCTCGCCCGGGGTCCTTCTGAAGCGCTATCTATGCCTCGGGCGAATTCCAGAGTTGAAGATGGCTCTAAACGTATTTGTACTAGATAAGATCCGAAAGAAATACAGACTCTTCTTCGTGGAAATGGGGCCTCTCCGATAACGTAGGGGCTAATGCTGTCGCCTTGTAAACGAGAGGTCCAGGGGTGGATTCCCGGTTGACACGCATTTTTTAAAAATAATACCCCGCCCTTCAATTGTGAAATTTGACAATCTATTGCGTTAATATTGAAAATGCAAAGCTTTCACGTAATCGTTTCCTTTGACTCTACAAGTTACAAAATTCCCATCGTCTAGTAAAAATTTTTGCTAGTAAGCAATATTGCAGGGTGCTGTTTCCGATACTTTACTTCCGGTGTAAGTGCACAGTCGATCACTTATAAATCTGGAGTTTGAAACTAGTGTGCATTAAGTGCACTTCCGATCCAACCCAACAGAACCCAGACGCTGTCGACGAAGAAAAGTTGGCCCACTTCAAAAGCTCTATGTAGGATCTGATTGGCTGGCAAGTTTACGATCTAGTTGACAATTTAGACAACCACTAGCACTAGTTTCTACTGACCACAACCAGTGGCGACGATTTGGTTCTAAAACTGGGGCAGCGAAGATGCAAAAACTAGGAGGCAAGGGCAATTTACTACCCCTGGGTACAGAGGGTTTAGCACAGTGGGATAAAAAAGTGGCAATAAGTGGGTCCAATTGCCCCCTCACACTCTCCCTAATCGCCGACACTGACCACACCTTATTATAATATTCTCAAGATTTTAAATCAAATTATATTGCAATTATATCCAAAAATCATACTCTAAAAATATCTAACTTCACCTATCCAAACGTAAACCTCAATCAACCTTATATAATGCTATGAGTATATTGAAGCGTAGGGCGCAAAATTTCTAAGGCTGTGTAAAATATAAAACCCATAATATTCGATATTGCTATGCAGCGACTCTCTGTGTGTGACTACAAGGACATTATGATTCTGATCGCACAGACAAATTTGAAAGTGTGTAGAGGGCATGAAAAATACCAACTATTAATACTTTCCTTTATGACATTTCGAAGCGTCGAAAAACGCCATTTTTTACATGTATGAAACCAAAGAACAATACGGATTCTTGCCAAACTTACTAAACCATTATTTTATGAAAACGCACCAAATATGATAAACATCATTATGTGTGTGTGCAGTGAAGTAAGAGAGCGTATTGCCTTGCATAGAATCTCGTTCGACAACAACAATAAATGCCAGTGGCAACCAATAAGCTGTTCCATACAGTTGCATACGTACAGGATAGAGAGAGAGAGAATATCATATTTAGGCAGATCGTACTCTTGTTGAAATGAGGGTTCTACGAGCCAAGAGTTCGTACAAAGTTCTCCACTTTCAATGGAGCAGGAACGTTTTACATTTTTGGGTGGTACCCAAACACAAACAACGTAGTTGTAAATACAAGTCTTGTGACACACTTCGTTTTTGTCTATCCTTAACTCGATGATATACTGATACAACCTCAGCACACATGATGTTTTTTTGTTTTTAATGCAAATTCGTATAAATTTTACTGTCTACTAACTCTCTAGCAATCTTAAACCCAAAAGTGTATGGTTGCAGCAACACAAGCCTTCCATCTGTCCCTATTCTGGGCAAAATTAATCCAATCTTTTCCGTCCTTACCGATTTTCTTTAGGTCCATCTCAACGTCATCCTTCCATCTTCATCTTGATTTTTCTACAGGTCTCTTACCATCAGGTTTCCCAAGAAGAATCCTGTAAACTCTTCTTACCTCTCCCATTCGTGATACATTCGTATATAAATTTCATGGATATTTTAAATATAAAGTGTATTAAACAGGTTTTAAGAAACATAATTCTGGAAATGATGAAATTCTATAACTTGTTCTAGGCTTATTTGTAATTTGACGGAAAACCAGACGTCTGTAATACAAAAGAGCAAACGTACAGCTATTCATTTAAACATGTAGCAAACATCCCTGCTCCATTTCAACTAGGCTAATCGAGACTGGATCTCCAGTTCAAAGTGCAATTCGAAATACTCTGCAATGTGCTTCTAACATCTATCGGGCTCAGGATCATTTGAGGGCCTGTTATTCGGTCTCATGTCATGAAATATAAGCTATATGCAATACAGACAATCTGTCACTGTACAAACTTTCACAAGCCTATTAAGAAAACAATTTTCCTTTTGTTTTGACGCTGCGAACCTTCCAAATGCAGTATTTCATTCTCAATATATGAAATCAGGCAGAAAAGATTTAATATTTTAACTAGTTGATTAACTTTGCAACTACGATAAAGAAAATATATGAGTTACTAATTAATTACGTATTTATCCGCTTTATGGGTTTGGATAATTCAGTCGCATAGTTACGTAAATTTGTTCTAGGTACATTTTTAAAATAGGATGCCGAAGTTTCGAACGAGACAGAGTGTCTCGGAAGTCAAATCTTGATTCGCTTTAATTTTGCAGAGATTTGCCCTGGTCTCATTTCGAGTTTTGAAACATCATCTCCCTCTTGTCTCTGTGCTGCAGATGAGACTGAAAGGAAACCGAAACTTGCATTGACATCATTTCTATTTCCAACACAATCCCTATATAAAGGTTTCAGTGTATTTTTTTCCATACACCTTCCGACAAATTATCAAAAACAAAATAATGAGATCTCTCAGAAAACTGAATACAGAACTTCACATACAGATGAAAGTGTTTCAATCCTCATTTCATTATCTTGCTTTTCCAGAAAATTGAAGTATTTGTTCTTCATGAACTTGGCTGCAGAAAATTAAAGTTTCGGAACAAGGGAGTTGACAATGGACGGCAACCAAACATATACAAACTCCAGATGAGAGAGTGGAAGGTCGGCTTTTGGAACTGTGACTTGGAAGGAAGAGGCTGTTCTGCTCCGGTGATCTCGCATTAGAGAACAGATCTATTGAAATGGATGCTGTGAGGAAATTGGATTGCCGGGCTAGCTAGTGTGTTGGCATTAACAGGTAAAAGAGGTTAGTTCTGGATGCTCTTTTGAAGTGACTACGGTGCACCGGGCAGCCTAGTGCCCTGTCACAGTAGACTGTTGTAAAACGTACACGACGGGCGACCTCGCGCCTGTTAAGATGTACTAGAGATAACAAACGTACCGATAATTTATTGTTCTGTAAAGCATCAAAGTACAAACAATAATGAATTTCAATCTCACGGAAGCTCAGAGTTTTGACCCGATTATTATTATAGAATTAACGTTCAGAAACGACTTTCTGTACGTACCGAATTACGTTAATTAGTTGGTTGGTTGATTTGGTGTTTTAAGTCCATTTTATGCACAGTAAGGCTATCGGGACTGGGCCTAAAGTTTAAAGTGGGATCCGAACCACTATGTGCCTCCACCGAGTATCGAACCCGAGACACCTTGATTACAAGCCGACTACGCCCTCGGGGAGGCCTAATACACTAATTATAACCACAAAATTTACATAATAACGGTTTTTGATTAAACCGTATATAATTTCGAAAAGAAAACTATCTATTGTCTCTTGTTTTCAATATATGTATATAATTATATTGACTTTGTTGCAGTCTAAGTGCATTTTCTTAGAAATATATCACTAGAAAAATCGGAGTCGTGTACGGAGTGCACTTAACCACGAGACCCTGTTAATAGATCCCCGAAAGAGGCCTCCAGTTCGATTTGCTCCAGTATTTTATCGAGTTTCAAATCTTTTACAAAACAACATATCTTGAAAAAATCCAAAAATTGAATAAGAAATAAAAATGTTATTGTGAGTGGTGTTTTACATCGACAGCTGAAAGATATTGCAATTTATTTTAGAGAAATTCATGGGTATGTGGAACATTTGTTTGTATGTGTGTGTGTTTTGATTGACTGATTTGCTTTATTTAACTTCGCCTTTGTGCAAATTTTGGCTAATTTGCGAAGATGAGGATGAGTGAATATGTGATGAAATTGATGAATGGACACTCATAAAAATTTATGCCCAGTCCGGGATTCGAAACCGGGACCCCTGACGGATCATCTCAATGGAATGAACTTGTAGTCCTCCCGGGCAGTTGGCTTTCGAGATGGTAACCCTGAGCACCATCTTATGTCGATTTTTTTTAAAGTATATTTCCCGGGCCCAGGGAAAGCAAGAAATGAAAGCGAAGCTCTGTGACCTTGAATCATCCAAAAGCAGCAAAGCTTCTATGCACAATACCTTTACTCCCAATCACCAAACTCTACGGTTAAATATCTACGTACAGGGAAGTTTTTTTTCCTACGCCTTTGCCAGAGTTGAGACAGATCATTTTTAAAATATATATAATTAAAGGCCTTGGAGCATAATAGTACTATGATCTTTGACAGTAGACAACATCATCCATGAGAGTGATCGTTTCTTTTCTCAAACATTGAGAGCAAAGAACATTTTTATCAAGACATTATATGAGATTGCAAATACAGAGAAAGGTTACTTTTCACGTTCAAATCCTTTTAAAGATCGTTTTGAAGGTGGAAAAAGCTTATTCTTGTCTTTCTTAATTTTTATGGGGCTGCATCCCCATAGGATATATGTCACACTAAGCACTGCATATATGTGTGTTGATGAGGGAAACTGAGCAAACGTTAGAATTCATGAAAATACATCACCTCTCCACACAGTACGCTCACCCAATCGTACGTACAACCAACATCAAGCATACCGCTGGATTAGCACTGACATTCCTCCGTCGCTACCGGATGCGTCCCCCTGATAGAGGTAATCAACCCGCTATCAGAGGAATGAAAACCTGCAGGATCAACGCATTATGATGAGAGATAAAAAGTCGCCTTTCTATGAAAACGGGGCAGTCGATACAAATCAGGAGAACCGACTGTGTAGCGCAAAAAGCGCCGCGTGCTGCGTGCGCCAATCTGCGATCTATTATCATGAATTCTAACGTTTGCTCAGTCTCCCTCATCAATATATATATATATATATATATATATATATATATATATATATATATATATATATATATATACACACACACACACACAAAGTGTTGGCGATTAGAACGGGTGAGGGGGGGAGTTGCCCTCCCCCTTCTTGACACTTTTGCTGCCACGTTTGCTTCCGCACTATGCAAAATCTTATCTACCTTGCTTCCTCCCCTAGTTTTGGAACCCAATTGCCGCCACTGTAAATATATATACATAGATACGTACATACAGGGTGTCCCGGGAGAAAGTGGCAATACTTTGGGAAATGGTAGAATAAGTGATTCTAAGCCAAAAAGTTCATATGAACATGGGTCAGACTTTGAACGAGAACTGAGATATGAACAGAAATAAAAATGCCGCCACCAACATCAATGGACTCACGTATAGTGGGTGGGGGAGTAACGCCCCACACTTTCTTGACTCAGTAGTGAGTGGGGGTGATGTGGTCAGCAACACGCACCTGACCGCCTTTACACCCCCACCCTCAGGTACCCATGTTATTCGACGCTGGGTAGGCGCCGGAGCCGCTTCCACCGTTAAGAAAATACTGGGTTGCCCCGGCCAGGAGTCGAACCCGGTGCCCTTAGCATGGTAGGCTGATGCCTTACCGACTTTTTTTTAAAAAAAATATTTACATTTTCTTCTCATACAGTAATTTTACACTTGTTGGATAACAAAGTTATTTTTCCTTTAACATTCAATCAGCACCTTTAAAAAATGTGCAAATAATATTTTTCCTTGATCTGGAGACACTTTATGATATTCCTGTTTAACATGTATTAAAAATTTATCATGAAAATTTATACCTTTACATATGCAGACAAACAGTATATATTGTCCAACCAGCCATTGCACACTACGCAATTTGGTACATGGAAAATACGAAAACCAAGGTAACATTATGTTATGAACAGTAAACGCATTGGGATGGATGCTACGTACAAATTTTTCCTAATAACACACATAGATATTTCCATGTTTCACGTGCCCGTATGCATTCCCTTAACCAGTGTGCAATCGAACCATTTTGTTTACACCTACATCATAGTGGGTCTTGTAAAAGTTTTAATATGTAATTTCTCTTCCGTCACCACTATATCCTGTACCATGTTACGTACTTTTCAGTCTTCTTCTTCTCCGTGGAATATTTCCCTTTGATCCTCATGTCGTGACAAAAGACTCCTGTGATCACAAGGCGTGAAAATGAAAGCTTACAATTCACCTAAATGTAAGGTATATTTTTAAAACATACTTACAGCAATCAAACTTTAAACCACATATTACAATTATTTCGTCATTTTTTCTTGTTGATAAATCTCTCCGTTTGTCAAATGTTGTCCTGGTACATCAAGAGTAGTATATCTGGCCATCTGACACTAGTAATATTTGCCAAATTAAAAAGTGAACAAACACAACATTTCAACTAAATAACAATCAATCACATGTAATGTCCAGGGCATTACAAGCACACAGTACCACGCAGATTTTACCAAGGGCGATAAACATTGTTCCATATCTTGTGCCAGGGATAATCATTTAATCATTATCTTGCAGCTAGGCAGTGTTGCCAAACAACATGACTTGTATAACTGAAATACTTTTGGTAATTCAATAGTTTTCGCTGAAAGTAGTATATAACAAATTTCCAGCACTTATTCTTGTAAATATTTGAAGACTAAAATTGGTAAACGCTGTAAGTGCCACAAAAATTCAAACACCGTATTCCACGTTAAACTGTGGAATGTGCCATGCTTTATAATGTGGTAAACGTGAAATGTGGCTGGTAGCCCTCTAAGTAGTTCAAAGGGCGTGTAAAGAGGTCACTAGTGTGCACGTTCTTACAGGCTGACGTGCGGAACAATGCGATTTCCCAACACTTTCGCTTTTGGTACTTACAACGTTTACCACTTTTAGTCCTCATTTATAATGCGGTGACACCATGGTTATAGCGATCGGAGACTGCAGTGGTATGGTGTCCAAATCTGTTTAAGTATGACACCCGTTAAACTGTCTGTTAAGTTTACTAACATTAACACATCTGCTTGTACGCGAAGAGCTTGGCTCTTTAACTCCATGTGATTCAGGTTAAGTCCACCGCACTGTACTGGTAGACATACATTTCGTGACTCACTCGCAGCATTTGGCGTGCCCAGACAAACCAGTTTATCGCACTCCTTATCTGTGCAAAATCCATTTCCTCATCAGAAGCACTCGTGCCACAAACCAGAGCTTTGAACTCGCATAAACATTTACAAAGGCTACCCTGGCAACCAAGTTAAGGGCACGAAGTTTGTTTTGTTTAAGCAGACTTTTCAGACCATTTTGAGCAATCCTTTCTTTTAAAGAGTGGTTAAAAATTATTCCAAGTATTTTCTGTGCATTTACTTTCTGAATTTTATCGTTTTTATACGGGTGGTTTGTAGCATCTAAGTGCATCCAATGAGTTTTATTATAGTTAAGCTTTAGACCAGCCACAGAACTGTATTTGTCTATCACAATTTCAAGCATTTCCATATCTGTCGGCAATTGTACAAACACAGTGATGTCATCAGCATAACTTAATAATTTTATCTTTGTTGAGTGAATATTTAACACCTGCAATTGCATTTAAAGTACCTTTAAAAATGGCATTAACGCTACACAAAAACGTATCATAGACATGGGATCACCTTGTCTTACACCCATTTGTATAGGAAATGTCTTAGTTAAAAACCCATTGATTTTTACACAAGATTTGGCATCAGTATATAGACTCTTAATCGCATTTACAAATTTTGGACTACAACCCAGAATACAGCATATAAAAATTCGTGCTATATCGTATCAAAAGCATTTTGAAAATCCAATGCCACTGTACCATGGTGACCTTGAATGGTCGTATGTCTATATTTAGTTAAGACATCACGAATTATTTGTAAAAAGTAAAGATCGATTTATTATTACCACAACAATATTGATAGACACCTATCATTCGTTCCATATAAGGTAAAAGACGACGAAGCAAACATCGTGCAAAAATTTTATAATCTGTGCACAACAAAGATATAGATCTATAGTGTTTTACTACCGTAGGGTTAGGAACTTTGGGAACCAGGAAGATTACACATGTATTACTCGTATTTCCAAAGCTGTGTTATTGTATACTGCCTTTATCCAGTCTGTCACAATATTACCTACGAGTGACCAACATCATTTATAGAACTCTATGGGAATACCATCTATTCCTGGCGATGAGTTATTCTTCATTCCTAGAATCGCTTCGTACACCTCAGCAGCTGTAAAGGTCTTTTCAAAAATTCCGGAACTTGTTGTAAAAATATTTCTTCCTGAGCTGGATCATAACTTGTTCCTTGAAATCTAGAGTAATAAGAGCGGTAAAAGATTTCCTTTATTTCAGTTGCATTACTATGTTCAGAATTATCTTCGTCTATTATCTTATGAATCGTTTGCCCTTTCCACGATTACGTTCATGTAGAACATGACTAATGTTGACCATTTCAAGAGGATCAAAAGGTAAAAGTTTACTATGTATTTTGCACAGACTTCTTTCTTGCGCGTGTAATTGCAACAATATTGCCTGTGTTTAATGTTCTGTTGCACTTTTCCCTCCTTTTAACCCTTCATCAGTTAGCTCTCGCAACACTTTATAGTAAAAATTGTATTTATTATTCCAATCCTGGTTCCGTTCCCGACTATATTGTCTACAAAATCGTTTGATAGCTGGCTTTAGATATTCATCCCACCACTTAATTATATTTATTTGTTTCGCCCTTAATCGTTCCCAATACTTCCAATCTCTTGTAATGTGTCAGCAAAAAGTGGATCATCAAATAAAGAAATATTCATTTTCCAGTATCCATACCCATATTGTATATTTGGCATTTGCATTTTTACAGCTATTATAATTGCACTATGATCTGAGAAGCAAGTTGGCACCATATTAACATTAGTGATATTAGGGATAATTGATGGTGAAACATAAAATCGATCTAACCGTGAAGCACCCCCATCCTTCACGTATGTGAAGCCTGCACTTGTTGGGTGCAAAGTGTCCCATGCATCTTTCCATTGAAACAAATTTACCAACTGTTGCAGCGCATTTAATGTATTAAATTCAGGGCACTGGTCTTTTGGCAACAAAACACAATTAAAATCGCCTCCATAAATAATATGTTGCTTATTACCTTGAAGTTCTGTACTTCAGTTGCGAAAAATTCATTGCGTTGCTGCCTTTGATTACTACCAGAAGGCGCATACAGATTACATATCCACAGGTTTTCCACTTGTACAGTTGTAATACCACTCGGATGGTATTCTACATTTGATACAGGTATATTGTCTCGAACTAATACAGCTGTTCCTTGCGCTGAAGATGTGGAATTATTATAGACAATATAACTAGCGGGTAACTCATAATTAGTTATTGCTACTTCTTGAGTGAGAGCAATATCTTTAGCTGACTGAATTAAAAAGTCCCCCAATGCACTTTGTTTTGTTTTGTTTTGTTTTGTAGTTTGTTTATGTTTATACTAGCAAGTCTAATGGTGGTAAGCATCACTACGGATATGTAAACACTTGCTTATACAATACTGTTAAATGTATACATTGTTTTACTATTTTTTGGTCTACTTTACACACAAGGATTCTTAAAAGGAAAAATAACTATATGTTATACTCTGGCTATGTATGTAATATTTCACACCAATTATCAAAGCCAAACTATTTGTTAAATTAATTGTTTCGATTTACTTAGCTCACCTACCCTGCGCCTAGATCTTCTTTTCGCTAAGTTCATGTCACTCACTGTCGCCGCATTTTTAGTCTTTTTTGTTTTGTTCCAGTTACATTTTCTACTACAAGTTTCATATTTACACTACTACTCTCACTATCTTCATCGGTAATCAACTCACTATGAATGTCTTCCCCCGTTACGTCTTGTTGTTCTTCCTGTCTTTCCGCTGTCTTCTGATCCTTAATGGCATTGGTGCGTACCACGCCATCCTCTGTGACCACTTCTCTCGCTGATTCTGGGTTGGAGTTTTCTTCCTCATTTACTAAAGATTGTGTACCATCTTCCTCTGGGGTCTTCGAAGCCGCAACTGCCACTTCCGCTTCCTTTGTTATGTCTTCTACAGGGTAGGTAGGTGTTCCGTCCTTCTGGGGGTTAGGGTTCCAGCTGGTTCTCAAGGCAAGTACAAGGTGTTTGACTAGATGGAACTATGTGATATGGTCCCCAGGATCCTACTTAACCTTCTCGTTGTTGCGCCACTTGACTGTAGTTTCGTCCTTGCCTGAGCGGAACTCTCAGGACAGTGGGCTGACGAAGCTCGCACATTCTACGTTCATGCCCAGGCTGGTGACAAATCTGGCACGTCCGTTGCTGTCCATCATAAATAACGTGACACTGGAACGAGCGGATTACTAGAAATGACGGCATTGGTTTTTTGACTTCCATTTTAGCCACTCGCACTCCATTATACACTGGCTATCGAAAGTTCCCCAACCATTGTTCTTTGTCTACACCATCAACAGTCCCAAATTCTCGCAGTTTTCATTTCACGTTAACATCGTCCATTTCCAGTAGGAGATTAAAGACATGCACAAATTTCACTTCCCTTCCCTCATCTTCTTATGACACTTTCACACTATTGCCATCAACGTAACGAAACTCCATGTGAGGTCCATGTTGTTCTAATAGTTTTCTCATTCTCGCTTCTCTCACAAATTTAATATACACACAACGCATAATTGTCGGGAGTTGTATTCCCATCAATTCATCAACATGCAGACTTAATTGTCCGTGAATACATTCATGTATATCCGTTGCCCTCGTTTTTGGAGCATTCACGGGAAAGCTTATCTTTATCTTGTTTAGTCTATTCATTTCGTTATTCTTACTTGTCACTATAGTACTTACTCATTTACCGATTTGTCGCTTCTTTTACCAGACCATTTTTTTTTCAGGCGTAGTTGACTCCCTAGCTGCACTCGGGGAACGCACTACCAGAGAACGATATCAGCACGTCCAACACCCACGGCGTCCACCGAGGAACTTACCTATTGAGCTACCGCGGCCTCTTAGTAAACCATCACGTTCCCTTACAATTTCGCAACGTGAGCGACTTTTTTAAATTTTTACGGCCTTTTGGGACAATTTCATATCTCAGTTCTCGTTCAAACTTGGACCCATGATCATATGAACTTTTTGGCTTAGAATCACCCATACTACCATTTCCCAAAGTATTGCCACTTTCTTCCGGGACACCCTGTATATATATATATATATATATATATATATATATATACACATACACACACACACACACATACACATCACATATATACGCACACACAGTGACTTCTACCTACTATTTCTCTAAACTAAATTGAAATAACTTTCAACTGCCAATGAAAAACATCACCCACAGTGTACGTACTGTATATACGGGGGGGGGGAGGGTTGATAAGTTTGCGGCCTGACGGAAAAGTATTGGAATAGATGAAAATCCTTTTAGTATGTTGACAGTCAATATTTCAGAACATACTGTTCAAAATTTCAGACAGATAGTGCTAGAACTAGTTTTGTGTTAACAGGTTTGAAGTGACCATGGCAACGCAAAGTGTGCAGTTTTCCAAATTGGAGAAGATAGCTGTCATCAAGTACCTCTTCACGAAGAACATTGGAGCCAAGGAAATATACAACGAATTGACACAAATAATTCCCAATGACTATCCGTCATGGAACACAGTGAAATCGTGGGTAGCGGATTTCAAGAGGGGGAGAACAAGCACAGAAGATGAAAAAAGGCCATGAAGACCCAGAACAGTAGTGACTGAGGAAATGTATTTATTTTATTATTTATTTATTTATTTATTTATTATTATTGAACTCAACAGGTTTACACCAATTTACAGAGTTCATATTGTAACAGTACAATTTCTTATACAACACATAGAATAACAATACTGTAGAGTTTCATAACATATTTCCATCTATTTTTCTAGCCAATGTATTCGTAACTGTTTTCTTGAATTGGGAATATGACATTGTGAACAAATCGACGCTTTTATTATCTTTCTCCATAGCATTGTAGACTGCACTCATTCTCCAAATAGGTGACCTTTTCATGCTATTTGTTCGCGCTTTGCTCAATTGTCGGCAATGTTCAAGATCTGATCCTTGCAGACAGAAGGATTGGTCTTCAATGTGTAGCAGACACCCTATACATCAATTTAGAACGTGTGCATTACATTGTTCATGAAGAATTGGAGATGAAAAAAATCTGCCAAGTGGATGCCCAAACTCTGAGGCACTGTTGGGCCGTTATTCACGCAGTGCAGCCAGTGTTATTGAATGAATAGTGACAGTGGATGAAATCCCTTTGCATGTGCATGATCCTGAAAAAAAATATCAATGCTGCCACAGGGGATCACAATGGCCCAAAAAAAAATATTGCGAACAGAAAGTTACAGGAAAAGTAAGTGATATTTTGAGATTGTGAGGGGATAATACTCAGACAATATCTGGAAAACGGCACTACCTTGAATGCTGAACATTATGTGGTCCTCTTGGATAAATTGCATTCAGCTTTAAAGCAAAAGAGATGGGGGAAACTGTCAAAAGGCATCCTCTTTCTCCAAGATAATGCTCCTTGCCACAAGATAAGCTTCATAATTGAGCAACTTTGTAATTTAAAGAATGAACTCATAAACCATCCCCTTATAACCCAGATCTAGCTCTCTTAGACTGTTATATTTTCTCCAAACTAAAAATGCACCTCAAAGGTACTGAATGTAGGTACACCAGTGACGTCATTTCATCAGTAAAGGCATGGTTTGCAGACCAAGATGTAATCTTCTATTACCATGGGTTAGAATTGCTGCAGGAACATTGTACCAAGTGTGTCAGCCTCAAAAAGGACTATGTTGAATAAAATAACATGCATTTGTCACTGAGGCCATTACTTCTTTCCGAGGCCAGAAACTTATGAAAACACCCTCGTGTATGTATAAATATATAATGTGTGTGTGTGTCTTTACGGTGACCTTTGCTCCCACCCCCAAATCAAAAACTGTATTGCGCCATTGATTTCAAGCATCTGAGTCCACCGAATAGCTTCCTGCTTTCACTTAAAAACTTTAGGATGCATGAATAGGTGATGAATGCATATAGTTTTCGTAAATCAAAACCCATTTCTTTCCACCTTGAAGTGAGCCGTATTGCAGGCGCAGAACGTCACCCTTAAAACTAAGCTATTCCTTTCCACACTGTCAAGAAGATCTGCCCCTGCCTTTGTTGGCCTCACGGAAGGAAAAACGGGCGTAGAAAGGGAAGAATGCGAATAGGTTACGGTTTTTTGGTTCAACTGCACAGGTTGAGTGTCATTTGTCACTCTCAGGGGGAGCTTAACTGTTACGTCACGACGTGCCAGGCCTTCCAGCGCTTCCATTTGAGAAGTGACACTAGGAACGTGCTCAAATATAAATCTCACCGGAGACTCTTTGCTTCGACAGGCGCAAAAAAGGGAAACAAAGCAGCTGGAAGAAAATACTTTTAGAGTGCTTCTTTCCCTCTTACCCTTCTTCCTCCCCGAGGTACGGATTCTGGGTTTGGAAGTTCTTTTAATTTCCTTGACTGGCTACTCACGATCACAATTTTAATTTTAATAAAGAAACAGACGAAAGATGGTTCGCCATGAAAGCGTTCTTCGGAATAAAATCTACCTTCAGGGGAAAAACCTCACAGTGACGCAGGTGAAAATTCCCTTGTGCAAGAGAGTTTACAATTCCTGATATCACTATTTGTATTACTCATATTTTACGTGTATTTCTGATTCCTTACTCAAAAAACGAAGATGAAGGTGAAGGATCATTGATGTGACTTATTTTAGTTCGCTTTTCCAATTTTAATTAAAGGTGCCTGAATCCAATATGGCCTACATAATGTTTGCTTTTGTTTCTAATGGCGTTAAAAGTCAGAAACGTAAAACTAATGGAAGAGGGAACATCTGGACATTTGCTGCAAATTGGAGCCAGTTCCAAATGGTAACATGGGTGTAGGGAAAATTTCATTAAAAACTAACTTTTATGTTCATTGTACCCAATATGGCCTAGTGATATATTTTGTTCCTCCACACCAAAAAATGCATCATAAATTTTACCACAATGTTATTATTTTAGGTAAATTAGTATATTGACACACTTGCATGTTATTTACATAATGAGGGGTGCGAAATCATAGGGGGGACGTGGGCATTTCCTCCACCAACAATCTTGACCTCAAAAATTCCTCCCACCAAAAATTTCCCAAAGGGGAGAGTTTTTGTTCCAACAAACAAAAGATAAGCAATTACTATTAACTTCAAGCATACTTTACTAAGAATAATATCTAAAACACATACAAATTAGTGTAGTTGTGAGCGCTCAATGCTTGTACTCTGTCAAGAGGTCATTAACAAATCTACATAAATACGCACAATAAAAGTAAAACAAGAATGGAAAACAATAATAACTATGAAATCTAATTCATTTATATTAACATAAAGCAAAAGCTAAATAACAACTCAACATAATAAAACCACTTCCAACTAGTATTTCATAATTTATTAACATCTTTAACTAGTTAGTAAGGGAATTAGTTTGCTACGTTATAATATCTGATATATGTAAAAGTAACAAATAATTTTCTTTGAGTAATTAATGATAATAATATTAATATATATTTAATTTAGTAATTAAGTTTTACTTTTCATAACATTATAAATATGTATATCGTCTAATATATATGTATGTTTGTGGAGGAGGGGGTTTGTAGGTATATATCTTTCCCCCTCCCCATCAGTCTTAAATGATTTCGCACCCTGACATAATGGCATGTGAGATTAGACAAAGAAAAAACATCGTTCAGAAAACCAAAAAGAAGGCAGTGGCGTGTAACAATTTGCCAACAGAAAACAATGGATTACACATTACTGTCTGGGCAAATGTAAGGGTCTTTATTATCCTTAGTGACTGAGTCCCTAGGTAAACATAAGAGTAGCCAATGTCACATTTGCTCGTGCTCACGATATTTTCCTTTGTAAGCCTGATTCTACCTTACATAGTGTTCGTAATAAGCAGGACTTTAGACTAATGTCTGAACTAAGTGCATTGTTGTAAAGCGCAAATGATGAGCTCCTATTATATTGGTTGGAGATATAAACAAACACCTATCACTTGGAGGATGTAATAAGAAATAAGTTATACAGGGTGGCACATATTGTATCTACCAATTTGAGTTGGCAACCCTGTCAGAATACACGTGCTCATGTGTGGGATTTACATCCGTGGAGATTTAGGAGTGAGGCAATTAATATACCATGAAAGCCTTCATCAAAACAGGCACCGGGCACTGCGGCGGAAAAAGGAATATCGCCATGCACCTGTTCCAGAGAGACACAGCATTCTGAGGAGAATTAGAAAATGGAGAGCCACGATAATGCAGTACACCGTCGGTTGCCGTGGAATACGCGCTGTCCCACAGGACATGTTGAGACGCGCGTCATGAAAGCCTTCCAGCATTGCCTCAAACAGTGCATCCAAGCAGAAGGAGGAAATTTAGAGGACATTATTTTCAAGGCGTTCTGATGTCTATGTCGTCCACATTATATACAATACTCGTATTAAATGCCAATGTGCATATTTTTATTTCATAACCATATGAAGTTACTACAAGCACCCACCGTCTTTTCGCTGTCACTTGAAGTTGGTAGATACAATATGCGCCACCCGCATATGCATTATTAGATCACGTAGAACATTTCGTCTTTTTGTCATCAAGAGGGGAAGTCAGCAGGTTCAGTCACATCATTCGGACTGACTGAATGACATACTAACGTTATCTGTTGAATTCACCATATAATTACTAGGAATCCTCAAATATTCCATATTGGATTCAGGTACCTTAATGATGGGTTCGAGTCTGAACTTGACAACGCTACGGTATTTTAAATTCAATTTTCAATTTTATGATTTGTAAAAGAACAACAACGATAATAAAAAATGAACTTGCATCCTTTGCCCAGTTTGGGGAAAGGTATGGGGATGATTGTAGAGATGAACAAGTAGAAAATGCAGAGGGTAGAAGAATGCCTATGCAAATTATGTAGTGGAAGATACTTTATGAGAATTATGAGCGTAGCATAACCCAACATTTGCCTCACCTTCAGCGCTGCTGCTTCTCCAAGAAAAACTTTGTAGTCTATGAGCTAGAAGAGTTCTGTTGGAATTCTGAGAGTCAGAAATTTTGTTTGTTTAAATGATTTCTACTACATGTAGGCATTCAAAAAGAATTGGTCACATGATCTGACTTGTGGTCATTTTCTAGAAATTTCCGCCATTTTGAATTTTCGAAAAATAAATTATTTTAATTTTTTGTGGAGTAATATGGGGAATGTCATTTTATAGGTTTTGAAGCACGTTGATCTTAAAAGAAGCACGTACTATGCTCTAGAAATAAGAATAAATGGAATGTGCCCTTCAAATTTTTAAGGACGGGACATTAAGACTTAAAAGAAATGTAATGTTTCCCTTTGCTTAATTTTTATTTCAATCAAACATTTGAACATAAATTGCTTCATTGGCATTTTTAACAATGTACAGCATGTAGTGCTGCCTCCTAGAGGAAGAAGAAACACGCTATTGTTGCTAGACAAGAGTCTGTGCAAACAGAACCTGGAATGGTGAATGTAGTTTCGTGATAATGTAAAGTGTTACGTTGTTTTGTGAGTTCCTTAATAAATTCAGTTAATCTTGTTAATATATGTGTTTTCCACTGCACAACATTATGGCTCAGTCGGTATAAAAGAACTTTTCTCTTCATGAATTGCAGGATTTGCAAGAACCTTACATTTACGTAAGTTTTTATTCATCTCGGACTGACTGTCCTCATTCGTACAACAAGCTGTTGTAGCAATCATAAACGTGTTGCTTTGACGCAATTTGACATAAAACGGTAAGGATTAGCCGTCTACATTGTTTGTTTTACAAGGGTCGTTCAAGGTTGACCGGGACTTTTATTTCTGCAGAGGAAATAGGTAGCAGAAGAAACACCAAACTATGTCAGTTTTTCAAAGTATTATCCGTGCGCGCCGAGGCACCGTTGCCATCGTTCTGGCAGCTCCCGAATTCCTTTGGCGAAGAAAGAACTCGGTTGTTGTCGTAGCCACTGGAGGACATCGCTGTCGTGAATTTCTTCCATCCCAGATGGTCTTTAAGGGGTGCAAACAAATGATAATCACTGGGGGCTAAATCCGGACTGTAGGGGGATGGGGCAGAACTTCCCAGCGCATGTCGGCCAGAGTTGTTGTTGTCACATTGGCCGTGTGAGGGCTGGCATTGTCATGGAGAAGAATGACATTTCCAGACGACATCCCAGGTCTTTTCTTGCGAGTGGACTTTCGTACAGCACCACTCAACAATGTGGAGTAATACTGGGCATTAATCGTGCTCCCTTTGTCCAGAAAATCCACATGGATAACGCCCTTCATGTCCCAGAAGACACTTGCCATGATCTTTCCAGCGGACGGCTGCGTTTTGCTTTTCTTGGGGGGCGGGGAACCTTTATTCCGCCACTCCATGCTGCGTCTTTTGGTCTCTGGGGTTTAATTGTGCAACCATGTTTCATCACACATGATGATGGATTGCAACAATTCATCACCTTCTGCTCGAAACCGATTCAGAAGCTGTTCACAGACCGTCCTGCGTGTCCACTTCTGATCGAATGTCAGCTGGCGGGGAACCCACCTTGCACAGATTTTGCGGAAGCGTAAGTGGTCGTGAATGATTGTCTCAACACTCCCGACACTGATATTCACCTCGGCAGCAATATCCCGCACTGTTACTCGCCGGTTCTCAAGAATCATTTGCTCAACTCGTGCGATATTCACTGGTGTGACTGCAGTCGGGCGAATGTGTCCATGCGCTTCATTTGTCACCAGCTCCCGTCCTTCGCGAAACTGCTCTCACCATTCGTACACTCTTGTCCGCGACATCGTTTGTTCACCATACTGTGCTTGCAATCGTCTGAAAATCTCAGCTGGTTTCACTTTCTCCTTCACGAGAAATTTGATTACACACCGCTGCTCCACAGCCACAGACACACTGCTTGCCGCCATGTTAGCTGCAACTGCTGCGCTTGCGCGAAATACGTCATGCCGGGCGCTAGTTACTCGCGACGGAATACATTACGTCACCCGCACGTTTCATCATGATCCGGCTATTCATCGCTTTTTTACGTACGAAAATCCAGGTCAACCTTGAAAGACCCTTGTATATAAAAAAATAGTGTCATGTAAATATATATATATATCAAGATTTCTTCTAACGTGGAAACAAGTAATAATCATAAAACGTAGAAGGGCTTTGTCACGTTCTTAGATACATTGTGATCCGATGCAGATCAAGTATAATTATAAGTGAAAACTCACTTTTCATAGTTGTTAGGTTAAACGTTTGGATTTACAGTCATAAGTATGGACACAAACATGACATTTAGTGTTGCCTACGAGACGAGACTTTGGCCTGTCTCGTCTCGTGGAAATGCTGTCTCGTCTCGAAAATTTTCATTTGTCTCGGGACACATGATCAATCTCGTCTCGTTTCGAATTTTTAAAAGCCTGTACCGTCTCATCCCGTGGACAACACTAATGATATTTAACGCTTTCGACGAAGATTCAGAGGGCATTGAAGATTATCTCTTACGTTTCGAACAGTTGTGTATAATTCAAAACTTCAGCGATGATCAGAGAGTTCCTATACTCATTGCCTTTATAGGTGCAAAGGCATTTAAAGTCTTGAAAAATGTAGTCGCACCAGACCTTGTACAGAATCTGTTGTATTTTCGTCTAAAGGATAGTATTTTGTCACACTACAAACCTGTAACTAATAAGTTTGTTGAACGATATAAGTTTCGACGTTGTGTGCAAGAGGAAGGTGAAACCGTTTCTGATTATTTCATAAGCCTGAAGCAACAAGCCATAAAATGTAAATACGGCAATTGTCTGGACGAAGCTTTAGTTGAACAGATAGTATTGGGCATACGATCTGAAGTTACTAGAAGAAAGTTGCTTTCAGTACAGTCACTAACCTTTCAGCGATGTCAGGAACTGACATCACAGAATGAAATGTTAGAGAAAGAAACCCGATTGTTAATACGATCAGAAAATGTAAAGCAAGAGTCAGCAGTTTCACGCACCTCAACCCAATTTCCAAAAAGAACTGTGCAAGGGGACAAACATACAAAATAACATACTTATAGTTCGTCTAATCCAACGATTCACGGAATGAAATATACTGCTTACAGCTGTCCTAACTGTACATACAAACAGGATTTTAAAGACAACTGTCCAGCCAAGGATTCTGTTTGTTCATTCTGTAGGAAACGTGGTCACTGGCAAAAGCGGTGTAGGAAGAGAGAGAAGCTTAAACAGAAGCCAAATAGTAATAATAACGTAGGACAAACTACTGAAATCGAAAATTTGAAGATGTCAACTTTTCATACTTCACCTGGCGAGCAAACAGCATGGTTACCTAGTGTCGTTTCATACAGTTGTGACTCACACATCACCGGGTCACCTACGTCCAATTACCCTTTATCAAAGAATTTAATGCTAAAGGATTTACTTATTAACGGCAAGTTTATTCAATATGAGCTTGATACAGGGTCTGCCGTAACTCTGTTCCAAGCGGATTCATTCAGGAATTGGTTTGCAACGTCTGATATTAACCATTCCTCTATAAAAATATATGGCGTAGGGAGACATGCTGTTTCAATGCAAGGCCAGGCTGAACTGGAACTTACACACTCCGGATCGACTTACTCACTTCCCGTTATTTTATGCAAGGACTTTCTCACCTATCCACTCATAGGTCGTTCATGGTTAGATGTCGTTACGCCGGATTGGAGAACTTCACTGTTACATTCACAGCAGACTAGTACTATGATAGTTGTCCCTACAGGAAATGACCAACCACAACATTTACGGTTTAAAATAAAACATGAATTTGCTTCGGTCTTCGATGGTGATTTATCAAAAACAATTGAACCGTACATAATTGACATACCTTTGAGAAGAGATGCTGTACCGATTTTCCGCAAGGCTTATGATACACCTTACGGTTTGGGGTCACAAGTGGAAGTAGAAATTAAGAAACTAGTACAACAAGGCCTCTGGGAGGCTATCACCTACTCTGATTGGCCATCTCCTTTTGTGGCAGTCAACAAGAAAGATTAGTCTTTGAGGCTATGTGTTGATTTTTCTTCAACTGTCAACAAGATGACAGAAAACATGAAGTTCAACATTAGTAAAACTGATGATATATTTGCTAAATTGAAGAATTGCCAGTATTTCTCCGTAGTGGACCTTCAAATGGCTTATTGCCAGCTTCTCTTGTCAGAAAAGTCTCAAATTATAACTGTAGTGAACACACATTTGGGACTGTATAAGATAAAACGGTTGTGCTTCGGGATCACAGTTAGTGGCGATATTTTTCAAATGACGCTCGCTAAAATCTTGGGAGACACACCAGGCTTCGCATTTTACTTTGATGACGTTATCGTAGGTGGCGATACATTGACACAATGCTATGAAAGGACATTTCTAGTCCTCTCTAAACTTCAGCAACATAATGTGAAGGCTAACTTCAACAAATGTACCTTTCTATCTCCGGAAGTCGAATACTTGGGATACTGCATATCTTCGAAAGCCATTAGTCCTTCCCGTAAGAATCTAGAAGCGATATTGGACTGTCCAGAACCGTCGGACATCTCACAGTTGAGATCCTTTATCGGCATGTTAAACTTCCATCGAAGATTTATACACAATCTCGCTTCAAAGATACCACACCTTACCTCTCTCTTGAAGAAAGATGTTTCGTGGAAATGGTCTTGAAATATCCAAAGAATTTAGGAACATTCTAAAGGAACTACGAGAAGCGCAACCCACAATACCATTCGATCCAAATAAACCTATTGTGCTGATATGCGATGGTTCTCCATACGGTTGCGGCGCCCGATTATGCCATCGTGTAGAAGGAGAGCTCTCTACGGTGGCATGTGCATCATCTACACTTAGTGATGTGGAGAAAAGATATGCACAGGTAGAAAGAGAAGCATTAAGTGTAGTATTTGGCGTGAGGAAATTTGAAAAATTCCTAAGAGGACTTCATTTCGAAATAATCTCTGATGCTACGGCCATTATGTTCATATTTTCACCAGGGAAGTCAATCTCCAAGCACGCTTCGAATAGACTACTGCGTTGGTCTCTCTTTCTATCAGGATTCAACTACGACGTAGTGACATCATCACGTGTATCTGTGGCGGACATGCTCAGCAGGTTACCTTGTCCCACAGAAGACCCAGTAGATGAGGAAGCTACATTGTGTTACAGCATGACAGGCACCAGAGCGCCTATTTCTCTACAGATGATCGCTGATCACACCAATGCTGATCCAATGATAACCGAAGTTGCAATATATGTAAAAAAGGGTTAGCCGAAAATGTTTAATCAACGAATAAGGGATTCCAATATTTACTCTTACTACGAAAGGCGAAACCTTCTCTCGCTAGATGCAGGATGTCTGTGGTGGATGGGGAGGTTAGTCATCCCACAATCGTTTCGCTCGAAGGTTCCATTCGAACCACCCTGGGGAAAGGACCATGATGGAGACCTTACGATCACAAGCATGGTGGCCCAAGATGACAAGGGATATACAACATTGTATCCAGACCTGTGAAACATACCAATCCACACGTTCCAGGATCAAGAAAGTTCCAGATAATAGGTGGCCGGAAGCTAGATTTGTAGGACAAAGATTCCACGTAGACCATTTCTTCTTGGCTGGGAGAAAGTTCCTACTACTTGTGGATGCTTATAGTCGCTGGGTAGATGTCTGGCCAGTATCTTCCTTAGATACACCGGAGACCATGCACTGGATTCTTCAGTCATGCTCGACTCTCTAAATTCTACAAACAATAGTTTCGAATAATGGTCCGGCATTTATAAGCCTAAAGTTCCGTTCCTTTTGCCAACAGTTCTGGATTGAACACATCACAATACCGCCGTACCACAATCCTAGCAACGGGATTGCTGAGATGTACATACGCACGGTGAAGACTGGCATGTTTAAGGTAGTGCATGAACATCCACATCTGACTTCTTTACAGTTCGATGCAAAGTTAGCAGAGTACCTGCTGTTTTTGAGGAATTCCCGGTTGGGAGAGGAACGTAGTCTTCCTGCAGCCTCAGTCCTCACCTTCAGTCCAAGAACATGGTGGAACTGTATACGTGGTGATCATAATAGAGATGCCGAGAGGACAGAAGCTCCTCCTTTCTTGAAACCTAGGAGCAACCACAACATACCATACAGGACATTTTCACCTACCGAAACCGTATGGGTTCAATCACCGAAGCACTTGTCACCTAACTTCAAAGAGGCAGATATTGTAGAAAGGTTGGGTGGCACTCACCTTTAAAGATTGATCTCAAAGAGTGGTACATTCACGTTGGATCCAGAAACCTGGGATGATGATAGTCCACCCGGACCAGAAGACGCGGCGGAGAATCGAAATTCAGATTCCAAAATTACCCCACCTCAACCAGATGTTGCTGACCATCCACCCCAAGACGCTGATGCTGCTCCACGACCAAGATCCACTCCTCATGTACCTAGAAGATCGACCAGGATTAAGGTACCCCCTGACAGATAC
This sequence comes from Lepisma saccharinum, assembly GCF_977018435.1. Lineage (NCBI taxonomy): Eukaryota > Metazoa > Arthropoda > Insecta > Zygentoma > Lepismatidae > Lepisma > Lepisma saccharinum. The sequence goes on from NC_139242.1 coordinate 10,799,647, forward strand.
GGGTACCCTTGTTATTTTTTTTTGTAACTCTGGGAGGAATGTAGTGCTGCCTCCTAGAGGAAGAAGAAACAAGCTTTGTTGCTAGACAAGAGTCTGTGCAAACAGAACCTGGAATGGTGAATGTAGTTTCGTGATAATGTAAAGTGTTACGTTGTTTTGTGAGTTCTTTAATAAATTCAGTTAATCTTGTTAATATATGTTTTTCCATTGCACAACACAGCAATTGATCTTTCAAACTCTGCAAGGACATACCATAGCCTGTAGACCCTTCTGGCATGTACAGGGTGGACCAAAAGCAGTAGGTCTTACATGTTATGTTATAATAGGATTCTAAGTACTATCATATCTACATAATCATAATTAAAGGACCCAGTGTTGTGCTGTTTTCCAATACATTTATCTATATATGCCACTAAAAGTAGGAACGCTTTATGTGCAAGAGCATGTTTCAAAGCGGTGGACAACATTTCGAAAAGTTAACATTTCTTTGCTTTTTTGCATTGTTGCAACTGCACTTCGTCACTAGTTTATCAAGATGAGGCAAGTATCTTTGCAATGAATTGTTCTGCACATTGAATCTTCGTCCAATTTCAATATGCATCCTAGTCCCTTAACTGGATTATTGTAATGTTGCTCTAATGTTTGACCCAAAGCAATACTGCAGAAAATTTTGTTGGAATTAATGGTGAAATGATGAGCCTTGAAGTCTTCATGTATCACAGGGTGCTCCTCTTTGAGTTTCAAGCAATCATTGTAATTTGAAGTACACCAATGTGCAATATTCTATCAAATGCAAAGAAAAGTGGTAAGCAATTTTTATGCTGCATACACGGAAATCCCAATTATTCTCTGTTCGATCAAAGTAGGTCTCAAAGAAGCTGTGCTAATACAGACAGAAACAGGTCCTAAGGACAATATGCTTGACTGAAGTCGGGGCCATTATGTCGGAATTCCATAAAATCTATTGTGCTACTCACCAGAATATGAATAATATTTTGTTTCACACAATAAATGATTTTCTTCGTGCATTGAGAAAGAACTACATACGGGAATAATTGAAAACATACATGAACACTTTGATCTTGAAAATTACCTAAAAATATTTTCCGCTGAAGTGTTTCCATAACACATACGAATTGTTCTAGCTGCCTGAGCATTTACTGCTCCTTAAGATGAACGTGGGCCCATCGTTCAATTTTCTACAAGAATTTCAAAACTTCCGCTGGTTTTGATATACAGTCCGATACATGAGGTTACTACTTTTTGCAATTCAAATCTCCTAGGCCAAGGAAGATATTCTAAGACTTTTTAGGGTGAAGAAGCTGAATGCCCTCAACTATGCGATATACTCCTTCGTCGCGCCATAATAAACCCTCTTGATTCAACTGGTACAGAACAACTTGCAAGTTGACCATGGTTGAAATGGTTGAATGTATGTAATCATATTGTGATGCTGTGTATAGAAGGATTGGAGTAAATCCAGTGATTGTCTGTCGATATGGATGATTAAACGATCCACTCATAAGGGAATATCTTGATGGTATGTCTACTGCTTCAGGGAAGTCAAGCTGAGACACATTAAAATAATTCAGATATCGCGAGAGAAACCACAAGTGTTCCAAATCCCTTTCTGGTTTGTAATGTCATATGCTGTATCTAAATCACTATTTGACATAAAATTACTAGAAATCGTACATCTTCTCTTTACTTTAGAATAGTGTAGCTTTCTCTCTATGATAACTGTCCGTAGCATCACGTATGGAAAACTCGAGCTTTATTGAATGTGGTATTGGGATACGGTGTCCTTCAGCTCTGATGATAGTTCTGTTTCCTAACATTTGGTTTTGGCGTAGGACAATATCAGAGCACCAATAGAGTCCTTGACGGTTGAACATAGTTATAAGCTTCTTTTATTTACGTAAAATCTGAATTGCTTGAGAACTGGCAATGTGCATTGCAGTTGTTTTCAACCCATTATCAATGAGAAAATAAGCAACTTGAAACAATGAGTTGCATCTATGCTCAGTACTTAGGATTTTAGAGGCTGAAGCCGCTAATTCTTGTGGAAACCCCTCCGTTGGTTGAAATTGCTCCAACATCATCACTGACTTTGTATCACAAACATCACCAAATTTTCCATCCAAATTGAAGTAATAGTTTTTTGCTTCTTCACGGAGTCTATTGGTACATTCCCTAACAACACCAGTAGACTGTCCTTTATCTACAAACGTACTGTAATAATAGACGGATAGATAAGCTAGGAAATATTTTTTTCCCATAGGATATGAAAAATTTCGAAACGATCATAGATTCATTATCTTTGAAATATTAAGTTATGGCTGTTCCTTCATAAGTTCATTACGAAGATCATTTAAAAAATCAAACCTTCGACAAATGTCCTTAACTTACAATCTTTTGTATTGATAAAGGATCACTTGGAGTCTTATTAGAGGCTTCAAACTTATTGTTTTGAAATCATGCATCTGAGGCAGAACACTTAACACATCACTAACGGTAGAAGTTGTTTAATAAAAAACTCCATCAAGAGAAATTCCAGTGCTCTTCCACGCTCGAAAAATTTGGAAAAGTTGTGTTTCTCCCTTCTATTTTAACCGATTACATACCACACATACGGTTGATATGAATTTTGATCCACTTGGCCTTTGAGTGAGTTGGGCACTAGTCGTTGCAAAGTTAGTGCGCTGCCCCTTGTGTCGGGAACATGAGACTCTCTTAAATTCACTAGAGCTTACTGGGTAACAAGAAAGACAACACGGTTTTCAAAGTTATACGCAGTTTTATAATTACTTATCGTATGCGGACTCACATGCAATGTACAGATTTACACACGTTTCTCTACCTTAGTTTTGTCACTTGATGCCTGAGGATGCAAAAGGAAACAATTCTTACAGCATTTCACATCAAAATCACTAACACCCAACATTAGACAAACAACCAAAGTACACGAAGGTTTCAGCACGTAATCATTATTTCAGCGTATCGCCTAAAGAAACACAATTAATGCAAACCAATAACACTATACTAGTATTCCATTTCTCTGTTACCACATGCTTATTGATTCCTCTACCTTCGCCTGTTTTCCAAATAAGTCCGTCGTCAGGAGAAAACAGTCAGGCGGGTTCATACATTTCCTCAGCCGAGATAGAAAAGTGAAGTCAATGCGAACAGATTATGACGTATTAACATACATACACATTCCAAGCACAACTGTACCAATCTCACTAAAGTGGTCTGTGACATCTTGCAAATAATTTGAAATAACAAACATTTAAAAATCTTAATTTCTCAACAAATATTAATCAAACATTCAGGTTCGTTTTTTTTAAGTAATTTGCAGAGGATACTGATCTAAAGATTTAGTTACTCGTTTCGATATATGGTCTCGTGGTAGAAAAATCGTCTATGTCTATAATTACACACCACTTGATTATTTGAGTTTCTCTCATCTAAAGTCTGTCCTATATAACTTTTCTCGTTCTTTCGATTTAAGTTATGAAACAAACATAAGCTGCATCAGAGTCTTTACTTCGATGGAAATTGCACGAATTCAACTATTTTCATTATTAATTCTTCGCAAGGCAGGAATTATTTCGCAAAATGGAAAAGAAAAATGAATTTACACAGTGTAATTTAATATATGTACAAACATTAAAAAATTATAACAGCATTTTAAATTTTCTTGCCATAATAAATTAGTAATTGAAAGCGATTCCATAAAAAAAGTTTATTTTGTTTTTCATTAGTTTCGTAAATGGATCATTCCATGACAAATCAACCGTGGTCTAAACCTTGACTTCTCAGAAATAGAGCATTTTTGGTGCAGTGGTAGTACCAGTAAACTTTACGAAAACTGCCAAATTTCTGATCATTTCGACTCTTGGTTTTTGAGTTATTGACTTTAAAAAAACAAAAATCCCAAAATTTCACGACATTTCGAAATCTTTAAACAGCTGTAGATTAAAAACTATTTGACATAGAGAACTCAAATTGGTGTCATTCTCTTCTGCTTTTAATTAGCTTTAATTTAAAATGCAACGTAGTCGATGTATTTGAATTTGTAATTTTTAAAAACTTTAAAAAAAAAGTTTTTTGAAAATCTCGAAAACACCATTTTTAATTTTTTTTTAAAAAAAATATATGTTTTGAAGACATCTATTGAATATTTGTGTGCAAAATTTCATAATGAGAAGGCAATAGAAATCAATTTTTTTGTATTGTAATGTGTGCGAAATTTGCTAAATTTGTTGGCTTCCATGTTAAACCACAACTATATGCTGAGTTGATGATGTTGAAGTCTTCATATTAGTTTATTTTATAATTTTTTTACTACAAATAACATGAAAATACCTAATATTTATCACTTTTAATACCAGGTAAGTAACTTGTAAAATGTACTAGGGGAAGTCATTAAATAACAGGAATTTTATTCTAAACTTCATGGAGATTTATACACAACGAAAATTTGTGTTTCGGCACTTAAAAAGGTTCCTTAATGGCTTCCCTTTGTACATTTTACAATTTTCTTACATGATATGAAAAGTGATAAATTTGAGGTATTTTCATGTTATTTGTACTCCAAAAATTATAAAATACACTAATATGAAGACTTCAACATCAACAACTCAGCATATAGTTGTGGTTTAACATGGAAGCCAACAAATTTAGCAAATTTCCCACACATTACAATACAAAAAAATTGATTCCCATTGCCATCCCATTATCAAATTTTACACACAAATATTCACTAGATGTCTTCAATTATATATATTTTTAAAAATATATATAAATGGTGTTTTTGAGATTTTCAAAAAACTTTTTTCAAGTTTTAAAAATTACAAAATTCAAATACCACAGTCATGTTGTATTTCAAATTAAAGCACATTGAAAGCATAAGAGAATGACAGCAATGGTAGCTCTCTAGGTCAAATAGTTTTTGATCTAAAGTATTTTTTTAAATATTTCGAAAAGTCGTGAAAATTTGTTGTTGTTTTTTTGTTTTTTTAAAGTCAATAACTCAAAAACTAAGAGCCGAAAAAATCTAATTTAGCAATTTTGTCTTCTTGATAGGTACAATGTATGAACAAAAAATCTAAAAAATCTGAATCCTAAGGTTCAAAAATTATTTTTATCGGTTGATTTGACGTGGATTGACCTAAATAGCTTAATCGTGATAACTAGTGTTCCATCACGACCGAGGATATCAAGTGCAGATCAAGAATATGTCGTCGCCAATGGCGGAGTGGTTAGCACATCGCGCTACGAATCCCGGGCTGGGCATGAATGTTTGTGAGTGTCCATTCATGAATTTCATCATATCATCACTCATTCCATCTTCGCAAATTAGCCAAAAGTCAAAGTAAGTATATAATATAGTTGAGAAAGTAGAGCAGTCTTCCCTCCCGAAGCTGAAAAAAGAGGGTCGTGGGCGTTCCCAACCCTGACGTCACTCACGGGACAGAACTGACGCTGTCACAGACCTTTCCGCTTGTTATAGGATCTGCATTTGTGTGAAAGTGCCTTGTGTTATCTTTTTCTGTAGCTCTTGTGTGATAGTGGAGAATTTTTTTCAACAACAATAACATTTCAGGAAAATGCCGCGCAATTGTGCTGTTGCTTTGTGCCCGAACAACGCAAGAAATACAGTAGGACAGGCACATATCTAAGCAAAAGTTTTCGGTTTAAACTAGATAAAATGAGGATTTGGTTTCTTGTTGTGTGAAATAAGATAATGTGACGATAATTTAAGGAGAGAAATAATTATCAAGGCAAGACGAAGAATGTTCTGTAACCCTGTTATTGATAATAGCACGCATCCAAAGTGGGGTATAGGGGGCTTGACCCCCCTCTCTCCAGGAAAATTTTCAGTTTACATTAGATAAAATTAGGCTTTCGGCTTCGTCAATAATATGACTGAGAATGTTCTATAATCCTGTTATTGTTACTAGCGCGTATCCAAGATGGGGATCAGGTGGCTCGAGTCCCCTCAGGTAATTTTTCAGTTTACACTACGTAAAATTAGGTTTTTATCTTCTTGAATAATGTGACGATAATTTAAGGAGAGAAATATTTATGAAAGCAAGACGGAGAATTACCCTGTTGTTGATAATATTGCACGTAAACTTTACTTGAGCTTTCAGTGTTGTCGCAGTGAACTTGAGCACTATGTAGAGACTTGTTGAAAGCTGCACAACAAAGGTAGTTCCACACGTAGGGCGATTCGTTGTAATTTCTAATCTCTGGAAGACGCGAGTGGGAATGTTCTTGAATAAGAGGAGTCGAACTACTGGCAATATCTATGAATCGTTTATCTGCGGAACATTCTAGAATATAATGAGGATAAATATGCGTTAATTAGAACCATTCCTTGGATCCAATGAGAAAAATTGCGTTGTTTCTGACTTCATTGCCTTTTAAGTGTTCAATTCAAGGACTTGTTCATGATTTATTTGATCGTGTACAAGGCGCTTTACTTCAGTCTCCAATATGAAATCAGGCCTCCCCGATGGCGCAGTGGTAACGTCGTCGCCTTGTAATCAAGGGGTCCTGGGTTCGATTCCTGGTGGAGGCACATAGTGGTTCGGATCCCACTTTAAACTGTAGGTTCAGTCCCGATTAGCCTTACTGTGCATAAAGTGGACTTAAAACAACAAATCAATCAAACCAATATGAAATCATAAAACTTCTGGGGACTTGATTTCAAAAAATGTGTCCGAGATAACGAGTGGCGTTCCCAGAATTTTTGGAATGGAAAGTGGTTACGTATCCTATATTTGGCGGTCAGTCCTCATTTAGCCATATTTTCCTGTCTTTGACGTTCAAATAGGGCTATCACCCCACCAACCCTCCCTTGGGCACATCACTGGATATAACCATATTGGGAGACGAAACATTAGATGTGTTGGGAACGGAAGGGTTTTCACTGTGCATTAATTGTTTCACGATCCAACTGTATTCTAGAAGACGATTTAGGGGATAGTTGCTCCCCATTTTCTTGCCTCCACACTATGTCCTCTTAATGCTAAGCCTTGTCTATCAAGAGAAAGTAAACTTTCCTTGCAAACCCCCCAGTTGTAGAACCAAATTGCCACCACTGGCCTTAAACATACAATACCCCTTAAAAAATGGTGTTCACCCAGCTCGCCGAAAGGAATTCCTGGATATGTGCCTGGGTGTAAGTTATTTTTCGTTCCTAAAGGATCCGATTACGTGCAAGATGTGGGTTTCAAAGTGAAGAGATTAGATCCAGTTAACACCAAAACAGCGACAGTGTGCTCATCGCATTTTCTGTATGCCGATTACGAACGGAACTTAAAAGCAGAACTGCTGAGTATTATTACCTGTAGACCGCAGCTTAATAGAAACGCTGTAGTAGTGTTCAATAGCCAAATGTCATAATTGATCGCAGCTTACGTGCCAATAAACGTCAGATTCGAAAGCGAGCAGTGGACACACTTGAAGAGTTGTCTCCTCGCAAAATAATTTGCATGGCACATAATTCAGAGACTTTGAGTACTGGAAATATACCCAATATACCCAATCTCCAACAAGATAGTGTGTTGGAAACTCTGAAAAGAAATTAAAATGTACTGAAGAACAAATCAGGAAACTGCAAACACTGGAGGATGAAAGTGCTAAAAAAGTAACTTTTGGATTTTAAACATGAAGTTGAAATATCTCGGTCCCAGTGATTTATCCAACAACTTCGCCCTAACACCCCACACAATGTTTTAAAAATTACAACTTTGTGGTCATTTTGGCTCTAAGTATAACTTTTCACCCCCATAAATACGAATTTACACCACTCAAATAGAAAATTCTGAACAAACCTCTCCGCTCCACCTCTTCCCGCTTTTCATTACATGTAATTCTATTGATAGTTAACTTTCAGCGACACAGTTTACTAGATATATTCTGCTCTATACATATACATTTATTTATACACACACGCTAGAACATTCATTCGATTTTATAACAAATTTATTTCCGAAAACACGGAAGAAGTGTGAATTCATATGCCGTTGCTGGTGCTCGTCTTTGGCATGTCCCGTGGCTGACGTCATCCGTGGAGGTTTACGAATGGTTCCGAACTTTTCCGAACGCCAGACTGCACCTCCCTGGCCAAAAGTGGCACAGAAGCGAACTAAAATAAAACAAATCAATCAATCAATCAAGAATGTACGTGATAACATTATCAAGCAAAACACTTCACCACCCGTGTTAGAGAAGACCATATGTTGGTACAATAGGATCTGTACGTCTGCCCAACTGTTAGTAAAATAAATAGCAATAATCGACGTTATAATGTGCTTACAACGACCTTGTATAATGAATTAGGATCAATTGTCCATTAATTATAATATAAATTGTTCTCATTAGTAATTCTTTAAGATTCTATACCCAAAACGTGGGGGATATGCCACTGTACTGATTCAAATCCGGGAACTTTTCTAACGTTGGAAGCGGCCCCGGCGCCCACCCACCGTCGAATAACATGGGTACCTGGGGGAATCCCTGGGGGGGGGGGGGTAAAGGCGGTCAGGGGCGTGGTGCTGATCACATCACTCCCACTCACGACCGGATCAAGAAAGTGTGGGGCGTTACCCCCACACCCCCTATACGCCTTCATGGCGTGGTGCTAAGCACAGGGGAACACTTTACCTTTACCTTTTTTTAATGATTAGTACACAAGGAGCATTTACATAGTTCAAAACAGATCGCTCTTCCACAGACTCCCCACTCAAGCTCAAGTTAAGTGATAAATGTACTTGTGCATAAATAGATCAAATGCTGATGTATTTTCCACACACCTTTCGGTCTACCATCAGAACATACGGAATGGTTCTAAATAATATTTAATTGTGCTTTCTTGACTTATTTTTCTTAATCCCTTGTGTTATTTTTGTTATTTTCATTGTTGATGATTTCAGTGTTAAATGACTACGTGTTATATCTGAAATTTTCTCAATAAATCATAAATTAAATTATATTATATCAGTAATGGTGCTAAATTAGCACCATTCCGGTGTTCTTTACTAGGGTTTTTATCTACTAAACAAGTTTGGGCTGAATTTGGGCCATTACATGTGAAATCAACCAATGAAGAGGCACTTTTCAACCTCACATGTTTTGATTCCTTTGAAATTTGTCATAATTAAAGGTCCACTTGAGGTATGACAATATGCAAATTTTGGAGATCCGTATCTTTCGTATTTCCAAAAATACAGGGTTGTTAATATGTAATTTTGATCATCTTTTCAATGTCTTCTTTACTTTAAATTGCAATATTTCGGCAATCAGAACTCCTATAGACGTGATTCAGACGGCGTTGGAAAGGTCTTGAAGGGCTCTTTCACACGAAATACTGCTTGCCTATGTCAGGGTAAGAAACAATTGAAGGTGGTGTAAAGAATATTTTGGTGACCATTTTATCTGAAACGGGTCTTTTATTTGTTATACATACACCATTACTCAATAACTGTACAAAACTTAAAAATTTTCTTGTCCAAAATTTAAATTAAAAATCGCTTAATACATACATCTACAAGCCGTCACTTACACAAGATTCTTAATACATGAAATTTTGATTGTGTGTAGAAATGCTGAAGATATGTAACATGTCTTACTTTGCTTTTATATTACTGTAGAAACTATGGAATTTCTGCATGTGATTGAGATCACTATCCATGTATAGGCTAGGTCTATTTGTACAATACTCGGGAAGAAGGGGATATTAAAGTTAGATGTTTTGTAATAAAGAAGCTTCAGGAAACTGCTTCGAGAGGAAAGAAACATGTCGTGCTGTTTCATTGGATTGAAATCTTTGCGGTCAATAATTTTTATCGTTGTTGTTAAATTTATGATAGTACACATGCGTTTATATCACAATACAGAATGACCATAAAATCCTGAACCATCAGTGATATTAGTTTCTGATTAAATGTGATATGTGGCTCTGACGAAAGAAAAACATAAACATAGGGAGATGATCACATTCTTGGTTTGGTGTAATTATTTTGTGGGTTCAATTTAAATATGATGAAGTAACAAGAATCATACATTCAGTATCTTTTTGTTACTACAATACATTTCCCTCATTATATTTTTGTACGTCGTGGAGACAATAGATTTTGCATTTGATACTTGCATCGTGTGATGAATATACCGCATTTCGGGCGTTACAATATAAATAAGGAGATTACCGATTGTAAATAGAGATATTATTTTTCTTGAATACATACGAAAGAATTGTGAGTTATGTTAAAACAGGGATTAAATAAATATATTTCAAAACAAACAAAAGGACACAACAAAATAATTTCTTGTACAGTGTCTCTCAAAAGTTTTAGGACAACGACATTTTAAACTAGGCAACCCAATTTACACAAGGCGTTGGTGGGTTGCGTGCAGAGTTAGGCTCAATTTCAGGGTTGCCACATGCACAATAGATATTTATAAAATACGCGAAAGAAATAAAAACAAGTATTATTGTATAAAATTATAAGAAATATCAATATTATATCGCAAATGACGAATTTCTTTCTAAAAGAAGGAAACTAGGTTTTCTTGTATTTCATCGCTGATGAGCCTAAGGAAAGGATAAGAGGTTAGAGGAAACGAAAGACGACAAAGGAGAGGAGAAAGAGAAAGCGAAAGGAGAAGGAAAATTAGAGGAGAGAAGAAAGAGAGGATAGACGAAAAGAGGAGAAGTAGTGAGAAGAAAGGAAAAATCGAGGAGGGATGAGGAAAATGGCGCAAAGAAGAGAAAAGAGAAGGAAAACGAGATGAGAGAAGAGGAGACGAGAAGAGGGCAGTGGAGAGTTGAGTAAAGGAGAGAAAAAGAGAAGAACGAAAAGAAGAGGAGAAAAGTGCAGTGGAGTCGGAAATCTAAGACAGGAGAGGAGATACGAGGAGGAGATGAGTGGGATGGAGATAAGATGCGAGAAAAGTAGGGAAGGCGATATGAGATAAAAGCAGACCAGAAGGAGGGGAGAGAAGGAGGAGACGGAGAAGAGAAGAACAGAAGGGACTGAAGAGAAGAGGTAGTTGCAGAAAATATCGTCTCAGTGTCAAGAATTGATGCATTGGTCAAATTGTCGACATGAAACATTCAATAACATTTTGAAATGTATTGAAGAATGTATTAGATCGGTGCCATATGCCTGTTGGCTGAGTGGCAAGATGAAATATTTCACGTAAGATCATTGATTTTACCTGCGATTAAAATAAAAAAACATGAATGTAATTTTAACATTTATAAGAATTATCCAATGTTTCTCCAATTTTCGCTTCGTTGAAATGAAGATGTTCTAATTTAATATTTCCCTCCCCCCATCGTTAATTCCAAACTGAATCATTCCGTTTCAAACAGCGTGGACAATGAACACAATGGGATATATCTAAAACTTACGAAAATTTTCTGCCACCGGAGTGGTTTGAACCTACGACCATCAGGTTGACAATCATTAACGGTAACCATTACCCTACAAGCTGTCACTCCTGAAAGCAGGTAGAAGGAGTCGACGAACGTGAAATGTAGATGCAACTCTCCTCCTACATGTAATGTGCAAAGAATACTTGTTTGTAACAAAGAAAACGAAGATGGAACGAATCGGAGAAAACATTTAACGGAGAATTGCACATGTTGAAAACTTTTCATTCGATATTTGCGGAGGTATCCTTGCATTGATCTCGAGTGGGAAAAGGGGTAAAATTAGTATATAATGAATTGCCACAAATATAAAGAGTTATTTCATTAATATTTGTCAATGTCTTTAAACGAGTACAGAATTATCGTTAGAGTATCATAATTCATGATCTTATACATGAAAATATCCCTTTGAACGTGTGTCAATTCATTTATTTGTTTTTTATATATACATTCCAGATGAAGAACAATGTAGCCACTTTACACTGCTATTACAAATAATGTTACCTTAATAGAAGGGGAAATATGTTTTCTAGTATGGAGGACCGAACCTGAAACCGCAATCAATGCTTTCAACGCCCTTCGTTTCCCTTGGAGCAACAATTCTTAATCATTCTCTTGCCTCAATATTGTAAACGTTATCCTGCAAAAGAAAAGTTCAATACTCTGATATACAGTACGTAGCTCTGTACTTCTAGAATTACTTTATACACATACATTTTACTCTGAATTTCTTTCTGCGTATTAGTATATCTAAGCTTGTGAATAATTTATTTTAATTTCATAACGGTTACATGAACATTTACGAAATAGTTCCTTAGAACTTGGAATCTAATAAATACACTGCTCTACAAAACTTAAGCAACTCGAACAAAGTAGGACTAAATGAAAAGAAAATGTCAATTCATCAAGTTTAATGAACATAAGGAAGGTACAGATTCACAATGCAACACAAATGAACACCAACAATGCAGATATGGTGTACAGGGTGGCCAGAAAGTTCGACACCACTATAACCCTACATGAAAAGCTTGCATCTGAAAGAGCACAGGCTGTCAATACGGTGTGTAACCACTTCGAACAGACACACAGGCATGACATCTGGTCTCCATTCTGTGGATCAGAGTGGTTATCAAGTCGTGAGGAAGACGGGGCCATTCCTCTAAGCGGGCTGTCTGCAGTTCAGGAATTGTTCTGGTGGTGGATTGCACTGCACTATTCTTTGCCCAAGATCATCCCAAACATACTCGATTGGATTAAGGTCCAGGGAGTATGCAGGACATTCAATATGGGCAATGTCTTCTGTCTCCAGATAATCGGACACAATATATGCACGGTGTGGGCGTGCATTGTCATCCATAAAAAGTAAGTTTGGACCAAATGCTCCATTGATGTTGCGAACACGTGAATGGAGAATTTCATCCCGATAACGTTGTGCCATCAAAGTTCCATGTTCCACAATATGGAGATCAGTTTTCCTATCCAGCATGATACCACCCCACACCATGATGGAACCACCTCCAAAGGACGGCCTTTCAACAATAAACTTAGGGTGATATCGTGTTCCTGGCTCTCTTCACACGGATATCGGACCAGAATCAGACGATAGGCTGTATCGAGACTCATCAGAGAACATTAGTCGTGCCCACTGGTCTTCTCCCCATTTGACATGTTCCTGACACCATGTGTATTGCACACGTTTGTGCTCCCGTGTCAATGGCACACACAGCACAAGCTTCCTGGCATACAGTCCTGCTTTATTCAGCCGCCTACGAACAGTTTGACGACTAACACGTCGTCCCGTAGCTTGAAACAAATCATTTGCCAGTTGAGAGCAGGACTCTTGGAGCTTACGTCTGGCAGTGATTGTGAGGAATCGGTCATCAGCTGCTGATGTCGTCCTCGGATGGCCTCCTTCATGACGTCTACTGAGAGTAGGACCATTTTGGAAGCAAAGCCATAACCTGACACGACACTTTTATTCACATTGAATTCACGTGCCACTTCCACTTGGAACCGACCCATTTCCAGTCGTCCAATTATTCGACCTCGGTCAACGTCACTCAAATGATGTCTACGATTCATTTCAAGGTGTCTACACTTGATATCCCACTCACGAATCACCACTTCACTGATTGAGGACTGGGACAATACTAGGCTGTGGTTTGCGCTGGCAGGCACAAGCTGGTAATCTTGGTTTATAAGGTGCTGCTCACGCATTATAGAGGGCACTCGCACTGCCTGTGCTTTCTTATGTTTGTACATGTCTCATACAAGTGTTGAATGGGCACCACATCTCACCTATCCCAAGTTGTACAGAGTTGCTTAAGTTTTGTGGAGCAGTGTAGACACTTTCATGTCTTCAAATTAGTTTTAGACTACTAGATTTTTGCAAGGGAATTGTATATGTGATCCGTTTCCAGTCATTCATTGCTGAAGCAAACGCATTAAAACTCTGTGGAATTTTCATTCTGAGATAAGTTTCTTTACTTGCTACATGTATGCGAACTACACTCTGTCCCACTTATCTCTGGAGCAGGTGAACGAAAACAAGTATCTGAGCATCGATGAACACGTGAGAGGAACAGAATTGCGTGGAGGGAGGAAAGCCACTGCAGTTACCAGCCTTCCCAGCAGCGTGCACTGTTTTTTTCTCTGTCCAGTCGATCACCCCTTCCCCCCTTCTTTTCTGCTATGCGCGGCTTTGCTCCAGAGATGCTGGGACAGGACACAATTAATTGTTTTCGCAAAAAGTATCTCTGTGTGCCACACATTTCATTCTTACTCACATGAAAAAAATGTCAATTTGCATTCAGAGCTAGTTTCACAGTTACAAACTCTTTTGTCCTCGATGAGAAGTTTAGTATAAATAGGCATTTTGTTTATAATTTTGAAATTAAGGTTTATGGTTAAAATCCTCATATTTAGGGCTTGAACCCTTAATCTAAGAGGTTTGAACATCCGTCGTCTTCTTTGTGCGTGACCTTCCTTATTTCTTTCTCTATTCATTATTCATCCTCATCGTCGCGATTAGCCAAAAGTAAAATCAGAAAAGTCCCTCTCCTTGACTGTGCTGTCTAAGGCGCTGATCTTTGGACTCCGACTGCGGGACGTCATGGGACATGGGTTCGAGTCCGCCTGTGTTCAGTCTTAAGGTTCTCGGCCTGGGTATAGGGCCGGAAGCAACCCACCATAGTGAGGAAATTGGGGAGCTACGAGTGAGTAGCGTCATCGGGTCTGGGAAATCTCCTATAACGGCTGGGGTTCGACGTGCTGATCCCACGTCACCCCATTACCGGTTGAAGAACTCCATACCTCTAGGTAGGACTGTGGGAGGGAGACTACTGGCAGTCGGGAGATAGGCCAAGGCCCTTCGAGGATTGTCGAGCCATGGGTTATTATTATTAAAATAAGAAAATACAAGGGAATGAAAACATATTTTTTTAAAAATATGTATCTATAATAAAGCAACCATTCAGTTTTATTTTTGTTCTTCATGGATCTATTGCCACTACTACGCTGTAATCCCGATAAGTATCTTACATGTTACAGGATAAAGCACGTGTTACTATTCGAATACTTATTTAATAAGCTTTTTGTTTGTCAGGAATTATGACTTAAACTTATGCATGTTTAGCTAGTGCCCACCTAGCCGCCTCTGATGAAATCTAACATTCTTCAGATTCTTTGTAAAATTCGACTCTGGTCACTTGTAACTTGTTGGGTGCAGACGTTGTGTTTTGCGATAAGAAGCGGCCTTGAATATAGCGTGAGTCACTTTGAACGCGAGCAAGCTACGCTACCAAGCTTGTCTGCCTTTGAAAGCAAAGTCATTTTTTCACCGTTTCCGAACGCGATTGCTATTGTAGAAGTATATATTCTCTCAAAAGAGCAAGAAAGGAAATTCGACCAATGTTCTCCCGTCGTTTTCTAAACATAGAATTATAATGAATTTTCAATGGCGCTCGGACAATTTGAACTGTTTTGTAATCTCTCTCTCTCTCTCTATAAAATTTTGGGTCTGGCCCCTTCCTCAAAGAAATCCTGGATACGTGCCTGGTCTACGTCAATGACAGAAATGCAAGTAATATTTTTATTTATTTTTAACCCAATTAAGGGAATATGTAACCTTAAAAATTGTTGTTCTTCGATGAAGAAAAATAAGAAGCATTTAGTCCAGCACCTTAACACAGTGTCCCACGAGTATCTCTTGACAAACACTGTCAAATGTGATGTGATTTCATGAATAAAATTTTTCCCCTGTCTACTTATAACGTTTCTCACATTAGGCAGTTCGCAAACATTTTTGCAAACGGTGTAATCATTTCGTGTTACCTTGCGCAACAGCAAATACATTTCATAAGACTGTTCTGGACACGAGACTTGCGTCAGTAAACAAGCATTTCGTCTGTTACAGTATCACAGGAAGAGAGCATCGTTCTGCAATGTTCAAGCCTCTAGATATTTTCCATTCCCATTCATAATATCTCATCACAATAATGAGTTAGAAGAAATAACTCGTATTTTCACAACTACTGATATTCTAGTTTTTCATCATCACATCAAATTATTTCTCAAAGATAGCTGCTATTGATTGATTGATTTAGTGTTTTAAGTCCACTTTAGGCACAGTAAGGTTAATCGGGATTGGACCTACAGTTTAAAGTGGGATCCGAACCACTATGTGACTCCACCAGGAATCGAACCCGAGACTCTTTGATTACAAGGCAACGCGGAAAGAATTTACAATACCGGAACCTTCTGTAATTTCTATGCTACGTCTTATACTCACGAAATAATTAGCCGCGATGATTTATTTCAGGTCAACATGTTTGGGTGAGGTGAAGAAATTGTTCATTAACGTGTAGAAGTTGTAAAATAAGCTTTCAGTTCTCGCAATGACTCTCCGTATACAAGTATGGGAGCCGTATTTGTTGATATGAACAATTGACGTTCGCAATTAGTTACGCTGTCTACAGCGTTGCCACACTGTTGATTTCATACTTGGAGAGCATGACGAAGAAGAGGACAGTGACAGTGACAATCACGATGTAGAAGAACATGTGGAATGTGGACTGATTTGATTACAGGTAAGTTTGGCAACAGTGCATCGATCGTAAAATTGCAGTATGCGAAAATGGCGTCTTCGATTATGAACTTTTGCCGTTAAAGTGCTACGAAAATAAGATTTTTTATCGTTTCGTTTTCACAATTAGCGCAAAACCTTTCACGGATAGCCCCACTGACCATTCTCGGTAAGGTTAGGTTAGGTTAGGTTAGGCAAACATAGTTAAAATTTGGGGTCGTAAAACCTTGCACGGGTAGACCCATACACCATTGACGGATAGCCCCACGAACCATTCACGGTGGTTAGATTAGGTTAGGTTAGGCAAAGCAAGCATAATTAAAATCAGGAATGTATATTTCTTTTTTTTAAGTATTGGAAACACAAAATTTTCCGGTAAATAATGAGCAATCGTGCCGATCGCGGACCACTCAATTTCGCTTATTTTGCAATTTCTACACGTGACCCCCAAATTTTAACTTCAAATTCGTGATTAGGAGGCCTCGATTAGTGAGTATGCGAAATATTACAAAAATCGGGGATTGGTCAGGTATTGTAAATTCTGCGCCATCGGGGAGGGTGATAGCTGCTATACGATTAAGAAAGCAAGTCAAAATTAAAGTAAAAGTTTAAGTACATGTTTACCCAAAGACATTTACAATATTGGAAGGACAGAATACTTAATAATTGATGCTTCAACGAAAGGTATAAACGTGCTGTAGTGGCTAGTATTCTCGATTGGGCTGCTAGCGATCCTAGGATCGATCCTCCTTATGAAGTGTTCTCTTTTTTTCGATTCTCATTTTATTAAACAACGGCATAGTGGCATTACTTGTAATAGCAGTATTGTAGTAGTGTATTGGTTCTTGAAAGCATTGACTGCTGTCTCGGGTTCGATCCTCCATACTAGAAAACATATTTCCCCTTCTATTAAGGTAACATTATTTGTAATAGCAGTGTAAAGTGGCAACATTGTTCTGCATCTGGAATGTATATATAAAAAACAAATAAATGAATTGACACACGTTCAAAGGGATATTTTCATGTATAAGATCATGAATTATGATACTCTAACGATAATTCTGTACTCGTTTAAAGACATTGACAAATATTAATGAAATAACTCTTTATTTTTGTGGCAATTCAGGATATACTAATTTTACCCCTTTTCCCACTCGAGATCAATGCAAGGATACCTCCGCAAATATCGAATGAAAAGTTTTCAACATGTGCAATTCTCCGTTAAATGTTTTCTCCGATTCGTTCTATCTTCGTTTTCTTTGTTACAAACAAGTATTCTTTGCACATTACATGTAGGAGGAGAGTTGCATCTACATTTCACGTTCGTCGACTCCTTCTACCTGCTTTCAGGAGTGACAGCTTGTAGGGTAATGGTTACCGTTAATGATTGTCAACCTGATGGTCGTAGGTTCAAACCACTCCGGTGGCAGAAAATTTTCGTAAGTTTCAGATATATCCCATTGTGTTCATTGTCCACGCTGTTTGAAACGGAATGATTCAGTTTGGAATTAACGATGGGGGGAGGGAAATATTAAATTAGAACATCTTCATTTCAACGAAGCGAAAATTGGAGAAACATTGGATAATTCTTATAAATGTTAAAATTACATTCATGTTTTTTTATTTTAATCGCAGGTAAAATCAATGATCTTACGTGAAATATTTCATCTTGCCACTCAGCCAAAAGGCATATGGCACCGATCTAATACATTCTTCAATACATTTCAAAATGTTATTGAATGTTTCATGTCGACAATTTGACCAATGCATCAATTCTTGACGCTGAGACGATATTTTCTGCAACTACCTCTTCTCTTCAGTCCCTTCTGTTCTTCTCTTCTCCTTCTCCTCCTTCTCTCCCCTCCTTCTGGTCTGCTTTTATCTCATATCGCCTTCCCTACTTTTCTCGCATCTTATCTCCATCCCACTCATCTCCTCCTCGTATCTCCTCTCCTGTCTTAGATTTCCGACTCCACTGCACTTTTCTCCTCTTCTTTTCGTTCTTCTCTTTTTCTCTCCTTTACTCAACTCTCCACTGCCCTCTTCTCGTCTCCTCTTCTCTCATCTCGTTTTCCTTCTCTTTTCTCTTCTTTGCGCCATTTTCCTCATCCCTCCTCGATTTTTCCTTTCTTCTCACTACTTCTCCTCTTTTCGTCTATCCTCTCTTTCTTCTCTCCTCTAATTTTCCTTCTCCTTTCGCTTTCTCTTTCTCCTCTCCTTTGTCGTCTTTCGTTTCCTCTAACCTCTTATCCTTTCCTTAGGCTCATCAGCGATGAAATACAAGAAAACCTAGTTTCCTTCTTTTAGAAAGAAATTCGTCATTTGCGATATAATATTGATATTTCTTATAATTTTATACAATATTACTTGTTTTTATTTCTTTCGCGTATTTTATAAATATCTATTGTGCATGTGGCAACCCTGAAATTGAGCCTAACTCTGCACGCAACCCACCAACGCCTTGTGTAAATTGGGTTGCCTAGTTTAAAATGTCGTTGTCCTAAAACTTTTGAGAGACACTGTACATCCGTTGCACAATAAATTCCAAATGCATTCTGATGTGAAAACTTTATGCGTACGAGAGAGATAGAGTCTAGTATAAATTGAGACTAATTACGTTTCCTTTGTCTGGAAGAAGTATACTTTTTCCGCTAAATCTTTTCGTCTCGGAAGTATTCTGATTTCATCATATTCTATATCACGCCACTTGTTTCAGCACTTGGCAACTTTCCATTTCTGTCACAAATATTGAAGACTTTATTAAACTTCTCCCCAGGAAAATAAACAAGGAAATTAGATTTGGATTGTAACGCCAGACACCATAAACACAGGAATTCCAAAAAATTCTTGAAATGCAGTAATACGAAGGAAATAGTATAAAGTTTCCTGGGATATTAATAATGGACTTTCGAGCTGCACGCATTCTATCTGGCAAAGTTACATGAAATTAATTAAAATGCAGCATATTAAAAAATTGCAAGGCAGAAATAGCTCTTGTTTCTCCAAAATTACAATCGTAAATATTTTACATTCTTTTATTCTTTGTAAGACACATTGTTAAAAGTGATCAAATTTCTGGTATCCAATTCCATGTTGTCAGACAATATTTACAGGCATCCTGTTCTCCGCCGTAATTACTAGCCTACATGTATTTGTTCATAGTCTTTTGATATCATTTAATTGTAAATTTGTGGTTATAATATAGTGTATTAGAGTGTACCACACTGTGTACATTAGTTTTCAAGAAAGAGTGTTTGTAGATTTTTCCACACACTTAGCAACTTTACAGAAGTAAATAGTTTTTCTATTCGTTATTTTTGAATCACTTTATTTCTAGTAAAGGTTTGATGCAGTTTTCTTTGAATGAACTTGCCGTTTACATTAGTGAAAAATCAGCGTAAGTCCACTTTCTCGCTAAAGTTCGTTTATAAACAGGGTGTCTTTCCGATGGTGCAGTGGTCGCCTTGCAATCAAGGGGTCCCGGGTTGGATACCCGGTGGAGGCACATAGTGGTTCGGATACCACTTTAAAATATAGGTCTAGTTTTGATTAGCCTTACTGTGCATAAAGTGGACTTAAAACACCAATTCAATAAATCAATCAATATACAGGGTGTATCATAATATAGTAAACAACCAGTTATGCAACACACATTTCATCGAAATTCGAGTTCTTGCCACACTTTTCTCGAACTCCTCGTCCACCAAAGCAAGAGCATTTCTTATTCTTTCCTTTAGCTGTTGCGTATTCTGTGGCATAGGGGGCACATGGACTTTGTCTCTCAGAAATCCCCAAAATGCAGAAGTCTATGAGTGTAAGGTCTGGCGACCTGCGAAAGTCGCCATTTTCTTTAACACTACACCAACGCCACAATGACCGTGTTTACAAAAGATTTGTGCATGAAAATAATACTTGAAGATTTTCTTATTGTTATATAACAAACCTGATAATTCTTTTAGTTTATTGTGATACACGCTGTATAGAGGTCCAATTCGTAATAATGTTAGGTTAGGTTCATTTTTTTGATCGATGTTCGACAATCCATTTATGTAACCATGATGACGACAATATAATGAAAACAATATAATTTATATGTTCTCCCTAAAATAAAAGACATGCATTTTTCTTTTACGACATCGGGGAGGCGCAACTATGATTAGGATTGTATTAAATATTTATAGATGAAAAAATAAACAAGTGGGATATTGACAAGAAGCGATAGTGACCATTCTGCTTTTCATTTACAGATATTTTAAGAAGTACAAAAAAGAAAACGTATTCCTGGCTTGAAATCCTTATGCTCTAGCACCTTGAAATGCAAAACACGGCCTGCCATTTCAAATTGGAAAATGTTAGATAAATGCCATAAGTAATTCAGGAAAATTCGTGATTGACTTTTGAGCTTCCATTGAAACGGAATGCAAGTGCACGGAAATGCTAAACACACTTTGTTAAGGAAGTCTGCGGAAAGCTGGAGCGGGAGTTTCCTGGGTATTCCCTGGAGATCTGGAGGTGAGGATTTCGCCGGAATAAAACAGGGAACGTACTTTCGTCAGCTGTCAGGCGAGTGAAAGGATGGTCTGGGATGATGAGCAAATCAATAACCGGCGGCTCCAGAAAATACCACCTAAGGGTATTATAAAAGTGGCAAACTGATTTATATGCAGCCGGCAGAATGAAGTCAGCTCAGAGTTGTGCTCCACAAACAGAAAATTTATTCCCCGCGCGCAGGATTGGTTTTGCTTATTCCGACAGCCCGTTGGCGGATGACGGGTAATTTGCAATGGTTAATGTGGTAAACTTTGCAGATGATTTTAAAGAAAATAATGCGGATTAAGATGAATTCTATGCCATATTCTAATTTAAGTATTTAGTATATGTCATTATTATATCGAATATTGATGTTTCATTTTGCTTTTCTCTGTTTCATCAATTTGCCATTCATCTTCATAGTCATATTTCAGGCTGTTGTTAAATATTAATATTTCTTTACTGCTTCAGAATTTATTAATTCAACAACGGAAGACTATTTCCAGTGGCTGAGATTATAGGGCGAGAGGGGCAGTTGCCCCCACACTTTTTGCCACCTTTGCCCCGCACTATGCTAAGTCTTATCTACTAGGGAAAGTAAACTGTCCTCCCCCCCCCCCAGTTTTGTCATCTTAGCCCCTAGTTTTGGAACCCAATCACCGCCACTGATCCTGTCCATCTAATATTAAACGAGATTAATTCTCAAACTGTAAAGGAGCCTGCTACCGTGGCGGATTGGTCAGCACATCGAGCTACGACGCAAGAGGTCCAGGGTTCGAATCCCGGCCTTGGCATGGGTGGTTCTGAGTGTCTATTCATTAATTTCATCACATCATCACTCAACTCCATGTTCGCAAATTGGCCCAAAGTGGCACAAAAGGGAAGTAAAATAAAGCAAATTAATCAATCAATTAACCTAATCAATGAGATAGGCTACATAGTGCTTACGGTCACCTAAAATTGACTGCCAAATCGAAAGACAGGTTGAAGATAAAAAAAAAAAAGGTAGGAACTCGTATTTATCGATAGATGCTTAAGTTCCTCACACCCCTCCCCTTCTGGTTACATATTTTCGTTTTGCTTTTAGGTTTAAGCAAAGCACCTATATACTTGGCATCGGTGGCAAGGATAGCTACATTAATTCTTCTTGGATCTGCCCCTACATTTACATATTCCAATAATTTGCGATGTGAAAAGTAATTAATAGTTGACAAATTTTGTTTCATAAATATGTACATTTTCCTGTGCCTTTTGAGTTTATAAATGTGATGCAAATTTTAAATTCAACAACTTATGTTCTTAAAATTATGTTGAATATGTTCAAATAAAATAAATATCTAGCAGAATTCTTGAATGCTTGGATACTCGATTATTATTATTAATATTACGCATTTTTCAAACTACAAATTTAGCTACATATACTTTTGATAATACAAATTAGGTACACATTTTTTCAATTATTGTTACAAATTTATGTATATATTTTGTACTTTGATATTACATAAAAATCCGGGGTCTAATCATAACTCATCCTGATCTCCGCCATTAGAAAACAAGTGGCGGAAAAGCGATGTAAAATAAACCAAACCATTAATAAACTGTAAGCCCAATAAGAAATGGCAAAAAAGCTAAATAAATAAACACACCACACACAAACGCATCATCGCCACCACCTCTGTCGCAAGCAACCCCCTCCCCACCACACACATACACACACACGCGCACCCCGGATGTCGGTAAAGCCCATTACCGCAGGGACTCTCTTCTTAATCATGTAATTGTTTTTTGCTCCAATTAATAAAATGTTGGCCACAGAGGAAAGTACTGAAGTAATATTGCCCTGTGGACGTGAGGCGTGGTCATTGTGGAAGTTTGCAGAGTCCTTCAAACCGAAATACCCAAAAAGTGACACGGTGTGCACATTTATTAAAAAAGAATTGAATTGTGCATGACATATAGTAGTAGACTACGTAGAGATTTGAGCTAAAAATGAAGACTCGACAAGGACATTCCTGTCTGTGCCAAATTGTAGGTCTTGTTCTAGTCTGGTTGTCCATCAGTTTCCGAGGAGAAGCATGAGGTGATGATTACGAATGTGATCGCCAGTGAGACTGAAGATATTTTATGGGGATGAATGCGTAGGCATCAGGACTCTGCGATCTTGGGCTGTTCATGCTCATAAAGAAAACCCAAGCTGAACACGATTCCGATGACATCCATCACTTGCAGTTCGCGGGCTTCAACTCCATTCTCTCACATACGCTGAGATTTCTTCACCTTGGGTTTTCTATACGAGCATGAATAGCCCAAGATCGCAGAGTCCTGATGCCTACGCATTCATCCCCATAAAATATCTTCAGTCTCAGATGAATGTCAATTTGTAGCACATTTTCTGCGGTTAGAAACTCGATAACTGTAAGCTACTTCATGCGCTTCACCAACATTGCATGGTTACATCCTGACATTTTCCGAGCAATAGTTCAGCACCCCCTGGCGATAGAAGTTTGAAACCTTCAATGGAGAAGTCTTATAAGTGCAATGTATGGTTGCTCAAAATCCAAAATGCGTTTACAAGGTAACAAGGAAAGTAAAAACATAGGAAGCTTTACTTTTCAGCACGCCATCGTATATATACTTTACTGCAGATCAATTTCAGGATTGTAATGTTGTTCATTGACATTCCAAATTACAGTTTGCAAAATTTTAACACAAATTGTTAATAAGAATAGAAATTTGGCATACCATATTTAATGCAAAATATTGAATTTTTCACGAGTTTTGTATCTCTTAAACCAATTGAATCTCAAACTCACACTTTTTACTGAAGTTACTTATCATGAAGTACTGTATTGTGTACAAATTTCAGATTTTTAAACAACTGCCCACCAGAGATATTTAACCCTGAACTTGGATTATTTTAACAAAAAGTACATGTTTATGACCCTGTAGAAAAAAAAGGATTGAAGTCTCAAGCTTCACATAATTTTGGCACACACTATTGGTACACAGGTACTTGCACAAAAAAATTCAAGTGTCAAATAAACTGCCTTCCCCCTAAAAAAAAATCCAAAGAATGTCATTTTGAGTGATTAAAATACACAATTGTGACCATAAAATTTATTATGAAGGAATAATATTTAGAAAATTACACATAAATATAATTGTAGCCTATAATGTGCTTAACATCACAGATTTTGTGTCATTGTCGTAGGACTTACCAGAGCTGAGATAAAAAAGTTCACGCTGATGCTTACGAATGGAGAAAATGACGCGCGCCATGATAAAAAAATGCCCTCCATCTTCAAATCGGTGATAGTAAAAATAAAAGAACAGTGGTTCTGAACTGTCAACATATGGGGCTCACACCACACAGAAAATACACTTTTTTAAAAATGGCCAAGCAACCATGTTGTATGACTTCATATGGATTTCCTAATTGATCAAAATATCAGTTCCTTTGAATAATCTGTGATGAATGTGGCTGCGTCGAGTGGACAAGATTTCGGTGTTTGAAAAGCTGGTAATTATGGAAATAGAAAAGTTGATGTGAACAAAACTGTCGAAATTTTCATTTTCACACCCTTGCACGATAAGCAATAATAAATAGATTGATGAAAGTTAACGATCCGTATTTGATCCCACCATCAAGTGGAAATATTGGAAATATATGATAACACTAAAGCATAAGTGTGCATATGGATTTGCCAATATGGTATTGCAACAAGCAATTTTAA
Source organism: Lepisma saccharinum (assembly GCF_977018435.1). Classification (NCBI taxonomy): domain Eukaryota; kingdom Metazoa; phylum Arthropoda; class Insecta; order Zygentoma; family Lepismatidae; genus Lepisma; species Lepisma saccharinum. The sequence continues at coordinate 10,824,443 of NC_139242.1, forward strand.
GCAGGGGGTTTTTGGATAGCAGTAAGGAACCAAGTAGGTTCCAAAGATAAACATGTCATGTATTTTGTTGCCAAGGCTGATCAAAGTCAGAACAAAACGACTGTGAAAGATTAAAATCTCCGGTATAAGCCAGTGAATTTTTTCTCCATAAATTAGACACGAAATATGTTCTAATCAAGTAGCAAAGAGCACAAATTGACTAGCAAATACCCTAATAGAGAGCTTACAAATATTACTTAACGTTAAACAGCTCCCCAATCCACATACATAACTGGCGACAAAACGCAGCTATACAAATGACTACTCGACCTGAATATCCACTAAATTCAACGGAAGGAAATGATAGTTCAAAAGGGATAGATGTTGTAGAAATAATAACAGCTATCGATGCCTGGGACACCTTCGTATTTGAAAGATCGTTAGGGTAACTTCGGTGAATAACGCCACCAATTGGTCATTTCGTTCTAGAACTCGTACATTTTTATTGTTAGGAACATGAAACTTACATGTATAGGAGAATGAACTTTCCTCTATTGTGTAATAATAAAACATTGATTGCACTGTTATAATGAAAGCAATAAAATACTAAATTCTGTGTTAATGCAAAATGGCGTTATTTCCAGACCTGTCGGGTAATAACGCCATGTTCTTAATTACAAGTAAAACATTCACATTATCTTAATTACAAGTAAAACATTCACATTTTCTTTACTAAACTGTACTAAGAAAAAAATTACTGTAGTAAGTTATTAGAAAAAGCATGTCTTTTTTTGTCTTTTTGCGATACCCAGTCCCTCAAAGATCTGCGAGGAATTTGGAACAAATGTGCATGCTATCTTCATCCCTTGTTTGATGGCCGCCATAGCTTGCCTCAAGTCATCTACTGGCCATTTGGCCAGTATATTTCTACATTTCCCCGCCATCTGAAAGAGGAAATTAACCGAGAATAAATATCTGTACGTCTCGAAAGTAACTGAGCAAGGATAAACCTATTTTCGAAATCAACATTTCCTTAAATTTGAGTTTAAATTGAGTGGCGTTATTCCCCGACACGATGATGGCGTTATTTCCCGAAACAACAGATTGCAGTTTAACCAACTGTTCTAAACTTATGACACCGACCCTGAAAACCGTACACATATCATTCATTTACGTAATAAACGTATTGTGTAAGTACAGCATTGTTAACATTTAAAATCTAATCCCACAATAGAAAAACACTCATCTTTGTTGGCGCGATGAAAATGTGGACCCTTTTTTCTCGAAACGCAACTCAAACGTCCACACTGTTCAAACCGTTTCTCTTAAATGAAGGCTCGAAAATGGCAACCGTTCTTATCAGCAATGCTACCAGGCACCATTGTTTATATCACAACGGTGAGTCACCCCTTAACTTTGCATGCGTCCATGCTTTCAGAGTTGAAACTTTGAAATGGCGTTGTTTCCCGCCTGGCGTTATTCACCGAAGTTACCCTATGTCATTACCCGTGTTTGGAAGAAACATACTAAATGTAGCCTCATCCAGCTAAAATAGACGAAAAGAATGAGATTAACTTCTGACACTTTTTTTTCAATCAATTGGAAATTCCGATGCAAATCCAGAACAACGTCAGATGAGGGTTGAGAGCATCGTATCTCAAACTATGGGGCGCGACCCACTGCTGGGTCCCGAAGGGGCATTTGGTGGGTTGCGAAGTCGGGCTCGAAACTGTGTCTAAAGAACCTATTAAATGAAAATTACTAAGATACGTGTTTAAAAATATAAAATAAATCCGTGAATATGATTAACATAACAGATAATTCATCGATGGGAGTCTCTCATTTCAAACTTCTTCTCTACAAGTGGATAATGAGATGCACGCGAACGATCTGGAAATATCTTATCAGGATCGTCTAAAAACGCTCGAAGAAGAAAGGAAATTGGCCACTGGGAAACTCTTGAACCGCTATTAGACAAAGCGAGGGAAGACCCAAAATTTTCAAAACTGAATTTTAAAGTGGACGAACAAGTGTTGATATATGACCTGGCAACAAAGAAAGGGAAATGAAATCTTTGTCGGGTAAATACAGTACAAGGGACCAGTCTCCATCACAAAGATATTGACCCCAAATGCAGTTGAAGAGGAAGTTACAAATGCTAAGGGACACACATGCACAGACATCATAACAGTTGAGCGATTGAAACGCTACTATCCACCTCTGGAAGAACACCCTCCCTTAATCAGGAGGAAACGGACAAATAACAAGAAGCAAACACGCAGAAGAAACGTGTAAACGTTGTAGTTAAAATAAGCAACCAAAAAACAAAACCAGAATCAACAGAGGAAAACAGTTTCGCAACAAATGAAAATGCATCTCCAAAACTCAAAACAGAGCAAAGAATAGATCATAATAGATGTAATCTAGAAAACATGACCGTGAATACGATCATAGTTTCAAAAGATGAAATTCTGTCCAATCAAGGCAGCCTCGCGAAATGTGTTGCAGAAACAGCCAAACTTGCCAAATAGTGGCACCATTATCACATGGAGAGGCCATTCATCTCTCTTAATCATTTCTACCATTCAATGGCATCACACATCTATCAATACCAGAAGAACAAGATCTGGATAACCTAAAGGAAGGATAAAACAATGCAATACAATTGGCTTCCGAACTCAAAATAAACTCTAAAACGCTACATTACACACACAAGTATTTCACTTTATAACGATCAAATCTTGCTAACTATCAGGTAACTAGATTAATCGCCGTAATAAGCAATAACAAGCTTTGGATGGTGGCTGTTCACCGAGATTTGGACTGCGGAGTGCGGAGGACAAGTCTGTTTCCCGAGCGAGGATGCCGATCCTCGGGTAAAAAAACATAAAAATACAACTTTGGAAGCAATGGTCGGATTCGATTGAAATTTAAGACGGCCCAGCATCAGATTCTAATCGACAAAATCCCAAAAGCACAATTTGATAGGAGGGGAATTAAGCCAGATATTAAAGGTTAAACAACGAGAGTGGATAACAATAACTACAGACTCCCTGGCGCTCTCTTCGGAGCGACCGTGCAGGTTACAATGGGTCCGGTCTAAGGGTAACCTCCCTTCGAGGTGCCTCTGGAGAGAGGTCAAGGAACTCAAATTACACGGGCGAAGATAGCAGGATAAGAGGCTACGATTTAAGGACGAGTTAACAAGGCTTAGACAGAGAGGGTACCTTAACGAACATTTTGAATACCAAATAAATAGACGAGCGGAGAGGCGGAAGACACAGTTTTTCTTTGACTTTTAACGTTGACAACCTCTCGGGAACCACCCGCGTAAAGTACCCGCCTCGTGTGTTTGACCGATCCGTGTTGTGTTTATTTCGCACGGGATTGTTTACTAACACGATGGAGTAGAGACAGCGAAAGGCCCCGCTGGGGGGGCGTCCTTGAAGATGCTGAGATTCAATCTTATCGCCCGGAAGCCATCTATTCATCACTCCGCCAAGCATCCACATCTCCAGCACGATGACTTCAATCAGAGCCGACAAAGGTAAGCCGTGAATGGAACGTGAAAATGGATAAGCTTCGTTCGCCCCGTCGTAACATCCAATGAACTCGCTTAATTACGTAAAAATTACCAAGTGACATTGCTTATTACGGTGATTAAATTGTACCAACGATAATTTTATCATGTAAAACCGTACAACTTCCAGTTATTCATTTATCCAAAGTATTTAACATTCAGATTGTACGACGCTATAAATTGTCAATATAATTATATAACAGTGATCCAAGTTAATCTCAAAATTAACAATATAAAGATTAACATTCAATTACAACAACATAAAAGGAGTAGTGTCTTTTCGTACAGGTTTAAGCTCCTACCGGAACTTAGGTTTCCCGGAAAGTGAAAAGTAAATGTTACTATCTTTAAAACATCACGCCGAACTATTTTTGTATTAATTAATCATGTCTTTTGGAATGCCGAGATACGAATGCGTGAGTGAATATTAGAATGAAAGGGGCATTAATGTAAATGTTTATGCATGTGCTCTTATATAGCAATTACATCATATATAGAACTAACCCTGTGGTGTGTAATTTGTTCTACCCTACGCAATATCTTGGGCTAGAACTGATGGCACTTACCCTTACTTACCCTTCCTTAACCAAGGAAGACGACATCTCCAAGATCACTCACACTATGGACTCTAGGACTATACACCAGGACTACTGACGAGATACTAGAAAATTTTTGATGAAGATGTTTACTTCAATCCCTGAAGATGAGAGTGACGTTAGCTCTCGAAAGCTCGGAAGCCTATTCGGAAATCACCTGGCTGATATCCCGAGAGAACTTCTTCAGCATTCGCCGCCAGGAAAGCTTCAAAAATTACTTCACTAGAAAATTTTTCTTCGAATTTTTTTCCCCTGAGGAGTGGCCCTTTACGGACCATACCCGGAAAACCTATCCTAAACATTTCCCAACTCACGAGAGCACTATATATGGTGTTAACAACCTTCCTCAGGAGGAGAAGCCAACGAGAACGCCAAGGATCGAGATCAGGTCGCGAGAGAGCCACAGTGCCGGACGTGGAGAATCGACTACAAGGCCGCCCAGAAGCCGTGGTAACCAAGCCGGGATCCGTCCAGAGGCCAGCGAACCAGCGGGAGCAGCGCCCAGCCAACCGTTCCAGCGTCCAGGCGATCCTGAGATAAGTACCTGCACCTTTATGGTGCTAATCCTTTCGCCCGTAGCTTCTCCCTTTTATTAATCTATTGGAGTGCTTACTAAATAAAACTCAGTCACTTAACTATTCAATTTATGTAACATTAATTTACCTGCTCTACCTCTGACTCGTCGCCCATTGGTCAACGGGTGCTATCCTCAAATACAGAGGTTAAAATCTGGTACAGCTAAGGTTTTAACGCCCCTAATTTTGTCTCCAGGGTCCATCCCTGGGAGAGAACCTTTGCACGTAACGGAGGGCTTCTTAAAGTACTCAATTTTAGCAAAAATATGATAATAAACTAGTTGTACAACCCTATTGGCGCCCTTGCTTATGGGTCCCATGAAGTGTAATATCCTTCAAGGTGGAAAAGGTTGAGAACCACTGCTCTAAAGCTATTTATTATTCTTCGGCTGGTATGTTACATCACAGAAATTTGAAAAATGAATAAATGACAATGCATAATATTATTAAACGTAGCATCATGTACAAAATTCATATATTAGTCCAAACTTTCCATTCATAAATTTCAATTGCAAATCTTTCTTCTCATACGAAATCATGTATAACAGACTAGATTATCATGGACGGTGCCCTTTAATTAAATTTGACATGCTAATGAAGTACTCATTTCATTCTGCCAGACTCCAGCAACGATATTAAAAACATACTGCTAGATATGGTCTTTGTACACTTTACAACAAGATCATTTGTATATTTATAAAACTTGTTCATTCATTCAAATTGATTTATTTCGAAAAATTTTCCGAGAGTGTTAACTCATTAACAAATCCTGGTTAGCCGAGAAAGCTTAAATAACGGACAACCAGAAAACAGATTTATATGTAAATACATAATTACGTATCAAGCTGAAATCAGTTATATTTTGAAGTATCTTTGGGCATCATGGCATGTAAACTCCATAAATTCTCTTTTTATTTTCCATATTTATAAATATATTAGATTTTGACTCATATTTTAGTTATTTTTACACACTTTTTCAACATTTCAGAACATTTCTCATCATGTACTCTACATTCGAGCAATGTCCCCGTGTGACGGAAAGAGTTGGGTGAATTTCAAGCGAATAATTGCGTTAATTACAAATTTTCTGTCATCTGAACAATATTTTTTCTACTATTTTACAGCTCCCAACTATTTGCTTTTGCTACTGTAAAATACTTGAAATTCCTATTTATTTACAATTGTTGTCAAGAATATAGAATGAGGTCTACGTAGTTGCTAGTCGAGTAGTCCATTGCTAACCTCACTCTCTCTACTATAGCTCTTGTCCAGTCTTAAGGCAGACGGTCTACATGCTGGCAAGGGAACTGGGGAGCGGAGAAGCGACGAATCCAACGCGATAAGAAACATAGCAAAACGAAGTGCGCGCAGCAGTTCCTCCCGCGACGTTGTAACGGGCGCCACCGCTGTTATCTGGTTGATCTGCGGCGTATTCCCCGATCCCCACTTCCTTGCCAGCATGTATGCTGCACGCCGTAAGACTAGACAAGAGCTATATGACCGGATTCGCTTATGGTTTCTCTCGAACACTGTCACTGTAATAGTTACAATGCAGATACTATATTTTATGTAGCTTGTATAGTGACTAATTTAATTAAAAAGGCACTTTTAAAAAAAATTAGTTCATATTTACATATGTAACTCATTTTTACTACATATAAATCCATTCATTTCGGAAAACCAACCTGCATCGAGTAAGGACATTAGGATGGAGTGTGAAGCTTAAAATGTGAACTTAAAACACAAAATCAATCCAATCAATCAATCAAAAGTAGAGAAAATCAATGAAAACTAAATAACAACCAATTCAACATGCCGGTCAACCTTTTCCGCTAAAGGGAATTATTATTATTATTGTGAATTATAATAACATGTTTCCTTACGCGCAGGTTACGTATAGAAGTGCTTCAATTAGATATGCTAAGGAATATCATGTACTCTATTTGTAAAAAATGTTGCTTTTACATATATACACAAAAGACAGTTAACATTATATATCTTGAATTCTTTAATTTATTTACCATAAAAATAGAATGTTGCAGGAGCAGACATGCTGGTAAATTGCCATGGTTTTACTATTGAAAAGCCGACCTCCGTACCACAGTGGTTATCACAGAGCATTACGATTCCATGAATCCCGGATTCGAAACCAGACCTAGGCATGGGTGTTTTTGTGACCCTCCCTTCATCAATTTTTTCATATCAAATTCGCAATTATCCTGGAGTGGCATAAAATCGAAATTTTACTGGTAAAGTAAACAAAATCAATCAATCATTTATCATTAAAAGGTTGAATTACTGAACGAATTAATTCATACAAAACATTCTTACAATTTATCCTGTTATAAGTACAATTTATTTATTGTAGACGTAAAGGATTAGTTACATTTCTATTTCTAGTTGGCTGCAAATTTCCATAACTGCTTTGAACTGGTGGTTTAGCGAGACGTAAACTAAACTGCTGAATTATAATGCCTGCTACGGATTATCCATCTCTCCCGGGTCGCCAGTCAACCTCCGCTCCTGGCATTACAACCGCTAATGCCGTGTTTACCGTGCCTTCAACTGCGTTGCGGTAATTTCACTAATTGATCTGAGGAAGTCAACGTACAAAGTTGCTCTGTTCGGCTGACGACCACCCTGGCTGGAGGCCTCACCCCTCGCCCCCACCTGTTGCTCCGCCGCGCAGTGACGTACGCAGAAGCGATTTAAAGGATCTCGTTCGGTGGAGGCCGAGGGCTGGGGCCTTAATCGCCATGATTATCACTATTCTCCATTAATGAAGCTTTGTTAATTCGATTATTTAGTCTCGTGCTTTTCCTATAAGTTAAACGTAACAATGAGATGGAAGTAACAATGAGATGGAAGTAACAATGAGATGGAAGTAACAATGAAGTGAATTAAAGAGGAAACATCACATACCCATACATTACTTGAAATGCCAACCAACATGTACCATTTATTGAAGGAATGTGTGGTTGATTGATTGATTTAGTTTATTTTACATAGCTTTTCTGCCTCAGTGATGATATGATTATGTTGATGAAATGATGAAGGCCCGTACCTAGGACTTGTTTCGAGAGCGGGGGGCAGATCCGAAAATATGGAACAAAGAGGAGATCCGAAATACTATGGGGTTGATTCAATTAAGTTATTTTTCGTAGCTTTTCTTCCAAATTTGTCTAATCGCGACGATGAGGATGAGGGATGACATGATGAAATTTATGAAGGAACATACTTACGAACCCTGGCGTCGCAGCGCGCTGTGTAACCACTCCACCACGGTGGTCGGAGAAATGCTGTTGGAGTATTTGGAGAGACCACCAATGTTATGGTAATATTACAGCTAGAGCTAAACATACAATTGTTGAATTGGAAAATGATGGTTCTAGATAAGGAAAAAATTCAACTCACTGATCCATTCTCCCCTCGACCCCTAAAAATCAACAATATTATTATTATTATTATTATTTATTATTTCCATAGGGTTACAATTAAGCCATACAACTTTTCATTTTGAACAAAATTAATACAAATAATGACTTGATGCCCTATATAGTAAAAAAAAAAATATGCAAAAGCTATATCTAAGGAAAATGTGATGAATTTACATTAGTATATATAGTGTTCTATAGTAGCAATGAAATAAAGAAAGTTTGAGAGTTATACACATTTAGAAGAAAAGAAAGTGTAAAGGTGTGTGGGTTTGGATATGAGTGTGTATGGAATTGATGTTCGAAGTACAAGGATGAAAATTTTAAAATATCACATTGCGTACAGCTTTGTGCTTATTGTTTACATTTAGTTTTCACAAGTACTCGATTAGTACCGTGTACTGCAAATTAACAATGTTTTCAAATTTCATTAACGTTTCTTCAATACCATTTAACATGTTTAGAAAATAATACATTTATAAATTAAATGTACGTATTAGCAATTATTATTATAATAAAAAAAATGTCTAAATGGGAGTTAACCAAAAAATAAAAACGAGACATTTCCTCATCACGACTGCTTCGAAAAAATGATGGTCACTCCGCCTCGGAGGTTGGAAGGTATGTATGGATGTATCGCCATTAACGATGAATATTTTTTCTATGTTTATAATACAATTATTACTGAACAGTCAACATTTGCTTCATACATGAGCAGTAAGTACAAAATCTGTACATATATAGAATTGATCGCAAACATCTGGAAGAAAAATGTGTAATACATAACAAATCACGAGCAACTTTTCTGTTATAAATATATATCGTTCAAATAACTTCTTGCAATTATTACCATTCTAAATTGAATTATTTTGTTTTGTCAATTCAATATTTAACCCTTTACTGGAAGTATGTGTCTGACAGACACGCATGTTTTTTTTTTCTCGTTGTGCTGGCATCCCTGTATGTTTCTGTGAAGCGAGCTCCTCAATACCTTCATAATTTTTTTTTCTTAGTTTGGTGATGTGATTCATTGTTGTCGGTCACGCTTGTGTGTTAGCTGATAAGAGCTTTTTTGTAACCTACCGTGTCTGAGAGGCACATACTTCCAATAACGTAAGTTTTTTTGCGTGTCCCTTGGACACATACTTCCAGTAGTGGAGTTTTCTTGCACACAAGTATTATTGATGTTGATGATTTGAACTTAGTTATAATGGAGGAAGGACCTTCTACATCTAGGAAAAGGAAACTAAGCGATGTAGCGAAAGTGGGTGAACCCAATTTTTGCGCCAAGGTTTCAAAAATGTGGGAAGAAATGGAAGAAGAAGACGGGCTAGAAGAGGAGATGGAAGATCTATTTTCTGCTGATGATTCCGATGTGGACTCCATGTTCATTCTTGTGACATATAGTTCTTCCACTGATGATGAAGATTGTCGTAATACCGATGCTAGTATTTCGTCTGTAAGTTGCAGGACAAATAAAGAGAATGACGTTCCAGCTTTCTTTCAAGGTAAGGAAGGATATTCTTGGGAATCTAAAGAACCAACAAAGACTAGACGTGTTCCTCGTCAAAATATAATACGAGGAATTCCAAGCTTGACAAAGATTGTTAGAAATTTAGGTGAAAATCCTCAAATGGAAGATATTTGGTCTCTAATTTTTGATGACGACATTATTGATCATATTCTGTTGTGGACAAATGTAAAATTAGAGAAAACAAGAATTAAAGTCAAAGAGCATCAAAAGAGCAATTACAGACCAACTCATAAGCGTGAAATAAAGGCACTTTTAGCTCTTTTTATGCTTACATCAATTTGTAAGTCTGGACATGAGGATATGGTTTTCCTATTTTCTACTGATTCTATGGGTAGACCCATATTTAGATCAGCTATGTCAGTGAAGCGTTTCTAAATTTTGTTACTCTGCCTGTGATTTGACGACTCTGAAACAAGAGAAACACGGAAGGAGACAAACAAAATTGCATTTTCATAAAAAAAGAATTTTTTTTCTCAATAATAGTTAGTTTTTCTTACGTAGCACTTGCGTTGTGTATGTATTTTGAAATAAATTTTATAATATTAGATTATAAGAATAAATCTATGTAATACTTTGCAAGGAAACAAAAGTTTCGGCGTTCCGTGTCTGTCAGACACATACTTCCAATTATGTAATAAAAATCATACTTCCTGTTAAGGGTTATTATTATTTTTTATTGCTACTGTTGTTTCATTTTTTGTTCCAGTTGATTTCACACATGGGCGATAGGGCATCTTTCTACCATGCAAGAGACACGGGTTCGATCCCCGGCGTGAGAGAACAAGAATTTTTTCCACCTGTTCAAGCGGCTCCGGCGCCCACCCAGTGTCGTATAAAGTGGGTACCTGAAGGAAACTCTGGGGGGGGGGGGGGTAAAGGCGGCCAGAGCGTGGTGTTGATCACATCACCCCCTTCGACCGTGATCAAGAAAGTGTGGGGCTCTAACTTCAGAACCCCTATACGCCTTCACGGCGTGGTGCATAACGCAGGGGAGCACTTTAATTTACTTTACATGTACTAAATATGAAAGTGACAAATATTAGATATCGATGTCCATTAGTTTATACATATAATATTTTTTTCTATCTTATTTACATTCAATTTGTATTTTTATATTCAATGTTCATCCGTCATGCATGTAATCAGGATATGTCCATATATTCCATTTGTACTTCACTTTCATTTTACTTTGTATTAATCACCCAGACAAGGGCCAGTTATAATGGCAGAACTTGAGGCTGAAACACACCCAGACGATTTTATTATTATTTTTAATATTATTATTACTTTTATAAAACAATGAACGACAAAATAACATAACACATAATATCACATAACATTTCCATAGATTTGAACCTATATCGTATAGGAAATACGTATTTAACTACTACCTCAATGTAAATATTTTATGTTTGTGATTATAGTGTCCGAATCGTTTGGAATATTCTATTCGTATTTCATCCTCACTGAGTTGTAACAATATTGCGCAATACACTGCCAAACCCCTCAGACCACGAAATGATTGATTGATTTGATACATTTTATTTAATCTTTCCGCCACTTTTGGCTAATCGCGATGAAAATGAATGATGATATGAGGCGTTGCGGATACGAAGGGCGAACTCAACAAACGTACATTGTGAGGGAAATACGTTTCAAGTTGTCAGGCTCAATGCGAACTCCACAAAAACTTGGTAACAGTAGATCGGAATGTTTCATGCGTGATTTCCAAAGTTTTTGTGGAGTTCACACTGTGCTTGACAACTTGAAACGCATTTCCCCCACAATGCACGTTTGTTGAGTTCGCCCTTCGTATCCGCAATGCCTCATATGATTAAGTTGATGAAGGGACGCTCATAAAGAACACTCATGATCAGGACGGAATTTGAACTTGGACCCCTGGCGTCGTAGTGTGCTGTGCTAACTACTCCGCCACGGAGGGTTTAATCATCACTAAAATAATACACATTTATAGTTTGTTGTTTTAAATTCCTGTGGTTTTGTCACTCGCATTTATTAATCAGCCTATAATATAGGTGCTTTCAATTTACTTTGATAATAACAAAAATGTGTTAAAATGTTGCAATATTTTGTTTCATTAACAGATCTATATTTACATCAATTTATATTTGAAGACACATGTTTCTCCATAGATGAAATGAAAAAAAAATATATTCAGTGAAGAGAAGATCTGGGAAGGTTATAGATAATAGAGGAATGGAGGAATATAGTAATATTTTTCCATCGACTCTTCCACTGACCGATGAATTAAAAAGAAACTTCAATGAATATTTGATGAAGTGTTTCTTCTTCAAAACGAAGGAGCGACTTTTCTCCACCTATTGTCTAAATTAGGATGTTTTGTATGGCTGCACAGAGAATATATATGTATACCTATATATTTAATAACTCCTATTTATAATGTTAACTTAATTCATCTTTCTTTGTTTTTCTCTTCTTTGACACAATTGTAGATCGATTTTCAGACATTAATTTTGTACAATTATTGGCATTGCACTCGTAATTTTGTAACATAGTGGACATACTATTTGTAAGTTTTATCACATTGAAACATAACAGAAAAAGAATAATGTAAACAATGAGGAACCAGGAAACAATAAATGACACATGCGATTTCATTGAAGATTGCCAATAAGTTGTTGAAACATCTACCCTTCTATTTGTTTGTCACCGAAGAACATAATTATGTATATTTCCATTACTTGTTCTTCAAAATATTTCCTCATTAGGCGTGCAGTACTTAAACACTATGCAAGTAGCCTATGTTTTGGCAGAAAACAACATAATTAAAAATGTTAATGGTAACCTTTAGTAAAAGTATAAACTTCCAAGTTATCTTTTCTAATTAATATTATTTTTTTTAAAGAATTGTATAAATTACCTTTCAGCAGAACTTGATTCACTTGAACAATGTAGGATATTGGGCTTTTCTGATTACCTGGAATAGAAAAAAAAATTTCCTTACATTCAAAATTAGCTTCATTGGTTACAGTGAAACAGAAATTGAAAGAGAAATTGTAATCAAGGAAAATCGCATATCTGATTCAATAATTCTATCCCTTACTGCTAGGTCTAATACTTTGCTATTCTCTTCATACTCATAAAAATAATCCATTTTTAATATTAGTTCCAATAAATACCATTTTAATATACACTCAAAATATTTTACCATGTGTGTGGGTATGTGTGTGGGTATGTGTATGTGTTTTAACAACATTTGCACTTACATACACACACAGACAGGATTATCGCAGTGCAACATAGCTATACAAACTTTCAAAACGCTTAGAGGACATTGTAACGAACAACTATTCTTAGTAAATCTACGACACTTGGAAAGATGTATTTTCTATCCTGCGCCTTAGTAGGATACCTGTGATGTATTTTATTGCATATTCTATCCTTTCGCATTATAGAAAATGTTCATATGTTTTGTCTAGAAGTCTTTACATTCCTTCCAATCCCACTAAAAGTTCTGTTGTTATCCAAGAGAAATATATGCCAGTTTTAACCCTGAATCTGTGTTGCATGACTGAATAATAGACGCGTTCTTCCAAGGATAGTATTGTCGAAACGAGCCTTCAACAATCAAAACTTTAGCAAGAAAGTTGCTCGTCTGGATGTACCCTATGCACTGTAAAATTTCATTTATTTTCTACGGCAACACCATATATATCACCTGTTACCGGCCCATTCCTGGTTAATAATTTGCAAGGATTAAAACAGTGCTCAAAATTGATTACACCAGTGATTACATGACTATTTGGAACCATGAGTGATTCTGTTCTCGCATATTATGAATTATGTGTAAATTAATATATGGGTGTAATATAGAGAAGAAAAGGCGCAGTGGCGTTCCCGAGTAGGAGGGTTAGTGGGGGCCATATCTTCGTGCTTTTGCCCAGAATTCCTTAAAAAAAAAAAGAACTCCAAGGACAGGAAAATATGGCCAAATGTGGACTGACTACTAAAGAAAGATGTTTTATCATATTAATGTTATTTTAATAATACGTCATTACTTTTTTAATGTTATCTCATAATAATGTTATTTCATCAATATTAAGTGAAATTTAACTCTAACACATGTAAGAATAAGCCATTATCTTGAACCGAATTCAAAATTATTTTTTTATTATTGAAATATTCTTGTACAGAACTTCGTATTTAAATTTTTATGATTCATTGATTTGGTGTTTAAGTCCACTTTATGCACAGTAAGGCTAATCGGGACTGGACCTACAGTTTAAAGTGGAATCCGAACCACTATCTGCCTCCATCGGGTTTCGAACCCTGGACCCCTTGATTACAAGGCTACGACGAAATTTACATGAACTCGGATTTCCATTAATAATTTGTTTCAACTGACAGTTTTAGCCTTCTTATTACAATTGGTTGTTGTAACTTTTCGTGAAACATTCGATAGGAAAAAACTGTCCATCATGGAGTATCTGCGCACCAATTAGAGGTATATCTTGAGCACTTTTACAAATGGTTTCAGTAATGATTTCACATTTTTGCAAAATGTAATGTGTGTTAACCTGAAATTATTTCTCCCTTGCGACACTTTTACTGGTGTTTCGTCTTTAGAAATGATGTAATATTATTAAAGTGAAGGACAAAGCGCGAATGGATGTACAGAACGACAAGCAGCTGATACCATTGAAAATCAGTAGACAATTTCAAGCTATATATCAAAAGGAGAAAATAATGAATTTCCGATGGAAGTTTTACAGAAACATCTGTGGCCGAACAATGAGAACTGAAGACAGCTGTGTCCATATTTCACAGTCCCTGTCGGAAATAGTCCAAAAGCCTGATTTATTTCCAGATTTCTCAGCAGGGATTCTGTCATCCGCACCATGCAGTATATTATGCGCCACTTCGTGATCTACTCCAGCACCTGTAGAGCTAGTCGCTTGGACTTTGTCCATTTTGCAATCTTCCGCGTGGAATGTGAATCTGAATGATGCCAAAATGAGCAAAATTAACTTACCTAATTATGTGATATCTTCCATTTCGATTCAATTTTAAAAAATCAGATTTCAAAGAATATTGTTTGGGCTGAAAATATTTTAGTAAACGATAATTAAATTACTTGAATTACAAATTTAATAAAGCATTTGATATGCGTGTCTTGCTTTTATGATTAACGTAGAACCGTAATTCAGAAAAGAAATGTGATCTTCTCCAAATCATGAATGTATCTCCTTATGTTGTATAGACTGAAAGCAAGCAACTCGAATAAAGTAAATTTTGTAAATGTTAAAAAACGGGCAAGAAGTAAATAGCACATTAATAATACATAATTTCATTATTGTACATGTCATGTTTTAGTCTTACATTAACTTTTGGAATGTCAACCCTTTTGCAGTATGGCATCACCAGTCTGAGGATTTAAAATTATGTGCGTGGTTTTGAAAAATTGAGAACTCATGCTTAAGATGTTTATTATGCATTTTGAGAGAAGTGTAAGTAAATATTGCATATTTTGTTTTCTTTGACGTGCATATGTTTCGAGAATTTGTCCGTCCAGTAACTTCCTTTTGTCAAATTAAGGTTTTCCAAATAGGAAACTATTAATAAGGTGTTTCAGGTTCAATAGCCAGTGGAGGCCCATAGTAACTCTGGCGGGCCCCACTTTACGTTATAGGTTCAGCATAAAGTGGACATAAAATTCAAACGAAACCAAGTTTCCCTCAATCTTCAGAGTACTGTTTTGCAGGACACATCACTAATGGAATATTGTCATTTTCCGATAATCTTTTTATTGATCGTTGCTATTATTTAGTCGCGTGCTCCACTTGTGACCCAGTATGACTAAAGAAAAGTGTGTTTTACTTGAAACATAGGTAAGTGCACAATTAGAACAATTAAATATGCAGGTAGACAGAAGGAGGAAAGAAATCAGATTATTATGTAAAGGGGGAGTTTAGTTTAATACTAAATATGCATTCCACGTGTAGTATTTGAGTTAACCAATCCTCTACATTCTTCCATGTTCGAGTGTGAGTACACAAATATTGCTAGACTGCGAAAATGGACGTCCAATACTCTTGTTCCCTTCTGTTGTGCGTTTCTGGCTGCATGCTGCGATAAATGCTATGTTGTCATGTTTTTTTCAGAGGAAGTTGATAATTTTTAATCACTTTATTTTCCAAATAGTAAATATTATCCGAGACAAAGGAACCATATATAATGTTCTCAATGAAAAATTCGATCCTGTTAACAATAATATATTTTATAATAATGATATATTTTTTCATTAAGCGGTTGAGGTTCAGCCTTTAGGCTGCTCTGCCATCTAACCCTTATCAATGTAATGTTACACATTTGATGAACTGCACATGGAGCAGTAAGCTACATGTAAAATGATACATTGTATACTTGTAAGAGATACACAAACTTAAATGAATACACTAGGTGTTTAACTTCATATACCGCCATTGTTCCATTAACAGTAAATCTCTTACTTTACGTCTGAAACTTTCGGGGTTGTTTATGCATGCGATGTTAGCAGGCAATACATTCCATGCTTTGGAAGTGGAAAGGAGAAAGATGATTATAAGGCAGTGGTTGAATCATGGGATAAGTCGAAACTGTTTCGCTTGCAGGTAACGTATCAATGGATATCCCTATGAGAATGCATTCTCTCGAACACGTACTGCGGTTTACCTTCTGCTAATATACCGCGGGCATAACATGTTATGTCATGTTATGTTCCAAGTTCTTCTTAGGCTACAGACCAGCTGGTGCAGATTAACGTTGGAGGCAGACTGCTCTAAATCTCGAAAAAATCTTAGTTGAATATTGCTACGTGAATTATTCAAAGTAGTTTTGATGTATAACATTTTCAGTTGTAATAGACAATTTTACATTTTTCGACTTGTGTGTGTGGTAATTTTACTTTTCTTCATATTCTGTACGATACAGAGGATAACAGTACAATTGTTGTCGTAATTACTCTTCAAGTTGGTTTATACAGTGTGTTCGTTTCGGCTCTGGGCCGAGATAGCGCGTGAACAAATTTGATCAAGTATTATAACACAGGTTAGTACCCGTTATGCAATATAAATATCGTTGTCTACATGATAAAGATATGTGCGTAAATAAGGGAGAAGTTACGAGACGAAAGTGCCTGCATCTGCGCCATGTCACGCGCTATCTCTGCCCAGAGGTAAAACGAACGCACTGTATTTGCATATTTTGTAATGCATATTTTGAAGTTTTTACAGCATATTTTGATGCATATTTTGAAAGTTCCAGTTCATTTATAAATTCTGAGTCAAGTTATCAGCATGTGCAAATTGGATATGTGTGGTCAGCTGCGATCCATATCAATCAAAACACTGCGTTAAATTTGGGTCAGTTGCAGAATGCAGCATTACATTAGCCTCCCTCCGAGCCCTTCTTGTCACGCTGTGTTAGTCATTTGCTACAGAATGCAGAGAATGCTAAAATTGATTCCTGACGCGCAGTGTGTATGCACACAAATTGCTTCAAGAATTTATACATATAGAGTAGAGAAGGGTAAGACTGCGCGTCGGGCAAGACTGCGAACCGTTCTTTTTTCAGGTGAAAATCATACACGGTTGGCACCACTGCTCCACCATCACTTCGCCCGAGATAGAAGCTAGCCGTGGATGTTAGGGAAGATATGTTGGCAGTTCGTTGTGCTGAGAGAGGAAAGCGAGAAGAATTTTAAGGTGTTTACTATTTATTTTGATACTAAGTTTTCTTAGAATTTCTTCACTGTAAACGTAGAGAATGTCAGGATGTTGATTCACAGAGGCAGCTGTGTTAATACCGAGTCCACCTGTGTATTCGTGTTCATTGCATTGTGCGATGGCTCGACAGCATCACTTGCTTTGTTCCCGATTGCAGCGCGGGGCACGACTGCTCAATAAATTCCAGATGAACAGATATTTTGCAAATCAGCTTTAATTATTAGATAGATATAAATTTCAACCATGCCATGTATTTAATATGGATGAATCTGGTGTCAGCACAGTTCCTTATGAAACCTTCAAAGGTGATAAGTGTGAAGGGGAAAGGATATTTTAAGAAAGTTGTTAGTGGAGAACGTGGACAAACCATCACTGCTGTGCTGTGTGTCGTATGACAGTGAAAGTTTCATTCCTCCTGCATTCATTTTCCCACGGAAGAGAATGAAAGCGGAGCTACTTGATGGGCCACCTCCATCTACAATTGGTATGATGATCAAAACGAACACCCTTGCTGAAGAAGGGTGGCAACGTCAGAAGAGTACAGTTGCCCTGGTTCGATGAGTTGTACAGCGAACTCAGGTCGAGGATTGGATTCAGTGTGCCACATGTGACGAATGGTGGCACGAAACTGCACCTCGTATGAAACAGGAACCTTCATTTGTTATTTTTGTTAGCGATCCCCCAAGACGAGGACTTTATTCACTGTATAACACCATTAAGCATTGTTTTCATGATTATGAAAAACTCAATATGCTGACCAAGGCAGAATTTATTTTATTTAAAAAAATGAACTAAACTTTACGCTCCAACCTTTAAGCAAGGTCTACTTCAGACTCTGTACCAAGTACAAATGAAGATATTTATACACAAAAATCACTCCCCTCCAAACGCAAGATTATTAGAAAGTGGTTTATCTGGAACATTCCTTTCCAGGTGCTCCAGCAGGTGGCCTTCTCCTGTCAAATGTTGTCTCACCTGACAGGCGATTTACATAAATATTTCCTTTCATCTAGAACGAGGTTGGACTCATTATCTCACACTCATTTTCCTCATCCTTTCTTTCTTCATTCCTCGTCCTTCTTCACTCCTCCTTCGCTCTTGTCCTTTCCACTTTTTCCAACACCTTCTTCCATTCTTTGTTTATCTTCAGTTCCATTTCTTCTTTATTTCCTTGGCCTATTTCCATTTTCTCACTAGTACTCTCTTCTCCCTTCTCCATTTTCTCACTAGTACTCTCTTCTCCCTAAGGATAAGGATGATGCTAAGCAGATAGGAAGGGAGAAGAGAGTACTAGTGAGAAAAGGGAAGGAGGCCAAGGAAATGGAGACGAAAGGGGAAGAAGACACAATGAACTGGAATGGGGGACTGAAGATAAACAAAGAATGGAAGAAGGTGTTAGAAAGAGTGGAAAGAACAAGAGCGAAGGAGGAGAGGGAAGAGGAATGAAGAAAGAAAGCATAAGGGAAAACGTCCAACAACGTTCCAGATGAAAGGAAATGTTTATGTAAATCGCCTGTCATGTGAAACAAAGAGTTGACAGGAAAAGGCCGCCTGCTGGAACACCTGAAAAGGAATGTTCCAGATATACCACTTTCTAATCTGGAGGGGAGTGATGTTTGTGTATATATATATCTTCCTGTTTTGTACCAGTGCGTAATTAGAGATCGGTTAGTTCATTGAACTCTCCAGCCTAATTATTGCCTATTTTTGTGGGAGCAGGAAAAGGTTTATTATAAATTTTGCCTTGACTCATCTCACACAACAGGTCGCTAGGTGTCGGGGCTTGCCGCAAGTTGATAGCTTCCTGGAGATGAGGCCTTGCTCGAAAGAAAAGGTTTATTATCCCTTATTTCATTTGTATTTGGTACAGAGTCTGAAGAAGACCTTGCTAGAAAGTTGAAAGGTAACGTTTAGTTTATGTTTTAAAATAAAATAAATTCTGCCTTGGTCAGCATATTGAGTTTTTGTTTATTCACTGTGTCACATATTTGGATGGCACGACAAATGCTTCTCATACGGATTCGACTCTGTTTAGAAAGTGTTAGTACGATGCGCATTCTTACCCGAACGTGATCGCAGTCTTACCCCGTGCTGCGGGGAAATGCTTTTCGTTTGTTTTCTGCTGAAATACTGTTTACTGAGCTTTAGGGAATTTACTGTATGTTGGGAAAGGATAGTGCATTCTGTGGTACTTTTTCCGTATATCACTATAGATTCATAACTTCAATATAACATAATGAACAAAAACTGTGCAGTCCTGCCCCCATCTTACTCTACATATATATATATTTATATAAATATTTTCGATTTTCAAGTTTTTTTATTTGTGTCTGCAATTTGTGAATATTCAGATTTAGTTTCAATCTGTAATAAAAAAATGTTATTAAATATTTTTGTATTGTTGTATATATTAAACGCAATCTTAAAATCCCCAAACATAAACCTGACACCTATAACAAGTCCTTCATTGTTACAGGGATTAGGGAATGGAACAAACCGCCTGCACCATTGACTAACATTATTTGCAATCATAGTTTTAAGAAAAACTAATGAACATACTATTGTCCGAACAACTACATTAACCTACCATTAATAATTGCACCTGCACTTACACATCATATAACACATACCTACTATCACCGATCCCTTCAAAACACTACTAATGACTTAATACATATTTTATTTCACAGTATAGCTAAATACTAATAAATTCACTGTATTGTTCTAGCATTGCATAATATTTGTATTATCTTTATTGTATTATCATGAGCATTATGTTCATTCTCTTTCATTGTAATTATTAAATGATTGTATCTGTGAAAAGGGTTGGTTGTATGAATGGTCCATGAGGCCGAAACACCCCTGCTGAAATAAATATCATTCTATTCTATTCTATTAGCTCATATGGAAGAATGTGTGAATGTGTGAAGAATTAATACAATAAATAAATACTCTCACAAACCTCCGAACTTGAAGGTACAGTCAGCTGCAAAGGTAAATTATACATCGCTACTTTTGTTCTTGTTTTATTCTACATTGCGTGTTGCTTTAAGGAATGTGATTCTGTTGATGAGAATCAGATGTTTTCCTCTGCTTATGGACGTTTTATTTCAATCCGTGATCATCAAAGTGTGGAAAACAGGCAGAATTAAAATAATGATGGACTACTTGGACTTTTTACCACTGCACTTAACATTTTATTTACTATACTCCCAATTTTCACAGACTCGTTCTTTCTCGGGGCCTCCCAGATGGCGTAGTGGTATTGTAGTCGCCTTGTAATCAAAGGGTCTCGGTTTCGATATCCGGTGGTGGCATATAGTACTTCAGATCCCACTTTAAACTGTAGGACCATTCCCGATTATCCTTACTTAGCATAAAGTGGACCTAAAACACCAAATCAGTCAATCAATCAATCAATCAATCGTTCTGTCTCCGTCTTCAAGGTATTGCATTGTGTTGTCTACAAATATTTTAGGTAATATCTGAACATTTTATGATTTGGTGCAAGCAGTGAAAATAAGCTGTAATTCCTGGGAGGGTTATTTAACTGTGGCCGAGATTCCGCCCTGTCTAGTAATTTGAACAAGGAGCCTGTTCTTACAGTGTATTGTACAGTATAACAAACCAGTACGGTGGACAAAAGTGCAAACAATTCATCATGAATTAACCACTACTGATCAGTTACCAAGTAATCAATATGCATATTACATTACAAGAATATTAGGGTTGCGTCCAATGAATAAAATTCTAAAACAAACTTTTACATATTCCAAGCTCATATGAATACTTAAAAGCGTCACAGTAATTCAATATTCACTGGACAAAATTCAAAATTTAACTTGAATAAAACAAACGTTAAATCAAAATAAGATAAAACAACGAACGCTACATTTTACGATTAATAACTCATTTTCACAAATAAATATTTGATCAAAATATTCCATTTATGGTTGAATATTGAAACTAATATTTCTGCGCAGGTGAAAAGCAATTCTTCTGGCGCCAACGGTCTGCCTTGTATAGTGCTCTAAGATAAGTACAGCACCGAATAATGAAGCTACTAATGTCGGATTAGAAATTATAGATACTCGAGTTTGGATTACAATTAAAAATCAAACATTAGGCCTACATAAAAACGAGTTTCATCACAATTTGGCTTATTCAATTCTGGGTTAATCCATGCCAATCATTGTTTTCTTCGAGTATGTTTTCTATTTTTTATTGTCGAGAGAAGATAAAGATGACTTTTTTTAGTTTTGCAAACGATCGCTCTGTTTGAAATTTTATAAATATAAATCGGGTGGTTCGATTGTGATGAAGTTTTAGTACGGTGCAGGCAAAAAGATTTTAAACACAACTGTTAATTTTCAGATTTTTATTTTTTATCAAATACAACCTTAGTGACAATGAAGTTCGACCAGTCACAAATATAGGAGTGCATTGTGAAAGAAGGAGAACACATGCATATGCTGAACATATTTTATTGAGCAGGCTACATGGAACAAAGGAAAACATAAATTTCCGCTGCAACGCAGCAATGTATGGTGCCCACACAAAATAAAACATTTTCGTCCATCTACACGTGTCATTGAAGTTCGACCACTGTTAGAGGGGATCCTGTTTACCATGGTGTGACGCCGCCCCGTCGGCGAATAACTGTGGCAATGCGTCGGGGCATGCTGCGGACGAGTCGTTCAAGTTATTCCACATCCATGCGGTGCCATTCCTCCTGCAGGCAGGCGATAAGAGCAGCCACTGTCGTGGGTCCCCTCTGTTGCACACGTCGCTTAAGAACACGCCACACATTCTCAATGGGCGAGAGGTCGGGACTCGATGGTGGCCATGGCAGAGTTCGCACGTGATGGCGAGTCAACCATTCTCTTGTCAGCCGCGCTGTATGAGGCCTGGCATTGTCGTGTTGAAAGATGAGACGTCGCCTGTGGAACAGGTGCCTTCGCACTGTGGGAAGATGCCGCTCCAGTATGCGTGTATAGGCGTGTGCATTCACAATGCCCTCACAGACAGGTAGTGGGCCAACCCCAGATGCCGTCATGCATCCCCATACCATCACTGACGCAGGTTTCTGTACCCGACGTGCATAACATTTTGCTTCATTCTGTTCCTCCTTCCGACAAATGACTGTTTTCCGTATTTTCCCGTACACAACATTGAAAATGGATTCGTCCGTCCACAAAACCCTGTTCCACTGCCGAAATGTCCATCTCCGGTACATTCGTGCCCACCGTAGTCGATTGCCTTTGTTCAACATGGAAAGGAAGGGTTTACATTTCGCCTTGTACACTCGGTAACCGCATCGCTGTAGGTAACGGCGAATGGTTCTGGTTGACACTTCAATGTGAAAACGTTCTCGAGTCCACAGTCGTAATTCGGCCACAGAAACATGATTGTTGGTCTGGATATAGCGCCTAAATATCCGTAGGTCACGCACGCTCAGCAGGCGTTTTCGACCGGGGGCCTTACCTGCCTCTGTAGTATCCATATTTTGGTGGTGTTTGATGATGCAGTGGACGGTTGACTTGGGTAAGTTCAGTTGGCGCCCTATTTCCCGTTCACTGAGTCCATCCCGTTGCAATTCCACCACTCTTCTCCTCACGGTGTTGTCAATAGGTTTGACCCTGGCCATGGTGATGATGCACTGCGGTTCCTCGGTGCACAGCACGCGCTTATATACGGCGGACTCCCTTATCGTGTCCGTGACGTCATGCTTCCGTCGAATGCGCCACTATCTGGAATTTCCCGTATGGGTCTGGTGCCTGGTCGAAGTTCAATGTCACGCGTACCCGACGTGCATAACATTTTGCTTCATTCTGTTCCTCCTTCCGACAAATGACTGTTTTCCGTATTTTCCCGTACACAACATTCACGTTTTCGTTCTTTACGTGACCTTGGGTGCAACATGCTGGGATCACGATTCTTGCCTGCTCACACGCCTCCTCTTACACACATGCGTCACTTCTGCGGGTCATCCATCCACCGCCTATGCCTCTGTGCATTTAATCACGTATTCCTTTCTGGTCGAACTTCATTGTCACCAAGGTTGTAACCGTTCTTATCAATTTGCGAAACAGCTCTTTCTTAGTATTGGGTAGTCCTACAAATATAATAGGGGATTGTTTTGAAGCTCTTTGCATCTGCCCCGTGGTGGAGTGGTTAGCACATCGCGCTACGACACCAGGAGGCCCGGGTTCGAATTCCAGCTTGGGCCCGGGTGTTTGTGAGTGTCCATTTATCAATTTCATCATATCATAACTCATCAGCATGAAAAAATGGAAAGTGCTCCTCTGTGCCTAGCACCACGCTATGAAGGCGTATAGGGGGTGTGGGGTTAACGCCCCACACTTTCTTGATCCGGTCGTGAGTGGAGGTGATGTGATCAGTATCGCGCCCCTGACCGCCTTTACCCCCCATTTGAACCGGCCGGGGATCGAACCCGGGACCTTTAGAATGGTAGTCAGACGTGTTACCGACTTTTTTTAAAAAGGAAAGCCCCCTATGCGGAAGCTTCCCCCGTAACACTTCATTCACTCATATCATTTCATTCATATTTCAATTTCAGGACTTTTCATTACAGACAATCACAAACTTCCATGTCCGAGCCAGGATTCGAACGCGGAACCCCTGGCATCGTAGCGCGATGTACTAACCATTCCACCACAGAGGCCGACACCTGAGCCACCGCGTCCTTGAGCATGAAAGGGACGTAAAATATACCAAATCAACAAATGAGCAAAAATCTTTGGATCTGTTTTTAAAATCCATTCTCATTGTCAACTCACATTGCAAAACCGATTTTATAGAGATTTTTATTCAACGGAGCAAAGATGTACGTGGAAAGTGTCAACACCACACGCAATGACTTGCAGTGATAGCCCACAGTTTCCGCAGTTCAACGGACATTGCTGTGTGACAGTACTGCTTTAGGACTTAGAATCATTTACATACTTATGCAATGAAAATTTATTTTTGCATCGTTGTTTTTTTCCCTATATACCGATCTTACTTGCTACCCGGACTCACAAGGATGGAAACTACCAGGTGTCTGAAATGCACGTGGTTTATTGTTGCATCGTAGTTTCGGGTGCAATTAAACTGTCAGAGCAGAGGCTGAAGTTAATCTACTTCTTCGATTTCTTCACGTGGCGATGAGAAACTTCAGAAACCAATCTCGGTTAGAAAACATCCAATTAATTTAACTTTGACGGAGCAGCACGTGGGGATAGAAGCGGCAGGAAATGTGGAATGTGATTAACTCTCTAAAACTCTATAAATAAGATCAAGATCCCTTGCTCGTATCTCCAACTAGCGTACACTCTGATTACTAGGGCAAAATAAAATATGCTGTTATGACCGAAAATTTTACAAAATATTCACTATTATTTGAAAAATATGCCCTTATAACTGGACTGTATAAAACATCAATATCTAAATGTTGAGATATTTTCATATATGTACTATTTGTAGTTCAATTTATGGGCCCTGAGTTGAAACGCACAATGAATACTTTCTCTAAAATTTTCAAACAAAAATGAAAAAGATTTTGCCGCAGTTTAAAAAAAAAAAAAAAAAAGAAAAAACTCTCGAGTAAACATAGGAGTAAGAACGAATCCACTTCGAAAATGACTGTATATTTCTTGAAAATGCAAAAATATGCTGAATATGACCGAAAATCCATCAAAATATGCTCTATCATGCAGAAATGGCCAAATATGCCAAAATATGCCCTTAAAAAGCATCTTAATTTAATTAGTTTCTTCATAATATGAATTTCTGTATATTTAGTGAACACATCATCCTTACCCCCAAAAAATATGCTAAGTCGTGAATATCCTATCCCTACTGATTACGCTTCAGCCCATCCCATTCCTCATTTAGTTGTATAAGTATATAAATTTAGATCGTGTGATCATTCTAACTTTTCGACTGGTTTGTTAAACCGATGATACCAAGTCTCCTTACTACTTGGGTGTATAATTTGACTGAACATTTACTAAATGTAGCAATGGTATTATACCTAATCAAACAAGGAATAATCAAGTTGGTTTAACCTTACTTCCCCTAACTTATAGATCCCTACATAGAGTTTACAAAGTGTCTTAAAACTCACTGAATGCTTCAGACTTTCACTAATTTTTGGTACAGTAATAAATTAATAGCACAATAAGAATCATTTACAAAATACATAATTTTTAAAAGTAAAAAATCACATGTGGAACAGAAGGAAATTATTCTACGTAAATTCCGTTTCATATTCCTTTTTTTTACAATGTCTATAGTATATCATTTTACGTATTACATCAAATCTGTCCCTCCCCACAGCACATACAGAGTAACAGGATATGTGTTCAAAGCTAAACAATGGATTGCACCATAAAATGAAAGTCAGTGGAGGCGATTGGGTTCCAAAACCAGGGGCGGCAAAGACAGTTTACTTCCCTTTGTAGATAAAGTTTGGCATAGTGCAGGAGCAAACGTGGCAAGAGGTGGGGGAGGGGCAATTGGCCCCCACGACCCCCTAATCGCTACCACTGTTTCAGTGGTTAGTTATGGACAATAAAAAAAAGGTTTCCCCTTTTTAAAATATACATTGCCGTTTCTAGGGTACTAATAGCACAATTTCAAAAGAAAATGCGGCGGTATTGTTTTTCCGCCAATTCTGACTTATTGTCATTGAGTTTGTGGAAACTATTTCTCTTGAAGAGTGTGTATAATAGTACATGCTGTGTGTGGACACTTGTGTTATACACAAGAATTGTTACAGTACTAAACTTCGCACTTTTGATTTCATTGTCGTCGCATTGAGTACATTAGTTTTAGGGGACTCTTTGTAAATAAAAACAAACAGGTAAAGTTCCCCATGGATATAGCAGCGTAAGATGAAGGCACATTTAGGGGATGTGGGGGTAGCCCCCCACACATACACATTTTGGAGGCGATGTGATAAGTACCGTATAAAAACCATTATAGGGTCTTGTTAGGATCGAACTTAGGCTGTGCCAGCCTAAAGCTACTCGCTTATGTGAGAGGTACCTTGTATGTAAAGGGACGCACCCCTGTGAAATAAGGAGAACACTTTAGGGTTCCATATTTAACGCTTCGATTGACTGGTCTGGCAGGGTCATAACAACAACAGAAAGGGATGTTCGTTTACCTGTAGTTCTGGAGGTGCAGATCGTCTCTGTCGGTTCTGATGTGCAGGCACGGTCCCTGAAATGAAACTTCGATAGCGCAAAACTCCTCCCGGTAACTCCTTTGATATTCAGATCATGAATTGGAGGCAACGACTGTTAACTCGATAACTTTCTGATTACAAGTGGGGCTGAGATCTGGTCTCGCGATCTATTTAAGGGAGATTCAAATTTCCGATCGTTGGAGCCGTTGGGCGAGTTCCGTTCTGTCGTTAATCGTGCTTTTTTGCATAAGGCTGACCTTTCGTTATTTCAACTGATTTCCTGTCAATTCCCGTGTCAGCGGAGTTTTAAAGATCCACTGAAGGTTGCGGTGTAATAAGCTTGTAATAACTTCTTCCAGCACTTAAGCCGGACCCTTGGCGAAGTTATTAGTCTATTGTGCTATTACGCCAGGGATCCCGGATTCGAGACCCACCTTTGGCGTGATACGGTACAACGCTCCGCCAGCATGTACCCCCAAGGGTTATCCCCAGGCCAGGAATTTGTTGTTCCCATGTGTTTCAGGTGATATGACAGGGATCACCACAATTTTTGACGAGCGTTTCTTAACTGTTATATTACTGGATCTGGTTACCAGATCCTCGAGTATTGTTATGATGAGGATATACTAGACTTTCAAATATGACCGGGACTGATTTTTTTTTTTTTTTTTTTAGCAAATCCTTTATTGTCAAATACTTATTTCCACATGTCACCCTTCAAAGTATTCCCCTCCAAAGTCCATGCATTCTTTTCCAACGTTCTGATAGCATCTTCATGTCCTTGTCATAAAAGTTTATCGGTTGACTGCGTATCCACTCCCGAACACTGCCGATGACGGTGTCGTTATCCGCAAACCGCATGCCTTCCAAGTCTGAAGGCAGAAATCACTTGGGCCAAATCGGGACTGTATGGTGGGTGAGGCAGAAGGTCCCATTTCAATTTGCTGAGTCCGTGCATTGTCTTGAAGGAAGGCTACCCACTTCTCTTCTACTTGCATTGGATCTTTTCCTTCACTTCTGTTGTCAGGAGTTATGAGTAATAAGCTGCAGTGACTCTTCTGGTACCTATAAGAAAATTTACGAAAAAAATGTTGCCATCTTTTTTCCTGCCGAACGGGTCCTCTTCGCTTTCTTGGGTCTGGGAGAACCATAATGCCCCCACTCACGTGATGACTGCTAAGACTCATTCTCCACACGCTCCCTTCCCTCTCTGAAGTACGTACACCACTCAAACACACTGGTTCGTGAAAGACACTCTTCCCCATACTGTTGTCTGAGTCTGCAAAATTTCAGATGGCTGGACGTTTTCTCCAACGAGAAATTTGATCACAATGTGTTGTTCCACTCTCCGCGGCATCTTTTATTCGCTCATCACTCTAGCAACACTTAGACACTACTGAGCAGGTTCTAACCTGCGAGGGAGTGAGGGCGGGGGTTGTGGCTCTATTCTCCCAAGGACACGCAAACTGCTGCACATGGCAGGTTGTTTTAAAAAAATCAATCCGGGTCATGTTTGAATGACCTAGTATAAGACATTGCGTCAAAATCAATGAGATGATATGGGTTGCCTTATTTTGCAGAGGCAGATTAGACCGGCGTAAGTTCGTGTAGGAATGACATGCATCTGTAAAATGTATTCTCTATCCCGGGAATCTGTGGAGCAAGATCTCGCCCAACGATACAGAAGGAGAGAAAGATAGTCGGCGGAGTAAAGCAGTATGCGTAGCTGATAACTGTTGGCCGCATTTTCCTCGTCATGCAATAACTTTCCCTCTCACGCGGTCATTGGTCAAGCCCTCTCGAGTCACTACCTGCGCAGAGACAGGTTTTGCGTTCGCTTGTTCCAGATATTCTAGGGATAGAGTATAGCCTCGTTTGCAAAGTCAGTTCAATGCATACGAATAGAGAAAACACTTTATTCAGTAATCTGTTATCTACAGCTGCGATGCGAAAAGTGAAATTGAATTATCTATCTAAGGTGACTCATAAATATTTGCCTCCCGCCCCCCGCACCCCGCATTGTGAGATTGCTTGTCCATCGTACCAAAGTTAGCTGGATTCGTACTTTCTCCATTTCCTGGGATTTACACCAACAGTTCTTCTGGGCACCAGGAAAGGACAGGATATCAAGAGTCTTGAAAACTTTGGTGTACTGTTTGTCGCAAATATCTCTGGAGCAAGGACGCGCATAGCGGAAGAGAATGGGGAGATCGAGTGGGCAGAGCGAAGCAGTACACGCTGCTGCGAAGGCTGGTAAGTGCAGTTGCTTCCCCCCACGCAATCCCATTCCCTCTCACGTGTTTGTTGGAGCAGTCTCGCGTCACCAATTGCGCTGACTTGTATTCGTTCGCTTGCTCCAGAGATATCCTGGACAAAGTGTAGAAGTTGAGTGGTTGGCCCGAAAGCCAAGCTGGTGGTGTGGTACAAGTGAGGGGTGTCGACAAGCACCATGAGACTCATAAGTATTATAATTGGGAATTGTTTCCCAAGAAGTCATGAAAGTTTTATTGGCTTATGATAATCTTGCTTGGGAATACTTTTTTCCCCCTGAATTAGGTATGTTATTGATTTCGCCTTCTTGCATGCGGTGCTGTAATATCCTATTCTGAGGATGGCATTCGTATATGTAATTTCTACAATTAGTTTGCGGGTGCGATGGTGTAGTAGTTCTGGTCTTATTCCATCTGGATCAGGAACATTGTAGCCAATTTTCGGATTCCATGTTCAACTTCTCTATGATTCGTTGGATACCTCAACGTTCGCGTGCGCACTGCTCTAACGGGGAAAATATTTATCTACCTTTGAACTTGTGCAACGAAGTGTTTATCTTAAGGAATTGTTAATTGTTCCTCTAAAGCATTTGAGAAGACATGTACCTAATCTTGTGAGTCGTGTAACACCTCAATTAGACCTTCTATGACTCATGAACACGATGTGTTTTCAGGCGAATAATTACTCATACTGAGGGGGCCACTAAGCGGGTCTCTCTTGTTTTGTTTTTGGATAAGTGTCTTTATCTAGAGTTCTAGTTCCAAAGGGTTCTACGTGAGCGACTCCAAGTATATTGCTAACTTGGACCTCCCTAGACCTACGTTTGCAGACGAAGGCTGCCTGTCATCAAGAACGAGTGTTTCATGTGTAAGACTTGTGTGCATTCTACCCCTACTTTCAGTAAAGTTGTGGTAAGAAAATGCATTAGCTCACTGCAACATAATTTAATTCGATTTGCACGTCTGTCTAGCCTTGCGAGGAAACAATTCATTTACGATAGCCTATCGATATCTTGAAAACTAGCGAATGCTACAATTTTCTAAAACGGAAGTCTCAACAAATTGTAGTTTGAAACGTCACATTATTTAGACTAACCTGCATATGTGTCTTTAACACAAAAGTAATAAAATACCGGCAATTGATCATTTTTTAATGTTGTGATATCCTCAAATGTATTTGTGCTACAATTATGATTTGGACAGTTGAGAGGGCCTTGAAGTTTTAACTTGATGAGACATACGTACATCTTTTCGATCACCACGACTTCTTCTTTTCATAGTTAACAATCTAACCTAATCGATACTACTTATTTATTACTCAGAAATAGAAGCATTCCACCGAATAACGCTGCATGGTACATTTCAGTGAATGCGAAAACAACGGGTAAAGCCTGTTGTATGTTAATGGACTACAGTAGAAACAACATAAAACCTTATGCAAACACAGTAGCAATCTTTGGGCAGCATCCGACCTTATGACTGGCCAGCTTGTCGCCTGTTGAAGCAGGGCCGCATCATGATTTCACTGGTAACTCAGCACATTCCCAAAAGTGCCATACAGCGTTATTCGGTGGAATGCTTCAATTACTATAGATGAAAAGATAAATTTAGGAGCACATTCAAGGTTATTCAACAGGACAGGGCGCAGGCTGTAGGCTGAGTCCTGACTGTGCAGACTGGTAGGTACAAATTCTAACTTGGCATATAAATATTTTGAGGATTAAGGCCATCATAATTGTATTTAATCCATCAATTCCACAAAATATTATGTATAATTACATTGATTTTTACGTAAAATGCCTCCATTGAAAAATATACTCTAGAATTGACGTTTTATGAAACTTTGTGAGGCAACCAAATTACATGACACGAAAATCTTGGAACAAAAATTAGGTTCATAGTACGTACATGCAGAGAAGCGATGTCATGACTTGCCAATTGGTTATCTCGATTAACAACTTGTAAATGTAAGTTCTAGTTTCATGATTAAAGAACATTTTCGTGGAAACGTATAGGATTTTAGAATTATTTCGCAGGAAGATAGTACTAAACACACCCTGTTGATTTTAGCCATTACCTGTCTTGTCTATGGAAAAGGCATATAAATCATATGAATTTTAATGGTTCCATAACAATTTCCCCCTGACTGTAGAGTCAAATTTATACAGTGTCCTCCGGATTTCTATACAACAATGAAGAAACTAGAAAGGTTATGAGTAGAGCCCGGAAGTTTGGCAAAATGCCTCTTTTTATCTACTGCATATATTGATAAAAAATTTCCGGATATACGTTTTTTATGTTGTTTCGAATGTTTTAGAAGCCTTTTCATTTTGCCTATTTGGGACCCCACTGCCTATTTTTAATTATAATGCCTTTTTTGCCTTTTTCAATTAAATTTGACAATTTTTTTAAAAAATATGTTGGCATTTATTTTTCTTCCGTTTATTATGTGAATTATTTTCGCTTTATTTAAGTAATATTGAACTCACGCATGTTTCAACATTGCTGAAGGAGACAAGTGTGAGAAAAAAGTATTTCATGCTCAGTTAGGATATTGCCTTTCGGTTAACATTTCCTTGTGCATGATTGACTGCTGAAGTGGACAGGTTGATTTCGAACACAAAGAAGATATTTCTGAAATCTCCCTCTCGAACCCGAAAATTTAAGGAAGTTGCGCCTGAGCTTAGTTTACCTCCGCAACCAGTCTTGACAAGATGGGGAACCTGGATATCAGCAGCTATATATTATGCTAACAACCTTGAAAAAATCAGTGAGGTGATCGATGCTCTTCCAGAAAATGAAGCGGCTTCAATTCGTGAATGAAAAACTCCTGTGCTATTCAGAACTGAAGAATGAACTGTCGTTTATTTTTGCACATTATTGTGCATTGCCAGAGACAATTACAAAGCTAGAAAAAAAGAGGTGAGACTCTTGTAGGATCCATGAAAATCTTCGAGGAATCTATGCAGCAGAAAACAATTTGTGATATTCTAAAAGGTGAAAATGCTGTTACCAAAATGAGTCCAACTACATTAGCTTGTTTTAGGCATGTTCCAATAACTTCTGTCGAAGTAGAAAGATCATTTTCTATTATGAAAAACATTCTCTCTGACAGACGACTATCAATGAATGTTGAGAACTTAAAAAAACAGCTTGTAGTTATGTGTAATCAAGACGGAGAAAATTGAAATGCTCTTCCCAATGTACATTTTAACATTTTGCCAGAGATTATAGATAAAAGTAAGTGACTTCCAAATGTTCCTTTCTTCGCTTTATTTTGCCTTTTTTTATTTTTAGTGCCTATTTTCCACATTATAAATGCCTTTTTGCCTGCCTATTATAACGAAAATAAATGCCTGAACTTCCGGGCTCTAGTTATGAGGATAACCTAGAATCTTCACGGCCTAATTTTGAGACTTTGTTCGTCATTAATTGTGACCTGGGATTTGTGGTGAGGCGATTGTAAGTAAATCCTCGATGTATATTTCATTTTTGCATATTATTGTAAAATGTAGGTGAATATTGAATAAATCCCGTTTTTGGTACATATTTCCTCCGTCATTTTGATGCGGAGACCCACTTGATATGAGAAATATGATTCCAAGTGTTGCCGGTCAACAAAAATAACCACATAATCTCAGTCAGAAGAGAAATGCATATCTTCACAATTAAAATCCACACAATGGAACGGCTTCTCACCTTTTGTCCGCAACAATCGACATTTTCATAATGACTGCGGACATCCATTGGCGAGTAGCTCCCTTGCTCCTCCATTCAACGTTTTAATCAATGAGTTGAGTTACTGCACTTCTGGAGACGCATTGTCTCCAGGACTCATTAGTGCGAGAAGTCCTCCTTGCTGTAAATTCCGTTCAAAAAATAAAAATGCTCAATTCTCATTCCTCACAAAAAAGAGGATTGATTATTCCCTCTACAGAACGAAATGTGCCCTTCAACCATGTTATACGATATACTGGTATTCATTGCATTCGAAAGGCAACTGAGCATTTTAGCCTCACGACGCAATAAATTCAGCAAAAAATAAGGATTGTGTTAGAAAAATATGCCTGAACGCAAATATCATATTTTTAGGCTTGGATAATGTAGTATTGTATTAATGAAACGATATCTTCTTTCTGTGTCTTTCAAAGTAGCCTTTTTATTTGCTGAAAGTACTAAAACATTTTCATTTACTGAACTTGAGTGATTTGCGATGCGGAGTTTCGGAATTGATATGTCATTGTGGAAAATATGCGGGGAAACTAGACAGATCGTAACGTATTTTAAAAACAATGCAGTGTACATTTTCTTTTCCAATGAAATTAGTTCTAGCCATAAAATAAGTATAAGTATAACGAAATGCCTTATCTAACAAAACACAAGATAGCCTACAATTATTGGAACACAGAATGGACTTGAAAAAACATATACCACAATATTTTGGCTCCTAAATTGAATAGTCCTATTTATGAAGAAAATACATGTATCAGGCAAATAACAAGTATTCATATGATGAGACCACGTTACCAACATGGCTAACCTGTGAAAAATACTCTCTCTTCCTTTCTCATTAAAAAACAATTAGAGCTCAATATATTTGGATGGATTCGACAACGACAATCCGTTTCGAAGGAGTCCTAGAATTGCTTCTTAATTGACTGTTATATTAGGCTCTCCGACTGTTTCATATTCACTCAACAATTTTTCGTGGCTACGCGTATCAATGATTCCGTGCCTTAATTTCCTCTCAAACTATTATTCTATTGGGAGATCACCATAATCAAAGAAGCAATCTCATAAAAATCTAATATAAAGATCAAGGCTAAATGGAAAAGCTTCAGAGAACCAAATATTTTATTGAAATCTTAATCAACCTAAAATTACATTAAATTCGAATCATCAAGAATGCACATACAATGCATGTTATGGTTTATTTCATTATAGATCTTGTCTGGTCTTACGGCGGGAAAGCGACCAGTTCAGAGCGATAGGAAACATAGCAGCCTGTAGAACGAGGTGGGGGCAGCACCTCATCCCATGACGTCGTAACTCTCGTCGCCAGCGCTGTTGTCTGGTTGGTCTGCGGGATATTCCCCGCTCCCCACTCCCCTTGCCAGCATGTAGAACGCCCACCGTAAGAGTAGAAAAGACCAATAATTACCCATTATAATCGTCGTTGCGATTAACACTAGAACGGCAGGAGGGATCATAATGACCCCTACCTTCACTCTTTTCCTTAATAACTATCCTGTTTTTCTTATTTCTCCTCAAATTTTGGAACTCTTCATAATTCTTTGTCCCCTTTAAAATGGTATATTGAAATCTACAAAATATAATTTATTTCTGTGAAATTTCATGTTATGTCATTTCAAAATTCATTCCTGTGTCAACCTGTCTTTAGCATGTTCCCACTTGTCACAGTTTACATGTCGTCATGTAGGTAGTGTTCTTGGGCCGGGAAGGACGTCTCCAAACATGTCGCATCAAGTTGCAGTTTCTCATTGTGAAATGTTGCGAGTGTTCAGAAGTTGTTGATTACAATTTTTATTTGTAATCAGAATGTATCACAAACCACCTAAACACTTTGATTATAATATGTAAATCACATAAAATACTATAAATTTAAAATATGTTCCTATTCTAAAATAATTAGAATTTTAAATGCATTTCTTAGTTCCGGCTCCGGTGGCGGAGTGGTTAGCACATCGCGCTACAACTCCAGGGGTCCCGTGTTCGAATCCTGGCCTGGGCATGGATATTTGTGAGTGTCCGTTCATCAATTTCATCATATCATCACTCATCCCCATCTTCGCAAATTAGCCAAAAGTGGCACAAAAAGCGAAGTAAAATAAAGCAAATCAAATCACAAAAATCACAAATCGCATTTCTTAGGACGGTTCGAAATGACCCCTTTTCGCTTTTCTAGGAGGTATCAGGTCCTTCACCGTTCTAGTGTTAATCATAAAAGGTTCAAATCCTTTAAATAAAAAAGGATGAATATCCAAACATACGGAAAATTTGAAAACGTAGTTTCTGATGCGTTATTGTCACGTCACATATTGTCGAGTGAGAAATGCCAATCAAGATAATTTGTATTCCCATAGGTTAGGATTTTGAAGTTACGTCTCCCTTACCCCGCTGTCCCTTATAGCTAACTGTAACATTACGGTGTAAACAACCCTGGAATGCACCGTAATATTCTTCCGTTTCCTCCTTCCCTTACACGTTTGGCGAAAGCTCTACTTTATTGCTGGGATCCAAGTGGCTCGCCCAAGATAACACCTACGCTCAAGGCATTGCCAATTTCCTAGCTTCCGGCGCAGGATGGAGTTTGGGCGGCAGCGACGTTTTCTACATAGGGTGCATTCCAGAACGAAATGTTCTATTTCAGAGGACGGAAGCCGTGGCTAGGATTTCCCATTGTTTGCGATGATGCGTTACGTGATGTATGACCCCCGGAGAGGCAAAGTTACGAACAATTGCTCTCTTGCCAAGTCAAATCCGCCGCCGCAAATCCTCTTTCCCTCCACGAAAGAAGTAACTTTTGCAGTAAAAAGAGACACAGAAGAAGCAGGCAGTGTGAGTTATATGTTTATGCACTTATCTGATATATGTTATATATTTATACATGGTGTCGCAAAACAGCTTCAACAACGCTCGGGTTGATATCTTAAAAACAAGTAACTTTCCCCTTTAAACTTTACCTCGAAAGCGCTTAGTTTCTGCGCTATAAGCGCTTAAAATCTATCCTGTATGTATGCAACCCAACAAACGCTCGCTCTTACATAACTTCCAGGGACGCGTGGCAGGGTTGCCACTAGCATTCCTCGTTAGGAGAGACGACTTGAAAACAACAACTTGGGAGTCTTGCCTGAACAAAATCCAACATAATAATGTTATTTGGGACTTTCTAAGAAGCATTAACAGTATTTATAAACTCTCCAAAACAAAGAATAGGCGGACTGAAATTCAGGACTATTCATTCTAAAGTCTCCGTAGTTGATTGATTGCTTTGTATTATTTTTCTTCGCTTTTCTGCCACTTTTGGCAAATCGCAAACATGAGGATGAGTGTGATGATATGATGAAATAACAAATAACACCGATGTCTAGGCCCGGATTTAAACCCGAGACACGTGGCTTCATAGCGCGCTTTTCGAACTTCACAAGCCTTGTAATTAAGGGGTCCCGGGTTCGATACCCGTTGGAGGCACATAGTGGTTCGGATCCCACTTTAAGCTGTACGTCCAGTTACGATTAGCCTTTCTGTGAATAAAGTGGACTTAAAACAACAATTCAATCAATCAATCGAACATCACGACGGAGTGTTCTGTGTGTTATGCAATATCAACAATCGCAAGGGATACGTAACACAGGGGAAATCGACGAACGAACAAATGCACGCATAATGTGTTGGCGGCCTCGTTTCGAATACTCAGATTGTTATGTTGTAACAACGTATTTGAAAATTATACCTATGTTTGCTAGCGTTATTGCTAATCGAGTTCATTACAAAAAGCGGACAAACAAGACATCAAAAAATTTCTCTGCGGAGCTTTTTGCTATCTTGTTTAAGTCATTTTTCATTTCGAGCGCTGTCAGCTGTCAGTCAGTCTATTTTGTCTGTATCTTTTTTAAAAAATATAGTAATAATAATCCATTGTCATCAATTAAGAACACAAATATGTAATGGAGGGTTGTAAAAGTAAGTAAAGTACTCCCCTGTCCTTTGTACCACGCCAGGAAGGCGTGTAGGAGGCTGTGTAATTAGGGCCCCACACTTTCTTGATGACGGCCGAAGGTGGAGTGATGTGACCAACACCACGCCCCTTGCCGCCCCACGCTCCTACCCACTTTATAGACGCTGGGTGGGCGGCGGAGCCGCTTGAAAAGGTGGAAAAAATTTGAACTTGAAGGTGGCGATATTAAACCAAAGGCAAATAGTGCGCGCTGCTGCAATCACAACATGTCGAGCGATGGTCACATTCAATTTCTAACAACAAACAACGGTGCTGCGTTGTCGCCACTGGACGAAGGAGGCGGCCGAGAGAAGAAGAATCCACCCACCCCTCACGCCTGGGGAGCGACACAGGGACTACATGAGACGGATGGAGCGGCGTTAGGAGGAACAAGCAGTATTAAGTAAACGATCTCAGCTCGATCCCCAGGGAGGACCAAAAAATGTTAAAGAAACAACTTTAAACAAAATTCCCAAAACAAGAAACTGACATCACGGGAGTTTCCCTTCTGGAGATTTTTAATTTACTTAAGAAAGCTTATCTGATCAAATTAGATCAAATAAATGAATCACCGCTGGAAGCCAGTGGAATTGGGCTCGGGACTGAGATTAGAATTAGAATTTAAGATTATAATTTAACAACAACTAATATATGTATGTTCATTGCGTTCAATTAACTTACACAAGTTGTACGCTTAGCATGGTTAAACATATTCTATTTTTCTTATGTAATATTAATATGTTTATATTTCTTGTACTTTAAACATATATAATTGTAACAGGTGAAGGTAATAAAGGGATATTTTTAGTTTCATAAACATTAATCACGTACTTTTACTCCCGTTACATTGATTAAATAATTAAATAATAATGTAATAAAACAAAAATTCTTATAATTTAGTCATTTACGTTTTCCAAATTAAGTTATATGATGTTATTCTCATACTTGGAACAAATTCAAAATTTTTAACACCGACTCTACCAGTCTAAAATAGTTAAATATACAATATGATATCAGACTTGATTTTCGTAGATATGACCCCTGGTAGTGAGACGGGCGTGATAGGATGCCATATTATTTTAATTAGGCTACACGTTATCCTATTTTTGGTATTTCCAACGAACTCTATGCAGGAAACATAATGCACGGCCCTTAGAATAATGTAGAGACGCAACGACAATAAAGCATCGTTCTTCACACGGACATTGCTCCTTGTCGGTCGTGATCCCTTGTCCCCTCCCTGGAATGCAGACGCTGCACTCTTGCATGGACGTGTGCCAGATCAGCAGTTGTGCACGCGGCGGTAACGACCCTAAAGAATTCAAATACAAATACAAATATCACCCTCCAAAATTTTAATTTTATGAATAGCAATCAGTGTGGGCGCAGGATGCGGCCTTTCTTTGGGCTCCCTGCTCTGGTATGCCAGACTGGGGTTCTGGACTTGTGAGTTGGGTTCTGTGGGTTTGATGAGGAAAATAATCTTGTATATCAAACAGCTCTGGAATGCCAGAACGGAATCCACTGCGACTCCAAGATTATGCATGCTTGTCTCACTACCAGGGAAACGTTATCGAGAATGTTATTGAAGACGTTCTTCATGATGTTGTTAAAATAATATTATTAATATTGTTATGTAATGTAATGTCACTCACGAGGTTCATGTCATCTGTTCTGGATCCCAGAACAGAAATAATATCACATAAAGTATTGTATACATCAATTATATCATGTATATATATATTCCTTGTATAGCATTAAAATTTATTATTATACCTATTTTAAAATGCAAATAGTAATAAATAGAGGAAATAAAGTCGGGGGAACCGTCAAATTCAGAGCAACTGACGTCCTGGTATATTTTTAGGAACCAGGACAATAAGACCATACCCTCGAATGTAGGCGGGAGGAGCCGGGCTTACTTCGGGGATTCCCCCCTTATTACATGTATTGAATAGCTGTAATACGTATATATTTGTTGCTTATAGATGATAATTGTCTAAATTATATGATAATGCAAATTCAATATGTAATGTAATAATGTAATAAAGGGAATTATTATTATTATTATTATAACGGTGCGACATTGTACTGGGCCCCTGTTGCAACCGGTATAGACCAGGAGATGACACGGAGCGATGCCTTACTCTCGTTCATCTCTTCCACCTTAAACTTTCCATCCTTAAACTGACGCTACCATCATCCATCCGGTATGTACGTATTTCCTGTAAATATTCACAACACTGATACATTCAAGCAGACTTTAAATTAAAGTACATAATCCGATTACTTGGCACAGAAACAAGCTACTA
Source organism: Lepisma saccharinum (assembly GCF_977018435.1). Lineage (NCBI taxonomy): Eukaryota > Metazoa > Arthropoda > Insecta > Zygentoma > Lepismatidae > Lepisma > Lepisma saccharinum. Next base: position 10,863,399 of record NC_139242.1, read on the forward strand.
TGCGTGATAAATATATATCCTACAATTTCAAAGCGAATCACAAGGCAAGTAGCTGTAATGACCCCGAGTTGACCATTACTTCGTTGTTTTATATTATTATAACGAATATTATTATATAATGGCTTATTCTATATTATATTATTATCTCATGTTTATTAAAGTTTCATGTATTTGACAGTTATTAAATTAATAAATATTATAGTAATGTCTTCAGCCAATTTTCCAATATGGCCGCCTTTATAATCGTTAACTTCTTATACTGATATGTATAGAAGTTATACAGCGGCAAGTTTAAGCAATTTTTATATATTCAACACCAATAGTTTGATTTGCTTTTAAATATTCTAAAGATTGTCGTAAGTTTCATTACAATCAGGTTAGTGTAGGCTAAGTTCTTAATTTCTGAATTAAATTCCTTATATCTATTCGTTGTTTCATGTTTTTGGCAAACGCCATTATTTTCTCTTATATTTTGAAAGCCATTGTTGATTTATTTAAATTCTTGTGGTGGGAGAAGATTACGCGTTCCCATTTGCATTGTTGCCATCTCATACCAAAATTCACTGTGCCAGATGAATGTTCATTTCCAATATATTACTGTTTTCTTTTACCTACTTTCTGGTATTAAAAATTTATTGTGTTTGATATCACTGTGTCAGTGGAGAGGTATAACAGCTTTCCAGAGAACGGTTAACAGTTGAGCGGAGAGATTTTGAGAAGCAAGAGGTGCTTTGCGTTGGGGCTTACGTATCTCTCGCAAATCAAACTATTGGTGTTGAATATATAAAAATTGCTTAAACTACCGGTCGAAATTATTTTAATTGTATTTTAGTATTACGCGATATACGTGTGTGTTTCTAATAAACGCTGATTGGAACATATTGCGATCTTCTTTTATTTCAAAAGTGTAATACGTTCTTGTGCAATACCTGGATCGGGAGAACAACATCGTGGGTTCTCATTGGACTTCGCCTATGGATACAAGAGAAGGGAATGCAGTATCTCAGCCCAAACCCTAGGATTAACCAGCATGCTCTGCTGAACTAGCAAGGTAAGTTGTATAGTCAAACCCAGATATTTCTGCCGCGATCGGTACAGTAGAAAGGGAGAACCAGTGTTGCTAATCTGCTGGATAGGAAAAATCGCTACAGTGGGCCGAGGCACAGCTGTTCGTAGAACAAGGAAATTAGAGAACTCAGCTCTATCTAACGTTGAGTTTTAAACGCCATGAATATTAAACAGGGCTGTTATTTATATGTGCTAACAAGTGGCTCCTTAATGTGGACTCATCCTTGCGTAAAATTACCCAAAATGATGTAAAGAAGACTTCTTCATAGTGATTTCAAATAAAATTAAACAATTTATTATTTTTCCGTTGCATTAATGAACCTGGTGGCATTTTAACTCTTCACTCCCCATAAGCACGTCCACACTGGTACTGGAACTGCAACGACATGTGATACACGACTGACATTACCGCTGGTTTCAGAACTAATAACACTGTTCTACACACGTTTTGTTACAGAAATGAGAGTACGCAATCTTTACTAATATGAGGATACTGAATACGGAAGTGTTTAAAGTGGAGGAAACAGAGTTATGCTTTCCCCCAGTTAAGTGAATTATCATAAAGCATCACCACCAGCATTAAGTTAATTTGCATCTGTCTTTCACGGCATCTCTCATCTATGTTTTCACGCTTTAATTTAAAAATTTCAATTGTATTAATTCTTCCCAAGTGCCCCCTGGCCTCCTTTTGCGGGCGCTCTTAATATATTTATTAAGTTATGCCCATATTAATTATGATTAATTGTTATGTAACATGAATTATGCTATCATGAAAATAAGAGCAAACGCATCACTTATGGGTAACATGAATTATGCCGTAACTCAAATTAAGAGCCAATCTTAGAAAATAAAATTCGTATTCGTGTTCAGGAGGTCAATTTCCTTTCTGTAACAGAAAAAGTGAAAATTTGTAAAACAGTGTAATTTGCGAACGTGTTAAACAGCGACAATTGGACCACAAACACTCCTCCTTAAGCAGTATTATTGCCTGTCTGTGATGGCCGACAGTCGGCTGCCTTTGTTGTACATTTACAAACGATGCCGGCTTCCGAAACAAGAATAAGAAGTAGGCTACATACAACCTCTGACAATAAAGTTCGGTGAATGATCCTGAATATCGAAAGTCGATGAATTCTTAATGAAACCTACCTTACTGTCCTTCGAAGTAGTCCCCTCCCATGGCTATGCACCGTTGAGAACGCTGCACATGTCCTGGAAACTTTTAGAAAAGTCTTCTTTCGGGATGGTGTTCAAGACCCTCGTCACGTTCCGTTGGATGTCCGGAATATCCTCAAATCTCTGACCTTTCAAAGCGATTTTGAGGCGTGGGAAGAGAAAGAAATCTGGAGGATTCAGATCCAAATTTCTTGCAGTGCATTGCTACAGAGGATGAGAGCTGGTGTGTGAGGTACGACCCTGAAACGAAACGCCAAATCATGGAATGGCGTTCTCCTGCATCACCCCGTCAGAAGAAGGTCAAGGCGTAAAAATCACGCGTCAAGACGATGCTTATCACTTTCTTTGACAGTGATGGCATGATCCACAAGGAATTCCTGCCGGAGGGAACAACAATTTTTCCGCCTTGGCCTTGAACACCATCCCGAAAGAAAACTTTTCTAAAAGTTTCCAGGACATGTACAGCCGTTCTCAATGGTTCATAGCCATGGGAGGGGACTACTTCGAAGGACAGTAAGGTAGGTTTCATTAAGAATTCGTCGACTTTCGATATTCAGGATCATTCACCGAACTTTATTGTCACAGGTTGTATATTGTCACCACACGATAAGCCGCGCGGCTTTTTCTTTTGATATGACCTTGTCACCCATCAAAACATGCCAATTTTAACACAAAAAAAGAACCAACATGCATCGCATTAAGCAGCAAAAATAACAGCTTCCATCATGCTCATGCATCCACATAATTTATTTCTTTTGAGCAATTCTAAAGTGATGAAATATGAACAAAGAACTGGAGGCATTATGGAATTTAACGTTCACTAACCAAACACATGCACTTTCACTTACACACACGCAATACACGCACACAATGTCAAACCAGTCAAATACTTAAAATAAAAATATGGTGTTTACAATCCAACAAAACTAACCGTCATTTTGCCTTTCTCCTTCCATAACAGAAATAGTGCCTCATATTTACATTTGGCAATACTAGTCACTAGCTAGCCAATGAACATGCACTGCATAAAGAAGCAACAACTACGCCATGCGGGCCTCCCCCATGGCGCAGTGGTAGCGTCATTGCCTTGTAATCAAGGGGTCCCGGGTTCGATATCCGGTGGAGACACAAGTGGTTCGGATCCCACTTTAAACTGTAGGTCCAGTCTAGATTAGCCTTACTGTGCATAAAGTGGACTTAAAACACCAACTCAAACCCAAACTACGCCATGCTATATTGCCATATTACCGTCCCTGCCGAACGGTGTGAACCGCGAGCTGGAGCGATATTCAATTTTTTTCAATGATGTTTGCGCGAGTGTGTCCAGGAATGGAATGACAATATGGCAACAATGGCGAAGGTTGGCGAGCAGGGTAGAACACGTGATGCTGAGAGATAGGGAGACGAATCGAAAAATGGGTTCTCCGCAACGGCACAGATATGTGTGTTGCGCTTTTACATTGCAGTGCATCGCTACGAGGACGTAGCATAGCATATCGTTATATCTATTACGATCATCCTGTCAAAAGTATTTATGGTACAAACAATTCCATAAACGTACGCTGTTTCCTCGTCTATTACCACGATATCTGTAGACAATTGTAAGAGAGAAGAAGGTCGAAGTAGAATTGGACACCTTAGAAGTTAGATAACCTTCTCCAACGGACAGAAACACGCCAATCCTGTTAGCCTCTTTGGATGAAGGAAATTGGATGTCGCTCAGGATGGTATCTGGAACAATGCCACGCAAAGTCCGGCGGAATTCAGATTTCACGTGGAAATTCACGATAACAAAGGGGGACCGGTTGGGATGTGTTCAGGCAGGTCTCCTGTTCATCCTCCAGAAAGCACCACAACATTCCGGTTGGGGATTGCTGCCATTTTGAAAATGAAATTCACCATGTTGGATTTCTGTACTTGTTGCTCTGTGAACTACTTTCCTACCTGAAATAAATTGAGGATGAAAACAAATTTATTTGAACTCCACTCTCCCCCCCCCCCTATTTATTACTACAGACTGGTACAAGTAATATTTTGTCAGCTTACTTCTTGCGTATTTTCTTGTTCTTTCCTTGCTGCAAAATTGGATATCAGTAAAGTTCAACTGACCTACGAGATTGCCTGAATTCTTAAAATTTATTGAAAGAGGATCGGTCACAACGCATAGTGGTTATTTTGTCGCGAATAAATGAAAACCACAATATATAAAATAACAAAAAAATCGAATATAGAATAATTAGATGCACATCTGAGGCCTCATTGTATTTCAAATCCGGTGTTTACTTGATACAAATATAAAAAAGTGAATTCCTGAATTAAAGTTACCTAAATGCAATTTTACCTTTCACAATTTTGTATGAATAGTCCATATCACTTAATAGTCACTGAGGCAAGGTGGAAAATCTCACGCAACATTCGATGTCCAGTCACCAGGCCTCGGTATATTTGGTATTGCAACACACACGCACACATACATGTACGTTCCTTGCATGTATGTATGTAATCAGTGGCCCAATTATTTAACGGGTGTACAAGCTGTAACCCCCTCATGTAATTTGACAGGAGCAAGGTGCTGCTGGGCAAATAAACAATTTTTTTATTAGCTAAACACAAAAAGTTTTCTTTTTCTTATTTACAAACCTTATCTCCCTTTCGAAAAGAATTAAAATCACTGTAAACTTATTGTAATATATATTGGTACCAGTCAGTTACTTGATATTCTCTAAGGGCATAACAATGAGTACAAAGTGAGTGTAATATGGTTGATTGTGATAATGTTTGGTTTTGGTTTAGTCTTCAGCTTCTATGTACACAATTCTAAAAAAGTAATGGATTGAAAGATAAGGTATAAATATGATTCAGAAGAGTAGCGCTGAATTTCACTTCCGAAATTTTTAAATTGGATTTTCAGAAATTATATAATTTCACTATAAAATATTAGTTACATTTTATCGAAACTATACGGTAAAGTTTGAAAATTTAAATTTTTATACAATAAGTTTTAGGAAATACATTTTACATCGGAATGAGTAAATGACAAAGCTTGTTCTGAACTCATCTTTAACGGGAAAAAAAGTAGGGAATCCGGGCAAAATTTTAACATACTTTAAAATGTGTGATCAAGTTGTCTAAGTATTGAACGTTCAAAGCTGAGCAAGAAAATACACAGCTGCCTATTTATGACAATTTATGGATATGGTCATTCGACAATCCTCTAAACAATTAAGGTGAAATGTCGGAGAAATAAGTGAATGTTCTTGCATTTTACTGCAATTCCCTGATGGCAGAAATTCGTTAGGCTTCGCCGATTTTCTGCACCTACCAAAAATTGACAAAATCAAATGATCGCATATGGATGGAACTCGATGTTTGTAACCCCCAAATGACAAACGTTCCTGCGTCATTGATTAAGGGTACCTAACGTTGCACAATATTGACTTACATTTCTTCTTTTTATTTCGAAACGCTATTCGGTAGAGCTGACCAGCAGCCAGTGAAATAAACGCACTTCTGAAAATATTAAAGAACATTGTATACGATAGATTTTTTAAACTAATGACTTCAACTTTCACGACCGTAAAATTTTTTTCATTTTCTTTGAATGGCATATTCTCTTCACAAATACACACTTTTAAATTTGTTTATACTAATTATCGTTACATGGTAACATAAACACAAAATTACACTTAAATATATCTATATTTACACGACAATTCTATACTGCACTAGATCAAACGTCGATCTAACACCCTCGTTTAAAGAGCACGCGCAGTGGTGTCAGATATGGAAACTTTCGTTGCTGCAAACTGTGAGAACTTACCAAACATCTTTTAAATTATCGCCAGGCATAACAAATGACTGGAGTAACATTTCAGTGCAAATGTTTGAGTCTATGGAGTTTTTATGATAAGTTAAACTCAGTTCAAGGAACATATTTTATGATTATTAGCCTAATATTCTAGTCATTAAAATTAAATTCTAAAAATCATGTTTGTAGCGTAAAGGTTGATCAAACATGCATGAGTCAAAACGGTAAACATTATCCCATTCGAAGGCCTTGCGAAGAAAAAAAAATGGGGAAAAATTTTGACAAGGGTCATGATTTCCACAAAGGTGTATGTATGTGTGAATATACATACATACATACATACATACATACATATATATATATATATATATACACACATCTGATAAGTGTATAAACAAGTATACACAAAGTATCTAATTCTACACATTATTTCTCTATGAAGTGTTTGTCTTCGAGATTATGGAATTTTTTTTTCCACATTTACAAGACATTTCCAACATTTATAGTGCAGGAAAGGTCGATAAAAAAGCACTTCTACTACCATTCGAAATTTTCCAACTGTTCAAGGCGCCATCAAACACATCCCCTCTCGACACGCTCTTGTGCCATTCATTTCCTCCATGCTCTTTCGCAGGTGGGGAGAATTGTACCCCCGAGCACCAAGAAATATATTGTATTGTTGCTTACTTAACTGTATTACCTACCAGTCTGAGTTCCTCGCGACGATGAGGATGGATAATTGAGAGGAAAACAAACAGGAACACCAATAATTAAGACTCGAACCAAACATCGACACCGTGATCTATTATGGACGAACGCTCTTAGACACACACACGCACTATACTATACTTATGCGTGCACAGGCGGGTCTAGAAAATGTTTGTAGGGAGCACAGTAAGCATACACATTGTGTTTGGAGATAAGTACGAATGTTTTCAAATTAGTGATGAGAAGCAATGATGTGTCCATGGGAAGAGATGGCAAAATATCAATCTCCGTCATATAGTGGTTAGCGTGACGCGCTACGAAGGCAGTGGTCCTAGTGTCATTGTGTTTCTTTATTTATTTCATTCAAACAGTCATAATTAGCCTACAGAGGTTATTTCTATCCAAAATAAACGGAATAGGAATGAAGATTGCAAAATTTAATTCGTAATGATTATCTAGATAAAGAAGCAACTTTAAAACGTGAGAAAGAATGGAGCCTCCCCGCTGCACAGTGGTTCAAATCTCACTTTAAACTGTAGGTCTAGTCCCGATTAGCCTATCTGTGCATAAAGTGGACTTTAAAAAATAACAATTCACGTGAGGAAGAATTGAGTAAATGTATATTTACCTTGTGCTTAACCATATCATGAAGAAATAGACAGGGTAGGTAAGAAAGGCAAACACTCACGTATTACACATCGATAGGCACAGCAAGCAATAATGAAACGAAAGGATATCATTGACTTGAACAATGGTCTTTCGGATTCTTGATAACGTTGTCTACGAGTATTACAAAAGTCTCCAATTACTTACTTATTTTATGTTTTAGTAGTAAGTTCGTGTAGCATACTGGTGTTCCCTTCCCAACGTTAAGTGGAGAGACAAGTTTCTATTCGTGCAAGCGTTTCTCTTTTATTTATTGCAAGATTGAAAAACAAAGAACGGAAATGTGTACATTAATTGAAGTCCCAAATGCCACAGGCTGTTGTGCTTCTTCCTCCGTCTCCATCGATTGGTGTCCTCGAAGTGTAGGATTTCGAATCCATTTCCACGTTTCTCGGTCAGATGTTTGTTTTTCGCCAGAATGTTTTCCCTTCCTAATCACTTATTTGTCTTGCTTTGAAAACCGGAGTGTTTCGATCGAGCTGCCTCGTCCACGCTACTCATTTATTTTCAGCGAAGCAGTCGCCTGAAACCTAAAGAGATCCTTGGCCGAGCGATAATGTTTGTTTTTATGTTTATCGATTACTTACAATGGAAAAGGGTTTCCTCTTCAAATGGAAGCCTTTCAGAATGAGAAAAAGAAAAACTAATCCTCCATGAGATCAAGTGGAAGAGGGTTGGTTTTTAGATCGCAAGGCAGGAAAATGAATTAATAACTGATGCAAAATGATGTTCGAAGGTGATGGATAAAATCATTCATCCTGTGCGCAGGATATAAAATACGAGTGCCAAGTATTCGGGATAAGCCAAGAGAAAATTGGACAGTTTTTGAAATGAAATTCAAACAAATGTAATGTAAGTTAATGCTAGTAAAATATTATCTTTAGAAATTGGTCAACTCAAGGGGCATTTACATTCCGACCTCTCCTGCGAATATATACACACACACAGGGTGTATCATAAGTAATAGTGCAAACAGACGAAGTTGAAAGTACACGATAATAGAAGCAAAAAAGTGTCAGTAAACATGGATCTGCAAACGAACCGTTTTCGAGATAATTGCGAATGTGTGGTTACAGCCCACCACTGACTTCATTGTTATTAAACGTCGTCCCAGTTGGTAAAATGCTAATAATACAGTAAGAAAAGTCATTGGAGTTATCATTGCTTTCAATGAACATTCAACTTACTTTATCAAACGTTAGTATGCTACATGTTACAATTACTGTGCATTCGTACCTGTTAAAGGAGGTGTTCAAAGTGTCGTCCTTGCATCTGGATGCAATACTGTACGCAATTCCGCACTGAGTTTCGAATTCTTTCGAACACCCCCTGTTCATTTCGGAATTGGTCACAAGCATGTACAATTCTCTGTACTGATTGTATCCATCCTGTTTGATTACAACGCCACCTCTCGGTAATGTTCTGTTTTGTAAGCAAAGAGCAAACCTCGGAACGTGCAAGGAATGAAACACTCTGGGATTACAAAATTCAATCAGTGACGGCTTCTAACCACACATTCGCACACATTATTAGCATTTTACCAAGTAGGACGACATTTACAAACAGTGAAGTCAGTGGCGGCTTCTAACCACACATTCTCAATTATCTCGAAAACGGCTCGTTTGCAGATCCATGTTTACTGAGACTTTTTTTGCTTCTATTATCGTGTACTTTCAACTGCGCTATTACTTATGATACTCCCTGTATATGTCTGTGCCTAAAACAGTTTCTGTGTCACTTGAATACCAGTGTTTTCTCAATGTCTATAAATACCTAGGTATATACCTATCTATTAGAGACATAAGTATATGTATATATATATATATATATATATATACATATATGTGTGTGCGCATATGGTCTGTCATTTATTCATTTATTTATTTATTTAACAGAAGATTCGAAATATACTGTCAGCCATTTTACATTGGAACATGTTGAGGGTCTTTTCTACTGTTACGGCGGCCGATCCTAATACTGGCAAGGGAAGTGGGGAGTGGGGAAGCGCGACCAATCCAGCGCGATAAGAAACGCAGCAGCCAGTAGAACGAGATTTACGTAGTACTCTTTCCCACCGCGTCGTGTCTCTCGGCGCCACTGCTGTTGTCTGGTGGGTCTGAGGTGGTAACCCCGCTCCCCACTTCCCTTGCCAGAACTAGGACCGGCCGCCGTTAGAGTGGAAAAGACCAATAACAACAGAAAATAACGACAAAAGTAATAATATAAAACAACAAAAATAATAACAATAAAGAAATTACATGTGGTTAATAAACTTAAATACTTTTAGTTAACGTTCTTTTAAAACGTGCCAAATTTTCAAAATTGTTTGTTTGACTTTATTATATTGGCTGGGCAGCCTATGGAACATGGAACGCTGGATGAGGCACAATCTTGGCTTCTGAGAAGCGAAGAGTTGAGTGCTTCTTGTTGGAGCGTCGTAAGGAAATTTCCTGAAGAAGGCGGTCACTTCTGATGTTGCCATTCACTATTTTATGCAGGAATGCATGGTCTGCCAGTCTACGCCTATCGTGAGGATTTTGGATATTTAACATTTCCAGAAGGGTGGACTTATGCAAGTGTTTTGTGGACGGAATTCGGTGTCGAACAGTGGCTAGAAAAGAAAATAGGACGGAGTTTATTCTATATAAGTTTTAAAGGGGCATGCCATAGACCAGATCGGATAGCAGTATTCAATTTTTGGTGAAACAACAGACTTGTAAAAAGTGCTGACAGCAGACAGGTTTTCGGTAAAACTATAGAGTAGACCCAGCACAAGCATGGAACCCTTAGTGACTGCGGAAATGTGCTGAGAAAAGGAAAGTTTCTCATTAAATATTGATTTATTGATTGAGTTATTGTTTTAAGTCCACTTTATGCACAGTAAGGCGCTAATCTCGACTTAATCTACAATTTAAATTGGGATCTAAAAAACATTGTTCCTCCACCGGGTATCGAATCCGGGACACCTTCATTACAAGGCAACAGCGCTACCACTGCGCCATCGGGTAGGCCATTCTCATTGAATATGACGCCCAGGCCCTTCTGTGCGTCATAAGAATTGTGATGAAATGTAATAGTTAGTCGAAAGACAAAACTAAACTCACAAGGTTGTAAATAAACTGTAAAATTCACCCATTGATAAGTCATGTTTGTGTAAAACTATATTTACTGTGATAAAATGACTGCAGTTATCATGAAAAAAAAACACAAAAAAAACAAGGGAGACATGATAGTTTTAATTTATGTAAGAAGTCAGATATTGGTTGGTTTCTTTGTATATTTCGCAGGATATAACCCAGAGAATGTCTAGACAAACTTCATCTTCTGATCAAGGGGAAAATCCTGTGAAACTACACCAACGCGATTTCTAAGGGATAACAAAAAAAAAATGTGATCTTCGTAAGTTTATTTTGATCGCAGGGGGGGAAGTTTATAACCCCTCGATCACATAATCTTGTTTTTTGATTTGTGTAAGTGTGCGATTATAAAGAAAAGGCTTGGCAACAGTGAATGTACGTCAACAGTGATGTCATTGAAGGGCGCTGATTGGTGGAAGAGTGGAGGAGTACGTGCAGGACGATAACTGCTCTTGTCTATCGGCAGCCATGGGAGAGAGAGAGTCGCCTTGTCTTCAATCCCCAGTCTAGTTTTCAGTTAAGTATTATTGGTTTGATCTTTATTTCTTTGTGCGTGCATAAGTGTATAAATTGCTAATTGATTAAGTGATCATTCCAAAAGAAGTTTAATTTGATTTAACTTTCATATTACCATTTTGAAGAAAGGAACTACTGTCTCTCTCTCATGCACGCTCCCACTGAATGTGTGACCATGTGAAATAGTATCTTCAGTAACTAAACCAACAATATGTAACTAAGCCACTGATTAATTTGAATAAATGTGTAGTTATCATGAATTGTGTGTTACTCAAATTTTGACTACTGCAAATCTGGTTACTGTTCGACCGAGTATTGGGGACCTCTTATGGGCCCAGTTCTGGTAGGAGTTCAGCCCCGAAAGGCGGTTGTAGCGGCAACTCTATGAACACAATTATTTTTTATAGGGTATTTTGTATTTAATGTGTTTTTCTTTAAGGATAAAGTCACCATGGCACATTTATGATGGTTAAGTTTTAAGTTCCAAAGTTCACACCAATTTATTAGAGAATTTATATTCTTTTGCAGAAGTGCCGTGTCACTGAAATTAGAGGCTTTACTATATATTTTACAATCGTCAGCGAACAAGAGAAGATTTTTGCATGAGTCGGAGAGATATTGTGGAAAGTCATCAAGGTACAGTATGAAGAGAAGAGGTCCAAGGGTACACCAGAAGATACAGATTGATAAGAAGAAGAGATCACATTTTTTTGTCTGTTTTGGAGGTAAGGTTTGAGCAGAGATAAAATTTTTCCATGAATATTGAATCTGTGAGATAATTTATGAAGCAGGTAATTGTGGTTTTCAGAGACAAAAGCTTTCTAAAAATCCAGATATATTACATCCAGTTGAAAATTTTCAGATATAGAGTGGATAGCGTCAGATAGTAAGATGCTCAAGTAAGTTAATCAGGAGCTGCCTGGTAAGAAGCCGTGCTGTGCTGTATTCATGTATGGATAAGTAAATTTGTAGAGTCGGTCCTTTATTATCTTTTCATAGGCGATGGAAAGTGGTGAAAGAAATTAAATAGGCCTATATAGAAGAAACAGCGCCCTTGTCTCCAGATTTATATAGTGATACAACGTTGGCCTTTTTCCATGAATCTGGAAATGTACCCTCATTGAAGCATCTGTTTAATAAAATAGAGAATGGGGTAGCGAGAGAAGAAGCAGTGTTTTTGAGTAAAATACAAGGTATTTCATCGGGACCATTTCCTCGATTTTGGGGCATTGAAGATAGGATATATTGCACTTCTTCTGGATACGTGGAGAAAGATGTTAGAGAGTGACGGCAAACTGGAGTGAGGTTGGGAAGAGATGTATTTGAGGATGCATTTATGGAGAATAAAGAGTTAAAAAGATCAGCTCTGCCAGGGCCCTCTGAGTATACTGAGTCATGATTTACTTTGAAAGGTATTCGGGAATTTGCCTCCTTGAGTAAATTAGTGACCAAAAACGTTTGAGATTTGTTTTGATGTTATTTGTAATGGCACTGTATTTAATTTTCTGCAGTTGTCTGGAGTGGCGTTGTAAGTCGGTGATAGTTTTTGTGTATTATTAGGATTTTTTTTTCAAGAGACCCCAGGCCTTCTTTCGGTTACGAAGGGCAAGTAAGAGTTGACCTGCAGATGCTTATTTTACAAGTGCAGTATTGCTTCATGCTTCTGGTCTTATTTGAGAAGCTGAAGTACGTCAGATTTTGCCATGTTATGGTTTGAATTTAGGTTTTAGATCCACTTCGATAGGCAAATCGACACACTGTGTCATGTTTCTCACCGGGTATCGAGCCAGAGACCTCTTGATTACAATGTGACTACTTTATCACCACGCCATCGCTGAGCCTGCTCTTGCATGGGATACTTGGATGGGAAGGACATGCTGAACGATTTGGTACCGTGGAGACAGATCAGTTTGGTCTTCTCCCAACATCAACTTTTTCCTGAATGGCTCCCACAATGCAGAGCATTTACTCTGTACACTCCTTTGCAGACCCGGCAGACGAAACACATGTATTCTGTCGCTTAGAATGCTAATTGAGAACTAACTGACACACTGTGTATGATAAAATTCCGCTAAACGGAGAACTTTCCGGATTTAGGTCAAATTTCTGCCAGGGCATTAATTTTCTAATGGATTATCGGTTATTTTGTTCCGTTATTCAAAGTTAGATCGGAGCCGATTATTTTATTCTACTAAGTAAATGTAATTATTGTAACAAGTTTCTGCAAAAAATACCAACCTGCCAACTGAAATACTCAAAACCCTTACATCTCCACACGCGCACGCACACTTAATACATAGCTTATACTTATGTCTCTAATAGGTAGGTATATACCCAGGTATTTATAGACATTGAGAAGTGACTCAAGTGACACAGAAACTGTTTTAGGCACAGACATATGCAGGGTGTATCATAAGTAATAGCGCAGACTGACACAGTTGAAAGTACACGATAATAGAAGCAAAAATAACTCTGTAAACATGGATCTGCAAACGAGCCGTTTTCGAGATAATTGAGAATGTGTGGTTACAAGCCGCCACTGACTTCACTGTTTGTAAATGTCGTCCTACTTGGTAAAATACTAATAATGTGTGCGAATGTGTGGTTAGAAGCCGTCACTGATTGAATTTTGTAATCCCAGAGTGCTTCATTCCTTGCACGTTCCGAGGTTTGCTCTTTGTTTACAAAACAGAACATTACCGAGAGGTGGCGTTGTAATCAAACAGGATGGATACAATCAGTACAGAGAATTGTACATGCTTGTGACCAATTCCGAAATGAACCGGAGGTGTTCGAAAGAATTCGAAACTCAATGCGGAATCGCGTACAGTATTGCATCCAGATGCAAGGACGACACTTTGAACACCTCCTTTAACAGGCACGAGTGTACAGTAATTATAACATGTAGCATACTAACGTTTGATAAAGTAAGTTGATGCTCATTGAAAGCAATGATAACTCCAATGACTTTCTTACTGTATTATTAGCATTTTACCAACTGGGACGACGTTTAAAAACAATGAAGTCAGTGGTGGCTTGTAACCTCACATTCGCAATTATCTCGAAAACGGCTCGTTTTCAGATCCATGTTTACTGACACTTTCTTGGGAAGAGGAAGGTTCTACGTAAAATATGGACCAACCAACCTACACGGCATCTGGAGAATCAGGACAAAAGAAGAACTAGCTACACTTTACCAGAACCTAAGTATAACAAGTGAAATAAGAGTCGAACGCCTTATCTGTCTGGTCACATAGAAAGGATGCAACCAGACAAAACGGTATATAAGATCTACCAAGCGAAACAGGAAGGCAAGAGGAGTGTTCGCAGACGCAGGATGAGGTGGCTCGACCAGGCTGAAGTAGACCTCAAACGAATGGACACAAGAGTGTGAAGAACTAGAGCGAAGATCTGAGATGAGTGGACACCAAGGAGTCCAAGGTCCCGTATGGGTTGTAGAGCCGTGGAGTAAGTATGTAAGTAAACTGTTAGTGAGTAGAACTATTAATGCACGAACTTGTAGCCCTAGTATTTTCTGATCTTAGCAGGCAAAATAATGAGTCGAGTGTCTGAAAAGTCCATGACTAAATGAAATTCCACATTTGCATTTCTGACAATTGTGTGAGTGACTGAAGATAAGATCGAATGTTGATGTTCGTACTTACCTCCTTTAAATGTTATTAAAGTAGATCTTCACATCAAACGGGGAATTTGTGCTCATCTTCAAATGACACAGAGTCCTCAGAATCGTACTGATATTGGATTAAACCTGTACACATATTCACTGTTAAACAACAACCACCACAACAAAAACAATATCATCGACTCATAAGGGTATTTTATTAGGGGAGGAATCTCCGAATATGCTCAGCCTCAACCTGCATACTTTTAGGGTTATGCGCTTATGCCCTGGTGCCTGAATATGTACAACCTCTGACAATAAAGTTCGGTGAATGATCCTGAATATCGAAAGTAGACAAATTCTTAATGAAACCTACCTTACTGTCCTCGAAGTAGTCCCCTCCCATGGCTATGCACCGTTGAGAACGGCTGTACATATCCTGGAAACTTTTAGAAAAGTCTTCTTTCGGGATGGTGTTCCAGAAAAAAATTGTTGTTCCCTCCGACAGGAATTCCTTGTGGATCATGCCATCACTGTCAAAGAAAGTGATAAGCATCGTCTTGATGCGTGATTTTTACGCCTTGACCTTCTTCCGACGGGGTGATGGTGGAGAACGCCATTCCATGCTTTGGAGTTTCGTTTCAGGGTCGTACCTCACACACCAGCACTCATCCTCTGTAGCAATGCATTGCAAGAAATTTGGATCTGAATACTCCAGATTTCTTTCTCTTCCCACGCCTCAAAATCGCTTTGAGAGTTCAGAGATTTGAGGATATTCCGGACATCCAACGGAACGTTACGAGTGTCTTGAACACCATCCCGAAAGAAGACTTTTCTAGAAGTTTCCAGGATATGTGCAGCCGTTCTCAACGGTGCATAGCCATGGGAGGGGACTACTTTGAAGGACAGTAAGGTAGGTTTCGTTAAGAATTCGTCTACTTTCGATATTCAGGATCATTCACCGAACTTTATTGTCAGAGGATGTATATACGAGAAAGGATATACGGTTCCCACGTTTTTTGACCTTTATTGTTTATAATTATTAATTATATATATATGTTATATAAAGGGAAAGTAAATAAAGCATAGATAGCAACCCATTTCTTGAGTTTTAAAAAGGTTGGTTTACAATAGTTTGTGCTATACTTTTAAGTATTTTGGATATTTTTAGAGGTTTTTATTTGGATTAATTTGCATTGTGTTGTGTAAAGAGAAGGGATAGTGTAGGTACTACATGAATGAAATGACTTCTGGTTGTTGACTTTTTAATTGTTTCTTTTTTCTTTTCATGATTGTATGATATTTTTATTTTTTCTTAATTTGTTTTTAAAATACAGGGATGGCTTCAGTACTAGTTCAGAAAGGGGTACATGAGTTTCCTAGGATACTATTGGTTTGCGGGATGCATCAGGAATGGGATAGCTGATGAAGTTTTGGAGCGCAATTGATTTATCTAATTCGGACTTCATGTAATCATATTCCACGTGATTAGTGTCCAAGTAATCGTGCTTTTTCAGGATAGTTGAATAACGTCTGTATCGTGGTGGTTGTTTGTAGTTTGATTGGGGGGGGGATACTGCGACAGCCTTCAGGGTAATATTTTGCAGCTGCTGTGTTGATTAGTGCCCTAAAAAGGCATTCCCGAATAAGGACTACAAATTTAATTAGATAACGTAAAGGGGAACAGCCAAAGCGAAACGAAAATCTGTGTCATGTAAAATCCTGTGTTGTTCATCATTTCTCTGTCGCTCTGACGGTGCAGCCGCGGCAGGTGCTGTCGAGACCGCAGCCTTCAATGCGGGTAGCCAATCAGCGGGCGAGGGTGGTGGGGGAAGCGACGAAAGAACGTTGTTTCACGGCGTTGCTTTGTGAACAGAGGATGTGGAGACCCAGAAGTAGCGTCTAAATTCTAAAGAGGCACAAACTTCTGTAAGTGCCTAAACAATGGAAATGGAAGGAAACGCATCTTTACAATAAGAATTAGGTTCCAACATCGACAACCTACACTGCAGTAGCTTGGCATACGTTCACTCCGCAAGCGTTCCAAAAGGCTCCTTGACACATATAGTTGTGATCTTGACACTCTTGCTTTTATTGCCAACATAATATGTTGTCGAATATTGGACCACACCCGAGAAAATACTGCTCGTTTATGAACAATTATGCTTACAGGCACGTTGCCAGGGGGAGGGCCAAGGGGGCTAAAGCTCTTCCTCTCAAAATCCTACAAATATCTCATTTAAATGTTATTTTTATTGTTAATAACATAAATAAAGTTATAACCACAGTAGAAACTGCATTACATCGAAAAAGGTTTAGTATATAATACATATTTAGAGGAAGCAGGTTATATTTTCATATTCTACCATTTAATCCAAAGAATAAATGGATCCACAGCTTACAAAACTTATAGTTTTCTTTGTGAGAGGTCACAGAATATAAACTTCACAGAATGAATTGGCTACTACAAGTAGGGTGCGAAATCGCTGCAGATTGATGGGGGGGGGAAGAAACAGACAGACAGACACATACACACACACACTATATATATAGTGTCTGTACATCATAAAAGAAAATTCTGAGCTTTACAATTCTACCCAGTGAACCAAATATTATTCTGAATAATGTTAGCAAGCACTATCCTATTAACTTGGATTGGGGCCCGACCGGTGGAAACCCCATACATCACTACTGAACAAGTATTAACAATTATATATTTTATATACTTCATTATATCCC
The DNA here is from genome assembly GCF_977018435.1 of Lepisma saccharinum. Classification (NCBI taxonomy): domain Eukaryota; kingdom Metazoa; phylum Arthropoda; class Insecta; order Zygentoma; family Lepismatidae; genus Lepisma; species Lepisma saccharinum. Next base: position 10,880,839 of record NC_139242.1, read on the forward strand.
CAGCAACATTACTAATATGAGATAAAATATTAAAAAATGGCTTCTTAACCGAAATTTAAGCATATGTCTTGAAAACATAAAATATAATGTAAATATTCTAGAAGTCTATACATTCTAACTATTATGCAATTAAACATACACTGATATAATTAACCCCCTGTAACCAACGAAAAAAAAACCAAATAATTCAAAGAAATTGGAAGAAATCTCCTCCAAATCAAATATTGGTTGCGAACTAGCAATCTTCAGTATGGGAGTGGAGTTAGGGGTCTGGAGAGCGCTCATCTTGTCCGAGACAATAGAGGGTCTTCAAAGGGCCGTAGATAGCATATATAAGGTGTGCATCAAATATAAAATGAAGGTAAACATTGAAAAACAAAAATCATTGCTTTCAAAAATGGCTACATATTTAGCAGACAGGAGACATGGACATACGGGGGGATTTAATCGAGCAGGTTCACATACCTGGGGGGCAACACTTAATTTATCGTAGCGAAATCGTGGTAAAGTCCCCCGAACCCAAATATAAATAAATCCCAAAAAATAAACTTTTATATATATATATATATATATATATATATATATATAATGTTATTAAATATGTGTCAATTATTAAATAATTATATTGCAAAATATACAATATATTATATCGACTGTCTTCATTCAAAGTGTAATTCCAAATTGAAGATTTTAAGGTACTACTGATGCTATGAACAGTGATTTGTCTAAGGGGGGAACAAAAATTAAGAGACATTAAGAAGATAATAGTTTCCTGTATAAAATCCACATATAAAAGCTATTACATGATTTATTAATATATTTATTACTTAGCGATTGCTAACGAAAGGCGATGAGAGAAGAAGTAACAAGTCGGTCTAATTTCTGTGTTCTGGGGATTGCTGGGTTCAGTGTACTTAGAGATGAGGCTCTTTGCTGTCCGTTCTTTTTGTATGTTTTAAATATTATTCCAGTCAAGTATATTCGAATCCAAAACTAATTGTTTATGTTTGTTGTTAAAACAAAAACTCTATCCCCCCGGAGAGTGGTGGCTCAGTCGGTGACTACCATGCTAAAGGTCCCGGGTTCGATCCCCGGCCGGTTCAAATCCGGGAACTTTTCTAACGATGGAAGCGGCCCCGGCGTCGAATAACATGGGCAACTGGGGGAAACCCTGGGGGGTAAAGGCGGTCAGGGGCGTGGTGCAGATCACATCACACCCATTCACGACCGGATCAAGAAAGTGTGGTGCGTTACCCCCACACCCCCTATACGCCTTCATGGGGTGGTGCTATGCATAGGGGAGCACCCGGACGAGTTTGGTGGGGGGGAAATTTCAGGACAAGATCGTTGGTGGGGAGGAATTCCTCCTTGTCCCCCCCCCCCAGGATTTTGCACCCTGACTACAAGGTCCTTTGCCTATGATCTTTACAAATATATGTAAGTAACTTGATTTTTGTTTATATTGTTATCAAATACCGACCTAAACTTCCCAAAATAATGTATTTTATGCAAGTGCCAGTGGCATATAATGAGAAAATGTTGTGGATCTTGAACTTGACGCAAATATACTGGACCCTAATGACCATTATACTGAGCACCGGAAGAGGGCAACATAAGTTAATATTCATTTCTAGAAATTACGAAATTAGTTTTGTTCGTTCAAATAAAAACAAAAAATCGAAAATTAAGTAACTTATGGAATATTATCGAGCTGGGAAAAGATCATGATTATGTTTTTTATGTAATTGTGATACTGTGGTATATAGTACAAATAGTTAAAACTGTGCGACAGTGTGTATATGCGTCGAGAGGTGTGTGTGGTGGTGGAGGGGGATGCTCACTTCTGTGAGTGATGTATCTGTCTGTGTATTTGCACGTACATGGGTGCGTGTGTGGTGGTAAACATTCTAGTCTATGTGAAACTTGCTCTGCTTTCACGTCATCTGAAGTAAAAAATACTCCGTTTTTATTTGTAGAGAATATAAACTTCTAGAAAAAAATGTATATTATCTTGTGATGGATGGTTATACGAAGTAGAAAACTAGACAAAATGCTTAAATTTATCAAATTGAAAAAGAGTTAAAAATTGATACACGTACACTAAAAATTTTAGGAAAGAGGTTCAAATGCACTTAAATGCCTGTAGCGATGAAACAGGGGACCAGCACATTACGCCTGGCACAAAGGAACAGCCAAGACAGAAGCCCCCGAAGAAAGAGAAATCAACTCAAAGGAATTCTGTATGACCAGAGTACAGTGTTTATTTATTAGCTATCTGGGAAAGAGAAAACCAATTACTGTATAAATAAATACAGCAAATAGTGCCGTGTGCAGATTTATTGCAGACTTTGAAAGTAAGAGAAAGCAACCACATTTTGAATAAAATAAAGTATTCTTTCACCAGAAAAACTCTAATGTCCACGCGTCAACAGTTTCCATGGATAAAATTCATAAACTGAAGTTTCATTTGTAGAGACATTCAGCCTGCTTTCCGTATCTAGCTCCCTCTGACTTCAATCTATTCCCAAGTTTTAACATATGGCTCGGATGACAAAGCGTTTTCGAGGAACAGTGAAGCGATACATGCTGTGGATACTACAGTTGAAAAATAAATTAAGTGAGTCAAATTTATTTGTATTTTCTTCCAACTTTCCTTAAAACATCACCCACGTACAGTGCGTCCATTTCGATCTGCAGTCGAGAGATCGGGAGAAACGTGGCGGGCGGCGCTGACGGAGATGCCGACATTTGAGGCCTGTAATGCCCGCTTATTTTTGTGGACATCTTGCAAAACGAGCACTAACCTGTGTTATAACACGCAAAAGTTCTTCTGTAATTCTTCCAAGTTCCACCCTTATATACACAAATAAATACGCTTTAGAAATTATATTAATACTCTGTAAAACATTTTAATCATAGTTTTGACCAGTAACGTCCTGCTTAAGTTTATATCCTTGAAAGAGTTTTGTGTCGATGGGGATCGTTTGGAGGTTTCGAATGTGCAACACTGTATCAAGATTACGCTGCAGACGAACCGTTAAAAGCTAATGGTGTTCGTGAGTTTCCTTGCAATCCGAAATCTCCTAGCTCAAGTTTTTTGTTCCTTCGCGACTACAGAGCTGTGAATATAGTGGCAGGCAGATGTAAACCAAGAGCGTGTTAATTTCGTACTGTGCGTAAGAGTGTTATTCTTGGTTACTTGCCGTTACTTGTTTGTGTTATTGCAGTGTGTATGTGTGTTGTGTCAGTCAGACGATTGGAATGCCAGCCGCAAGGTTCACGTTAGAACAAATATTTTTTATGTATGACACTTACGTGAAAACAGACTCGTGTCGAGACGTGTGTAGGCAATTTGTACAGAAATTCCCAGGCGTTTCACCTCCACATAGAGATACGGTTAGACGTCTTGTCCTTAAATTACGAGAAACTGGATCGTTAAATTTTAAAACACCTAAGCAAAAACGACGGATTCTAACCGAAGCAAAACTCGATGAAATTGGTGCAGCGTTAGAACGTTCTCCAAACAAACCTCTAGGCCGTGTTTCACAGGAGATGGGCGTGTCAAAATCATCAGCACATACAGCCACTAAGCTACTAAAATTAAAACCGTACAGAGTTTCTATAGTGCAAGAATTACGGCCCCCTGACAACGTAAGTAGAGTAAATTTCTGTAATTGGGTTTTGCAGAATATTGTAGATGGTATTGTTGATCCACAGTTAATATTTTTTTCGGATGACTCATGGTTTCACTTGCGTGGTCATGTTTGTTCACAGAACAATAGATACTGGAGCACTGAAAATCCCCGAATAATACACGAAGTTCCGTTACACGATGCAAAAATTGGTGTGTGGTGTGCTGTAAGTGCCAAAAGAATAATAGGGCCTATATTTTTTGAAGACACAATAAATTCAGAGAGATACCGCACACAAATACTTGCGCCGTTTTTTCAGTTGTTATCAGATAATGAGAGACAATATGGGTATTTTCAACAAGATTCGACCACAGCCCATACCGCCGCTGATTCTTTGGACGCTATAAGGGAGGTGTTTGATGACAGAATAATTTCAAGAGGTTTATGGCCTTCACGTTCGCCAGATCTTACCGTATGTGACTATTATTTGTGGGGAACCTTGAAAAATAGAGTCTACCGAAATAACCCTCATAGCATCGACGAACTAAAAGACAATATAAGGGCAGAACTAGGAAGAATTACGGAAGAAGAACTTTTGCGTGTGAATCAAAATTTCATCAAACGATGCCAGGAATGTGTGAATGTAGGTGGACATCACTTTGAACAACTCTTATAACACAGGTTAGTGCTAGTTTTGCAATATTTATATAAATGTCTGCATATGTCCATAAAAATATGCGGGCATTACAGGCCGCAAATGTCGGCACCTCCGTCAGCGCCGCCCGCCACGTTTCTCCCGATCTCTCGGCTGCAGATCGAAATGGACGCACGGTACAAAAACTCCAATCATGCGTGTACACACGCATATAAACACACGTGTTCGTATTCTAAAAAAAAAATGTGTTTCGAAGTTTAATAATAAGTCGCTTCGACCAACATACTGTGACTTATTTTTATTTTCAAACACATTAGCAACAGTTCTGCGTCACCACATTACCATTCTAGAGTGCGTTCGGTTCGGCTCGGAGCCGAGATAGCGCGTGATTGCAGAACGGTGAGGCATGGCGCAGATGCCGGCATTTTCGACCCGTAACGCCCCTCTTATCTTTACTCACATATTTTTTTCATGCATAAAATTATATTTATATAGCATCACGAGTACTAACCCGTGTTATAAAAGTTATACCCCGAGCCAAAATTAGTACGTGTACTGATTGAATAATTTGCTTTATTTTACTTCGCTTTTTGTGCCACTTTTGGCTAATTTGCGATGAGTGATGATATGATGAAATTCATGAAAGGGCACTCACAAACACCCATACCCAGGCCGGGATTCGAACTTTGGACACCTGGCTTCGCCACGGGGACAGGCGCAGTGTGTGTGCTGTCCGGTACACAGATGCATCGCTTGAAGGGGGTTCACGGAGCACACGAACCCCCAACTGAAAACGGAAAATTTTCAATTTGTTATCTTTTCTGCGGAATAAAACACTTTATTTCAAAATGCTTTTTTCACAAAGCAGCTATTTTAGTTCATAAAGGCTTCACAATGCCATAAAAAATGTTCATAAAATTACCCAATTTCCCCCGTCTGTTGACAAAAAAGCTCACCAGGTTAGGCAGCGAGAGCCCGGGGCACCTCTGGTGCAGTGAACACCCTCTGATGTATTCTTCCCTTGTTCTATCTAGCTCGCCGGAAGAAGCCGAAAAAAGCAAGAGGGAAAACTGGGAATCGGTGCACGTGCCCTTCCCAAAGAACACTCAACAGATGGCAGCAACTGTTCGGAGAATGCCGATAGCGGCCGAGGTGTGAGGTATTTTATTTTTCGTTTCGTTTATCTTCTGTATTGGGAAAAAGTAAGCAGTCGTTAAGATATTATAATGTAAGCACTGTTTGCATGTATTGTTATAGTAATTCCTAAGATCTTCGATGTTTTAGCCTAATAGGATATCTTTAATTGCCAATACATTTCGCCAAAAATTAAGGGTGCAAACTTCCTCAACAACATTACAAATCGTTTTCGCGCACCCAAAGACTTGCATGGCGAAGGTTTTATGATGCAAAACACTATATCACGAAAATGAGCAGATTTACACTTAACAATTATAATTTTAATGTTAATCTGCTCATTTTGTTGCGTAATCCTTCAGATAATGTAGACAAGTCAAAAAGAAAGAAGACGAAACCACTGCTAGTAGAAACTAATATTTATCTTAGCACACATAAGCGAGTATGGATACACTCACAAACATCCATGCCAAGGCAAGAATTCGAACCCGGGACCGCTGGCGTCGTAGCGCAATGTGCAAACCACTCCCCCCACTGGGACCGGCTCGCGAATTGCAATTCGCACCGTGAAGTGTGATCATTACCAGAGACTTACTTACCAAGCTTCTGTGAAATTACAAATGATTATTGAAATCTTTTTTAAAAAATCAAACATATTCGTCGATATCATGGTTAATGGAAATGGTGGAGGTTAATTCTTAGGAACGGGCAAAATAATTTCCAGTGAGGAGAGAAGTAAGGCATTTCAATAATTTAAACGGGGAAAAATGTATTGTTTAACTTAGTAATGTCTCCTTGTTTTTGAGGCATTGACGGGCGAGGTGGGGGCTGTTAAGCGCAAACTATAATAATTTATAGTAAATGAAAATTGGCCTGTGCTTTGTAAATGGATTTTCGGTGGGCGTTCTGGAGGACTGGCTAGCACAGTACAAGGTCCCAGGTTCGTATTCTTCATAAACCACGAATTATTATAATTATTCATATTTCTTGTTTTAATTTAGTTTATTATTCTTTCCTTGTACTCTAGCATTTTTTTAACGAAATATATTCTGACTTCACTAGAACAGTTCTGTACCGTTCAAATTTGTATAACTAAAATATAAATTATATTTATACATTAAAGGAGGAAAGGTTTATTTAAAAAGCTGAGGAGGGTCCCGGGTTCGATACCCGGTGGAGACACAAGTGGTTCGGATCCTACTTTAAACTGTAGGTCCAGTCCCGATTAGCCTTACTGTGCACAAAGTGGACTTAAAACAACAAATCAATCAAATCAAAAAGCACAGGAATCCTTAAATATTCGCAGAAAAGACGCCCAAGGTTTATTTACGTGTAATAACCTATGGTGCGACAGCCCTTGAAGGGCTTTGGTCTATCTCCCAACTGCCAGTCTCCCTCCCACAATCCTACCTAGAGGTGTGCAGTTCTTCAACCGGTAATGGGGTGAGGTGTGGTCAGCATTTTTTCTTTCTGAATTAGTGGTTGATGTATAAATGATCCAAATTTGGGAGGTCGTGGGTTAAAATTTTGTGCCTCGACATTATGAGGTTATCCATGGTCTCCTTCAGTCACTCCCGACGGATGGTGGGGTGATACATTTGCTGAACGCCGCTTACCACTTTCTAGGGCTTTCCTGCGTTCTGTCTTCTTCTGTCATAACGTCCAGATGAATGACGTTAATCAAATCGATCAGCATAGGCGTTTGTAGCCTTGTTTAAAACTTGGTAAACAGTGATATGTTTTAGCGTGTACTGACGCAGAATAGTTGATATTTTGATTTTGATAAATTTCAGCTCTTAATGTTTATTACATTTTTTTTCTATTTTTGTGCTGACAAACTCTAGACAAATACCGAGATAATCTTGTTCCTTGGCTAGTGTTGGGCACTCTAAAAACGGTCATAGCTTCGATTCTTGGCTCAAATTTCGCCTTTTTGTATGCTTAATTAATCAGTTGCCACAATTACCGTTTTACTATTTGTGGTTGTGATCAACAAATTGGTTCTCAATGTGTTTGTATCTCCTCCGGTCTTGGGGGGGGGATGGTAAAATTTTCTGTGAATTTAGGCTGGGTGAGAACACGAGAGGGGAGCGGTAAACATTTTCTCTTCATTTAGGCTGTGTGTGAACACCCAACGATAAACTCCACGCGACGCCACTGGGTACAGAATTCTTCAGCAACTCTATTTGCTTCTTCCACTTACGTTCATTTTAATACATTCAAAAGTAAGAATAATTTAAGTATTCAACAGCTATACTATTGCATCCATTATACGTGGACATTTAGATTGATTCAGTATTGTAACTAAGTAGCGGCACCCTCTTCACATGAAAATATAAACCGTTGCTCCAATAAGAACATTTTTTTATGTACACTGTATACACAGATAGGCTAGTCAGGACAGGACCCACAGTTTAAAGTGGGATCTTAACCACTATGTGCCTCCACCGGAAATCGAACTTGAACCCTGTACTGCAAGGCGACGACTTTACCACAATCACGGACGCCCTAAGAAGAAAATTGGTTGTGTCTCAATTCCCGTTCATAGACTCATTATGATTGGAGACTAAGGTAAACTCTTCACTAAGGTAATCTAAACATTCTCAGTAAATAAGAAGAGTTATATCAGATTAACGCCGCTGATAGCTTGATAACTGATCGTGTGGCAGGGTGTCAACCAGTCAAGAATGTCACGAAAGTCAATAAAAAGTCAATAAATTATGTTTGCGGTCTAGAATTTTTGTTATTTTATTTTTACAGTATAGTGAATTTACATTGTTATATACTTGTACTGGGATTTGAAAAAAACGGAATATTTGGAAATTTACAATTGTATTGAGTAGTGGTTACTTGTTTCTTAAGAATTATCTTGTATGTGTTAAGTTTTGTAAAAGCATTTAATAATGTAATGTTGCCATTCCAGGATGAAGTGTAAAGCATTAATTTTTACATGTATTAATAACACTGGTCTACATATGAATTTTTTTTTTCTGCTGACTTAGATATTTTAACTGATTCTATATAATTTGAGGTCGCTGATTCCAAATATGTAGTCAGAAAAAGTGTATCACGTCACAATTTTTCACAAATCACATTTGAAAATTTTCACAATATTATAATACTGGGCTAAACTCCAACAATTTTCCATATAGATATCTGCAAATAATGAAATTTATTTTTCTGCTGACTTAGATATTTTAACTGATTCTATATAATTTGAGATCGCTGATTCCAAATATGTAGTCAGAGAAAGTGTATCACGTCACAATTTTTCACAAATCACATTTGAAAATTTTCACAATATTATAATACTGGGCTAAACTCCAACAATTTTCCATATAGATATCTGCACATAATGAAATTATAGGACTATACATAGGTGGCGTAGCTGATAACAGGTATTAAGTTGCATTGTTTCACAAGTCACATTTCAAAATTTTCAGAAAATTATATCCGGCTACATTCCAACAGCACTTGCAAAGAGAATGCGACATAGTCAGTGTCCATGCAGAGTATCACGTCACGTTGTTTAACAAACATACGTTTCTATTTTTTCAATAGGTAGTTCTTAATGAACAAAAAGTTTAGGCAATTCCGGCAAATTGATCAATTTGTTTCACGAGCACATACCGTCAAAACCTGATGCCTGTACTTATGCTAAACTTAACATACACCACGGAATAGCACAACATGCATACCTACTTAGGCAAAAAATTTCGTTTCTTTGATTTTCTGTAGTAGATGGCCTCAAGAACGTCACGCTGCAAGCACCAGCAATAGTCGGCCATCATGTTTTCATTACATCTCCCCTGATATCGGTGCTCCATGGTTTTTATGTCTTGGTGGAAGCGTTCGCCCTGTTCTTCACTTACTGCACCAAGATTGGACGGAAATACATCTAAGTGGCTGTGCAGGAAGTGAAGCTTCACACTCATATTTACTCCTAACTTTCGAAACGTCACCAACAAATTTACAACTAGAACCTCGTAGTTGCGCACCCTGAAGTTTCCAAGGAAGTTTGTAATGACATCAGAAAAGGCACACCATGCATCTTTCTCTGTGCGGTTCATTGTTTGTAAGAATTCTTCATCTTTCATTAGCATTCTTATCTGAGGACCATCAAAAATACCTGCTTTTATTTTCTCATGCGTCAATGCAGGAAATTTTGAGCAAATGTATTTAAAGCAAGCCCCATTCTTATCCAGAGCTTTTACATACTGCTTCATTAATCCCAACTTAATGTGCAGTGGAGGAAGTAACACTTTCTTAGGATCAGCAAGCGGCTTGTTCTGGATGGTTTTCGCCCGACTTCAAAGCTTTTCCTGGCAGGCCACAGTCTTCGTTCCCAATGTTCAATCCTTGCTCGACTGTCCCATAAACACAAAAAGCATGGATATTTCGTGAAAGCTGCTTGTTGACCAAGTAACATTGAAATGACCTTGAGATCTCCGCACACAAGCCAACTGTCATTTGCATACTTTTTATTTCGAAGCAGTTCTTTTATTGTTTCGTAGCTTTCCTTCAAATGTACAGAGTGGTCAACAGGAATGGATGCTAACTTATTGCCATTATGCATCAACACACACTTCAAACTTCTCTTGCTATCAATAAAAAGCCTCCATTCTCCTGCATTATACGTACATCCCATAGCATCAATTAGTCCCTTCACATCTGTACAATAGACAAGTTCTTCGTCCCTTTGAAAATATCTTAATAGATGCCTCTCTCTGTCCCGATACATGAAGGTTGTTCCAGACGCTAACATATTTCTTTCCTTTAGTCTACACAGGTCCTGCATACTTTATGAGGTGCCCAGGATTTATTTTGGTCACCCAATTTAATTCCGAAATATACACTATATGCTTTCCTTACAAAGTCAGTATTATTTGTCTTTTCTTTGGGGGTTAACAATGTTCGAATAAGTGATTGAAATAATATTCATTATAATATTCCATGTGCTGCCATCTTGTGACCTTTTTACGGACTACGTTGTTTCATTGCTCTAAATATATCTCCCTAATATTAGATAATTTTCTATTTTCCTCCGAAACCTGACGTGATAGAAAAAAACTGATTTCAGTTTTGGATTTACCACCCTCGAATTACTAAAGAACAACCATCAGCCTCCAGTCAGCAAAATGGACGTAGACCAGTGTAATCAAAGCAAGTCTAAATCTCTTGTTACAGTACAGCCTCAAATTTTATCTTAAGCGGCCTTGTGGTAGGGGTTTTCCATTGAATAAAAATATATATTTTCTTAGTTTCCTACTAAGTAGGAGGTGCTTAAATAAATGTTAAGAAAAAAGGCCAAGAAAAAGTCAAGAATTTTGTGTTTGTTATTTTGGTGTGCATCGCCGAACCTCAATAAATCTTGATCTGCAGGATTTCTCTCTGCAGCTGCAACCAGTCGTCTCGGTTCAAAAGCACCGACCTCTCAGTTTCCGGTAGCGACATCGCAGCCTCGATTGACCAGCTTATCCGAAGTAACCATGCTCTAAGACCCGTATTTGGAACATGTAACAGTATCCTAGACATCCATCCTGTAAAAAAAGAGTAGCACTTCCGAAGTTTCCTTCGATCCGGTCCACAGTTCCGTAGACCGTTCAGGGAGCAGCAGACGAGCGGTCGCCTTATCAATTTCGACTTACGGACGGATTCGCCCCGAGCGCAGTCAACATCCATCTGACAAGAAACAATTGAATAGCCAATAAGAAACCGCCTTCCGTTCATTGTTCCTCTTTAGACTTAGAGCTTGTCCAGATATTGGCTGTCGGAACCAGGCATCCAGGAAGACTGCCGAAACGGAAGAAGAAATGGTATGGCTCATGAGACAGGCGAGTGAGTGCCAACAATTTCGAAATTCTCTACCAACAGAAGCAGATACACAAATGAAACCATTTGCTTACAGTAACTGTTAATCGAAAAGGAAGAAAACTGAAATATTTTCATGTGAAAACTTTTCCTGTGAACAGGCACGTATCTAGAAATATATTTCGGGGGGATTAAATAATAATAATAATAGTAATGACAAATGATAATAAATTATAATTCTATTAAAGCAAAATAATAGCTGATAGCAAAGGATTAGAACATAAAGTTAAAAGAACTTAATATTAACATGAAATCAACTATTAATTAACATGTAAATTAATGATATCGTATCATTATTACATAAATAGATATAAAGACTGTTTAAGAATAGAGATACAACCGCATGTATTCATTATCTAGTTTACGTGTAGTCAATATCGTCATAATCTGTATAAAACAGCTGCCTGCCAAGGAAATTTATGTCAAATAGATAGAAAATATAATATTTATTCAATAACAAAAAAATGATGTCATGTCCAGTTGACGAAAAGTAAAGTTTGTGATTAATATTCTTTACACATTATTATAAGTAGTAGTATGCATAAATCTTCTTTGGTACTGTCATTCAAAGCCGTCTGATCCCAGTCTAGTCGATTACAAAAAATGCTAAATAAGTATATTTTCATTATTTAATTTTAGAACTTGGTAAGTCTTTCTGGGGGGTCAGGACCCCCTTGACTCCTCCTAAATACGTTCTTGCCTGTGAACTACAAATTTAACATAATTTCAAACTGAAACAGCTGTGTCAGAATTACGAATACAATAATGTAATTATAAGTCATCAACAGGACCACCATAACAGGTGACTGATTAAGCAGCAACTAGGGTGTTGGATTAAGGAGGAACACAAAAATACGAGGGATCTTCGAAAAGTAGTCGACAAATTGCAGTATCTCTTTACCTGCGGCACAATATTTTCTATATCACAATAGATTCATTGCTTGATTTGGTTTATTGTACTCCGCTTTTTTTCCACATTTTAGTTAATCGCTTATATTAAGATGAGTGATGATACAATGAAATTGATGACGGGACACTGACAAACATTCATGCCCAGGCCGGGATTCAAAAACGGGACCACTGTGATAACCACTTCTACAAGTACATTTAAATATCGGGTATTTTGGGTGGTCTTTTGTTAACTTCTTGTATATGTCTATGTAAGAAATACATATGTCTCTACGATCAAATTACAGAGAACGTTAGTTAATATTGACAGTTTGCATTATCCAGTAGCAATTTTTTTCACAAATAAATATGTATACAAGCCTATTTTGAAATAGCCCTGAAATTGAACCATTTATTTTGCAAAATTCGATTTTATGAAAGATGCACTATACGTTATGCTTAAATTTATTGGTAGTCATTAACATTGGTAGCCTAAAGTAACTTTCCGTAGAAGTAAAGATAGTTTTTAAAATTTAGACTTCTAGTTATTCAAGATGAGATTCGTGAATTAATTTCGAGAAGTTATGTTCTAATGCAGAGGGACTATAAAGTATTTGAAAGATTTTTAAATATCGGTATAATTACGTGTAATGAATCATATCTGAAGTGAAAGATAAACAGTCCGATATTTTGATTAGCCGTCATAAATATTTAGTATGCCTCCACTTTGTCACATTGCACACATCTGGTCTATAGTCAATTTCTGTGTGCACTCTATCCAGCACACCACAAGTGACAACTAGAAGATTGCAATGTCGCAGATCATTAAACACATGATCCTCGATGGAACCCCACAAGAATTTAAGTCCGGTGGCCATGGTGGGAAACGGAGTAGTGCCTGGAGTACCACGCAAAATACTTTCTCTACCTGCTTAGCCTCCAAGACAGGCAGCAGCACCACTTTCGGTTGTTTTCGCAACTAAGCCGACGGAAAATCAAAATGTAAATCTTGAAGAGATTTCTCTTCACGTGGTGTATGATTTATTTCATGTTTCCGACTCGTTTAATTATGTCCATTTTTTAAAAACGTTCATATACTTTATAATTACCATGGACACACGATTGTTTTGTTCGCCTACGTCTCCAGTGTGATGACTTTCCCGATTCTCACAAATGATTTCATGATTAGTCAATACTAAAAATTCTCTCTCTCTCTCCGCTCCTCTCCCTCTCTCTCTCTCACACACACACATTATATACATACCTACATACATATACATAGTAGTTACCTCCTCGATGGCGTAGTTTACCACTACGTCGTCGTCGTCGCCTTGTAATCAAGGTGTCCCCGGGTTCAATACCCGGTAGAGGAACATAGTGACTCGGATCCCACTTTAAACTGTAGGTCCAGTCCCTATTAGCCTTTCTGTTCATAAAGTGGACTTAAAACAACAAAACAATCGATCAATACATACTGTTATAGTACTGATATGGTATTGTTGTCCAGTTGGTGTAGCGTGTGACACTGCCACGCGGAAAACCTAGATATTATTCGCGGGATTGGTGATCTCAGGTGAGAGTTTTTCAGAATGTAGAGGTTCTGCTGGTCATCCAGCCTCTAATAATATAGATTACCTGTTGACAACCCAGAGTAAAGGCAGCAGAAGCGTGATGTGGTCACTTAACCGCCACATGACGCTGAGATTTTGAACGTTTGGAGAGCTACCTCGATATTCCCTGCCAAATGTCCTCACAGCGTGTTACAGTGAACAGGGGACAGCTTTACATATTTTTATAATGATAATTATTTATTTCATGGGCGAAGTTCATCATCCACGGGGCTGATCTACCACCAGAATCCTGGGCAAGATCAATGCAATCTTTTGCACCTTTACAGATTTGCTTTAGGTCCTTCTCAACGTTTTTCCTCCATCTTCGCCTTGCCCTTCCTACTGGTCTCCTACCATCAGATTTCCCAAACAAGAATCCTGTAAACTCTTCTTTCCTCTCCGTTCGTGTCACCTGGCCTGCCCACATAAGTCTTCGTGATTTAATCATTCTAATAATATCTAATATCTACCACTACAATGGATAATGTAATTTAGAATTTTACCATTACAGGGTGGGAAATAACCTTTTGCTAGGGGTCTGCAGGAAAAAGTAACAACAATTAAGAAATTTTGGTAATACCAAATACCAAACTACGATAATTGTGGTTACAAAAACAAAATTAAAAGTTAGTTCACGACAAAGCACCTTGCTTCAAGGCAAATGCTAAAACCAAGACCTTCTTCGGGGAAGTGGCATTGACTTCTTCAGCAGTTCTGAATGGCCGGGTGCATCACCGGACCTGAATGCAGCGGAGCATTTTGGGGCTATTCCGAAGGACGCATATGAGTCCTTGATGATAGTGGAACGCGGACCGGACCGCTATTCCCGGCCAACACTCCTTGCACATCTGGAACGAGTCCTCCGTGACATGGAATGGAATACGGACTGTTTGCGAATCTTCTGAGCTCCTACCCTTATCGTCTTCGTGCTGTGAGAGAAGCAAACGGTGGACATACTAACTTTTAATTTTGTTTTTGCAACCACAATTGTCGTAGTAAACATTTGGTATTACCATAATTTCTTAATTGTTGTTACTTTTTACTGTGGACCCCTAGCAAAAGGTTATTTCCCACCCTGTATATAGTGTATTTTAACAAAATTATCATCCACACAGTTGCTAGGTAATAATAATACATAGGCCTAGCTAGATTGTTTTGTCTACGACCGTTTCTTAAATGAAAATATACGATGTTTAAGTGAAAGCTTTTTTGTTGAATGTCTGATGGACCACCATCACCTTATCTTTTTAGACGTACTTTTACCAATGAGGAAAAGACCATAGTCATTTTCCATTCCTATAGGAAACTGATTGTAGGCCTGGATTTTGGGACGCATGATGTTTTGGAAAGTGTCTTGGCTTCAGCTCCGGTCCTTCATATGTAAAAAAGCCAACGGAGGGAAGAATACACTGGTTCGGAAAGGATCACACGCGCACACGAAAAAAATGGGTGAGCAGTTGTCAGTAGGCAGCCTCTCAATGTTGTTAGGATCCGACTTCCGCATATATAAATCTCGAACTGGTTAATTAATGCCTTTTAAAAGCCAGACATGTTACAAAGTAGGAATGCATACATTTTCGTAACTCTCGGAGGAAATTTAGTTTAGAGCAGGGCGCTGGCACCCAAATGGCAAAGGCCCAAATGCTTCCATGTACGTAATTTCTTGCCCCGGAGTGTATGTGGTACGAGGTATCCCTCGTTACTCATCTCCTGAGGCAAATTCTGTGATAATTACTGAAACCATCGTTTAGGCAATTTTCCTAAGGGCAATTCAGACAAATTTACATTCATTTTTAAATTATTTTCGTAGCACCTTCAAATATGTAACTCTATCAATTCATGTAATTTCATTTTCCTTGATGGATGTTATATCATTTCAGAATATTCCCATATCAATTTTCAGCTACAGAAAATAATTGATTTGGTTTGCGTTCGTGTTTTAAGTCCACTTTGTGCACTATAAGGCTAATTGGGACTGGACCTATACTTTAAAGTGGAATCAGAACCACTATGTGCCTCCACCGGGTATCGAACCCTGGACCCCTTGATTACAAGGCAACTACGCTACCACCGCGCCATCAGAGAGGCCAGACATTTAATTGTTTGTAATTATAACGAGTGTGACACTTCTGAGACAAGACGTCAGGACCTTTATCAATCTTTCAGAAAACTCTGTGAAATATATAGGTTTACTGAAACAATTTCATTTTATTTTCACAAAGCAAACTTTACTTGACATATAGATGCCTTTAGTTTCTAATAATATTACTACATACGTTTCTTGAAAACATATTTTACCTGTGACGGGTGTGATTTCATGCACATGTAGGATTATGAAACAATGCAAAGGCTATGAAAATTATCATCCATAGATTCTTCAAACTAAGGTTTGTTTCACAGATGTAGTAGAATATTTCATAGCTTGAGATATAGAAACAATAAATGAAGCAGTTAGAAAGAATTTAGAATTAATTTAGTTTTCTTATGGTATAATACTGTATCACAATGAAACTACGTTAAGTGGACACACCACACAAAAAATCGCACTTCTACTATTAAAAAAAAATAGGTTTGATTGATTGATTTAGTTTATTTTGCTTCGCGTTTTGTGCCTCTTGGCTAATTTGCGAAGATGGGGATGAGATATGGAGTGATGAAATTGATGATTGCACATTCACAAACACAAACAACCAAGCCGGTGTGGGATTCGAATCCTGGACCCTTGGCGTCGCAGTGCGATGTGCTAACTACTTTTTTTTTTTTTTTAAGGAATACCCCTTCGTCAGTACCCATTCACACATTCGTACACTTTCACACATGACAATTTCGACTTTATTCACATTGTTTCTCATTATTCGAATGAACACAAACATCCATGCCCGAACGGGATTCAAACCCGTGACCCCAAGCGTTGCAGCGATGAGCTAACCACTCGGCCACAGGGTCCGGCGTAATAAGATTTGAAACAATATGATATTTAAAATCCATGAAACTAATGTTTATATTAACAATTGAAATTTCTACTTAATTTTCCCTTTAATATCATATAGGCTATAAGTGATACTTTCAATAAAAATAATTTACCCTTGTTTGTCGACTTTCACATAGAATGGGTCCTATTCATATTATCCCTCTAAGGGAATTACGTTTTGATCTCAAGTATATTTTATAAATTTCGAACTTCGAAAATAATTTCTTCAAATAAATTGTACAATATCAGCACACATATATAGCCTACTATTTATAAAACAATAATTTTGTCTTTTATAGGGATATAATTGCATGTCATATGGTGAATATAGTGCTAGATTGTGATATCACATGTATGCTTTCCTAATAAAAGTAGTAAGTATTAAAAATTATTAGTCACATATTTTGCGAAAGTTTCTCCATCGATTGCAATTGATTTCTAGTCCATATTACCAGATATTAAGTGGAAATTACCACTTGGAATTCCGTGGGGGATGCTCCTTTGATCATTTCGACAGTAGGCAGGGTGGTTTGAGTAAATATTCCTAGACGACGGATATTTTCCCCTCCTCGCACCCACCCTCACTTCGAAGACTTCACATACCTTGTGTATTTTGAAAAAAAGAAGAGACATTTACATATTAAGTACAATCTCTTAATGTTTTGACAAAAACTCCAGCAACTCTCCGGCTGTGATGTGGAATCTGATTACAATCATTAATTGTAAGCCATTGGGTGACTGACAGAAATTGGCTTCAGGTGCACAATAACTCGAACATTTGAGAAAAATACAATTTTTGGTAGATTTCTTCTGTGTTGGCGATAAGGGCATCGCAGGCAATTCTGCAGAAAGGGGGCTTTGATGATTGATTTCATACTACAGCAATTAAGGAACCTTTAGTGCATAATGCTAAGAAAGTATACCAACATTCCTGTTAATGAAAATTAATATGAAACATTGAAGACACTGTAATCGAAGGTATAATAATTCGTTAATGAACGGATTTTTTATTGAGAGTCAAACGTTTTTGTCAAATATTATCAAATGAAGGGGTTAATACGAAAAGGGCTCCGACGAAAGTGATATTCATGCTGAAGTTTTTAGTATTCATGTAAACATGTACGAAATGTAGAATAAAATATATTCTGTTATTATCTGAGAGTCAAATGGAAGAGTTGATTCCTGAGGACAACAAGGTTATGTACTTTTACTATTCTCCGGCTTTAAAAAATGTGGAATATTCCCTTCTTGTGTTAATATAATTCTATGTATACAATATTTTGTAAAATGATCTTCATGGCCTGTAGCTATAATATCAACAGTGGTGCAGAATATTCCTTTATAGGAAGTTGACACGTTCTAATACTAACTTATGTATGTACGCGTCGTATTATTATACTATTAATATTAACTTAATAATACTCAGCGGTGAACGATGAGACTCGGTGAAGTACATAGACTCCTCTCAGGTACAGGGATAGTGTTAGGCAAAGACAATATTCACAGCACAGAGAAATAAAACCACATTACTGCCGTATGTATAAACTGAAAAGTTTTATTCTTTATTTATTGCAATTATAATGCAACTATACTTGAGACGAGGGCGAGGATTTCGCTTTGTCGATGAATTGACTCAATTAAAACGCATAAAACTCAATGCGTGGCTATCGGCAAGCCTATGATCACATAGACCTAGCTTGCGCCCCGAACTACCACACCAAGAGATATGCAATGATAACTGAGCCAATATTTGCTCTTTAGCCTTTTATTTCCAAATTAATCTTTAGGCTAACTTTATTATTTTACGTAGAATGGTTGCAGTATTGTGCATATCATCAATGCATGGCTATCGGCGTACCTATGTTCACATAGGCCTAGCTTGCGCCCCGAACTACCATACCAGGATGTATGCACAACACCGAGGAGTTCCTTTTAAGTTTAAAAGCTTCGACGATCCGTGGCGAAAGTGTGATGATCCTTACGCGATATCCTCGCTTTTATACTATTTTCGAGAACACAGATTAAAGTACAGATGAATCATTCACTATCTACAAAAGGATACTATCAACAAAACTGACATCTATACATCTTTAGAAATACAAATTCGTATAGTGCACTCTTGCAAACATGAAGATACATTAAACTACTCATAACAAAGCATAAAATACAATAAACATTAAATAAAAGTTATACATTACTAATAAGGTGCAATATTACATAGAATAACAAGGAAGTTAAGCTTTCTTTCACAAAATAAATATATTAGTGACACATTTTCTACTGATGACGTCACATAAAAATATGGATCATATCATCTGCCCCTTCCTTTCGAAAACTAAGTTTCAGGAAGGAAGTTATCTACCTGGAGGAAACTTAGTTTTAAAGTACAAAGTCTTTCTTTTTATCCTCCGAAAAACGCACTAGTTTTAGGTTATCCAAGTTAACCTTATCATATAATTCTTTAGTCCTTGGAATGAGCAATGTCACAACATTATTTTCCACTTTGTCCACTATATAAGGTCCAATCCACAACATAAATAACTTTTGAATAGTCCTATCTAGTGAGGAGCTTAAGGAATGGTTTTTAATCATCACGAAGTCTCCAACTGTCACTGTCTTGGCGTTTCCCTTCTGTTTTAAATCCTTCGACAGCTTCTTCTTCTCCCTGACTTGGGCTAAGAACAATTTGGACTTCCAATCAGGTTGGGCTTCTTCCCGTTCGGGCCAATTGAAATGTGTTAGGATCTCTCTGGGTATAGGATGATTGAAGAATAGTTCAGCAGGCGAATATCCAGTAGTTTCGGAAATAGAATAATTAATTAACCAAACAACTTTTGATATGTATCGCGACCAAGTCTGATGTTCTCGATAACAAAATAAACGAAGTAATCTTACTATCTCTTGATTTGCTCGTTCTACCATGTTCCCCTTTGGATTGTAAGCTGTTTTGCAAACATGATGGATACCACGGCTTTTGGTAAATTCTTTCCACTGCTTAGAGGTAAACTGAGCTCCTCTGTCGCTCAGGGTAAACTTAACGTTTGGATAGTGAGCAAAATATCCTCTCTGAAGCGTATTTATAATTTCTGTGGTGCTGGCAGTCCGTAAAGCATATGCGGGGACAAAACGTGTACCCACATCAATAAGGCTCAAGATGTACTGGTATCCATTAGAACGAGGAAGCTTCCCAATCAAGTCCAGAGAAAGCATCTCATGAGGTTGCTTGGGACTGATATGAAGGGTCTCCTTGAGTATCCCCAATTTGTCTGGTTTACTCTGGGCACAAATTTCACAATCTCGGATGTACTGTATCACGTCATCCTTCATGCCTTTCCAGAAGTATCGTACTGCAAGTCGCTTCAATGTCTTGGATACTCCAAAATGTCCAGCTTCATCATGAATTACTTTCAAGAGAGGTTGCTTCATTACCACCGGAACACACAATTTCCAAAGGGACTGATTGTCTGATCCTCTCTTAAATAAAATTCCTTCTTGAATGCGATAGGAACGATGCAATCTGAGGTTAGGTTCCTGAGAATTTAGAGATTGGAGTAAATTTTTGCAGAATTCATCTTCAGATTGTGCCTCTCTCCACTTGTCGACGTCATCTATTTCTCCTCTTTCGGCCCACAGGTAGTTTATTCTGAATGTCTGCTGGCTATTTTCAGGACAAATCTGGGGTATATCATTAGCAGGATACCGAGATAAAATATCTGCCAGATCGTTTTGGCGCCCAGAGACGTATACTATTTTATACTGGTACTGTTGGAGTTTTAAAGACCAGCGAGTCAAACGACTGTTCCAGTTACGGGCGTCTTGTAACCATACCAACCCTTTATGATCACTGTAGATAGTGAAGGGCCTACCTTTCAAATAAACAGCATACTTCTCAACTCCAAAGATTACGGCCAAACATTCTAACTCATGGATGGAGTAATGGCGTTCGTTCTCCTTCAATTTTCGGCTTGCATACTGAATGACCTTTCTCTCTTCACCATCCATTTGGAAAAGAATACTACTCAATCCTTTCCCAGAAGCATCGCATTGGATACAGAATTCCTGTTCAAAATCAGGCTGTGCTAATTCAGCATCTCTTACAAGCTCATTCTTCAGTAGCTGAAAACTTTGTTCTTCCTCGTCTCCCCAAATCCAACGTTGATTTTTACCTAACAGCTTGGTGAGCGGTTCAGATTTTGCTGCAAAATTTTCAATGAACTTCCGCCTCCAGTTGGCGAGGCCAAGAAATTTCCGAACATCCTTTCTAGTTTTAGGTTTAGGAAATAGCTTAACGGCTGAATTTTTGTCTGGTTGGATTTTGATCGCGTCTCCAGAAACAACGTGACCCAAGTAGGTGATTTCCTTTTTTACAAATTCACACTTTCGCAGCTTTACAGTCAGCCCCACTTCTTGGAGTCGCTGCAACACTTCGTCCAGATGTTCGAGATGCTTGGAGAGTACTTTGTCGAAAATCAGCAAGTCATCCATATATTGAGTTAGATATTCTTCGGTTTCAGGACCAAATACAGCATGCATGGCAGCTATGAAAATTGACACAGCACTAGAGATACCAAAAGGCATTCGAGCAAACATCCACTGACGTCCTTTATAGGAGAAGGCAGTACATGGTTGGCAGTCAGTTTTTACAGGGATCTGCAAATATCCAGAAGCCAGATCCAGATTTGTAAAATAACGAGCACCTTTAAATTTTTGTAAGGCATCCGAAATGGGCTCAACTGAATTTCGTGGAACACGTACAATTTTATTCAAATTTCTGAAGTCAATGCATGGGCGTATTGTACCGTCAGGCTTGTCGACTACAATTAAAGGGTTCAAGTAAGGGGAATTACAAGGCATTATAACACCCCATTGTCTCCACTTTTCTAATTCTTCCTCCAGGAGTTTCCTTTTTGCTATAGGTATGGGATATGGAGATCGATACACAGGTTCTGTGGTGGTGAGTTCAATCTCACACTGGAAGTTTTTAATAGTACCTGGTCTCTCGGAAAATACATCTCTATGCTTCAATAAGACTTCTTTCAATTGGCTTCTACCCCTTTCACATAAAATCTCATTCGCATTGACCTTCTGCAGAATGTCGTCAGGACTAGCCGTCCACTGATCGACATGGGAATCTTCACGGACATTTCTTACATACGTCCCTTTCGAAGATCCATTATTCACGAGGTCCTGCTCTACCGGAACTCCGTCTATGGTGAGGGATAACTTCTCGCGCTGTAGGTCAATTCCTGCTTCATATTTCCTGAGGAATGGGTAGCCCAAAATAAAGTCAGCTTCGAGACCCTTCAAGACAAACATGTCCTCCAATAAATTTCTTCCAGCAATCTCCAGATATACTTGTCTACATCCTACAACTCTAGTTTTGTTTCTCCCAGTGAAATCAGTCAGCCTAACATCTGGACATGTTTGTAACTGCAATGATGGCAGTTTCTCTTTAATCTTCTTCCAAATGGCGTAGCTCATGAGATTACATTCGCTGCCAGTGTCCAGAACACAAATAAAATCGACGCCTGCTACAGTTGCTTTAATTAACGGAGCCCTGGGTAAATTTTCCTTTCTAACTGCCTGTTGTAGTGCTTTCTCTAAACTTTGTTTTCCTTCATTGAGAGTCAGCACAACAAAAATATGATTATCTTCACTATTTATATCGCCGTTATCGGTTCCCAGAGAAGTCCAAGATTTTAGCCCAACCGTGATCGGGAACGAAGAATTCACGTTGGGCGACTTGCTAAATCCGACTGCATACCACTCGGATTAGCACTTGTCGATGGTGCCCAACAAAAGTCTCTTGTTATGTCGACACTTTGACGTTGCTCGTTCGACAAACGTGAAGCAGAAGGTTCAAACGGAGGCGCCGTCGCTCTGAAGTTACTGGGTTCAGAGGCGTTACGTGAAGAGTCACGGGAATGGTCTTCTGGATCAGATCTGGAACGACGCGGCCCACGTGCGTAGTTGTTCCTGCCATCCCTTCTCGGAGGATTACGCCGCCTGTTGTAATTGGAATATCCATTCCTCTGGTTCTGCATAACTTGTCTGACTCTGGGTTGTTGGTTTCCAATTCTATTTTGTCTGGGAGCATTTCCCTGACCTGCACCTTCCCTATTCCACACAGGCTTCCAACTGTCCTGTTCCTCAAGCACCTCGAAGCTTTTCAGAAAGTCGGCTAGCTGCCGTACAGTTTGAGGAGAATTAGCTAGACTCAGACTGCGAGCTCTATATGGAAGCTGGGAGATGATTAAATTCACAATCTCAGGTTCTATGTAACGGGCAGACAGATTGCGGTAGGCTGAGTAAATAGACCAGGCATATTCCTCCATGCTCATACCGGACTGCTTTAAGTATCGGCGAGATCTCACTGCTGTCAGCTGCCTCTCTTTGGCCTCTTCTGAAGCATATTGTTTGCGAAAACGACGGCAGAAATCAGAATAGGACTTGAACTCTAACTGGTTTGCTCGAAACCAATGCTCAGCCTGGCCCTTGAAAAGCCGAGGAATAATTTCCAATCGGTATTCGTATGGAATCTGCATTAAATCAAAATTGATATTAAGTTCTTTTAAGTATTGCTCAGCATTCTGGGCTTCCAGGTCTCCCTTGAACTTCGACAAGGAATTAAGGTCTGCCATCCTTGGAGTTCCAGTCATTGCTGATCGCTGAGTTGTTGGCGGCGACTCATCTGGCCCGCTCCTTGAATTTCCATGCCTTCGTGTTCGCTTCCTGATTTTTGCTTGATACTGAGAGTCAGAGATGGTGCTGGAAGAGGAGGAACTGCGATCTTTCTTCCTTTCTAGACGTTTCCTCTTTGTCCTTTCTTCATAAAGACTGTGCCGGGCCCTGCGAGATTCACGCTCTCTGTAACTTCTGTCATCGCCCGAAAGACTAAAGGTAGGTGGAACCGCAGACGCCACTTCATTAGCTCTTGAATCAGCAGTAACTCGTGGGCGACAGACTTGTTTGTCTTCTCTAGTTCTCTCTCCACCGGCTCTGTCCATCGCTTCATTTAGTTCTATGTTCATGGTTGGCAACGCTGCACTCTCAGCAACTGCAGACGGATGACCAGCTGTTCGAGATCCAGTTTCTGTTTCCGTTTGGCGGGTAACGTGCATGGTCTCTAACTGATTCGTAAGTTGTTCTACTTGAGTTTTTATTTCCTCAACGTCCTTGCTTCTTTGAGACACAATTACTGAAATCTGACTAATATTGTCTTGGATCTCAGCCCGTAACTGTATTTTGTCAGTCTCGGCCTCGGCCAATATCTGTTCCATCGGCAGCTGTTTTTCAATAATCTTATTGCACTCCTCAGTGAATCTCGAATTAATATTCTCTACATCGATGCGAACACTTTCCGTGGCTTTATTAACATCGGCTGCCAAGCTACGCCGGAACTCATCAAAGTCCATCTCTCTAGCCTGCCGAATTTCTTCAGAGAATCGGGCCCTAGTATTCTCGTTCTCAGACTTTAGTTGTTGTATTTCACAGGCCATCTCGCCTATTTCAGCTCTTAAAGCTTTCATAGATTCATCGTGCTGCTTACTGATATCATCCTTTAGCAACGCACATTCTCTGAGGATATCTTCCTTCAATATGTCAGATTGTCTACAGATATCAGCCTTCAATGTTTCAGACTGTTTGCAGATATCAGCTTTCAGTGCTTCAGACTGTTTGCTAATATCAGCCTGTAATGTTTCCATACTTTCAACTTGCTGCTTGCAAATTCCTTCAATCATGGCTTTTAAAGCTTCAAACATATTTAATGGATCAGATGTAATAGTTGTAGACAATGATTCACATTCTTTACAAACGAAATCGGTAGATTCGTGACTTTCAGATCGAACATCTAAGCCACAACATTCATAATGTAAAAGCTTTGTACATTTCTTGCACACAAATGTGGTTTTATCTTTATCAATGTTCCGACAACAATCGGGAATATTAAGCTCTGAATTTGAAGCAAGATTTTTATTTGCGCTACGCAAATGTTTTCTTTCCATTTCGAACGAAGTAGTTCTGTGCTTTTCTATAAATATGAAAGTTCAGTGCTCTTGCACAATTAATCTCAACTTTAAACAATTGTCTTGCCCTTGTACACTACAAAATCGAGCCAACACGTTGAGCTGCCACTTGACACGTTCTAATACTAACTTATGTATGTACGCGTCGTATTATTATACTATTAATAATAACTTAATAATACTCAGCGGTGAACGATGAGACTCGGTGAAGTACACAGACTCCTCTCAGGTACAGGGATAGTGTTAGGCAAAGACAATATTCACAGCACAGAGAAATAAAACCACATTACTGCCGTATGTATAAACTGAAAAGTTTTATTCTTTATTTATTGCAATTATAATGCAACTATACTTGAGACGAGGGCGAGGATTTCGCTTTGTCGATGAATTGACTCAATTAAAACGCATAAAACTCAATGCGTGGCTATCGGCAAGCCTATGATCACATAGGCCTAGCTTGCGCCCCGAACTACCACACCA
Organism: Lepisma saccharinum; assembly: GCF_977018435.1. Lineage (NCBI taxonomy): Eukaryota > Metazoa > Arthropoda > Insecta > Zygentoma > Lepismatidae > Lepisma > Lepisma saccharinum. The sequence continues at coordinate 10,906,107 of NC_139242.1, forward strand.
AGAGATATGCAATGATAACTGAGCCAATATTTGCTCTTTAGCCTTTTATTTCCAAATTAATCTTTAGGCTAACTTTATTATTTTACGTAGAATGGTTGCAGTATTGTGCATATCATCAATGCATGGCTATCGGCGTACCTATGTTCACATAGGCCTAGCTTGCGCCCCGAACTACCATACCAGGATGTATGCACAACACCGAGGAGTTCCTTTTAAGTTTAAAAGCTTCGACGATCCGTGGCGAAAGTGTGATGATCCTTACGCGATATCCTCGCTTTTATACTATTTTCGAGAACACAGATTAAAGTACAGATGAATCATTCACTATCTACAAAAGGATACTATCAACAAAACTGACATCTATACATCTTTAGAAATACAAATTCGTATAGTGCACTCTTGCAAACATGAAGATACATTAAACTACTCATAACAAAGCATAAAATACAATAAACATTAAATAAAAGTTATACATTACTAATAAGGTGCAATATTACATAGAATAACAAGGAAGTTAAGCTTTCTTTCACAAAATAAATATATTAGTGACACATTTTCTACTGATGACGTCACATAAAAATATGGATCATATCAAAGTACGAGACTTCCAGGCACATGTTACACGCATGCACAAAAAAATTGTCTTAAATATTTCTGTAGCATTTATCACAGCGTAGTTAAAATGTAACCATATTATTATTACTTCCTTTATTCGATTGTTATTACAGTGCTGACCTCTTGGTCGCTTTCCGTTCCAAGAATGCTGACCATTTTCACTACTTTTTAAAAAATCATATCTCAAAAACAAAAAAATGTAAAATATATGTATCATACACTGTTGAAAAGTTTGATTCTTCCTCTTTATTTTGATATATGATACGTTTCATCATAAATGATATGAAATGTACTAAAAATAAAAAGTTGACAAGATATATGACATGCAGTAGCAACGATTGGGCCCCAAAACTGGGAAGGCAAGGTGTCAAAACTAGGGGAGCAAAGACAGTACATTTCCCTTTGTAGATAAGATTGGGCATAGTGCGGGGGAAAAGTGGCGAAAATGGGGTGGCAACTGACCCCCTCTCTCCCCCCATAATTGCCGGCACTGTAGAAAAGGGAAGCAAGTATATCGCTATGAGACAACGACGCTAACAGAACCGTTATGAGCATTTGCCACCATCTAGTGGCAGTATGAGGAAATACGATGTCCAAACATTACTCAGGATTGCTAACTCCGTAAATGTACGGCAAATGACCGTTGAAATAAATTTTGAATTCAACTTCGTATATACAGGTGATCCGCACACTAGAGAAGTTCTGGAACTCCGTATATATATGTGATTAGCCCTCTAAGTGTTAAGCTAAACAATGGTATTATTCAATTCTTGTTAGATTTATTTATGTTTAAAGGTTTAGGTACTGGTAACTCTGGGGAAAAGTTTTGAAACTCTATTTGAAAAGGGTTCCCTTGGTCAGTTCTCCATTTTGCCCAAAATCCAGTTTCTACCGATGTGCATTAATATATGTTTTATGATGAAATAAACATTTCGTATCTTGTATCATCGGGTCCAATAGGACATTCAAAATATGCATTTCTTTAGGATACCAATTATATTTCAAGTTCGCTAAGAGAAACAGGAGAAATGCATTATAATAGCATTTAACAATACCAAGATCTGTATTAAAGTGAATAAAACCATATGTTTATTATTTGTAGTAACAGTAGCAGTTTCTTTCAAGTTTCTGGAATCTAAAGAGAATAAGGTAGAATCACTGTATGTTTCAGTCTAATTCAAGGATCTCTAAAACATATCACAAGGTTTAGAAAAGTGTAATAAATCATTCTCGAAAGAACTCTTACATCTGAACAGTTTAGAGCAACAATCAAACAAACGATGATCAAAAAAGAAAAAATGCAGAGTTACACAACTCGTGCCATAAGATCCAATTTGACCCGAGGTATGAAAATTTTCCCCCTAGCGAATACGGCCACTAATGTTCAATATTTTCTGTGGACAGTTATCAATAGTGCTCGGATAATTTTGCACTAAGAAAACGAAAAATATGCACTAAAAAGTGTAAAATATGCACTTAAATATGCACTTTTAAATAAAAGTTTAATAATATAAATTCGGTATATTACAAACTATGAAAGATTACATACCAGGCAATGAGTGTGCATTATTCTGAATGCTCATTCGCTTCACAGATTTTTTAAAATTAATATGGTTCTGCGTTAAATGAAACACAATACATTACAGATCAAGATCATGATTGCATTTGATAACAACATGATGTCTCAAATTTTCGAAGTTCAAACTACTTCTGTTTACAGCTAGATAGTCTTGTATTCAGAAAACACACGTTTCACTTCGCAAGGTACAAGTGGACTGTATTTTAGGGCAACAAACTGAGACACATCAAGTTTAGTCGATTGTTGAGGTGAGAATGACGTACTTGCCACATTTCATACAATCCAGGAAAGAAAAAAGACAGAGAAAAAGATAAAGAAAATAGAAGAGAAGCGGAGAAGAAAAATAAATACAGTATATGCTCTGTGTTGGTTGTGGGTACAAAAATATGCACAAATATTTTCATTCAAATATGCACCTGCATATGAAATATGCATTTTCATTTAAAAATCCTGCAATATGCAAAATGCATAATTATCCGAGCCCTAGTTATCAACAAACATTAAAGATAAAATACAGAAATAGGTGCCACAAAAACTTGAGTTGTTTTGAACACATGGAGTTCAATTTAAGCTTGGGGTTCAAATGGACCTCATGGTACAACACACGTGTTAATGTCTTAGTATTAACGCTATCGATCTGTAATGAGCATTCGTTTTTTAGTGGCCATATATGTATTCCAGTTTCAAATAGATCCATTACATATTAGCCTATTTCAGATTTTTTTAATATTCTTTGGAGGTGTAGAGAAGAATATTATTGAAATATTCTATTTTACTTTGCTCGGTCTATCGGGGACCACGTGCCAGCGTGTGCTCCCCGCTAAATCCTGCTTTCATTCCACTAGTGGCACACTTCGAGTCGGCGCCATGTTGAACACACAAGCAAAGACCCTGCCCACGTACAATTGCAACTTCCGAGCCTTCCTTCTCGCTTCCACTGGTCGCACAGAAGCACATGCAGCGTTAAAAGAGCTCCCGACAAAAAGAAGCGAACCTGTCCACCAGCAAAGCCGGAAGGATCGAGCTAAGCTTGTTAACTCTGGTCCAGCAATCCGACTTCGCTTGCTTCTCCTTAAAAAAGAGGAAATAAAACGAGGGAGCGCTCGTTCGTCCATTGTTGTGCATCAAGTTTGTCACATGGCGTCCAATAATGGTGCCTTGCCTTGTTACTCGGACTCCTCCGCGAATGAAGCCACTCTCACGGCAGAGACGGGCAAATCCACCTCCTTTTGTCCTGTTTCTACGTTAAGACTACAAATCCACCAGAGATGATTGGCTTTTTCTCTCGTCTCTTCCTCCCCTTTTATATGGTTAATGATCTCAAAGCTTAAACGTCTTTGGAAAGGGAATATAACCTTGAAGAGAATCTCTGTCGCAGGGAACGTTCATTACTAGACAACGCCTCGTAGCCATCTTTACGACTCTTAATTCTGCCAGAAATAAGGGAAGTAAAAACTCTCTCATTACAGAAAAGACGAGCTAAGTTACTGCTCACACGTTTGGAACAAATCCCTTCAACAAACACCGAGTCATTAAAACAACCAAACAAGTGCAACTTTAGGATTTTGTTCCCGTACTGCTATAATTACTTTTTCGTAGTTCGCGCAAGCAGGAATTAGGAAGAAGTAAGTAATTAGACTTGTGCTGTTTGCTGCTAGCAAATTCGTCCAGCGTGAAAGGGCATTGCAATACATCTAAACATTAAAGGCGAGCTGTTCCTCTTCTTTAACTAGAAGAAAGACAGTAGTACTGAAGGTTAGAAACTTTCATTCTTGTAGCAACAAATTAAACAATCCGATATTATCCTTCGCAGTTAGGTTAACAGTCAGGTCAGTCGATTTCTCAGTCAGTGATTCACAGGTTTTGCATTAGAAATCAATTAATCACTGGATCTAATCTCAGCTACATCATAGGATTTCCTTTATGTTGTTACATTACCAATCCTATTAATTGATAATTTATTCTTATAATTTGAAATTATTCTAATACAGGGTGGCTGAAAAGATCTGGAAATTTTGGAACGGATATTAATAAAAGAAAACACATACCTTTGAAACATTTAGTGAAACCAGTACATAGTATGTTGTTGTTGAATTTCTAAGTTATATCTTGAAGATAACATCCGACATACGACAGACTTCTCTGCGGGGACATTCCTGCAGTCTGTGAGAGACATTATGTAAGACACGACGTAACATTGCGACAGGAATCCTGGCCTCTCGTATTCTTGCCTAAGTTTTTCTTTTCACTCATTCGGCCAGAACACATTCAGTCAGCTCTCAATAAAATCCACCGCTGTGGGAATAGACGAAATTTCTATTTTAATGATTTAAAAAATTCTCCCGTACGTTCTTGTTCCTCTAAGGCCAGCAGCACACCGGATCCGACGAGACGAGTCACGACGAGTCATTTTGTTGCAAACCGACTCGAGGGAACGTTTAACATGGAGCTCTTACGAGCCGCCGCACACGGGACGATACAATTGACTCGTGTCACCTCGAGTAATCTCGAGTCACGTTGCGACAAAACAGTGAAGGTCCCGGGAATTTGGTTTCGGAGGAGCACGATGCGACAAAACGCTCTGCGCATGCGCGAATCCTTTCCTCTCAGCACACCACCTGCGTGACTCATCACTGTATTGCTTAGCAGCACATATATATGTAAGTTTGACAGTGCGGTCAAGGTTATGGGTACAATAATAAGGACAAAATTAATGTGCTATGGCATGAGGTGGCACAGGAGATGAAATACTTTATAATTACATTACGTGAAAGAATTAGACTTGTTAGAAATTATCTTGTAATGTACAAAACATTTCATAAATTGTACAAGAAAACGATGTTCAGGCAGTTTAATATTTATTCCTCGAATAACTATGTGGTTGCAGCACGCGAATTAAAGTTTTCTTTTTTTGGATGGAAGCAGCGTTTAAAATAGCCCCGTTTAGTTGGCTGCACTTTTTGACTTGCTATGACTCTCTTTGCACCGAAGCTGTTGGTTGCACTGTGCAACACCGAGTCTTGATTTGGAGTCAATACAAAAATACAAAAAAATACAATACAAAAATTTATTTGGTGTCTGCACCACGTTCTGGGTCGGTACATTCGTGGTGTATGGTCACATGGTGCGTGCTAACTAATCAAATGACCGTTTAAAGCAGCAGGCAGGCGTTTGTTGAATTTTCTGAACTTGAACACCGCTTTCCGTCTAGTTGGTTGAACGCCATTTCCTTGCACCATCCTTGACACTGGATACACTTGCACTGCACCGAGTGTCAAAAAGTGCAGCCAACTAGATGGGGATAGTGAGCGGCAAAGCACCGGAACTCAATTCTGGCCAAACTCAGTTCCTGCTGCGACATTGGACATCCATTTTATTTACTTAATGCACCGTACAAAAGTCCATTCTTTGTTACATTAATTCTTGTAAAGAATAGATGAAATGGATAAAAACTAAATTCTAAATTTGTCTCTTGTCGGTGGAAATGTAGAAAAAAAATATTGCGGTGAGTGCTATTAGTTTAAGATGCAAATGAGAACCTAATTTCCTGAAATGACAGATGTCATAGATCTTGTGTTTATACATTTACTTTAGATGCAATAATAATAGAAATCAATGCTTTTTTCAGGCGTAACGTTTATATGTGGGAATGAAACTAAAATAATTTTATTTTAACAAAAGAAGTGTGTGTTTGTGTGCATGGCCGGATTAAGACGAAATTGGGCCTAATGCTTGAAATCTTCGGTGAACAATAAACACAACGACGTTATAGTTACGTCACAGCGCAAGGAATGATAGTAACTGTATAATAAGTAACGCTGTGTCTAGGCGTCCGAAATTGGGGCTCCAAATTTCATTCTAAGATTTATTTTCAGGTTAATGTAGCAAAAGAAAACTGTTCAGCTTTCGGAAAATTCTCGTCTGTTTTCATCTGGGCCGATTTCAGGAATAGGACTAATGCTGCAGCATCAATAGCACCCACCTTAATCCGGCCCTGCTTGTGTGTGTGTGTGTGTGAGAGAGAGAGAGAGAGAGTACATGCACGCATGATCATTAGACCTCGGATTTTTAGGTTCTAAAAATTTACCTTTAGGTTCCTAAAATAGGTTATAAAAATCCTAAAATAGGTTTTAAAAATATTAAATTAGACTAAGAGAATCCTGAAGCAGGTTCCAAAAAACTTAAAATGGTTCATAGTTCCTGAAAAATACTAATTAGGAACAATTGTTAAAAACAAAATTTCAAAGGGAACGTGAGAAATTTTAATAGATATATAACCATCAAAACTATTAATTTTATAACCAAATGTTTATTTCTATCCATCATTTTCAAAATGATCCACTAATTGTTGTAAAACTAATACTTGTATCATTAGCAATTTTGCTCTCAAGAGTATGTTTCAAACAAGTTAGTAATTGAATTTTTTTCGTTACGAGAGAGAGCAAATACCTCTGTGTGATGTAACAATAATATAAAACCTTAAAAAATATACAAAAGCCTAAGAAAAGGTTTGATTTGGGCACAGAAACCTAAAATATGTTCTAACAAGCAAAATAGGTTATTTTGGACACTATAAAACTTCATCAGTTGTTGCATTTTTTAATGAAACGCTGATGTAACTTTTATTTCTCATTTACCTGCAAAGGAAAAAATATGTTAAATACCTAAAATTCGTGGTCTAATGATAATTAATATACCACAATATTTAGAGCAGTTCTTATGATAAACACAATAACAAATAATAAGAACAAACTAACTTGTACCGAAAACTTTCTTTCCAGAAAAAAACACGGATAAGAATAATTAATATTTGTTTCGTTTTGTCGGAAGCAAAGTGATTCGTCCTGTCGCTTTGTGTCCCGTCGTGTTGCGTCGCGTCGTGACTCGTCGTGTCAGATCCGGTGTGCGGCAGGCCCAACAGGCATTTTTAACTTCTCCCTGTCGTTCGGCATATTCCCGTCGATTTGGCAACTGGCTAAGATTTGCCCTCTGCCGAAAACATACAAAGTTCTTAGCTTCAGCGACCAACGGCCGATAAGTATTCTTCCGGCTCTGTCCAGAGCTCTAGAACACGATGTCAGTAACCAAACGCGTAATTTCTTATCACGAAACAACCTAATGAATCCTCTCCAATCAGGATTCCGGCTCAACCATACGTAGCACATGCACAGCGTTCATCAACGTGACGGACGACATAAAACACGCCATGGACAATAATAAAGTAACTATTCTTGTACTTCTGGACTTTAGTAAAGCTTTTCAGACTATTGACCACGACATCCTGCTATCCAAGCTATCCTTCCTGTACAACTCCTCTGACCCAACCGTAGCTTGGTTCCGTTCGTATATTAATAAACGCCAACAATGCGTCTTCAACTCGGGAGAGAAATCGTCGATGCTACCAATCAGCGCCGGTGTCCCCCAAAGAACCGTCCTCTGTCCACTCGTCTTCTCTCTGTACATTAACGATATTCCTGACGCACTCGAACACTGTAAATATCACAACTATCCAGATGATGTTCAGCTGTCCTTGTCCTTTTCTTCAAAGATTATTGAAAATTCAATTCGCGATATAAATTATGATCTGAACAAAATCAGTTCTTGATCAGCTAATCATGGGCTACAAATTAATCCCTCGAGAACCCAAGCTATTATTATAGGTTCACAAAAATGCTTTCCGCGTTTGAAATTTCGTCTCTCCAACCCATAATGGTGTTAGGGAAAGGTATTATATTAAGAAAAACAGCGAAAAATCTGGGCGTAATATATAGTCAACATTTTTCATGGTCAGATAACATAAATTTAGTGAGTAAAAGAGCTTTCGCTGCTTTACACGCTCTTGTTCTGTTTAAACATTTTATACCCGTAAACATTAAAATCAAACTGGTGCAAGCACTTGTTTTTCCACACTTCGATTACTGCGATTCTGTCTATTCCGAATTACCAGATGATCTCGCTCAACGTCTTCAACGAGTACAAAACACCTGCGTCCGCTTTATTTTCGACCTGAAATATAGGGACCATTTATCCGTTTTCTTTACAAAGCTAAATTGGCTCAAATTAATTGATAGGCGAAAGTTACACAACCTCACCCTTCTCTATAGGCCAATCAGTTCAAAGGAACCGGCTTATCTATCGCGGAGATAAATAAATAAGAAATTCTGTTGTAGCAGGTCGAGTACGGACCCAAGTGTTAATTGCATGTGCTGACGGAACAGGACCATGTCGTCCAATATTGAACTGACGTCGAAATGTTCTGGCCTCCATGCTGGCATTCTTGTAATATGCTTTGACCACAAAGGGACGCTGCACACCACTCCACTGCGCCATGATTAGTAAATGGCATGTTGTGAGCAGCGTTGATTGTGCCAAACTCCCAGGGTTGCCAGGATACGATTCAAAATTGTCCTTTGATTTGAGTCACCCTTTACAAGAAATCAATCAAAATATTCATGTAAAAGTCATAACACAGGGCAGTGGTTTAAATAACGATTTGTCTAGTATTCAGATGATAAAAATTGACTGGTTAATAAGATTTTTGACTAATGACTACATTTTCACCTCGAATGGTAACTGTTTGTTCTGATTCTTTACCATATTTCTTTCGGAAGGTGTTTGGATACAAGTTGGAATTGTCAACACGCAGGCCAAGTACTTCTATACGACACACGGTTTTAGAAGCGATATCGGGCGGAGTTACGGAGAGCGTGTCCTTGGCAACCAGCCAATAGCAGGACTGCAACGTTGTACAGTTAGGTTTGCGCGCAAGAAGTTCTTTATAAAACTCGCCACTTTAAGGTTCATCATTGCATGGGACACGACATTATGAACCTGACTGTCCAAGTCCCATGCGTTTCCGTCGCCTACAGCCGGAGATATCGTTTCTCGAAGAAACAAGGGAAACAGCGCGTCTCTACACACACACACAATGACCCTTCGTTTTCCTTCAGTGTTCCATCGGTTTGGTTTTTTATTTGCCAGCTTGTTAACCCCGCTGAGTTGTGTCTTGGTAAAGCTATGGGTGTCAAATTCGGCCGAATATGAACAATGGCCCTTCATTGTCGTGGACATTTACGAACATTGCGAGTCTGAGTCACTTTCAGTTCAGCGTTTTCGTAACAAGGGCGGTGTAAGATAATTGTACTCGTAAGCCACGAAGAACAGTAGTGAGACGATTTAAAATATAGCCCTTATTGATTGATTAAATGTTGGTTTATTTTACTTCGCTTTTCTGCTACTTTGGCTAATCGCAAAGATGAGGATGGATGATGATATGATGAAATTGATGAAGGGACACTTACAAACACCTATGCCTGGGCCGGGATTCGAACCCGAGACTCCTGGCGTCGTAGCGCGCTGTGAGGTCCAGCCCTTATGTTCGATAGTTATGCAATAGTGTGTTCCTCGAGTGTTACTTAATAATTTCGCGCCGGCCCCCATGGTGGAGTGGTTAACATATCGCCCTACGACGCCAGGGATCCCGGGTTCAAATCCCGGCCTCGACATGGATTTTGTGAATGTCCATCCATCAATTTCATCATATCATCACTTATTCCCATCTTCGCAATTAGCCAAAAGTGACAGAAAAGTTAAATAAAATAAAGTACAGTAAATCAAATCAAATTAAAATAATGTCGCTCTCGAAACCTATTACAAGTAGTACAGGTACCAAGGGTAAAATATTACGTTCACAAGACAGAAATCTTAGTTTTAAAGCTTATTCTTGCTTCAAGGAATTTGCGTCGGAAGAAGTGCGTGCTGAAACAGTGTTTTCTCAGAGTCGAGAACTTACGGCTAAAGCGTGTGGTGTCTGTGTGCATACTGTGTTGCGTATTATAAAACAGGGTAACGTATCTACCACAGAAATCGGTGAACCCCTATTCAAATCTTCTGGGAACCATGCCAGAAAACAGAAACGAGAGTGATGATGATGGTCTTGCAGTTCCTCTATAATAAATACCTTCAAACTTCTTTCAGGTACGAGTTTCTCTTACATGCTGCAGTGATATGATATACGTAATCCTGTGTAGAATTCTTTACTATATATTTCATTGTACTCAAATATCACGTGCATGCATTATATATAAAAAGCTGAATATTGGACACGACGAAATCTCTGCGTTTCCTTTCCGCTAGCAGTTGGTTTGGCAGCAGCGCGACAGCACTGGCTGCGTATTGGCTGAACTCATGTTCCTTCTAAAAGCGTACGCCGTATAGACGTATTTGCAACTTACACATGTGCTCACTCGGACTAGTCACTGCGGTTAGAACATAATATCATATGCTTGTCCATAGTTGGAAGGGAGGTTGCCGTTGCGTTGAAATTTAAAACACATTATCCATATATTTAAGAAACTAATCTGCATATCTGAGGAAAAAGGTACGATTGCACTGTGCGAATTAAGCTTTTTGTTTGGAGGAGGGAAGTGATGCCCATTCAGTGGCGTACTTCACTTCGGGGGTAGGTTTTTATGGCATGCAAATTTGTATATGTTACCAGTCAGTAAACTAAATTATTTCTTTGCAGTTCTAATTACCTTGAACAGTGGTTCTTAGAATTGGACATCAAAATCTTGTACGTAATTTAGAAGCATTTAGCATAGGAAAGAGTTATTGAACTATAGCTCTTGTCTGGTCTTTCGGCAGGCGGCCTTCATGCTGGCAAGGGAAGTGGGGAGCGGGGAATACGCAACAGACCAACCAGACAACATCGGTGGCGCCGAGAGTTACGACGTCGCGGGAGGAGGTGCTGCGCGCGGACTTCGTTCTACAGGCTAATGCGTTTCTCATCTCGCGGGATTGGTCGCTTCCCCGCTCCCCACTTTCCTTGCCAGCATGTAGACCGTCTACCGTAAGACCAGACAAGAATTTTAGTAACACTGAGAAAACTTAACCGAATTTATATTGCCTGTTCAACTCAATGGCGTATTGAAGCGAGAAATACAATCTGCCTCCAACTAATAAAGCTAAATCTACTTGCCATGGAGGTAGGTTTTCGTAGTTAACTTAACAATAGACAGAGCAACGGTGTTAACAATGGACAGAATAACGGCGTTAGTTAGAGCTCTTTATTAAACCTCTGTACCCGACACTGTACACAGTAAACAATGGATTACTTAAAATAGAATTTCAGATGTGAAGCAAGATGCAATATTGGTTTGATTGATTTGCTTTATTTTACTACGCTTTTATGCCACTGTTGGCTAATTTGCGAAGATGGGGATGAGTGATGATATGATGAAATTGATGAATGGACACTCACAAATAGCCATGCTCAGGCTGGGACACGAACCCGGAACCCCTGGCTTAGTAGCGCGATGTGCTAACCACTCCACCACCGGGGCCAGCGTAAGATGCAATTCTAATGTATTAAAGAATAAATAACTATTTCCTCGAATGATATTTCAGTGGTATTTGTTCCACAGTTAAGAAATGGTATATGCATTCAATTCCATTCTCTTTACTGGGGATAATTTTATTTTGCCTGGGATGAACATTTTTGTGGGATTAAGAAACACTGACAACTCTCGCGTTAATTCGTACACTGGACCCTTGAGCGACAGCGGTGTCCGCCTGTCTGCTTGTCTCTCTCTCTCTCTCTCTCAGCCCTTCCAAGTCAACTACTGATATTCCAGAAAGTACCAGAGCGTTAAGATAAAAAATCATGAAGAGATAGACCTACTAATTGAAGCGCAACGCAAAATAAATCGAGAAACAAGTCCAAGTGGAAAGTAGTGTACTGAAGAAAAAACTTTGACTTGAAAATATTAATAAATTTCCAGGATTTACTGTACGGAATGAACTGGCGATCAAAGGTATTTACGTAAAAGTATCTCAATAGACGAGGCTTCATAATGTAAAAAAGGTCGGGGTAAATAAATATATATCTCACACTTTCCATGCTATGACGGATCAACTCGCTAAGTTGATGCTAATAGAATTATTTTTCTCGGAATATTCAGATTTGAGTTTATGAACCTACAATGAATGGTCAAAATGTGTTTGTTATCTGTTGTATTATGAGATCAGAGAAAGAAATGTGTTATATATTGCTTCTGGAACAGAGCGAACTAATTTCGGGACACATACACTTAAGGTTCTCTGTTCTAAACACGCGACCATGAAATTAGGCGAGTGCCAGACATTCTCGCTGTTGCCACGAAGGAGCACAGCACCGTATCTTCGGAGGTTTAATAGAATGAAAGATTTCGTTGTAGGGTTGGTCTTTGTAATCCATGCGATACAAACTGTCAGTATTTGCTCGAAAGGTCAGGGATGACACAAAAGTGCCCGGAGAGACGTCGATCTGACGCTCGAACTAGGCAACGCAGCCCGGTTGACGTTAGCACACAGTGCGCGGGAATCAGCGTCTTTTGTCCCTCTCTCGCTTTGCTTTCCCATATGTGGCATCAGCGCTATTCTGCCCAGCCGCCTATTTTCATGGCAGTGCCTTTAGTTACGTTTATTGTGGGGTTTACTTAATTTGGTCGATATTTTTCAGTCAAAAAATACTTGGAAGGTTATTGTCAACGTTCAGATGATACGTCGTTTGCTATAATGTGGATTCACTCACATATTTCAATATTTGTGTCGCTGACTTTACTGTCAGAATTAGAAGGATTCGGTTACTCCTTGAATGAAATCATGACACTCTTTGTATCGACTAAAGTTGAAGGCGTTTATGCGTGAAAGTATTGCCCCATACATTCAAACTGTCTGCCTTTTATGGAGATAAAATGAGAAGCACCGTGCTTCGGCCACCTACCCTCCCACCACCTCCACTTTTCCGAGTTGCCGCAGATATCCATTTTATACTACATACGTTGAGTGAACCTCAGTCGCTTCTGTGCAGGGCGAATGTCTGAAAAATTCCCACCTCAAACCACTCACCTCTGAAATCGAGCCAGACGGTCAACCGCGCGAGGAGTCACATTTATTAAGTCCAGAACATCAATTCTCTTCGGGAACAAAAACTCGTTAAATTACGAAGCTTTCCCTGTCTGTTGGGTAGGGTGGGCGATGGCGCTGTAAGAGGTCGATCTCTCTTTTATGTCGCACCCTAGGGAATCCTTGGTTAACTCACGCTCCTGTGTGGTCTGACAACGTAGGACATAATGAAAACACTTGGTTAAAAGACCAGGTCGGCTGATATAGGCTAATTAGTAAGAAGATGCCTTATTTCACAGCACTGTAAGTTTAATTCTTAAGAGGGACATCTCTTGCTACATACAAATATGTCAGTTATTAATTTCTTACATTCCAAGGCACCCACGTTGCAATATATTCCCATGTGTTTCTCGTACCTTTCCTTATTATCTCATGGACGAGGGTAGTTAAATAAAGATTTCCCCTGACGCACTTATCGCAGGGGCACATGCAAGTTTGCACTCTCATTAATCCTTCTCTGCATAGTGGCAGACAGTCACATTTGTATGACATCGTTTTGTGGAGCTAAGCAGATCCATCTTATACAACTCGGCAGGCTGGTACTAAATCCATGACACCACCTCACCAATAAGTGTGTCTTTATATGGGAAGTGCCTACCTTTCGAAAATAACTTCATGGAGGGTAAGAGGTGGAAGTCAGATAGTGCCAGGTCAGGAGAGTAAGGGGAGTGGTGTAGTGCATGGGAGTGTGCTTCCATTTGGGCGGCATTCTACTTGCGTGCAGGAGCATTCTATTGGAAGTGACGGACACTTTCGGAAAGCATACTGTTTTTTTTCCTCTCTCTTTCTCTCTCTCTTTCTCTCTCTCTCTCTCTTTCTTTGCTGGCTTTCCATACTTTCACCACCAGTGAGGTCATCGTGGTCGTTTGCCAGCAAATCTATCAACACCATTCGCTTCAGGTGCCGTGACCAGAGCATCACCTTGCCAGTGAAGGGTTGGACACGTGCCTTATAGGGTGGTGATCAGTCGTAGAGCTTTCAAAGCTTAGACTGTGCTTTAGTCCCTGGGTCATAGTGATAGACCCATGTCTTTTCCTGAGTAATTAGTGTGACGAAGTAATCCTCTTGGTTTTCTTGGCACGGGGCTTAAAGTTCGCGGGACCATCTTACTCTCTTGTCTCTCTGAAGGTGTGAGAAACCGAGGAACTCAGCGAGTTAAAACCATCAGTGTATAGTGCAGATCAGTGTGTGAATTGAGGGGTGGGGTGCCGGGGAATTTCTCCCCAAAACAATTTTTTGATCCCCGGCACAAAAAATTGTTTTTAATCCATTCCAGGGATGTTTTTATCCCCCTCAAGGAAAATGGAATTGAAAGCACACACTACTGAATTTCATAACTATGGAAATAAACACCACTTAAAAATCATTCGGGAACAATTATTTAAACTTTAAAACAATTAGATCTACTTCTCGTCTGAAGTTCTATTTTTAAATAGCCCAGTGTTTACTTTCTCGTATTGTCGTCGAGTGGAGAGATTTTAGAAGAAGCTTCCAGACTAGCGACTTTGCTCTTCTCATTGTTAAATGAACCGTGAAAACCTTAATGGCAAATACAGTTACTCTCGTCAGCTTTTTTCGTATACCGTCATTGAGTTGAAAGGACAATAGAAATTGGTCAAGTGTTTTAAGTATTACTAGCTGAATAGTTTTTTTTTTTGTGTATGAGTTTGGGTTTTCTTAGAATGTAAATAATGCTAAGTGTTTCTAAATAACGTGTAAATGTTATACGTTTTAATGTCATAGGTTAGAACCACTGTTCTAAGGTACTTACAACTACAAGGCAATCGTTTAGTTCACCAACTGGCAACGTAAACAAATTATCACACAAGAAAAATCACCCCCCCCCCCCGGCAATGATTCACAATTACGGCACAGGATGCCCCACCCCCAAAGCAAAAAGCTTAATTCGCACACAGATGCAGATGCTCCTTGATGATTTTACTCCACAGACCCTACATTAATCTGGACTCTTCAGGCTAGTTCCAGAATGGTTATGCGGAGATCTACTACGATTGCAGCCTCACATTTGTGGGCGATATTTCCATCAAGACTGACTCCTGTCGACCGGGAATGATAGCTGTCTTCACCTAGATCCCACCACATTTGAATTGCCTACGCCAGCGCTTTATGACCTCATGGGATGGGCCATATGGGGCATACAGAGTTATCTCCTGCACAATTTGTTGCGGTGTGTTGCATTAGAGGATCAGGAAACCTGATGACTACTCTCTACTTCACTGGCCCCATGCTTTCACCTTCCTACACCTTCGCAGCCGTAAACAAAAAACTGTAATTAGTTCATGGCTACAAATTGCAGTATGTCACATATAAGGATACGAGTTTATCCATGTGCACTTTCTTCCCCATACGGTCACTGGAAGCGGGTTAGGGGAATATTTTTTTGATCGTCCCTCGTATTTGGGAGACGTAGTCTATCACCATTACCATTCCGTACGCCCTTGCACCTTGCACATCATCATTTAATGCAACTTCTCTGCAATTTTTCCCAAACAAGTAAGAAGAAATGTGGAGATAAAAAGCCCTTTACTTCACATGTGCATTTATTTGTGATAATTGGAGAGATAATAAGTAAAACTGTGTCAAAGTATTTATTGCTTTCACTCATTGGGACCGTTGCTAGGTAGGTACAGTGGCTATTCACTTACAGCTAATTTAATGCACTTGGAGTGCCTTTTTATGTTTGTATTCAGAGAGCAAAAGCTTGTTTTGGACATAAGCTAATGAAAATAAAATAGTCTCTTGTGCATTGCACCATGCCATTATTGCACAAGGAGACCATCACTCTCAGTCTCAACCAATGTGAATGAATTCATCTTCTGGCTTTTTTAACATTCCGAAGTCGCCCCCCTTCCCTTTGATAAGAGCACAGTTACATAATACAGTGTGATTTAAATGTCTCTTGACATTTTCCTTATGTAGCAAATTAATCGTTTTCAGGATGGGATAAAATAAGCTATTGTTTTCCAGCAAGATGGTGCACTACCCCAGAATCGTTCGAGACTACCTCGCTGACACCTTCTCCGATAGGTGGATCAGCCGTGGCTCACAAAGACTTTAGGTGGCTCAATCTCCAGACGTGACTACCCTAGACTTTTCTTGTCTGGGATTCCATTAAGTCTAGGGTGTACCAAGTACAGATCAACACCATAGAGCAACTGACACAGCCAACAGCTGCAGCAACAGGGGAGATCACTCCTATGTTGCAGCATGTGTTTTGGTCTAGAGAGTTGGGTGCTATACCTAGACTTACAGGGTAACCACATTGAAATGGACAAAGTTTGTCTTCTATTCTAGAGCACTTTTCAGCAGTACTGTCAATTTTGTAAATAAAATGCTGTTTCATTAAAATGTTAAGAAGACTTTTGAATCGCCCTGTACTGATTTAATGTATCCAAGGTATTCATTTGTATATTTACCACATTCCTAGACTACAATTATATTGAACCGTTTAGTAAGTACGTAAAGTTCCCCGTGCAAATAGCACCGTGACATGAAGGCACACTTAGGGGATGTGGGAGTTGGGCCCTTCACATTCTCGATCTCGGTCATTTTGGAGGTCATCTGATCAGCACCACGCCCTTACCGCCTTACTCCCCAGGGTTTCTCCCAGGTACATATTGATTTGAAGCTGGGTGAGCCCACAGAGCCGCTTTATGTGAAAACAAGGCCGGAAAAATTCCGACCTTAGATCACTCAGCCCGAGAATCGAACCCGTGTCTCCCGCGTGGCAATAGGACGCTCAACCGACTAGAACCCCGCGGCTCTTTTATTAATTTATTAATTAATTTATTGAAACGATAAAGACATTAACTTACTTGGATTGACAGTGGGAGTTATATAACCTCGGAAGAGATCTACATTAATACTGTGATCAATTATACCTATGTACACAAGGTCATTTTCGGCTCAAATCTCTGATCTAAGAAAGAAATATTTTATAAAGACGAAAGAATAGAGAATAACAGAACACCTCTATACTCTATACGAGGAACATGTGGAGCAACGCCGCGCAAAACGGTAGAGAAGGGGAGAAAGGTAGTGCGGGGAGCGAAGAAGTGCGCGCTGCTGCAAACTGTTGTAGCTGTACTCACTTCACCTCTCACGAGTTCATTGGTCAAAGCCTCTCGAGTCACCACTTACGCAGAGACTTGTTTTCGTTCGCTCGTTCCAGAAATTCCAGGGACACAGTATAGCCATATTCTATGGTATAGCACATAACACGATTTTCGATTCGAATATCTTTTGTTTTCTGGTTGATTTAGTTAAACACGTGAGTATCACGTGGGTTTGGTTCACCCCATTGCATGAAGGTCTCATCACAAATAAACGTTGACAGTCATGAAGATGTAACTTTCGAATAAGTGACATAATTGATTGATTGATTTGATTTATTTTACTTCAGGTTTTGTGCCACTTTTGGCTAATTTGCGAAGATCTGGATGAGTGATGATATGTTGAAAGTCATGAATGGACACTCACAAACATCCACGCACAGGCCAGGATTCGAATCCGGGACACCTTGCGTCGTAGCGCGATGTGCTAACCACTCCGTCACGGAGGCCGGCTAAATCACATAAATTGTAAGCAAAGATTGGTAATGTTATTTGAAATTATAATATTTTTTTTATGTTTTAAATCGGAAAACAACTCTGTTTTGCAACTTTGTAGACATGTTGAGAGAAATTTACCCCGAACTAATTTTTTCGAATATTAAATAAACTGTCAAAGTGTCTAATATAACATGATGCGCAATCTGAGTATCATGTGTAGAGTTTAAAAACTTGAAGAATCGTTGTGAGAAAGACCTTGCTTTCGATTATTTATTTCCGTGAGATGCAATGCGCAGGCTAAAAGCTTTGCCCGGTGGAGAGCAAGGCCATTAATAACGCGTCCGCTCTGAATGCATCCCTAGCCCCTCCGTTGGCAACGCCCAGTGCCAGTTAATTTTCCCAAAGTGGGAGGAGGGCACTCGGCATGCCAAATTAAACTACCAATTTCACCTCTCGTTCGAATGTAGTCGGTGATTGACGCCTCATGCAAATCCAATTCCAAAGGCCATTTTCTAACCAACGATGCTCTCATTAGCAGATGAAAGTGGTGAGAACCGTATGGTTATATCATGATAAATGAATATATCTCTGCAGTGTAATAAAATTCGCATTTCATCACTCATCTTAATGACGGTTTTTGTTGTTCCGAATATCAAGCACCCAATTTCCCCCATGTCATCGAACGCATGCCTTTATTAATCGAGAGGACCAAAGGATCTTTGTCTAATTGCACGTTCAAAATTAAATCTACAAAGGCCGAAACGCCGATATTGATACCGCCAACCATATTAATTTATACCAATACATTAATTCACTTTAATTTTATGATTTATTGACTTTGCATGTTTACATGCAGGATGGTAAAGAATATTGCGATCTTCCATTTGATGTAAAACATTTGCTCCCAATAAAAGAACGCTTGATTTTCCTTTCATAATTTATCATATGCGTCATGACAATGCGCAACATTCCTAATGCATAAGAGGGAATAATTTAAATAGTTTGCAAGATGTATACAACTGTTAATTTCCAGATGATTGTACATATCACGATAAATTTTAAAGATGCTTTAAAAATCATAATTATTCTACGTTTACTGTAAATATAAATATAAAGTATTGATATCACTTTTGCTATTTATATCCATTGAATGCTAGAATGGAGTCAGATGATTGTAAGAAATGTTCCACGTGGTTCACCACAGTGCCCTTTAAAGGTCATTGTATATTTATAAGGGAACGGATATTTCTCCCGGCATTAACTGGCATACTTGAATTTAGTCTGTGTGATGATACGACATGCTTTCTAGCCTCAGTCACTGTATGTTAAAACGGGGACGTTGAGGTAGTCTAAAACGGGGTCGTCCCCTTTTAGAATTCCACCGACAAATATTGAAATATATTTTACCTTCTAGGCCTAGGCTTGAATTCTCTGACAAATCTGTGATATTATGTTGTTTATTTAACTGTATAAATTGAGTAAAATAGATTATTTGTTAGTGCACTTACTCGTTTCCCTTCCTCCAATGAGACACTCAGATATCTTCAAATGCATTTAGAGAATTGAAGAGCACAAAAAGTGACCTAAGGTCACGCCGATGAGCGTACAAGACGTGGCCAAAGGACACGTCCAAAGTACGCGAGACCTATTATATCTCTTTAATTTTATTTCTATGAGATAATACAATATTATTTTGTTTGTAAAAATTGTATTCTCTACGAATAACTACACATGCTTTTATTGATGTATATCACAACTAATTATGTTGTTTTATGCAAGAGTTATGCAAGAAGATAAGAAGCACTAGTTTACGCTAATGACTTGTCAAATAGCTAAAGAGTACATCACCAAATGATATTACATTACAGATTTTGCCCTAGGCAGGATTCACTGAGCAAATACGAGCATAAAGAAACGTAATTTTTACAGTAAGAGCATTCACTCATTCATGGAACTTCATCGTCTGAAACAATACTACTAGATAGAATCAATTTTTGTAAAATATTATTTAAAGTTTACAGCAACGTTCGAAAAATTGAGTGGGAACCATGTTTTTTAATTCAATCGAACAGAAATGAAATTACTCATTTGGCCTACCTAAGTACAACATTCGCCTCGGCCGTAACAAAGAAGACAAAAAAAAAAAATAAACTTTCAAACTTTGGGCCATGAAACTGATAGCTTCATAAAGTCATTGTAAGTAACAAAAGATGAGCACATATAAATAGAATAATTTAAGTTACCATGCACATCAAAAGAAAACAAAAATAAACTTGTTTGAACTTGAATGTGAATTATGGAGCCATGAATGTCTTAGTCTCTACAGAATGCGTGTTTAATATTGTAGAGTATATTAAATTTATAGTATACGAAACAACACATTACACAGCTTTTATATTTACGTATCACGCGAAGTTTGGACGTAAATGGAAGTGCGTTATGAGAACAAAGAGGGAATCATAACAGGGTAATATAAATTCAACCTACAGCCAGCAAGTAGAGAAGAAAGTTTTTATTTCACATTTTACGAGTATATATTCTAATGTAGTCGATAACTGAAATAAAGATAATTGCAATCAACTCTTAAGAAAGTTGAAAATTCTATTAAAATCGTCATTTCTTGTTTGCAATTATTGAAACTTGTGTGGTGATTTTTATTTAAAGGATATTCTCTCCAAAACGTGCAAAGGAAATTCAATAAGATTTGAGACTCTATTGAACTGCCCAGATTAAGAAATGCTAGCTACCACTCCTGGCGCAAGGAAGCACAGAATCGTCCCCTTCTCCCCAACCCGTAGTACCACTCAATAAAGCACGGTACCTGCTATTTAAAGAAAAATACATATATCAAATATGATGTTAAATACAGGATCTGGCAACTGAACCTGATAGTTTCTAATTACAAATAAAGACAAAGTTCTTTCATGCAACGAGGTGAATTTAATATCATGTTGTACAACATATCAAAGCATTTTAGGAAAATAGCATGAGAGGCAGTTTCTTGACAAGGACAGTTCATCTTTTGAATGAATCATCAAGTCAGAGACCCCAACTCGTTCTATGTTCTCGGCATTTCGAACATAGAACGGGTGTTCTTGTCATTGCCGATGCCGTCTCCTTGAAGTTCCTTACCCACAGTAAAATGGTATTCCAACTGTAAACATGCAGATTACTGTGAATGTTGTTACCTCGAATAGTATTGATTTAAAAACCGTTAGATTCAGTTGCCGCGCCTCACAGGTGTGCTATTAAAGAAATGAACAGCCCTTGTCAAGAAACTACATGAAACTGCCACTCATGCTATTTTCCTAAAATGCTTTGAGGACAATATTCTGTATTTGCCACTTAAGTAGCACTGTTCTTTTCTATTGTAATATGATTTGTATTGCATTATTTCTTATTGAAAATCTGATGTTTTAAAGGAATATGAATACATATGGGTCCAATCGTGTTGTCGACTCAGTTTATCCATAAGAATCTTATGATAATACAAAATTTCTTCTAAACAAATACTCTTGAATTACACGTAGGGAGATTGAAAGTGATGGGTGTGGCAGTTGAAACAAAACTAACTAACTCTAGCCTTCTTAAACCTGAAGGTTCATGGCTGTAGCAACACAGGCATTCCATCTGTCCCTATCTTGAGCAAGATCTATATACTCTTTTCCATCCCTACCGATTTCCTTTAGGTCCATCTCAACATTGTCCCTCCATCTTCGTCTTGGCCTTCCTACAGGTCTCTTACCATCAGGTTTCCCAACAATAATCCTGTAAACTCCTCTCCTCCCCCATTCGTGCCTCATGGCCTGCCCACCTAACTCTTCTTGATTTAATCATTCTAATAATATCTGGACATGAATACAAATTATGTAGTTCTAAATTATGTAACCTTCTCCACTCACCTGTCTCCTCATCCCTTTTAGGTCCAAAGATTTTCCTAAGGATCTTATTTTCAAATACTCTCAATTTATGTTCCTCTTTCAATGTAAGGGACCAAGTTTCACATCCATATAATACTACAGGCGAAATTACTGTTTTGTATATTTTAACTTTTAGTTTCTTAGATATTAAACGAGAAGACAAAAGTTTATGAAGAGAGAAGTAACATGCATTTCCTGAATTAAGCCTACTTTTTATTTCCTCTTTAATATAATTTTCATTTGTTAATATTACTCCTAAGTATTTGAATTTGGAAACTGGTTCGAACGAGTTGTTATCAATAATTAGATTTTGATTATTACCTAACACTTGGTTTCGGCCTGTAAGCATATATTTAGTTTTCTCTTTGTTAACTTCCAAACCTATCTCTTTAGCAGTTTTGAAAAATATTTTAGCATTGTTCTTAATTGTATTCACATCATCCCCCAGTAAGTCTACATCATCTGCATATGCTAACAACTGAGTCACACCATTTAATTTTAGTCCTTCGTTAGTTTCTTTTACCTTCCTAACAGCATATTCTAAGGCAAAATTAAAGAGCAATGGAGATAATGCATCTCCTTGTTTTGACCCATCATGAATTGTAAATGTGCCAGACACATTAATACCCACACTAATTTTACTTTCTGTTTCACTGGTGCGTACTTTTATCATACTAACAAGCTTCTTACGTATTCCGAACTCGACTAATATATTATATAATTTATCTGTTTTGGTTTTGGTTTTGAGTTGGTGTTTTAAGTCCACTTTGTGCACAGTAAGGTTAATCGGGACTGGACCTACAATTTAAAGTGGGATCCGAACCACTTGTGCCTCCACCGGGTATCGAACCCGGGACCCCTAATTTATCTCTTTTGAACGAATCATATGCTTTTTTGAAATCAATGAATGAATAGCTGATAGACATTTTGATTATATTCCCACTTTTTTTCAAGTGTCTGTCTGATGTGAAAAATTTGATCTGTAGTTGATCTGTTACGTTTAAATCCACATTGATAATCACCTATAATTTCATTAGCATATGGTGTTAGTCTTGTTAAAAGAATGTTAGACAATATTTTGTATGTTGTTGAGAGTAGAGAAATTCCACGGTAATTATTGCAGTTCATTTTATCACCTTTTTTAAACACAGGAACAATTATGGATTCTTTCCACTGTTGAGGGATTTTTTCTTTATTCCATATTAAACAAATTAATTTATGAATTAACTTCAGTCAAATTAGGTTCTGGAACTAAAGGTTCTGCTGTGTGCACTTCATTTACATCTGATTTATCTCCTACATGAATATTTAAAAGGTCTTCCATCTATTTAGAATATCGCTTGGGTCAGCTTGGGTCTTTATCTTTTATCAAGTTTACTTTAGATTGCCACCCCTTTCTAAACTCATTTACACCTTTATATAAATCTCTGATATTTTTGTTTTTGCTGAAACAAAACACACTTCAAAACTTTTTATTTTTTCTTTATTTGTGAGCGCTACAATGATGCTGAGAACAAGCATTAGGAGAAAGAGATTTGACGAGGAAAGAATAGTCGGCCTGATTGGAAAAGAATTACAACGAATTTCTTGTAGATCGAAAACAAACTCCTTTTGAGACATCCACAGATAAAGGTAATTCAGGTTCACCAAGATTCTTCCAAATAAAATCATGTATTTTACCTTCAGAGAAAACTGTCTTAGGAATTAGTTAACAGAAGTTTCAAGATACTATATTTTGTGGATCTTCAAACCTGCAAACTAATTTAAAATTAAGAATTCCAAGCCAATTAAAAATAGGAAAGGATACTACTCTAGACTCAGGTTTTGCACTCTCCCCTGTTTTCTGGAGAACAGGTAAAACACTAGTTATAAGCCCGGATGAAAACTTTGTTTTATAACTTTAGGAGGTTCTGTTTTAATATAAGTTATAAACTTTACTTTTCACTCCGTGCATATTCAGTTCTTCTTGCAAACTTTGGACATAATAGATATAAAAGAATGTCATTTGGGTAGAAGTAGTGAGTGCAAACAGAATGGCTGACGAATGGGATGCAATTTGGAAAGAAGAGCGTAAAAATAAATACAGCGAGTGTAAAAAGTACCTTGAACACCTCCAAGTTTCATTTTAAAAGTAGTTCTTCACGGAAATTTCGCCAGAAAACACCATAAAATACAGCAAAAAAATAACATAATTTCGTGATCCTGTTAATTATGGACGCAAATGAAATTTGCTTAATAGAAGAAACTGAAATTTGCATAATGGTACAGCATTGGGGTATATTAATACTAATGAATGGAAATAATAATTGTTAAAAAATTAATTTTACTCCTAAACACTGAAATTTTGCAATTACGTATTTCGTACATTTTTTTCTGTGGAAAAAATAACGTTTCCACACACATTCGGACATATTGACATGACAACACATTCTCACACATAAACTCAAGAGGTCCTTTTTAGAAGTTTTACCACACAGAGGGGCAGTGTTTAAAACTGCATATGTTAGTCTCATATATATAACTTGTAATATGTGCAAACATCCACGTGCACTACTTATTAGTTGCCATATTTACATTGCATTAATACTTATGTAATATGTACATATTAAGAGGCATGCGAATAACCGTATGAGGCATACGCATTCAACGCTTAACTTATCTAGTGTGCGGGTTTGGTAAGGTAAATGTTACAGCCAACTTAAACGCGCCTCCCCGAACCTTCGAGTGGAAAATTCCACGTGCCACATTTTCCATGCTTGTCTGCAGCTGGGTCGAAGAAACACGGAATTACACGAGAGGGCATTTGGAGACGCGGCCAACGGAAAATTTCCATCCTAGAAACCTGCAGACTTCTGACCGGAATTTCGACGCTTCGGCTCAGCGCCTTTCCCTGTATTGGGCGTTACACCATTTGATTTCAATAGAAGCAGACAACAGAAGTTCAGTTGCCGCATTTCTCTGCATTTCTCCGTATTTTCAGTGGGCGATATGCTTAAGACCTAGGTCCGAGCGGTTTAAAGTAGAAGCAAATACCCAGCAACGGGAAGGAGGAGAAGCAGAAGATAAACTACTTGCTTGGTGCAACCCTTTTAGACCGCTTCCTAAGCCAAAGTCTCCTGTGTTCTTCCAGGCCTTTCTTACTACCCAAGAATTACTCTGACCTCTTGCATGGACCACAGCCACGTATCTCGCTTCTGCTTAAGCTTCCGTACCAAAAGTCTGGATGATATCTTAATGGTTATCGTCCACTGAGGCGCTGGTAACGGGTCTGTTGCGTTCTGTTGGCGCGTTTCTCCGCGTCTCAGTGGGCGTTAAGCTTTACTTCTTGACATGTTGCTTCTGATCAGATTTCAAGATCAACAGCATGTTGAAGTCTCCAAGGAGTTTCTTCAGGTTGCCTCCGACGACAAAACCTTCTTGCCACCCCATCACTGGTGAAAAGAGGTGAGATTACAGTTAAGAATCTGCAACATATCCACCCAACGGAAAAGCCCAAACTCGCCAAGACCAAAGAGTGCGAGACAGGTGAAGCAAATTCATGCTTGTCACTTCCTGTTATATTGCATGTCTTGTGTCAGAAATCGAAAATGAGTTTATATCAAATTTTATAAAGTGAAATATTATTTCGTAAGTTGAGTTCTGTTGTTTTATTCTTGCCATGTAAGTATAAAAACATTATGAAAACCAGTTGAGCGCTAAGGGCTTGCAATTTAATTTTAAAATTGTAGTAAAGTCTGCTCATCCTTCGCGTACAATATATATTCAGTGTGAACTATCGTTGAAAGAAACTGCATGACTATCGTCCCCCTACCTACCCTATCCTCCTGACTTTTTTGTTTTCCCGAGTTAAGGCGAACTTGAAAGGCCCCCGGTTTCACGAAATTGAGGTGATCCAAGCAGATACGCAGGCACTGATGGGCATCTTTACAAAGGAGATTTCCAGGATGCGTTTTGAAATGGCAGAATCGCTTAGAACGGTGTGTGCTTGTGGAAGGGGACTAGTTGCAAGGGGGTTTCACTTATCACACAATACTTGAACAACCTTGTGTTCTGACGTCACGGGAGAAACTTTTTAATTGTGGGCTAAATGCCTACGTTGTTAGGTTAGGTTAGCAATGTTTAGTTATCTAAGCCTAAATAATAATTTGTCATTGTATTTATGCTAATGGAACCTAACCTAACAGGCCTAACCTAACCTCGCAGGCATTCGTCGTCTGACGTCAAAACACAAGGTAGCAAAACTGTTGTGCGAAGAGGAAGGCCCAGTTGCAAGGCGATGGCGACCAGTAAAGTCAAGGCGAGTTTTTCACCAGATGGTAGCAGCAGTCCCTAAAAATTGTGAAAGCACTTCGTAGAGGATAACTCGTGTAGGTTATCTCACCTGCAACACGATGCAGTACAATTCGAATCTGAAGGCATCAAATCAAGCGTGCTGGCAATTTGCCACTGAACAGCTTTCGCGTTTTAAAGTCATTTCCAGCCGGACAGGCTTTAAAATGGACGTTTCGATTAGGTGTAATTGCACCTAACATGATGAAGACTGACGAAACACAAACTCCATTGAAAAATTCCCTCCAAGTGAGGAGGACGGCAATCCGAGGCAATTACCAATTGTGCTTGTCCCGTTGCAAACGAATATACGAGAATTTATCGAGTTATGTAGAATCACACTGGGAGGGAACAGGGGTACAATTACGCTCTCAGCGCTCTCACAAACAATAATCTAATAGGCATGGAGAATTTATGTTTGTCCGTTAGTGTAGCATTTTGTTTCGTCGTCTGAAGAAAGTGTAAATGAACAATTTCAGATATAAAGAACTTTATGGGGTTGTAAGCAGGGTTCTAAAAGGATTTAGCTCCTAGAGTTTGTAAGTTGTGGATTCGATCAAAAAATTTAATAAATTCTAAATCACATTTCCATTGTTGAAATCTAATGTGTTGTTTCTAAATCCAAAGTCTCTTTGGGGCTCATCTTGCCAAGTTCAGGAATTCTAAATAAATTCAATTCCGCTCCAGGAGAGATAATCACCAAGCATAAATGGGTTCTGGACAGTAAAGAACCTTTTTGTCTGTAAAGCATTGAAATTCGGTTAAATAACCTTTTTTCCGGATCAATTTACGAGGAGATCAAATACGATCCAGGAACCATTTCCAGGAATCAGTTTAAATAGGGTCCAGGTTCTATTGAAATGAAACAATATATGCAACTTGGACGGAATTTAAATTGTGCGAGAAAAAAGGTTTCGGTCCTGTTGCGGAACCCAATAGAACCCACTAGAATTTATGGATTCCTGGACCTTTTACAGCCCTGATTTTAAGTGCATGTTTTAAATAGGATATTCATTTACATAATTTTCATCAGCTATGTTAAATAGGGAGTTGTTAATAAGCTTGGTAATAAGGTGGAAAAGGCACAAAGGAAATGGTGAAATTTCTGCTTATTAAAAGTAATTCTGAATATAACAATAATGACATTATCACAATAAGTAATTGTTTTTTACAGTCCTTAGAGATATTTTTTTTTACTGAAAGTTGTAAGGCGAAACTGGTTATGAAAATAATCGTTAGAAAGAAATTCATTTTCATGTGTTTTACATATTTAGAGATTAGGAGAATATATTTTACGCCACATTCTCTACATTGAATATAAAAACATATAAATTGTTTAATGTACTCTCGTCATACATTGTAAGAAGGTATTGTGTGAAGTAACATCAAGGGTGATCTTATGAATTCGCACGCTTGGCGTAATAGAACACACCCAAACCCTTAACTATCATGGTGGGATCTCTTCGTGCCCCTCACAACAGTAGTTACATAATATGTTTCCAGATAGCTTTCGTTGTTTACTGCCCTTTCGTGCATTCATAGTATGATTTAAGATTTTGCTAAAGCCGGTTGGGTTGGGGTTGTTTACGTTTGACGACTTTTGACGTTTGTTTACATTTGGCGACGTCACCGACTGCCTGGGCTCCTTAAAGACCCACCATGGTATTTTTGCGTAACTTTTTTATGTGTGAATGACAGGTTCCAGTTTTCTTCGCATTCTACTGTGTGTGTGATGTACTGATACGTTCCTGAAGATGATTCAAGTTTGTGGGTAGTGGAGGTACATAAACCTGGTCCTTCACGAAACCCCAAAGGAAAAAGTCACAAACTGTCATGTCCGGTGATCGTGGGGGTCACTTGCATAGATTTTGATCATTCGGTCCAGCTCGTCCAATCCGACGGTGTGGGAGGTTGTCATTCAGAAAGCTGCGATTGATGCCAGTGTGGGGGCGCTCCATTTTGTTGTAGAATGTAGTCACCTCTCTCTGCAGCAAGTTGAGGAATTAGCCAGTCACGTAGCATTGTTAAGTAGCTTTCAGCTGTGATTGTTGGTCCCTCAAAGAAGAACTTACCGTACACTCGACACTCAGACACTGCACAAAAAACATTCACCTTGGGTGAGTTACGTTCCACATCAAGAGTGGCATTCGATGCTCGCTTCCCCAGATCCTAACATTATGCCTGTTCACTTTTCCACTCAAGTGGAAGGTCCCCTCATCACAGGGACGTAGCTAGGCTGATCAGTTCGGGGTGGCCCAAAACTTAAGATTTTTTTCTATCTAACCATTAAAAACTAACAAACTATTAATATACCATATAGGCCTACATATATGTACAGTATGTGTGTGTGCTTTATATATATATATATATATATATATATATATATATATATATATATATATATATATATATATATATATATATATATATATTCTATATATTGTTGTTGAAAGAGAACATTATATTCTCCTGTAGCCCCCTAAAATTTACGAATATAGACTCGCGAAATCCACGGCCATTATTCGGGAATCTAAATGCACAATGAACGCATTAACTTAATGGCATCTAGACAGTCTTTAAAAATCCATGTATTTTCTCTTATGTCAGATTTGAGATACCAAGCACAATGGCATTAGTCGTTACTCCTTAGATTTGTAAATTTGCTCGAAGAAAATTGAGAAGTAGAGAAAACTCGCTTCCGTGGGTTTAGATATAAAAGGGTGCTGGAATGAGGTGTACAATTATGACAACGGTCCGAAAATGAAATGTTTGTGTAATGAGTTCAAGATAGGTATCCCATGTATATTGTTTATACCAGAATCGAATCCGGCGGCCTTTATTGCTAGGCGACACCCTTAACCACTATTCTATGGGACATGCACGAGTCTTCTGTCGCGTCGTACTGTTCACATTGGAGAATGATGACGATATATACGAAATTTTATGCTCACATCTAGTTTCTTAAAAGTAATCTTCTTTGCGCGTGCAAAACTGAATATATGATGGCAATAGAAACAACAAAATTCCCGCGCGCTCAAATTATTGCGCTCTAGTCTTTCAAGGTTCGATCCCTGGTAGAAACTCCAAAATTTATGTGATGGCCTAACATCGTGAGGACAATTGACAAGCTACTTGAAATCAATATGTAAGCGAATTCAACTCTCAAAGCTAGATGGGACTCGATGTGATGACCACGCGTCACCGAATGGAAAAACACTTCGGAGGCTTTGTCCTTCAAAATTAATTGTACTGAATAACTGTACTTTTCTTTAGATGACCTAAACATGGCTTTTTTGCACAGTTCAATGTTGTTTTCTTTCACCCTACTTTTATAGTTTTTAATTCAAAGGATTCCACTCCCGAAGCATGAGCATGACACACTACGAAACCAGAGGTCCAAGGTTCGGACCTTGGACAGGTGTGGTTGCATCATGTCTCGCATCGCTATTCCTTCGGATCATCATTCAGTCTCATCGTCGCATTTAACACAAGAGGTAGAAAAGCTGCGTAAAGTAACGAAACAGAAATTATTGATTGACTTGGTTCATTTTACTTCACTTTTCTGACACTTTTTGGCTAATCGTGAAGATGAGAATGAGTTAAGATTAACTTGATGAAAGGACCATCACAAAGAAGACACATTCTCAGGTCGGGATTCGAACACGGGACATTCTGCTTCGTAGCGTAACCTCCTAACCACTCCAACACGGAGTTGTCGGCCCAAATATCAATGTAAATTATAAAACGCCGTCTTGAATTTGCAGGAACCGAGTTCACCAGCAAGGGCAAATGATTTTCGCTCCCACTAGGATAGGCAAATAACAGAAAATGCTTGATAAGTAATTTGGCTCTCCGTATTTCATGATATTATTATGTAAGCAACTATTATTCGCTATATACCTTTGGATAAATTTTATTTGTATGTCTAGTCAACTTTTCCTCCTAAGCAGCAGCCACAGCGTCTGCATTTGCGGGTGGGGGCCAGGGTTGTTAAAGGTCCAGGAATTTTAAATTAATTCAATTCCGGTCCAGGAGAGAAAATCAGCAAGCGTAAATGGGTTCTGGACCGTAATGAACCTTTTCATTTGTAAAGTTTTCAATTCGGTCCAGGAATATTCTTCCCAGATGAATTTCAATTCGGTCCAGGAACCTTATTTCTTGATGAATTTAAATACGGTCAAGGAACATTTTTTTCCGGATCAGTTTAAATAGGGTCAAGTTTCCGGGAAAACCCGGAATTCTGGTAATCCTAGTACTGCTAGATGTATCAGCTATTATATACGCTATCACGAAAACAGGATAAACGAACTGTGTTGGTGTACCCTGTGTTGCTGTTTCCATGCCATTGAGTGCAGGGTAATTGTAGATACATTCTCAGCTCTGGTTCAATTTTTCCCCCTACATTAGCGCATATGTCCAAATAGGGGAAGAAAATTATTACTGTTCGTAACAAAAACACTGCATAAGCTGTTACACGAGTCAAATGAGAACCTTAAAAATCCAATAAAAATTGTAGGGCAGACTGTATACGGCTCAAATTTACATGAAATATCAACTGTTATTTACACTAATCAAGTGAGCTTCAAAATGCCATTCTTGTTATTTTAAAGCTGACGCCTCCTATACACGCTTACACCTGTGAAGATGAGTAGTATCTTGCCCTCTCTCAGCCTAAAACGTACAGATATTTCTCGGCAAATGCAAATTCAATATATCTGTGCAAGCTTACCACACCTGCAAATTTACTAATGGAGGAGAAGGTTCGACAATGGCCTCTGTTTGTAGACAGATGGGTGGAAAGACCATCGCAGTGGCTCATAAGTGACTGCACGTGAACCCCAAAGACCCTATTATTTTTTAAAGTATAAAAACACTATCTCAAAGTTGAAAATATAGGTAGAACAGGAATAGGTCTGTGCTAAAATGCAGCAAAATTGCATAACAAATCAACTAGATAAGAAACTAAAACAAATTAAGGTTTTCGTTTGGCTCTCGTTTGTAAATATAATCACAATATACAAACAAAAATATAAGTTGTTTCATGAAGAAAACTAATAATTACTTTCTAATCGTGTCTGTGGTAGTCGAGAGGCACAGGATGGTTGATGATATTACATTGGCGTCTTCCTGGCGAAAATGTGTCTATGCTTATTCTACAGGGTGATGTTACATCGGAAAACAAATAAGTGCATACAAACATACGCATGATTCACATGTAATTGTTACAGTTACAGTACATGTTCGATATGCGCCCATCTGCTTGAATGAATGCATGTTTCAATTGGACGCTTCCAGTTGCGTAGGAAGTCTGCAAGTGTGATGGGGTAGATTTGGGAGATGGTGAATGTGGTCCATTCTTTGAGCTGGTGCAGGTTCTTAATTTTGTTAGTGTACACAATGGCCTTTACGTGTTCCCAGAGGTGTTAGGTCCGGTGAAAATGCTGGCCATTCAACAGGACACTACCACCTATGTGACCTGTCTTCTTCCTCACGCTGCATTTGTTAAATATAACTTGGGCAACATATAGATCATCTTTGGAAGTCGTATTTTTTTTTTACTCTCGAAATTTAGACTCTTATTACTTTTATCGAAAGTAATCACTGTTCATTCATCTAAAGTTCAACATGCAGTTGGATTGCAAAATTCCAGGTAGGCAGGAAGATTACTCTTACGAGAGGTTTCTACTTAATCCTTGTTCGCCCTCGCGACTTCTTTGAGCACTCCTTTCCCATAACCGTGGAGCCACCTAATTAAATTGACTACACTCCCAATATTGCTAACGCTTGTACGTATAAGCTCATTAATCTATTACTACGGCAAATGGCTATATAGTCACTAGCGTATACCTCATCAAATTTATATTGCCGCTTATGAGGAAGCGAAAAGTGCATCAGTACACGGCGAGAGGATTCTTCAACGGGGTGTTGAACAAATTCCTCGAAAGGATTCATTACATACGCCTTGAATAGCGCCTACAAAGGTAGTGTGAAAAACAACCCAAAAAGTTGGTGATTTCCTAATGAAAATCAACTACGCGATCTTGAAAGTATGTATTGGAATGTACTATATCTCGTTTTTCGCCTGTATTTATGGGGAAGGTCTATAACCTATGATTTGAAAAATCATTCTCATTCTAGTCGTTGTTTATCCACCAAGATAGTATTTCTACAGGTGTGTTCGTCAAGGATATTCGACCAGCACCACTGTAGGACGTTGTTGAATTATCACTGTAAAATTAGAAACTTCAGTGAAGAATGCAGGCTCCAAGAATACTCGAACCCGGACCTTTGATATACTGTGTCATTGCACTACGAACCGAATTACCGAGCCACCTCAGGTTTCGCATGATGTTTTGGTCTTGCTGTTAACTGTGTGTGATTGTACCACTGCGTCCCCTGTGTGTGCAAAACAGTAAGGTATTATTGAGAAGCATTTAATTGAAAATGTATCCTGCAAATTGCTGATTTGTGCTAATTCTTCATCAATTTCATCATATCATACTCATCCTCGTCGTCACAATTACCAAGTGGCACAAAAGAAACGTTAAATAGCCTATACGTATCTTCTGCTAACATTTGTCTGCGCTTACAAAACACAAATCTCAAATTACTTCTATGCCACTCAGAAGCATTTTTGCTATTTTGGATGGAAATGGGGTGCAGCCGGTTAAGAATGAGAACTATATTACTACATATTCTTATCAAAACTCAATATTAGTAAAATCACTGCCAGTATCTAGCAATTTGCAGTGTAATTGCAATTGCTGCACGCATTGTACGTATATTGTGCAATTAATTTTATCTCTTCCTCTTCGCACGAAACATCCATCGTCCAAGTTTGGCATTGAAATCATGCACGCATAAATTGTTGATATCCAACATGACCGCTTCATTGCTTCTTTATTTCTTATTGCGGGCATCATGACGTAGGTGTCGAATCATTGATTGCTACCACCCCCCCCCCTCCCTTACCCAAAAAATTAAAATCACTCATTTAACTGTGCATAAAATGGGAATAAATGATATCTGATGGTCGGTAAAAGGAAAAGAATCAGTTAATTAGAATATCGGCAGAATTATCGAGGGGTAAATAAGACTTGGTTTGAAAATTAGACCTTATAACACAGGGTCACAACTTCTAACACTCCATTGAAAAAATAATCAGTCGTTGCAAAAGAGATTTTCCAAATTCCGTAGATTTGCAACTAAAATTTCTTCATAATCTTTGAAGTTTGTCCGTAATTGATGTTCGGTAAAAGTATAGCAAGATGATCGTTCTATATTTAAATTTATTAATGATTCTATATATAAAAACTAAATAATATTAGATACAATCAGATATAATAATCAACTGATGCTTCGGGTTCGATACCCGGTGAAAGCACATGACACAGTGGTTCGGATCCCACTTTAACCTGTAGATCCAGTCCCGATTAATCTTTCTGTCCATAACGTTCACAGAAAAAACAATCAATATATCATCTGATGTATCAAGTAGAGCTGGATGAGTAAATATTGCCAAGAAAATAGCTCATCACCTTTTTATAATAATAATAATAATCCGTGACTCGACAGCCCTGGAAGGGCCTTGGCTTAAAACACCAACCCAATCTTTTATTTGCTGTTTGAGAGGGCTCACACATTAAGCAGCAGACCACAATACGAACTCCAAAAAACTCATACAGTGAAATATTTCGAATGGTTAACTGAATAATCCGATTAAGTTCTTTTTTTTTTAGTTTGTTTGTTCTGATCCGATTATCGTGAAGCCGAGATTCCATTTATTGATATTTTTGGGAGATTGTTCCTCTGAATGTACACACGCACCCACACTCACACACATTAAGTATATTATGTTTACTTTCCGTACAGAGCAAATATTTATCATCAAGAATTGACTAGAAAATAGTAATTCACATTCTGAATCCAAATTTTGCAAATTAGATTAAATAATCAAGAGTGAGACGGAACGACACCTTTCCAATTGCATTGTGAAGGTTGATTTTTGGGCAGGCATGGTCACTGATTATCCAAAAACCTCCAATACCAGTATGCGAATTAACGGTGGGGATACCGGGGAATTTCCCCCCAACAAGAAATTTTATCCCCTGAAAAATGAAATTATTTTTATCCCTCTCAAAGAAAATGGAATTGTAAGCTTACAGTATACCATTCCTTAACTATGTAACGAAACGAACACAATCGAAAATCGCTCGTGTCAATTAATGTCCCAGTCATCAAGGATTTCCCTTCACCACTGTTTTCCACATAGTGGTGATATTTTACATGCATTAAAGTGTTCACAAAAAACTTGTACGTAGGTTACATGGACATTCACTTTGAACTTGACAACAAAAATCTGGTCAAGGTCTCGGTGTTCGATAGCTCTCTTTGTGTATGAGTTTGGGTATTAGTTTGTAAATTACGTGTAAATGTTATTATAAGATATAATGAGCTACGAGTAAGTTAGAACCAATGTCCTATGGTAATTAGAACCGCAAACCAATAGTCTATTTCACTGACTGGTAACACATACAAATTTGCATCCCCCCGCCATATACCTCATAAAATGAAATCACAAACACGCTACTGAGTGAGCATCCCTCAAAAGCAAAAAGCTTAATTCGCACAATCTTCAACACCCACCTCTTCCCGCAAATTTTTCAGAACATATCCCAAGATTTTTTCAGAAAAGTCTAATTTATGGCACTAGTATATTCAACCGGAAGAAAAGAAAAAAAGTGCTCCACTGTGCTTAGCACCACGCCATGAAGGCGTATAGGGGGTGTGGGGGTAACGCCCCACACTTTCTTGATCCGGTCATGAGTGGGGGTGACGTGATCAGCATCACGGTAGTGACCGCCTTTACCCCCAGGGTTTCCCTCAGGTACCCATGTTATTCAAAGCTGGGTTGGCGTCGGGGCCGCTTCCAACGTTAGAAAAGTTCCCGAAATTTGAAACGTCCTGGGATGGAACCCGTGACCTTTAGCATGGTAGTTAGACGCGTTACCGACTGAGCCCAACCGTACACCACTTAAGTGGAATTTATTCCTCCCCATAACAAAATAAACTACCGAATCATGTTGTTACAGTAATTAATGTATATATATATATATATATATATATTTAAATATATATATATGTGTGTGTGTTTACATATATAGTACTGCCGTGTATAGTATAAAGTGAATATTCTCTGGTGATATTTATATATTGGGTCCATTATCAAGTTCGGGCCTCCCCGATTGCGTATTGATAACGTCGTCGCCTTGTAATCAAGGTGTCCCGGGTTCGATATCTGACAGGCACATTGCACAGTGTTTTGGATCGTACTTTAAACTGTACGTTCAGTCTCGATTATCCTTTTATCTCTGCATAAAGTGGACTTAAAGCATCAACTCAAACTCACAACTTTGTTCAGGTGTAAACAGAACATTTCGGATAGTGTTCTTCTTCCATATTATGCTAATTACGTATATCCATTATTTACCAGTTTTCCACACTTCCACAATGCAAAAAGAAGTACATCATTCCTGTCCACAAAGTTTTCAACTTTCGTTTGATTAGCTAAAGGAGCGGAACCACACTTCATGAGTGTTCAGCTTTAAATCGGTTTCTCTCACTTGGACAGCGCCGTCCCAGATTTTAAACTGGATTCGAAACCCAGTTTGTTAACAATCAACGTCTATTGTTGCGTGTATGTCATTGTCACAACATTCCTCTCATCTGTGCGCGGCCGTGTACAGTAAACAGCTGCCTCTGTCAGTTCCATATGAAGTACAAACATTGGCTAAGCCCAAACAATACCTGAGGTTTCAATGTAAACAACAAAAATGGATACTTGCGTCCCCTAAACGTTCAACACTGAATCTGTTTTCCCTTCCCTAATTTCCTCTGGGCATTGTAATGGATTACACGGAACATTTACGCGCAGAAATTGGGGATCAATTGGGTGATGACTGTCCCAAGAACAGAACGATATGAACTACATGAACGTTGCAGCTTTAAGTGTGAAGGTTGGTTAATGATTTTTGTTGTCGAAATAGATTCGTGTCCAGTGCCGGATCTACAAACCTTGCCCCCCCCCCCCTGCAAAATATCACCAAAGGCACATATAAGGGACGAGAGGGTGAGTCAAAAGTCCCTTAACATCCCCTATAAAAAGTAAAAGAGTTAAGCTAGGTATAGGTCAGGATAGGAACAGGTTAGGCTTAAGGGGAACCACATTGGTGTGTTCCAAGCGGCCGCCATAATAAATTCAACTCAATAGCTATGTTTAAATGGGAAACGGGTGATGTGATATCAGGTAGGTGAGCCATAGGTGGCCATAGTTAAGCTTCTATGACAATTTGCAAATCTCCATTGAGAGATAAATTTATGCTATTTAAGAAATAACTCTTAAAAGTTAATAATAATATGCATCATATAAATATTTTGTAAAATTGCTTGGAACTTTTTTTTTTTAAAAAAAAGGAATTACAAAACCGTTACGTTACATCTGTTCTCAAGGTGGCCCATGGGAACCACAGGTGGCGCACTGGTTATAGTTTCGTAGAGAATGTTGCTTGTGCTAAAAAAAAAAACATATTTATTCATGTTTACTCATTTTTTTATAATTTATTAGAGAAATTGTTAGTCTCAAACTTTTGATTGGTGACGTATTATGTACAGTAACGACGCATAACCGACCTCCATGGTTACTTATTGACCAACCCTCGTATGTAGAATGATTTCCCCCAAGCTTCCTTCTCTTGGCATTTTGGATTTGAGTTGTCCTAACATTGGTGAAAATTCCTGGAAAAAAATATTTTCTGTAGTTTTTAATTCAGGGCTGGAGCAAAATTTTATCTAATTCCACCCTACTAATTGTCTTCGAAATAAATAAGGAAAGCACTTCAGCAAAAAAAATAAAAAAAATTAAAAAAATAAAAAATCACTGAAGTATTCAACATTTAAACCAAACAAATTAATAACATTTAGAAATTTCATGGAATTCTCTGCAAATTTAACATTATTAGGTCATCTTTAACAATAAAATGTATTTAATGTGAAAAATGTGTAAATTCCAGAGGCAAGTGTAACCTGTTCCCAAGGTGGCCCGCCATGGGTTACCTTAGGAACTCGCCTCTGGACTACGTTTTTCAACAAAAATAGGTATCACTCCTTTGACACATAAAACATTTTTACAATGTAACTATGTGATAAAATAGATAATTAAACGAGCTTTCAAAATATGTATAAAATATTAACATTTGATAATTTGAAGGACTTACAGACTCACATTTCTTACTTACCTTAAAATAACAACGATAACTGATCTGCTCGATCCCTGACAGAATAACTTACATAAAATGGCTGCTGACAGACCGAGACAATTCGTTTTCTGCATAGTGCACCAGAAGGGGATTGGGTATATATATATGATGTAGTGCCATTTGTTAACTTTATTAAATATTAATACGATTTTCGTGAAGTGGGCCAGCTTGGGAACTATGACTACCTTTGGCACACCTACCATACATATGTCACTGTTTTCTCGCACCTGGAAAATTATATATTTGTAACAATCATGCAGTCGGAACTCTTTCCTGATTAAAGATAGGTTGAAAAAATCTTCACCACTGCATTTCTCGTGAAATTCTAGCCTGATTTGAATCTAGTCGGACTGTCACGCGGGAAGCCCGGGTGGGTGATCTAAGGTTGGAATTTTTCAGGCTTTCCCCCCTCATAAAGCGAATCTAGGGCCCACCCAGCCTCAAAATAAATTGATCCCCGGCAGGTGTGGGGGGGCATTTGTAAAGGCGGTCGGAGCTTGGTGCTTATCACATCACATCCAAGATGTCCAACATCCAAAATATGTGGGTCCCTACCCCACATACCCTAAATGTGCCTTCATGGCACGGTGCTATATGCACTGGGAACATTAACTTTACTTTTACCTGTATATCTGTATTGTATTAGTTTCTGCACCTCTGAGTAACTGCGTTTATTTTTAACATACGCGAACCTCTACTATGTCAATGGCTGAGATCCGGCACTATTCATCTACTACATTTTAACTATGATTAACAGTAATATTTTTATAAGTTTATACGTTCATTCTCATGTTTTATATGTGGAAGTTTGTTTAAAAGCTATATATTGCTGGTTGTTAATGTTTATAAAATATGTACGAGGGGTGATCGGAAAAAAATAATACAAAGCCTACAAATTCCAGTGGGTATTTATTAGACGAATACAAACTGACTCACGTGAAAGGACACTTCATACATTACTTCCCAAAATAGTCTCCTCCCCGGTTCACGCAATTATCCCAGCGCTACACGAGGTTCATTATGCGGGTCTCATAGAATTCGGAGACCTGTTGTCGGGGCCCAACCCTTGCTTCGTGCTTGACAACATCTTGAAATCAGCGTCCTCTGAAATGCTTCTTCAAAGGAGCGAAGAGATGGTAATCGCTCCGGGAAGTATGCTTGATGATGGAGCACATGTCACTCAAAACCCACCAGACTGGACGTAAGGGTTGGGCTCCGACAACAGGACACCGAGTTTTATGAGACAGGAATCATGAACCTCGTGTAGCTCTGGGACAAATTGCTGACCCAGGGAGGAGAGTATGTTTGGAAGTAATGTATGAGGTGTCCTTTCACGTGAGTCCGTTTGCATTCGTCTAATAAATACCTACTGGAATTTGTAGTCTTTGAATTCCTTTCTTTCGATCATCCCTAGTGCATATGTATGCATGAATTTACAAAAATGATAATTGCTATAGTAAAGTCTTCTTTATATTCATGTGATTCATTGATTGATTTGGTGTTTTAAGTCCACTTTATGCAAAGTAAGGCTAATCGGGACTGGACCTACAGTTTAAAGTGGGATCCGAACCACTTGTGCCTCCACCGGGTATCGATTGCAAGGCGACAACGCTACCACTGCGCCATCGGGGAGGCCCTTTATATTCATGTGACATTGCTTGTAAAATGATAACAGATTCTCAATGTTCAAGCTTTATATTCCAGGTAATAGTGGAAAAAATTCAGATGAAAATGGCAACGTTTGTTTTAAGTCCATTTTGTGCTCAAGTTGGCTAACAAGATGAAGGCCTAAAGTTTAAAGTATGAACCACGAGGTGCAATTATCTGCCTCCACCAGGGTTGAACTCGAAATTCTCATACAAAGCGGGAAACAGTTTCATTTTTTCATTCTAGTAAACATTTTACGAGCACTTGTACATAGATAATGGCTAAATGTTAAACATCGGCCACAACAATGGAGTAGTCGCTCCCTTGAAATTAAGGGATCCCATGTTCGATACCCGGTGGGTGCACATAGTAGTTCGGATCCCACTTTAAACTGTAGGTCCAGTCCATATTAGACTATCTGTGCATAAAGTGGACTTAAAACACAAAATCAATCAATCGGGAGACATTTTGGAATGAGCACTCTTGAATTTCGTCCTCATTTATTGCAAATTATTTGTCTTGGTCTGCTTGTAAATATTGTAAATTCCTCTTACAACATCGCAAGTATCATTATTCCTTTTTACTTTTCTCAAGTCGTTTCTCTTAACGAGGAACGCTAGTGGCAACCATGTCTCGTGTACCTGGAGGTTATGTAAGAGCGATCGTTTGCTGTGTTGGGTTGCATAAATACAGGATAGAATTTAAGCGCTTGTAGCGCAGGGACTAAGCGCTTTCCAGGTAAAGTTTATAAGGAGACGTTACTTGTTTATATGATATCTACCAGCACCTAAACGTTTTTTTAAGTTCTTTTGATACACCTTGTATATATGATACATGCGTAGTGAAAAGTACACGATAGTAGAAGCAAGAAAGTCTAGGTAAACATAGGGTCGCAAACGAACCAAACAGTTTGCGAGATATTATCGAATGTATGGTTACGATCCACCATTGACTTTATTGTTTGTACTACACATCGTACGCTTGTCTCCTTGGGCACTCTGAGGATTCTTTGTTTAAAACTGAACACTGCCGAACCATACGTCCTGCCTGTACAGGACGGAAGGCATAACAACAGACACGTCACTTGTAAAGTAACAAGCGTGCTATGTGTACATGTTTACTGAGACATTTTTGTATCTACAATTGTGTAGTTTTCACCGTTTCAGTTTACGCTAACACTTCTGATACACCCTTTATATATATATATATATATATATATATATGTGTGTGTGTGTGTGTGTGTGTGCATGTGTGTGTGTGTGTGTTTATGCATCTTTCAGGAGCGTGTGTGTGAGAGGGGGATTCAGAGAACAAGTGGTTAACTTAATTTTCATGAGACGTGAAGTTACCTATTTTTGGAATTTAGAAAGATCAATCTTTTAGAACACAAAGAAATCCCTAACTTAGCCTATTGGTCTATTGGTTTTTAAAATGCAGCATTTCGTTGGTGCATTAATTGCTTCCCCTGTTTGGTTCAGGGTACTTTTTCACCGTTTTCTTAAACCTGTCTTCGATGGAGATGTGCTCACATTTTATACATCATAGACATTTACAATAACTACGGAAGTAATTGTACTTATATAGTCGGGATGGTTCTTGCATAACTGGATTGAACAAAGATATATTTCCAGCAGTAATCTCACATTTTTTGAGTTTCGTGCCAGGAGACTTTAAAAGAGAGAGAAAAAAGAGGAAGTCATTTTCTACATAAATAGCGACGAGAAAGGACATTTGGTCAAATGTTAAAAGTAAAATATG
Source organism: Lepisma saccharinum (assembly GCF_977018435.1). Lineage (NCBI taxonomy): Eukaryota > Metazoa > Arthropoda > Insecta > Zygentoma > Lepismatidae > Lepisma > Lepisma saccharinum. Next base: position 10,946,788 of record NC_139242.1, read on the forward strand.
TGCGAAAGGCTCTTGATCAAATGACATTATAAATCAAGAAAAGAGATTATTACATAGATGAATGAATTAAATGAACAGTTTGGAGCGTGTCAGCAGTACATTATTCGGGGTTAATCCCCTCAATATAACTAAAATAAATACATATCTCTGAGTCCCACCCAGCCTCGTATATTGGTACCTGGGAGGTAAACGCGGCCGGTTGTGATGGTGATGACATAATCCCAACTATGGCCGAGATCAAGACATGTGGAGTTACTCACTTCAACTTCACCCCATGTGCCTTCATGGCTGGACAGGAGATATAGTAGCGAGGGTGGTGTTAGCAATGGGGTTCACGACTTGCAAATCACTTCCAACGTTGCCAAAATAACGATTTTAACAACCAGGAAGCGATGCTTGAGCCCTCGTTCTCTATTCTTGACAATAATTGTAAATGAACAGGAATTTCAAGTGTTTTAGAATAGCGAAAGTAAACAATTGGTAGATGTAAAAGAAAAATAAACAATTGTTCGGATGACAGAAAAATTGTAATTAACGCAATTGGAGGGTATAAAAAGGTCATAAACTTTTGTTTGTTTAACGTCGCTTCGCAATTTGTTAGTTATTCACAAGAAATTCGCCCAACTCTTTCGGTCACACGGGTACATGGAGTTATTGGAATGTGAAGCATATATTGAGAAATGTTAAGAAATATGGAAATAATATGTAAAAAGAACTAAACTATATAAAATATGAGCGAAAACTTAATATATGTACAAATATGTACATTAAAAACGTAATTTTTGGAGTCTACATGTCTTATACAAAATATAACTGATTTCAGCTTCATACATAAATATGTATTTACGAGAAATCATTTCCCTGCTGATAGGAAAAGGGCATATTACAGAGACGGTCGAATCTGCTTTGACAGGCACAGGCACTTCAATTTGTATATGTAAGCAGGGAAATCGATCTCAGAAGATCCGAAGTATTGGAAGCCGGTTATCGTTTGAAGTTTGGAATTTCTACCTCTGGTCTACGGTAAAAGATGCGTGTATCTGTTAACACTGTTTCAGCCAACAAATAATATTTGTTAAGCTCACACTGCCACTTTTTTTTATCATTCTTCCGAATTAGATTGCACTAAGGTATATTATTGTATAATGAGAAGAACTAAGGAAACAATTGAGTTCTTTGGATTTCATTTAAGTCGTACCTAATTATTAAAATCAGAAAATTAAAAATATGTGTTACTCCAACAATTTCACTTTGTCCTTACGTTTCAGCAATAATTTTGGAGTCAGCCAGACTGTCAATATCGCTTGCGTTCGAATTGTGGACATTTCATTGCGTGTGTCTCTTAAGGGTAGCAGGAACAATATGTGTCCAGCCAGACGCGAGTACCCGAAGCTGCTCCTCCACCACCGACCTTTCCACGCGGCGAGTTGTGGGAAATGGAGGTCTGCTCTGGATGGTGGAACGAGGAGGAGAAAACTTAACATTACGCTCATGGAAGTATTATTTTACTTACTCTCGTGTGAATGCCAAATTTTCGATGGCGTTGAAAAGCACATAAATGGAAAGAGAGTTCAAGACTTGATTTGTCTTGCGAGAAAGTCGAAAACTCTGATTTAATTAGCCGTAACATGAAGTTAAAGTTTTTACGTTTTAATTCTCCATAAGGAGTGCATGGGAATCTCAATATTCTTATATCATAAATTTTCAAACATTGTGTCCAGCTTAATGAACTTGAGAAATCGCTTCCACTTGCAGCATGGGTAGAAATTTGTAATCTCTTGCGTAGTCGGGCTTCTTTTCAGTAGCAGAGCCCGTTCCGACGATATTCAAATAAATGCACTCATGGCGTGAAACTGTTACACCTCGCCTTAATGTATTCCCACAAACACCATTATTCTCATCGTCGCGATTCGAGACGAAGTAAAAGAACCAAGATAAACTTCAAAACATTAAACGTGTAATGTGCAAGATATTTATAACATATATCTGCAATTGAAAAGTTCCATTTTCTGTATATTCGTAAGCTCTGTGTATATTGGTGGTGACAGAAGACAGCAGAGATCAGTCGTGAGCTAAATATCGATCGTGTTGTGTACGCCACCAGGAAATCGTTGCGACAAAACAACACGCGCGCTCCCTTATTAGCCATCCTCTCAATCATCCGCAATTGAAGAGGAGCGCACCAAATACCGAGTCATAAAGGACAAGACCCGATAACCGCCTTGGATATAAACGTATGCTCGAGGTAAGTTGGTAAAAGTTCCAAAAGATTTGATTTTTACATTTTACTTCTTTTTCTAGTGAAATCTCAAGTTGCTGAATAGAGAAATCCATTAACGTTCTTTATTCAGAATTTACCGAATCCGCAGTGCGACTTTATTTTGCTATTTTCAATTTTTGAAACAGAGGTTTAAAACAATTGTACAGTACATCGCTGGGGTGTTAGGGGCGACCTTCTCGAAAAGCACCCAAATGTCCTGTTCGTATGTGTTTGTGATTGTCCTGTCTAGGGCTGAGTCCATACCACTTCGATACCGACGTAGATACTCTCACCGATACCCACCGATGCCGATACATCAAAATTGTAATAATTAAAAGTTTTCAAAATATTGATTAATACTTGTGTGTACAAGAAGTGTTCCACTCCAATTATGTGGATCATTTTACCACGATTTTTTCTGTAAGAAGATTATTCAAGAATTACATAATATTAAACTACATGTTATGTTATCAGTGATAATCTTTGTTTGAGTTGCTGCTGTTTTAAGTCCACTTTATGCACAGTAAGGCTAATCGGGACTGGACCTACAGTTTAAAGTGGGATCCGAACCACTTGTGCCTCCACCGGGTATCGAACCCGGGACCCCTTGATTACAAGGCAATGACGCTACCACTGCGCCATGGGGGAGGCCCGATAATCTTTGTGATAACTTATCACAAACTTAAGTTTTTCACACAAAATAATAAAAAGAAACTCCTCGAAAGTGTCGCGTGGAATTTTTGGGAGCTCCTTCAGACCAAAATGCTGAAAACGTATCGGCTGGTATCGGTACATAAATATCAGCCTATTCTTTCCGATATCGATACCACTGGTATCGGCCGATACCGATACATAAGGGAAGTAAAATAAATCAAATCAATCAGTGCGTCGTTGAACAGGATTGTACAGTGTACACGATGTCACGAGGAAAACTTGTCTTATAACATGTGTTTCTTGAGGGCTTGTTTGGGTATTACTGGTCATCAAAGCATGGTGCCGCTATTTCGTATGCCACCCACCACAGATTTATTTATCCACCTACCAAAGTATTTAAAGCCATTGTACTTCCAAAAGAAGCCATGAAACGAATAAACATAAGGACCGCATCCAGAGTGAACAAATTGTATAAACAGTATGTTTAGAGACACGAGCATCATATTCATCCACTTGCAATGGCAAAGGAAGAGTGATTTCAAAACACCTTCACTTTGTCCATACAGTAGACGGACATTTTGGTGCATTTCTCTTTATATCCTTTCACCTCTTACTTTTGTCATTCACTTTCACTTTTCAGTGACTATAAATACTGAATGTTAGATACTTCCTCATCACTTCAAAAATGGGTTCTGTAGTGAATAGTTCTCATGGTAGAAAGAAACTAATCCATGATGGATTTTCGTATTTAAAGGAAAAGACCAGAAATGAAGTGTACTGGCAGTGCTCTCTGAAGAAGCAGTACAAGGCCTGTGTCCACAGTGTGAACGGTGAAATTGTGAAATTTGTAAATGAAAACACACATGCACCAGATATTTGTGTACTAAACGCCGGATTACTATACACTGAAATGAATACCAGTGTCAGGAAAAATCACGAAAGCAGTCAACAATTTTTTTGGAGATTTTTGGAGTCTGCTGAACCTGAAGTGGCATCTCATCCGCCGCCTATTGACACGATGAAAAGAACACTATTCAGAAAGAAGCAGCAGTCTATTATGGGGCATCCACTGCCTACCAGCCTTTCTGAATTGGAGATTCCAGACGCACCATTCTCACTTCAGTGTTGTATGATACCAGCTTTGGCATTGGTACCAGAAATGGATGTAACTCAAGCTTTTGAAGAACTTTACAGCGAAGTATGAGACGATCTTCAACCAGTTCTGGATTGCTTCGAAGACAACTACGTAGGACGGCCGTAACGAGGAGGTGGAAGGCGTCAGCCGAAGTACTCCGTCGGACTTTGGAATCACTACGGAGCTGTCCTAAATGGAAATGGAAAAAGAAACAATGCTGTGGACGGCTGGCATCGAGGATTCCAGTCTCATGTTTGAGCCGTCCATCACACGAGTTGGCGGTTCCTGGAAGTCCTGCGTCGAGAAGTAGATCTGAACGAAACTCGCTATGGACAGATAATAATCATTGGAAACATCGAACGGCCAAGAAAGAGATACAAATACTGTTGTGTTCGACCAGAAAAACTCGTTGCTGTATATGATAGGACAGACATCGTTCCATACCTAGAAAGTGTTGCTAGTAACTTATCCATATTATAGTGTGTCTTCCTACCGAAAAAATAAAATGCTAGCTGCTATCGTGACTTTATACTGCGTGGCAATATACATGGTAGATAAAATTGAGTTTTTTCAAGCCTCGTTAAGCAGAGTCGGGGCTTCAGATGGAGAAAACTACACTTAAAGAAATGTTATTTCTCTCACATGCTGTGAAAGTCTCTCTATCCGTTCTTAGATACATTCTGTGCATTTATTTCTGATGATATGTTTTCAGTTTTTAAACAAAAATCATTTTCAATAGATTTCTTCCAATTCTCTTTGATATCCACTTGTGTCGAATTTTTGGGTCTTTTTTCTTCAACGTTTGACAAATCATGACAATGAGGATGAATGATGATTTAGATGAAATTGATGAAGGGACAGTCAGAAAATAACACTTATGCCCAGGCCTGGAACCTTGGTTGAGATTGTGATTGTACCAATCGGTTATCGAAGAGGCCTCATTGCCTGTTTCCCGAAACCTCATTCTGAGGTTATGCGTTGCACTCTTTCCAAAACTAAAGAGTACCTACGGCATCATTGTACACAGAACCGTCATTATAAGATATTTAATTATTGATTGATTGATTGATTGAGTTGGTGTTTTAAGTCTACTTTATACACCGTAAGATTAATCAGTTTTAAGTGAGATCCGAACCACTATGTGCCTTTGCCGGGTATCGAACCTTGGACCCCTTGATTACAAGGCGGCAACGTAACCACTTTTTTCTCTTTTAATATTCTTTATTTTATGCAGTAGTGACTATTTACATGATCCTATGATAACATTATACATATATCAGATCTAATCTACAGAATTAGGTGTACATTACAGGATTAGAAAAGGGCCTGCAACAAATTTGAATAGTGTGTTTTGCGGGTAGCTTGGTCCATCTGGTAATAATTCTCACTATAGTGGTATTGCAGCAAAATTTGCATTGACACTGAATTATGTCCTAAAATATAATACATATAGTGAGCTACTAAAAACTGTACCGCCCTTACTTTAATAAGAGGGAAGAACACAAAATATGGGAACAATAAATGCTATACAATAAATGTATCAGGCGATGTTCTACATATAGTACCAAGGCATTTACACAAAACTCCATTGATCTACCGTTCCGGTGCAAAGTGTCCTTGGCTTGATGACAGTTAGTGCACAAAGCACTTTATAGCACCGGTCGCAATTGCATCGTGAACTACTAGGTACCATAGAGATCGAATGCGGTTAGAAAGATGAAATGCAGATATATTTCCCCATACCTTTGACCACAGTACATTAGTTTGGAGAATCGTGATTCGTGGCTGGTGATGTAACCTGCAAGTCAATTGGGTATATAAAAATTTCACTGTCATGCCATCAACATCTGGGAGGCATTACGTTTCATGTGCGACGTGAAACAGATGTGCATGCCATATGAAGCGCGTTATCATCTTTGGCACTTGCGCCGCAACCTTCGCAGGGACAGGCAAAACTTGTGCAGCATACCACAACTTCGATAATGCAAACATATTCACATACTGTATTCTAGAGCGTAAGTTGTCTAAAACGGTTCATGTTCAACACTGCCTGGATTTTTGGGAGAATAGTAGTAAAAGCTGTGGAGATAGTCTCTGTGATGGTCGTGTTGAAGTTTATTCCCAAGATTGTCACTTTATCTACAATGGGTATAGTCACTGGTTCAGTCCACAGAGTGAGGTTACGCCCTAGGGGTAAGATTTTAGATTTATTCTGGTTCAAACTAAGTCCCGTCTGCTTTCGTAAAGTTGGAAGTACTGCTTCCATACGAGTCAAGTTTGTCGATCTTTAACGATTACGGTCACATCATTTGCGTACGCTTTATTTACACACATATTTTGTGGTCTGTCCCAAGAATCCTGACTCCCTGAAGTTTGTCGTGCATCATTCTTAAAAATGTTGCCAGAGCTGCGCAGAATGCATATAAAGAAAATGGACATCCTTGAAGGACAGACCGTTGAAGAGAAAAGGCTTGCAACAAAAAACCATCGATAGATAACTGAACTCTAGCTTCTATGTATAACCTCTGTGTAGATTGTACAAAGAAATCTCCACATCCCACTTTTCCAAAGTATTGGAAAAGATAGTCATGCCTGAGGGAGTCAAAGGCACTTTGAAAAGCCCACGCCACTAAAGCAGCTTGGGTACCTTCAACAACTTGCGTAGAAGTGATGATGTCACGTTTTAAAATGTGGTATTGGCGAGGCTCCTAAGAGTCATTCCATATGAAATCAACACAGCCCACAACCTGACCATCTCCGATTTTCATGAAATTTGGGGAGTTGACTATGAATGGAACTTAGTAACTATGAAAATTTTTAGTTATGTGCGTCTTGTAATTGTTAAATTATTCAAGGTCAAAGTTAGCATAAATTGCACTTTTTGAGCCCGCTTAGCTATACTAAATCTGCTGTAACTCCGCCCATATTTCGCCTAGAAAGCTCAAATAAAACTTATTGTCCAGGGAATTGAACAAGCTTTCCAGTGATATATAACAAGCCTACCTTTGGATAAAAATATATTTTTGTCACGTGACCTTGACTTTTGACCTTGAATATCTCAAAACATGTCATCACCAAACATCGAAAAAAATATATATATTTGGTCCCTCATACAATACTCTAAAACATATCAAAAAATCATTCTGGGACTGCAATGGGATCGGAAGATACAAAATGATATGTGTAACTATGTGACTGATAAAAGGCCAATTATGAACTATGACGAGTCAAATGTCCCTTAACACCCCATACAAAATTTAAAGGAGTTATCTTGGGTATAATTGGTCATAAAAGAAATAGGTTAGGCACAAGGAGATCCCTAGCCGTGTGTTTCAAGCGCAGGTCCGAAATATTGTTGACCGCCATATTGAATTCAATGCAAAAATTTCAAAGGAAAAGGGATGATGTGATATATCAAATCAGGCTAGAATTTAACGAGAAATGAAGTGACGAAGGTTTCTGCAACGTATCTTAAGCCAGCACAACGTTATACGCATATCTTTCAATTACGATATATGCACATTATAATGTTGTCAATGTTCCTGTGACCACACTCGTTGACGTCTTTCACACTAACATAGAACATTTGGCATTGTAGCAGGTGCAACAACATCGCAAGCAGCAACTATGCCTTCTTTCAGATGGTCAATACCACAGACTTTTAGTGTATGCACCATTCTCTTCAAATGTTTCTGAAGGTAAAAGTCCTCCTAAGATGTTAGATCTGGGGAATGTGCAGGCTTTTTTAACAGATCCCTGTCTGCCCATCAATCTAACTAGAACTTTACCTTGAAGAAATTGCCACAATGTCCACATGGTGTGGTCACACTCTGTCCTGTTTCAAAACTCTGGAAAACTGCCATATCCCGTAAGCAATGATGAAAAACCTGTTCACTTAACAAATCCAAGAAGCGCTCACCATTTAAGGTTCGACGAACCATTCCAGTTCTCCGTACACTATACCACATTATTAGCTTACCAGCAACAACCAAACGGCTGGGCAAATCACAGGTATTGCATATTATTTTTATTAACTTCACCGTGAACATAAAAATTAGCCTCGTCACTGAAGAATTTTTCATTCCAAAGGAAGTGTCACGTAATTGTTTGAGATACTTTTCCCAATTTTCTTCACTATTCAACTATTTGGTAAATGTTGCTAATGAAAATCATATGCAATGGTGTGTATACTTATTTACCTCCCAAGATGTCAGTGTGATCTCGATGAGTTCCTAACACGTTAGGAGGATTCCAATGCTTAGTTTTTAACACCTCGAAAAGGAGAAAATGGTTGCAAGCATGCAGTAAAAACTTTTTGCTGGTTATATATATGTTGGATAAACCTTCGTCACTTCATTTCTCGTTAAATTCTAGCCTGATTTGATATATCACATCACCCCTTTTCCTTTGAAATTTTTGCGTTGAATTCAATATGGCGGTCAACAATATGGCGGACCTGCGTTTGACACACACGGCTAGGGATCTCCTTGTGCCTAACCTATTTCTTTTTTGACCAATTATAACCAAGATAACTCCTTTACATTTTGTACGTGATGTTACGGGACATATGACTCGTCATAATTCATATAGTTATACATATTATTTTGTATCTTCTGATCCCATTGTAGTCCCAGAATGATTTTTTGATGTTTTTTTAGAGTATGGTATGAGGGACCAAATATATGTTTTTCACGATTTTTGCTGATGACATGTTTTGAGAGATTCAAGGTCAAAAGTCAAGGTCACGTGACAAAATTATAATTTTATAAAAAGGTAGGCTGGTTGTATATCACTGGAAAGCTTTTTCTATTCTCTGTACAATTAGCTTTATTTGAGCTTCCTAGGCGAAGTAGGGGCGGAGTTACAGCAGATTTAGTACAGCTAAGCGGGCTCAAAAATGGCAATATATGCTAACTTTGACCTTGAATAATTTAACAATTACAAGACGTACGTAACTAAAAATTTTCGTAGTTACTAAGTTCCATTCATAGTTTCAACTCCCCAAATTTCATGAAAATCGGAGATGGTCAGGTTGGAAATTGCACATATCTGTGTTGATTTGGCATGGAATGACTCTAAGTTACTTATAATTTTTCAACTTTCTATTCACACTGTTGAATAACTGAAATATAGTGCATGTTGCAAGCAGATTTGCTAAAGGTCTATGAACACATACATTCTAATAGGTTCTATTTGGTTCCACAACAGGACCGGAACCTTTTCTCTCGCACAATTTAAATTTGGTCCAAGTTGCCTATTGTTTCATTTCAATACGGGAACTTAGACTCTATTTAAATTGATCTAGAAAAAAAGTTCCTGGCCCGAATGAAATACTTTACAGATAAAAAGGTTTGTTTACGGTTCAGAACCCGTTTACGCTTCCTCATTTTCTCTCCTGCACCGGAATTTAATTTATTTAAAATTGCTGGACCTTTAACAACCTTGGTTGCAAGTGTAGATCTTAGGATTCCATTTATTTAATTGTGTATCATTGTCCCTTAGAGCATTGCTGAAGTTGCCCGGAAGCAAATTCACTGTATTCTGTTAAGAAAGTTAGCTTTGTGAAATAGAAAGAGGATAGATTACATGACTGGAAACAATGAATGGAAATGCTTCCGAATTATCACATTAAATCTGTAAGGAGTGGAGCATTTGTATATTTCTGACTGTCATTTCAACCATTTTTCTCTCGTTCTCATAATGTGAAAGTTAGTTTAGCTAACATTATGGTAAAAAATGAGCAACTTGAAAAATGACCCAAACACACTACAAAAGAACACACATTACAGTGTTCTTATCATTTGATGACAACTCGTTGGTATAACTGTAGAGCAAATGATATTACGTAAGTGTATAGCAATATTGTATTTCTACGTAAATAATGTATCTCTGGTTATTTCAAAACGTATAATGTTTCTTGGATAACTTCAAGGACACTTCTAAATTTACCATATCTGTAACTACATCCGATACCAATATTTTATTTAAGAAAAGGTTTGTAGCATTAAGAAAAATCCGATATAGAGTTTTGTGATTGTATTGAGTTGTATTATATTGCTGTTTAGTTGCTGTTTGCAACCCGGGGTTGCAAGGTGATAAACCTGGGAGACAATGACAGATTACTTCCTTTTGAAGATAAGGTTTAGCATAGTGCGGTGGCAAAAAGTGGGGGAAATTTCCTCCCCCACCCCTAATTGTCAACACTGTTTTTGTGTATTCTAAGCTGTCAACTAAGTAAGGCACCGTGTGAATTATTTATGTATTTTTTACTGTTTGGAAAGCACAGAAATGTTGCAATACCGAATTGTATTTAGTTACAGAAACGCCTAACCTTTCACAACACTGAAATAATTCAGCATTCCTCTTGCGTCTTCTTGACGAACACACCTCGCAAGAATCCGTTGGAAACGAGAGGCGACATTATATGGCAAAAGGATAAATGCGGTGACACACACCGTGTTTTATGGGCAGTGATCAATGCAGAAGAGGGCGTGAAGTACCGCCACAACGTCTTACGGGCTTAATGGTTATAGTTCTCAAGGCTACCTCTGTGACGTTACCAACTTTCTGGAAGCATCTCACGAAAAGAGCAGATAGCATCACAGAGCCATAAAAGGAGAACGAAAGAAGGCCTCTGTGCCAGGGTCACGGCACGGATCAAACGAAGCCGTACCTAAGCACTTCCAGGGGGCAACGGACATAATAAAGTGATGAACTGTGAATTTCTTCTCTCTGGAAAACACCAGGAGAATCAGTAATCTGTAAACATTCGAAAAACAGTCCGAAGATTTCAGACAAGCTTAAAATTTTGTCTTGCACATAGAACAGGCTATGACCAGAGTGAAAGAATGGCAGACTGAAAGCTTACGAATGCAAATAGTTTCATACTGTAGCATGCTCAAGAGAGGGAAATATAAAATCAACAATATTTTCCTCTCATTTTTATTGATTGATTCCTTTGGTTTATTTTACTTCGCTTTTCTGTCACTTTTGGCAAATCACGAAGCTGAGAATGAGGGATGATATAATAAAATTGATGAAAGGACACGCAAGGAACACCCATGTTCAGGCCGGGATTCGAAACCGGGACCTCTGGCGTCATAGCACAGTCCTGACCACTGCGCCACGGAGAACGGCTCTCTATTTTTGATTCGATTGGCTTGCTGCAGACCAGATGTATGATTATTTGTCTACGCTTGCAACACACCTTCTTTGGCTCAACATCCTTTCTATGAATTTAAGTTCTTGCATTACTCAGAAAAGTAATTCCAAAACGATTTTTGCTATTCTGGGAGAATTGTTATATCTGAGAAATTATTCATATCTCACAGTCAATCTTCATCTACCTGTTTCACGGGATGAACAGCAAAAGCCTCTTAAGGACATTATTTTATGTATTGCTATATTTCGTTTTTCTCCTTCTAAGAAATTAAGTCACGTATTCATTCAAGCATGCAACATTTAGTAGATTTAGTGCAATCAAAGTAGGTATGAAAAAACAGAATGAATTCTAAAATAAATTTAATTTGATATATATACGAGGGGTGACTAAGAAGAGAAGGGGTACGTAAGCAAACCAACTGATATTTTTGATGATGTACCAATCTTCATTAGTATTATGTCCCTTGTTCATGTTTTCAAAGTTTCTCTCTCTTTTTTTATTGCAGAGTCTTGAAGTGAAGAATGTACAGTGCTTTGTTAAAAATGGAGAAATTGTAGTATAGCGAGTTGATCAAATACCTTCATCTCAAAGGAATGTCACCATCAGAAATCCACAAAGATATGATCAATAGTATACATGACAATACCCCTTCATATGCAACAGTCAAACGCTTCACACTAGAATTCAAGCGGGACAGGGAGGCTGCTGAAAATGGACGGAGGTCCGGGAGACTAGCAACTGTCACCACCAAAGAAAACATGCCTTGTTCTGGACAAGATCGTGTAACACATCAAGTAGCATACATATTGGACATTTAATAGGAGCAAATCGGTTGTATTTCGAAGAAAGAGCTTAGCTTCTCAAACCTTTCTGCTCGATTAGTCCTACTTCTTCCGACTCCTAAGTAGAAGCGCACTAGGCACAAGATGTCAAGCTGCAATTTGGAACTGTTTGAAGCAGATGTGGACAAATTTCTTGCTCGATTCATTACTATTGATGAGTGCTGGATCCACCACTATCAGCCGCAAAGAAAAGAACAATCGAAGCACTGGAAGCATGCATTATATTTCACACCGAGAAAAGCCAAGGTCACCCAGGAAGGTGGTGGCATAAGTCTTTTGTGATTCCCGAGGTAATGTGTTGATGGATTACCTCGAAATGGGTCACACCATCGTCGGAGGGTATTACCTACTGAAACGTCTCAGAGTGCAAATCCAAGGAAAGAGACCAAGCATGCTGACCAGAGGAGTCCTCTTCCACCAAGACATTGCTCCCGCACACACCTCAGCGATTATCATAGCAACAATCCATGCCTTCGGGTTGCAACTTGCTCCTCACCCCCTCCTTATTCGCCAGACCTGAGGTCTTTAGATTTCCACCTTTTCTCAAACACGCAAAAAATATTTATCTGGTCAACCACGATGTCATCATTGAAGCCGTGGAGGTCCCAACATGAAGAGTTATTTTAAAATAAATTGAAAAATGAAAGCATTGCCAAGTCTGTATATTGTTTGGTTTTCTTGAGGTAAGAAACTTTTCAGTCACCGGTCGTTCCATCATCTGATTTATTGAAATTTACTGCTATCGCTACATATAGAAAAATGGCTGCCAGTAAAAGTTGTCAGTACGAAACTGGGTTGTCTTCATTATCAAGCCTCATTCATTGAAATATTATTCAGTTTATCAGTGTACTCCATACAGAAAACTATATAAAATAATAACTGGCGAAAGTTGGCGTTATTTTGTGCGATCAGTGTGGGCCATGTACAACTTTTAATGGCTCTGGGGCTGACGATTATAGGTTAAGTGAAAAGGTGCCATATTAGGGGCCTATCGCCATTGCTGTAAATACTAGCAGTTCGAAATTTTACCACCTGATGTAAGCAACATGTCGCCATTCTTTTTCAATAAAAATTTAAAAATAAGATGATAATTAAAATCCAGAATACATTTTATACAATCCATCTACACCATTGATCACTTGACTAGTTATGACATGTTGAGTAAAGCCCATTCTGTGACGAAGTCTGGCACTGTTAATGAAGTTGCATCTGGAATCTGTAAAGAAATATAGGTATAAATAAATCCTACTCTATATCTGGTGACTGCAACATATTGGCAATAGGCTGTTTAGAACTATTTTCTAAAGAAGGATCGATGGTTAGACTAGGCAACGTTGTTACATTGTGTTCAGGAATCAGCGATTCTTGGTCGTAGCTCACTTTGAATTTCCCAAATGTGGCACCACCGGATTTCTGCCCAGTTGATATCTTGCTCTATTACCGAAGGATTTCATAAACTAAAAGTTAAAATAAACAAGACAGTAATTTTCCCTGTAGTACTTTATATGGAGATATGAAACTTGGTCACTTACATTGAAAGAGGAACATAAATTGAGAGTATTTGAAAATAAGATCGTTAGGAAAATATTTGGGCATAAGAGGGATGAGGAGACAGGTGAGTGGAGAAGGTTACAACATTTATAACTGCAGAATTTGTATTCAGGTCCAGATATAATTAGAATAATTAAATCAAGAAGACTTAGGTGGGCAGGCCATGTGGCACGAATGGGAGAGGAAAGAAGAGTTGTTGGGAAGCCTGATGGTGAGCGACCTGTAGGAAGGCCAAAACAAAGATGGAAGAACAACGTTGAGATGGACCTAAAAGAAATCGACAAGGATGGAAAAGATTGGATTTATCTTGCCCAGGATAAGAAAAATGGAAGGCTTGTGTTGCTGCAGCCATAAAGCTTCGAATTTAAGAAGGCTAGAGAGAGAGAGAGAAAGAGAGAGAGAGAGAGAGATAGTGTGTCAAGATTAATCGACGATGTACATGTTGAAAGGATGTTATCTAAGTGCTCTAAATGTTGAATGTCTGTAATGACGAGCACGCACGTAAATCTAGAGAAATTAAATTTCGAAATGGATAAAAAATTTTGAAACCGACTGAAGGCTAATTTTTCATTTAGGGATGATGTAATGTGTTTGGCTGTAAGATGTGTTGACACTAGATACTCCTTGTCCTGTAGCATCATTTAAATGAGTAAAACATCCCTTCATTCCCGAAAAACTTGGAGTTTAGCATAGCATAACCACTTCCGTTTCACTTTCGGTTTTACATATCTTCCTACCGTGGAACAGGAGCAACTTTGAATGGGAAACTTTGAAAATCGTGGATATTGCGAAAGTTTCATTGTTGAAACTTAACATCGTCTTGAATCGTTGCTTCAGTGGGTTCTGTATGGCTGTGATTAGTTTGCTTCTTGTAGTACAACAACAAAAGTACAAGACTACACATAAATAAATCAAGGTGAACACAGTTCATTGGAGAAAGCCTAACTTGAAAGAACCCCATTTCGCTGACGTTATAGAGAAGATTCACAACTGACGTGCATCACGAGCAGGAAATAGATCGCCTTCTCTACAATTGGAAACCCAGAATCCTGGAAGCCTCTGGAAAATTTTCGACATTGGGAGCCAAAGTGGACTCTGTACGTCAGACATAAGAATATTGGAGTGGAGTAGTGAAGCGGTGCAGCTAATGTGCACAGGTGATTGTGTGAAGGACAGTCACAAAGAACCTCTGTCGTCGATACTATATAGGCATTAATATACAAAATATCTATTTAGCTTTGATATGCATTCAAATTCACCTTGTTTAACATGCTTTCAGCAAGATACAATTTTCCATCATTCTTGAAATATGGTAAAAACTTAGAATGTGAATTTCTTTTATTTTTTCGGTATTTATACTGGTTTCTCATATCATAAACCATTAAAATATTTTTGAAGGATTGACGAAAGTTTTAGTCTTAGAGAGCCAAAGCACAGCATTTACCAACTTTTTTGGTTGTATTGATGCAATTATTTTTAAAAGTTATTTCGAATAAATATATTCTAATGGTGGTGTAATGCATGGAAATACTATTACTATAGTTTACTCCTCATGCTGTTACAACAAAATCAAAAACAACTACGAAAATTTAATAGTACACGGTGTAAAATAAATAAATTTGTGTGCATGTTTAAGTAGACAATAATGATACGGAACTTACTTATTTTGTGTGACTCCAAACGCATAATGACCCTGCGAGATCACCGCTATTTTATATATATTTTTTTTTTACTTTTCGTTGTTATTGGCGTTATTTCTTTAGTGATATTGTGTTATGTTCTTCATGTTATTTGTATGAATAGTATTGTACTATTATTAATTGTTAATATCCCGGCAAGTTCATGTAGGAAATATGTCGATTAATGAATACGGTATGTACAGTCAGGTAAAGAAATTACCTGGGCCTCGGGACATAGAATTTCGTAACGTCTTAAAGCCTGTTGTTTATGCAACCCAAATAACAAAACAGTGTTCCTGGTGGATGTCTGTTCTTGGGAAGGATTAAGTGTTTATTGGAAGAGCCACATGACTCATGCGCCAGCCACAACAAATAACAGCTGGGTGTTACGAGGCCTCCAGAAAAACATTTCAGGAACTGATTTCTTAACAAAAGCTACTCGTAACAAAATATTCCTTTGACTCACATTAGAGTCATTGTCAAGAAGGTTCACTGAAATGATGGTTTACGAGATCCAGTTCTCATCAGACCACATGCCAAACGCTAATAAAAAAAATATTTTCTAAATCCAGTTTATGCACTGAACCTACAGATTAAAGTGAGATCCGAACCATATGTTCCTCTATCTGGTATTGAATTCGGAAGCCTTTGATTACATGTCGACGACGTTACCACTATGCCATCAAAGAGGAAAAGGACCGCCTTGAGAAAGAGACGAGCGAAAATCGCAATGTGACAAACCGTAGATGGCCGTAAATTTTAAGATAATACAATATTTTGTGGTCACAGGTTCGATCCGTGAGAGATGCATAGATATTTTCCCCCATCATCCATTTCACGAGTTAATATTTTAAGACTAAAATTGGTAAATTCTGTAAGTTTCACAATAATTCAAACACCGTTTACCACGTTAAACTGTGAAATGTGCCATGCTTTGTAAGGTGGTAAACGCGAAAAGTGGCTGGTAGCCCTCTAAGTAGTTCAAAGGGCGTGTAAAAAGGTCGCTACTGTGCACGTTCTTACGGGCTGATGTGCTGAACGATGCGATTTTCCAAAACTTTTGCTTTTGGCATTAACAAAGTTTAATACTTTTAATCCTCAATTCTTCCTCACCGACACGATTAACGGAGTGGTAGAAGAAAAGGGAAGTAAAATAACTGAAACAGAAATAATAGGAAAAAGCGAAACAAATTTTAGTTATAATATTCTTAAGTCACTTCAGTCGCCTTTATGGATGCTACCTTTAAGGTCAGCCGCGTTGTTTCTCTTGTATTTTCCAATTCTTTGTGCTCTCGCTTCCCTCTGCCACGGTTGGTCTAATGCCAATTAATGTGACTTTAAATAAAACATCCAAACAATGAAACAATACACAATTAACCTCACCATACAACATTACAATTTTTTTCGAATCGGACAACAATTGAGATGCTGTAAAATGAAGTAAGATGCAGTAATAAGCTAGGAATTTGATAAGGTATACAATTAAATATGTAAAGATGATGATCGGTTTTATTGGATGTTTATTATTTAGTGTCGCTATTCTTTCACTTTTCGCAAATATCGATGATGAAGATGAGTGATAATATGATGAAATTGATGAAGGGACACTCACAAAGAACACCCATGGTCAAGCCGAGATTCGAACCAGGGGCCCGTGGAATCGTAGCGCGCTGTAGTTCAGCTAGGAGTGGACATTATATGTACCATATTTTGTGTGCTCAATCGGGATCAATCAATGGAATGACCAGGCATATTATGTTATTAACATATTCATATCATTCCATCACGTCATATAATTCGGCAAGAAGTAACATCAGAGACATTCAATCGTGAATTTTTGCTTTTAAACTAATTCTTTGACTTTAGGTTAATCAGAACAATAGGATAAATTATGAAACAAGTGGTAGCGAAAGTGCTTAATTGACAGTTATTGTGAATTACCTGACAAACATCATTAAGCAGACTCGATGTGCAAGTTCGTTAAGTAGTCGACATTCGAACTCGTCATCAAAGTTCCCGGTCTTGAATATCGTCCTTGTCACTGGTGTTTGAGAATTTCGTCATCAATTTCATGTAATTGTCACTCGTCCTTATCGTCGCGATCGGCAAAGGGAGAAGAAAAGTGATGTTACTTAACAAGAATAATAAAAATAAACATGATCGAAGAGTACTTATCTAATCTTTCACTAAATTTACAAAACCGGAATATACTAAATATATGTAACTTCACATACGATTTCGATTTCTATATTCAACTAGTCGAAGCCGTGAACGGGAGAGCAATTTTCAATTCGAGAAACCGAGAGACCGAGACAGAGACACTGTCAAGTCTCGTTTCTTCTTGACACCTCCTTAATCGAGTTGTTCTGTTTCTTATTGGCTTTGTATTGGCAATTATTGTCATTAGTCTTCTCCTGTAAGTAAATTATAAACACAATTTATGATGAAAAAAAGCAGATAATAGGGCAAGAACAGGAAAGTCATGCCTGAACGGGATTCCAACTCAGAACCTTATGTAACGAGATTTGAAATTCTGGAGAAGGCATCCGTGTTTCGTTTGGCTTTCTTTTTCCTCTACTTCTGTTATTTTATCATACATCTATAATTAAAATTGATCTGAGAAATTATGTTGCGGTTCATAATTGTATTGGTTACATTCTTCAAATGTGAACTCCAACCTGGAGTAAATTATTCATTTTCGTTTCGTATGTGGTTGAACTTACACTGTGACAATTTCTTTTTTTAGTTTTTGTTTTGTGCACAAATAAGCTAATCTGGACTGGAGTTAGCAATGGGTTAGCAATGGGCTGTTTGAATTGAGAATCTCCTCCAACGTTGCAAAAATAACTTTTGTAACAACTGGAAGCCGATTCTTGAGCCCTCATTCTCCACTGTTGACAATCATTGTAAATAAACAGGAAAATTAAGTGTTTAGCGATATCAAAAGTAAACAGTTAGGAGGTGTAAAATTGGGAAAAAAACAACAACAATATTGTTAAAAATGGTATTAAAAAGATCGTATACTTTTGCTTGGTTATCGTCGCCTCGGACTTTTGACAGTTATTTGCAAGAAATTCACCCAACTCTCTCGGTCACACGGGTACATGTAATTATTGCGCTAATGTGGAGTATATGTTAATAAATGTTCTGAAATATAGAAATAACATGTAAAAAGAACTAAAATATATAAAATATGAGCCAAAATCTAATATATAATCAAATATGGAAAATTTAAACTAAATTTTTGAGTCTACGTACCATATATCTGATTTCAGCTTCATACATAAATATGTATTTACATATAAATCCGTTCCCTAATGATGAGCATTGACTAGTGCTTCCTTCCTTCGCCAAACACCCTTCGAAGATATCGCCCTCGTTTAAGCAAGGTTTTCCCGCCCTTGGCTTTGGGCTTCCACTTCCGAATTGTGTCTACATGTGGGACGATAATTACACAGGTAGACGTGGGTTCTGGGGTTTGGAAAGTTAGGGTGTTTCTTTACAAATTTGGCACCCCTGAACACGAAAATGACATCAGATTTTTTCCATCACCCACAGTTTTCTCTGCACAGCCTACTGCAGGCTATTTACCACAAGCAACTGGCTGCGAAATCTACATTACGGAGGGTCAAACAGTAGAGCGCATCTGCTAGCGGGATCCAAGAACATCGTGAATGAGCATTTGGTTGACCCACAACACATTTTATTGCCTCCATTGCAGATAAAATTAGGACTCATGAAGCAATATGTGAAATCTTTGGACAAAACAAGAAACTGTTCCCAATACCTGTGTAGGTGTTTCCCAAATCTTTCGGCTGCAAAATTGAAAAAAGGGATATTTGTTGGGCCGGATATACGTAAGTTGATGTCTGATGAACACTTCAAAACACAATGACGAAACTAGAACAACATGCTTGGAGAAGTTTCAAGAATGTTGTGCTTCATTTCCTTGGCCAGAAAGGCACACTGAATACGAGGAAATAGTAGAAGATATGCTAAAGACATTTAAACAGTTAGGATGCAGGTGAGCCGAAAATTACATTATCCAATGTCACACCTAGACAATTTTCCGTACAATTTGGACGGTTCCATCAGGAGCTTAAAAAGTCTCGAACATTGATATCAAGGTCGTTGGGGAATAAACATGATGTCTGACTACTGCTGGTGTATCACACGTGAAGGAGAAGTGACACATAAAAGGAAAGGCATCAGGCGTTCACTCACTGCAAACGCCTACGAACGTAATACCTCCGCATGGTAAGTTTCGAACTTCTTATTGTGTATATCGCATCGTATATTGTGTCTGTGTTGTCTTCGGAGGCGGCTCTGCGTTGGACCAATCCTTAACATATAGTTCATATCACCCTATTTTAGCTTCTTTTAATATTATATGTCAACTCATGTTGCCTTTTTAACGTTTTAACTGTACCATTCTGCCTCCATCTTCATGTACTTGCGTTCCGATTTCATTTGGTACAGATTATGATAATGATGATGATCGTGCAAAAACTTGATGTGATGTAGAGACAAAGGCATCATTTTCGTGATCAGCACACTCGATTTATTCGGAAAATCATGTTTTTATGCAGACTCCAGACAAAAGTCTAAATTTGTCGACCTGTGTTATTGAAGTAAGGCCATCCATTTACACTTTAATAGCGTTAAGGTTCGAGTGTGTATCTGTATAATGGAAGTTGAGTGATAGTCAGGTTATGCTGCAAATTTACAGAATATATCTTACAATGGTTTCCTTAAGTTCGATCTTAATTGATGCTCTTCCCCTCATAGTTCACAGGCCTCTGAAAAATTTGCGGCTGTAAATGGTTGGGTCTGTATCCTGAAGAAGAAAAGATGAGCGTTTGGGACATTCAGCAGACAACGCCATTTTACGACCTCCAGTTGAAGGCAGCGTCCCCATCGGGAGAGATTAAACCAGCCTTACACAGTTCTTTATACTGAACTTAGTTTACTACAGTACTAAACGTAGTGTGTTAAAGTGAGTAAATGTTTATTTTTTGTCAACAGAGAGTCAACTTTCACATGAACTCTGCCTATAAAGAATGCCACGCCACGGAAAGCACAGTGATCTAGGATCGGGATGCCAAAAAAGTCGGAGTTCGTGTTAGATTCCATAAGTAGTGACAATATCTCTGAAGACTGTGCTAAAAAGATTAGAGAGTAAGTAGTGTTTATGTATACCTGTTCCACAGAAAATATCTTAAAGATAAGAAAATTATCGACGACTAGAAGATAAATTGCTCTAAAAATAATTTAAGTAGGATTGATAAGAATTAGGTGTTCATAGTTGCCTTTTCTTCAACTGTATGCACTTTGAATAGCATGTCTAAAGAACTTCGCCCAGGAAAATAGGTACAAGAAACTGACATTCGCAGCCAAGGTACTTAAAGGCGGAAGGAAAAGGACAATCATGGGAACTAGTGAATAAATAGTATTTAATGACTTAAAAGACATTAATTGATGTGGAAAGTGATTTGTTAGGAAGTCTTTGTTTTCCTGGCATTAAACATTTAATGTATTGAAACGATACTTTTCACTATTATTATTATTATAATTATTATTATTACCGTTATAATCATTATTATTATTATTATTTAATCTATTTCTGGGAATGTATTTCAGTTTTTGCATAGTTTTACTGTGCTCCCAAGCGATTATTGAAGTAGGTCATAAATTATACCATCTTGTATAAAAATCTAAAATAACAATCTCCCATCAATTATATGGACCGAAAATATCAATTTTTGATTAAAATTGCTAATCTTACAAATTTGTATTGATTCAGGGGTAAAATAGCAAGCTCAAGATGTTTTTAGATTCTTTCTGCATTCTGGATCACTGTGCAGTGTGATGAAGTAGAACCTGTCTAAAGGATTATACGGTATGATGACGTGCAAGTTGGTTTATAATGCATTGGACAGTTGGCAGGAATCTATTTTAAGCTCTATGTGAGAGCTTGTTTCCAACCGAATTATGCCATGAATTGTTCGCTACGTAACATGTCGCAAATGGGTACTGCTATGACCTCAACCTGAATAATTCACACTTTCAAATGTAAAGGATCTGCTGCAGGGAATCCTCGCACATTGGCAGAAGTGTCGCCTCAGCTGCACAAAGCAAATATCCAGTATGTATACTGACGTTTCGACAAAGTCTCCTTTCCATTACCCGGTCCACATTCATTTCTCATTCCTGTTAATATATTCCATTCGATGCTGAATTATTTCACAGCACCACAGTAAAACAGGTAAGGCAGGTTCGCTCCTTCTGTAAACCAGTCTCAACATGTTGGTTTTGCCATTTCTGCAAGACTTCACTTCTAAACAGATAACAGTTAGTTTTTCACTACTGATAAGTAGATATACAGTAGAGAAGAAGTAGGCTAATATGGTTGGTGTGTGTTAAACGTTTTCTGGCAGGCAATCACATATGATGTTTCTTTAGATCCCTTTAAGCATATTATACTCTTGGCATGTTCTAAAATCTAATAGCTAAATATTTTTGCCCAGGTACTAATATTCATGTTTGAAAAGTGAAAATGATGAAGGGCGCAAAGAAAGATGAGATATTTGGACTATATTAGACTGCGGGCTTATATTCATTTATATCTCTTATTATTATACGTGTTACTAACAAAAAGTCATTTCAATTTATAATCTATGTTTGTTTTAGTTTTATGTTAATAGTGAAATAATACTATGGAGTCCATATTTCCACTTTCCGTGTGTTACTTCAAAAATATTATTTGATAATTTTTTGCTAAAATCAATATTTGTTACAGTGATTTTTCAAAATGGATTATGACAGAGGGAATTTTAAAATTAATATCTTTGTCTGTTAAAAAGTAGCAGCGGTGGCTCAGTCGGTAATGCGACTGACTACCATGCTAAAGGTCCCGGGTTCGATCCCCGGCCGGTTCAAAACCTTGAACTTTTCTAACGGAAGCGGCCCCAGCGTCGAATAACATGGGTACCTGGGGGAAACCCTGGGGGGTAAAGGCGATCAGGGGCGTGATGCTGATCACATCACCCCCACTCACGACCGGATCAAGAAAGTGTGGGGCGTTACCCCCACACCCCCTATACGCCTTTATGGCGTGGTGTTATGCACAGGGGAGCACTTTACCTTTTTTTGTCTGTTAAAAACCTATTTCAATTTTTCTATACTCCCTTTCTCTCCTCCCACACACCCCACTGTCAAATGTATATGATTTGATTTTATTTTTGTTGATTAACGTTCCTTTTATGCCAATTTTGACTAATCGCGGCTATGAGGATAAGTGATGATATGATGAAAATGAAAACTGCACCCTCTCAAGATCATTCATGACCAGGCTGAAATTCGAACTCGGTTTCATAGCGTTGTAGCTAGGGGTTAACCACTCAGCCACGTAGGTCGGCATACACATATGTATGTACGTACATTCAACTGCTAGTGGGTTTGAATGGAAGAATCTATGGCTAGAGGAAGATTCACATTTCTGTGTCAATTCCCGGTATACATTTTTGACTTCCGGAACTTTAACAAACGTTCAAACTATCTATTTAACGTAAAAGGTTCCTCGCAAGAAAAATCAGAAATACGCATGCTTTGGAAATCACTTCGGCATATTATCGGGGCTCTAAATGGACCGGAGCGTATCGGAACTGTTCGTTAAATTTCTTAGAATTTTTTTTTTTGTAATATACTTATTGTCTTGTGTTGTGGATTCGATTGTTCTGTTTTTTCTCCTTTGCAAGATCTCAAACAAAGTTTGGTTCTCTTTTTATGCTCATTCCTTTTCTTTCACACATTCGTATTTTATATCTTCCCTCATTAACATAATCAAATTGTTCCTGCGATATGTATTTTTTTATATTTCTGATACTATGCTGAGCAGACATATTGATGACATGAGGAACAACGCAAAATAAAAATATGGAAATACCTTTCATTTATACAAATTGATTTTTAATAAGTATTATTAAGACAAAGTATTCAGAATATGTACATTTAATTCAAAACAGTTTCTCCAGTTGGACGAGCTGATTACTACTCACGATTTTCGTCTGCTTAAATTTTAAAAAGTGAAGAATATTCCAGAAGACTCGATTCCAATGTACTTGATATTACTTGTACTTGACGTTTATGTAAATATTTTAACATTAACTATTATTAATTGTAAAATAGCGCGTCATTTTATTAGTTGTTAATCAGTTACATAAATAGTGGAAAGTAAAGAGTTTCGTTTCGAGAAAATGTCCATCTCGAGCCATGCATGTTATATTCGAAGTCATCAACAAATGTAATTCGTGTTTCAAACTTCTATCAGTTTTCTAAAAGGTGAATGAATTCTCTCCATGCTAGATAATTACTTCAGTGTTCAGAAAAACTGGCATTATACACAACTGGCATAGGCAATTTTTCTTATTTAGCTGGTTCATTTCGGTGCCTGTGTGGACTGCAAATTACTTACTGTGGCGGAGTGGTTAGCACAGCGCGATAGAACCCCAGGGGCCCAAGGTTCAAATCCAAGGTGTCCTTCGTGAGTTTCCCTTTATCTATTTCATCATATTATCACCCATCCTCATCTTCGCGATTAGCCAAAAGTGGCGGAAATGAGAAGTAAAATAAACGAAATCAAACAAATTATTGTCAACTTACGCAATATGGAGCAATGCAGCTAGTCCTAATTTGATTCTAGAGTGAGGCATGTTTCCTTCTGTTGTACAGCCAGGGAATAATTTTCTAATTTTATATTTAAGGAACAAAATGATATTTGCTTACTCAATAACTTTAAGATTCTTTTCTACACCAAGATTCAAGATCAGAGAAATTATGGCTATTTACAACACTATTTGCTCATCACTTTTTCAATAAATTGATGTACTAATAAATGCATTCATACGTTTGACAAGAAATACGAATTTATGCCATTTACATCCACACGTACATTTTTCGTAAATTTCTTAAAATTTCTACAATTATCTACAACTTCACGAAAATGTATTGATTTAGTAATAAATTTGGTTTTCCCTCTTACATCCTTACCAATAAGGGATTTTGCATATAGCAGATTGCTCTTCTGCCCCATTACATTAACCACAACAATAAGAATGATTGGATAAAATGGATGAGAATATAATCAGTTAAGCTCGTACAGTCATAAGTCATAGCACGCCGTGATTATTAAACAAAATGCAATAGAAATAAAATTTTATCAGCTTTGAACTATAAATACGTAATTAATTTATACACGATTTTTTTAATGGTTGATCGACCAGTGCTGAACCACTTCATGGAATGACCACTCCACAGACAAAGCATTAAAAAACACTCCACTAGGAGAAAGGAACTAATCATTTAGAACGAGTAAAGAGGTTTTCAGTGCACGTAATATGTTCTGACTTTCCATCTAATGATGAAAAAGGACTAAATAGAATACATGATGTAAAGCTTGTCATTGCTTTTCTTCTATGCATTCTTTTTGAAGATTCTGTTTCATATCGCAGATAATATATCAGATTCTATTAGAAAATCTAATATAATAGAAAACAACCATAAATATAATAGCATCTCGAAATATCCTTTTGTCGGGTGGACCATCATTTTTAATTCTATGAAAATTGCAGTTCATATTGTTGACTGTCAAGAAAAGTTCAAAACAGACTAGAAAGTAGTTGAAGAGATGCATGACGTAATTTGTGAACACAATTTGCAAAAATTATAATTGCATGCTCAAACAGATAATTTCTTCAGTCTGTTTTCTGCAACCACTCGAACGTTTTCCTTCTTTTGTGCAAAACTCTAAATTTTGGAAAAATCATATTGGAATCATCAAAGTAATAATCCAGAGACGAAATACAGTCTTCCACGTATGTTTCTTGTCACATGATTTAGAAATCCACGATGTGTTCTTCGACTGCACTCTGTGAGGAACACAATATGGATCCGGAAGATCAAAGCACAGGCAGCTCATTAGAGCTTTTCCTTTCAGCAGCTGCACAAAAGTCTGAATTTAAAACGCAGACCCTCTGTGTAGAGCGGTCTCGTTAGTACGGGATCCGTCTGGACCCCCATTCTGTCTCTCGGCCTCCCTTTCCTGAGGAGGTGCATTCGCGTGGATTATGACTTTATCCTGGTTACGTGATGAATTCTCGACAGATGATTTCAAGCTAAGTCAAACACGCTTCTAAAACTTCCTCAAACCTGCTAATAAATTGGCAAATGTCGTATTTGAAACTCTAGTTCCCGAATACAAAGTCTTTGTCGACATTACTGTGCTCACATTACTTGGATCTGTGACCTTTAACCTCATCCAAATGTCGGTGGCTTGTCGAATTTTTATTGTCATATATTAAAGTTCTTCTCGCAGATTCAACATCAATTACGTAGTTGCAAGTATTGGCAGTAATATCGGTTAAACTTGTATAATATTTGTACAGATATTTTACAGCACAGAATAATATATATTTCCTTTATACATCTATATGTGTTTGTGTGTGTGTGTTTTTGTGTAAGTGTGTATATGAATATATGTAAGTATGTATGTACGATGTATGTATATATGTGTGTGTTTGTATGTATTGATGTAAATATGTAGATATGTATAAAGGTTAACGTTAACCTCTTCAATAAAGTCCTCCATGTCACCACTAATAGCTGACTTGAAAGATTGAACACGCTGGACTGAGCTTCAGTAATTGCAAGAATTTCTTAGGATTTTAAATCTATTGTTATACGGTGTATATATATCTGTATATGTTAGACCAGGCGAAATCGTGTCACTTATTAAATCATTTGTATATCTTAGTGAAAAATTATGTTTTCTTGAACAAACTATAATATATTATAGTAAGTAAAACAACAGACTTTGAAGCATCTAATCAACTTGTCACACACAACTTTAATTAATTTCTAATTAATTACAACGCATGTTAAACAAGAGTTTACTGTAACCCGCTTTTCCCCAGTAATACGGGATAAATCGAGTTGTTGTTACTGTTTGCACGTACATATTGCACATTCAAACTCTTTGCGTCCAAATGCATTAACGCAACGTTCGTGATACCACATTCTATATTCCTGACACTGAATCCAGTCACCATCTTTGAGCATCACTTTGTAGAAGTTACAAAGTGATTGTTCTTCTTCCTCCAGCTCTTCTCTCTCATCTTCATCTTCTTCAGTGGAATCTGGTTGGTTGGTTGGTTGGTTGGTTGATTTGGTGTTTTAAGTCCACTTTATGCACAGTAAGGCTAATCGGGACTGGACCTAATGTTTAAAGTTGGATCCGAACCACTATGTGCCTCCACCGGATATCGAACCCGGGACTCCTTGATTACAAGGCAACGACGCTACCACTGCGCCATCGGGGAGGTCACTGGAATTTGATATACTTTTTTGTATATTACCCTGTTTCCTCCATAGAGTAAAGTTATTCGAAAAATCAACTTCATTTTAAACATTTGCCAATTCCAAATTTAATTTATTTCAAATTTTTCATCATAATGATTTCCCATGTTGGCAACATTGAAGGTAGATGCACTGTCCCTATATTAAGCAGAATGACAGTGAGGTGAAGCCAATGCAAAAAACAAATACAGGTATTAATAAAATATGCTAATCTTAAACAATATTTCGTGTTAAAAATGGGCTGACATATATCTTAAAACACGGGTGACCACCTACCGTCTTGCCATCTGTCAAAACTAACACATACTCTGCAGTTCTCGTGGACAAGTGATACACTAATATATGCCGGAAACAAAATATAAAGACATTAATAATATAGAGAAAAATTGAAAGACCCTATTTACCCCACTAAAGCAGACCCAGATTATCCCATACTGTATTGTTAACAAATGCAGTCAGTACATACCGATACCGTAAAAGAGATAGAGGTCTGTACAATAATCCTATTTACTTATGTATATAAAAACATCAAGTACATTAAGAAGATTAATTTTGAACATGTAAAACTTACATTGACTGCAGTACCGGATCTACAAATCTTGCCCTCCCTCGCAAAATATTACCAAAGGCCCCCCTCTACCTACCTACCTTTACACAACCACATACACACACACATATGTATATATTTGAGAGTTTAAATATATACTTTCTTCTTTTCTTTAATAAAATATATTACTATGTGTGTGTGTGTAATTCTTGATCTCATGTTGACAAAAAGTCACATAAGGGTCTAGAGGGTAAATCAAAACCCCCCATAAAAAGTAAAGGAGTTAGGCTGGGTAGAATTGGTCATCATAGAAACAGGTTAGGCTTAGGTGGAACCACATTGGTGGTTCAACTCAAAATTTATAAATGGGAAGGGGGTAATGTGATATATGACACTTTTCTCACACCTGGAAAATTATACATTTGTTACAATCGTGCAGTCGTAACTTTTTCCTGATTAAAGATAGGCTGAAGAAACCTTCACCATTGCATTTCTCGTGAAATTCTTGCCTGACTTAATTCTAGTCTGACTGCCAAGAGGGAAACCCGGGTGGGTGATATAAAATCGGCATATTTTCCGGCTTTGTCCCAGCAAAAGCGGCTCAAGGGTCCACCCAGCCCCAAATCAAATGGTACCGGAGAGCGATAAAGGTGGCCGCAGCGTGGTGCTGATCAATCCATCTCCAAGAAGGGCGACATCGAAAACATGTGGGGGCCACATACCTTACATGGAATGGTGCTAAGGAACTTTAACTTTATTCCTTTCTGAAACCCTGAGTAACTACGTTTATTTCTTACATACGCATATAGGAACCCTGTACCATGCCAATGGCTCAGGGCCCCCTAAAAGCTTACTTGTCTCCGCCCCCTCCCCCTTCCGCACTGCGGGGTTTTGCGGCTTGTAGATCCGGCACTGATTGACTGGTATTCCACCAACAAGAAATGCAAAACGAATTCAAATGACATTTTTCCGGGGTTCGTCGTATGAAGTGTCCATTTCTCCTGGCAGGTAGCAGTATAATGTTGAAAATTGGAATGAATTGTTTCCGTTTCGTTTGCAGTTATAAGCACGTAAATTGAGAACGACCGGAATATCCCCGGTTTACCATATTTATATTGTTGTGATGGGGGAGGGGGTTAGAATTAGTAGGAAAATGCCAGTAACTCTACCATGTTGCGTCACAAGGATGTCACTGTGGGACGTAGTATCAGAACGTTAGTCAAACTGGGTTTTGCAAGTCGTGGATCCGAACTTCTTTGACTCTGTGAAGAGGGAAGGAAGGCTGGCGAGTAAAAGGACACTCACTAATCAGTAGAGCCCGGATTTGTGTGGAATTACATATTATATTCCTTTCTAGATACATACCTTGAACAGAAAAATGTCAACGAATTATATAACTGACATTATATTGAAAAAGTTTTATGTGACATATTTTTACAAATTTGCCAGGATATTACATGTTTTACGTATTTGTGAATTTACTTTAAATAAAAGAACATATTTTGTTAATTTTTTCATATATTTTCGATTTCTGAAACACGATGAAGAAAATTTGTAGCTCATGTGATATCATATCACAGACAAAGGTAATAGGCAGACATTGATCTAAGGCAGCAAACTGGTGCGTTTTTAAAAGAGCGCATACAAGAAGTTCGTATATCCTTTCACTTCTGGATCAAACTATCAATGAGGAGACGGCGCTGGTAAATTTCAAGCAAATGGCGAACATGACGTCACATTTTTCTGTGGTCATATCTGTTCATCAATGAAATGCATAGTGACCGTAGTCAACTAAAATTGACTGCCAAGTAGAAAGAGCGTCTGAAGACAATATATATATATATACATAGATACATAGATATAACAAAAGTCGGACCCCCAGCTTATCTTTTAAAGGAAGCCCCGCAGAGTAGCGACGTGTATACCCTGTACCAGCTAACTGTAGACCAGGCGAACGAGATCAAGTCTCTGCTCAAGAAGTGACGCGAGACGGTTCCACCACTGAACAATGAGAGAAAAGGGATTGCGTAATGGACGACTGGAATTACCCGATATCCCTGCTTTGATCTGTCAGCGTTGCAAACCTTTTAAACCGATAATACCGTAGGCAAATGCAAACGGACGATATCTTTGTCTCCAGGTTCGTACGCTTGGTTTAAGAATTTTTTAGGGATATAACAGCAAATGCAAATTTTGACAAGCCGTACATTTAGCTTACGGACCGTACGTTCGTACATGCCACGACATTTCTGCACATGTACGGTAATAACCATATGGTTGGCAAACGTTGCGCTTTCAATACTCGATTTCCCTCCTCCTCCTCTGCCGCTATGCTCGGCCCTGCTCTACAGTTAGTTGGGACAGGGAATAGGATAATTATTCTGAATGACGTCACGAGCCAGTGGCCTCGTTAATTTTTATCTCGTTTCTATGTTTTGTTTATTTGAGTTGGTGTTCTAAGTCCACTTTATGAACAGAAAGGGTAATCGGCATGGTCCTACAGTTTAAAGTGGGAACGGAACCACTATGTGCCTCCACCGGGTATCGAACCCGGGACCTCAAATTTGTTTCGTATTGAGTAGCAGCATGTGGTGCATGAATTTATCTTTAACTGCTGAAGTGAAAATGTTTCGACGGACAGTAATTTCATAATATTTTGAATTCTACATTTTTAATAATTTGTGTCTCATTACTAATATGTAAAAGTAGATTAGATCTAACAATATATGTGGTTATTCTTGTTGCGTCTGCTTTTTACTACCATTACTTGTAACCTTCCTCAAAATATTCCGAGAAAAAAGGGGGTCCTGGTCCCAGGAGTCCACGGCCAGAGCGACAGATACAATGAGAACGAAGAAAATGGTATGGATGAAAGCTGCCAATAGTTTGTTGACCCTGAATCAACATTTTATCCAGTGATAGACACTGGAATCCTGATAAAAGTGGGTCGTCCGATGTTCTTACACCTGAGCTCAAGGAGGAACTTGTTGAATATTTTTTTCGCGGTGGAGAAAACGTTGTTTGGTCAAGCGTTCAAATTTAAGATGTATGGCATATCAACGGAACGGAACAATATTGACCATCAATTTAAGAGAAAAAGATTGGCCGACGAAAATTGCTCACCTTGTTCCTGAAGAGACATAGGATACGTCTATATGTTTGTCGGTTAACTGCTAGAGCAGAACAACTATGAAATATTGTTTTCGAGGTTATCCACTCTGTGATGAACTTACGTGCAAGTCGGCAAACAAGAATCATCATAATATTACATAACCTCAGTTTGTTTCATATTTTCTACTTTAAATTTTCACTCAATTGACATTTATAATATTTGTTTTACAAATACTAGTAGGGGTCGGAATTTTTTAGTACTTTTTCAAAACGTTCATTTTAGAACCTTTTGCTATAATTGAAAATTTTATTTATCGAAAAATGCTGGAGTCTCTTCCCCCTTCCCCTTCTAACTAACTAACTAACTAACTAACTCTCTAGCCTTCTTAAACCCGAAGGTTCATGGCTGCAGCAACACAGGCCTTCCATCTGTCCCTATCTTGAGCAAGATCTATATACTCTTTTCCATCCCTACCGATTTCCTTTAGGTCCATCTCAACGTTGTCCCTCCATCTTCGTCTTGGCCTTCCTACAGGTCTCTTACCATCTGGTTTCCCAACAAGAATCCTGTAAACTCCTCTTTCCTCTCCCATTCGTGCCACATGGCCTGCCCACCTAAGTCTTCTTGATTTAATTATTCTAATAATATCTGGACATGAATACAAATTATGTAGTTCTAAATTATGTAACCTTCTCCACTCACCTGTCTCCTCATCCCTTTTAGGTCCAAATATTTTCCTAAGGATCTTATTTTCAAATACTCTCAATTTATGTTCCTCTTTCAATGTAAGGGACCAAGTTTCACACCCATATAATACTACAGGCAAAATTACTGTTTTGTATATTTTAACTTTTAGTTTCTTAGATATTAAACGAGAAGATAAAAGTTTATGAAGAGAGAAGTAACATGCATTTCCTGAATTAAGCCTACTTTTTATTTCCTCTTTAATATAATTTTCATTTGTTAATATTACTCCTAAGTATTTGAATTTGGAAACTGGTTCAAACGAGTTGTTATCAATAATTAGATTTTGATTATTACCTAACACTTGGTTTCGGCCTGTAAGCATATATTTAGTTTTCTCTTTGTTAACTTCCAAACCTATCTCTTTAGCAGTTTTGAAAAATATTTTAGCATTATTCTTGATTGTATTTATATCATCCCCCAATAAGTCTACATCATCTGCATATGCTAACAACTGAGTCACACCATTTAATTTTAGTCCTTCTTTAGTTTCTTTTACCTTCCTTACAGCATATTCTAAGGCAAAATTAAAGAGCAATGGAGATAATGCATCTCCTTGTTTTAACCCATCATGAATTATAAATTTGTCAGACATATTATTACCCACACGAATTTTACTTTCTGTTTCACTGGTGCATATTTTTATCATACTAACAAGCTTCTTAGGTATTCCAAACTCTACTAATATATTATATAATTTATCTCTTTTGACTGAATCATATGCTTTTTTGAAATCAATGAATAGCTGATGGACATTTTGATTATATTCCCACTTTTTTTCAAGTGTCTGTCTGATGTGAAAAATTTGATCTGTAGTTGATCTGTTACGTTTAAATCCACATTGATAATCACCTATAATTTCATTAGCATATGGGGTTAGTCTTGTTAAAAGAATGTTAGACAATATTTTGTATGTTGTTGAGAGTAGAGAAATTCCACGGTAATTATTGCAGTTCATTTTATCACCTTTTTTAAACACAGGAACAATTATGGATTCTTTCCACTGTTGAGGGATTTCTTCTTTATTCCATATTAAACAAATTAATTTATGAATTTGACATATTAATGAATTTCCACCATATTTAATTAACTCAGCTGGTATTAAATCAATGCCAGGTGCTTTGTTATTCTTAAGCCTTTTAATAGCATCTTTAACTTCAGTCAAGTTAGGTTCTGGAACTAAAGGTTCTGCTGTGTGGACTTCATTTACTTCTGATTTATCTCCTACATGGACATTTAAAAGGTCATTAAAGTAGTTCTTCCATCTATTTAGAATATCGCTTGGGTCAGCTAGAAAATCACCGTCTTTATCTTTTATCAAGTTTACTTTAGGTTGCCACCCCTTTCTAAATTCATTTACACCTTTATATAAATCTCTGATATTTTTATTTTTGCTGTTTGTTTCAATTTCGTTAATTTTGCTTTTCAAGTAATCTCTTTTTTTACTTCTAAACGTGCGGTTAACTTCTCGCTTTATTGTATTATAATTGTTTAGATTTGTATCATCCGAGTTATTTAACCACCTAAGTCTAGCCTGATTTCTTATTTCTATTAGATTATGACATTCATTATCAAACCATGGCTTACTTTTTCTTGGTTTATGGTATCCTATACTTTCTTTAGCTGCTGATTCTATTGCATTACGTATGTGCTCCCAATTCTTATTTACGTCTGTTTCATTTATATTTTCATCATCACTTAAATCCTGCAAAACGTCAAATCTATTTGACAGTTTAATTTGGTAATCTTTCTTAATTCTTTCATCAGTAAACTTTCCTGTATCAAATTTTAGAACTTTTAGATTTTGTTGCTTATGATTTATCACTGAGAGTCTTTCTCTTAATTTAGCAATTACTAAATAATGGTCACTGGCACAGTCAGCACCTCTATGTGTACGAACGTCAATTATACTAGTATGCCTTCTCTTATCAATGAGAATATGATGTATCTGATTATGAGTTTTACCATCTGGAGAAGACCAGGTATATTTATGGATATCTTTATGTTTAAAAGTGGTACTTTTCACAATTAAATTCTTTGAGGTTGCAAAAGTAATCAATCTTATACCATTATCATTACTTAATTCATGAAGACTTTCTTTACCAATCGTGGGTTTAAATGTCTCTTCTTTGCCAATCTGTGCATTACAGTCACCTAACAGAATTTTCATATCATACTGAGAAAATTTATCAAAGACCTGTTCTAACTCTGTATAAAAATCATCTTTAGTATTATCATCTTTATCTTCCGTTGGTGCATGTATGTTTATTAAAATAATTTTACACCACCTACCCTGTAAAACTGCATATGATATCCTATCATTAATAAATTCTATTGTTTTAAGAGCCGAGATAATTCTATTATTTATGAAAAAGCCTGTTCCAAAATTATGATTTTCAGCACCACCATAGAAAAAAGTATAATTTTTAGTTTTACAATTCCCTTCTCCTGGCCACCTAACTTCCTGGACAGCTACTACATCTAATTTATACTTCACTATCTCATTAACTGTACACTGAAATGCCCCAGGCCGGTAAAGGCTCAGAACATTCCAGGTGCCTAATTTAATATCCTTATTCCTAATGTAGATCTTATCCTTAGTCCAGGGACCTCCCAAAGTAGTCCCCACCCGGAGATCCGAACGGGGGACTATTTTACCTCCGGAATATTTTACCTTGGGAACATCCATGGCCTTATATTTCTGTTTCTTGACATGTCTTTTTACAGTGCAGAGTTGTCAGCTCTACGCCTAACCCCCGATATGAATGGAGGAACTACTACACAAGACAAACACAAACATATTAGACAGCACAATTACTACACAAGACGAACACAAACACATTAGACAGCATAACTACTACACAAGACACACACAAACACATCACAACTATATTTATCTTAGGTTACATAAAATAATTCAAGTGTTTTTGTTTATAATTTACTTGCATGTCTTCTCTCTGCCATTTTCCTACTAGTACTGTTGTGCAAATATAATGCACGATCATCTGTTCGCATGGCCTGCCGAAAAACAGAATGAGTATAGCTTGCACTATCTGTTGGCTAGAGCCCGTACTACATGAGGAAAAGCATCGGACAGAGTATTTGCATTGTTATCATTACTGGGGGTACGGAGATGGAGCAATTTGTATTTGTTGTGAAAACATCCCAACACCATTTTCTTTTTTTTAAAGTGCCACTTTGAATCACTACAACTACAGAGTATAATTTTAAGACACTTGCCAATGTCTGCAACTTTATTTATGGCTTCATACATACACCCCAGTGGCAGCTGGCCAAGTGCAACAAGTGCAGATGTTTTCACCTAATTTTCAAATTAATATTGACATTTTTAATTTGCTTCTTAAATACAGAGAAACTAGCACTCACCCCCATCCGCAAAGCTGCCCCCTCCTCTCCTCGACCAATCTCAGTGGCCACTGGCACCATCCTCGTTGGAATGCTTGAGGATGGTGGCAGTGGCCACCGAAACCAATCGAAAAAGAAGAAAAAACAGCTTCGCGGATAAAAGTGAGTACCAGTTTCTCCGCATTTATATACTACCGCGTCTCTCTTTCCCCAATTATGAATTGTTTGTTAAATTAAACTATTTGCCAGCAGAACACACAAAATAATACTCAAATAATACGCCGCTTGGGACTATGCACGTGAAGAGTTCGTTGTAGCACAAAGAAACCAAAGACAGACGCCACCATGTTGTGGAAGACTTTGGCCGGTTGTCATGGCAACAGTGATGTCACCTAGCATTGGCCTTGAACGGGTGTCGCCTTGTAGGTGCAGTAGTTCTCTCGTCGACAGAAAACATTGCATCCAATGTAAACTGTAAAATTAACAAATAAAATGAATATTAAAAAATCGAGGGAACTTCATGTCAGCAGAATAACTATTATTAGAAAATCGCTTGTCCCACAAACGTTTCAATCAAAGAGTGGGGATGTTTTGGTGGAGAAGACACCAGACAAATTCTCTTCATTAAATCTGTTGACTCGTCAGGGTAATTTGATGCAGAGGTGAAAATGGGAGGAAAGCTCTTTTCTTGTTGAAACAAGAAAAAAGTGATGCATTTTTGTTCAAATCATATATTTTTCTATTCTTTCAATTAGTGGGTATTATATACACAAAGAAAACTCCCACTAACAGAATCTTTCGGATTACACCCGCATGTGCACGCGAGATTGTGTGGCAACACACAAGTATAAAATGAAACTAACTACGTTCAATAACATCAATTAATACAACATGACTGGTTTTCAAGTATGTATTGTAGATGGCTGGGGATGCGGGTGCAGAACGTTTGCTTCCTGGTGTACTTCTCGTCCGGTTTCCTCCGTCTCCTGGAATGCTCCGACTTGCAGAGAAGAATTCCACAGGAAACGGAGGTTGCAAAGTACAGCGGAACTGGCTACTATTTAAGAGAACCGTGCCCGACGAGTTGCTCTTTAGACAGACAAAATCTCCCGATCATGTGCGCGAGTCAAAATAGCAAATGTATATATCTTACCAAATTGTGGTATGGAGCCCAAATTTGGCCATGTGATAATTGTAACTCAGCACGAATAAAGAAAAGTTTAAACCGGTTCATTTGGGCAGGAAATCAGTGAATCAGCAGACACTTAGCTCACAAAAAAAGCAAGGAGGAATGAGTTTGTTGGATGTTAGTAAAAAAAACAAAAGCTTTGTTTAATCATCGGTATTTTTCAATGATTAAATCTAAAGAAAATGTCCAGGACATTCCAGGATATACATATATAAGAGATATTCCATTAGAAGCATCAGTGAATGAGATAAAAATTCCCACGTTCTAAAAGGTACATCAAGAAGCTATAATGGAATATTTATATGGACTTATAAAGAAAATAGACTATAATCAGTTAACAGTGAAATATTTGTATAATCAATACATTACTCAAAATAAGGATGCGCCGCATATAGTGCAGAAAATCCCTAAATACATTTGGAAAAGAATTTTACCAATATTTCTGCAAAATATTTATCCAATAGACAATGCAGTCAATGGTACCAAGTTGTTCACGAATTAATTGTTAATAAAGCAAAACGACATCGGTTGGGGTTTAGTACAGACCCTAATTGTGAGCAGTGTTTAGTAGAAGATACAATACCACACAGGATGACGCACTGTTGAAAGGCAAAACAAGACTGGCCGGTATTCCAAAAAATGATAGCACATATAAGTCGATCATCAGTTCAGTGTATTACTCCGAAAGTAATATTTTTTTCCGGAATTTAACTTTTTCCCTGCTACAAAGCATACAGGTACCTACATGATATATATTGTTTTCAAAGGACAAACAGGAGACAATATAAGGGACTATTACCGCAGTGAATATGGAAAAATTTTACCTATTAAAAAAAAAGTTATATGCAAACTATATTCAACATACACTATATGACTCAACAGTATAATGTAATATTTTGAATGTAACTATAAATGAAGTATGGTTAAACCCTGTTAAAAGTAGTAGCATGTAATATAGTTATATTGGTAATAAAAAAAAATAAAAAAAATTGGTAATGCGTCTGACAATCTTGCTAAACGTTCCGGGTTCGATCCCCGGCCGGATCAAATCTAGTAATTTATCTAAAGTTGGAAGCGGCCCCGGCGCCCACCCAGCGTCGAATGACATGGGTACCTGGGGGAAACATTGGAGGGTAAAGGCGGTCAGGGGCGTGCTGCTGATCACATCATACCTAACCACGACCGGATCAAGAAAGTGTGGGGCGTTACCACCAACACCTCTTATACGCCTTCATGCTGTTGTGCTAAGCACAGGGGAGCACTTTTTTTGAAAATAATATCTTTAATTTTGTATTTGGAAAAATACGTATATCGCCATTATTACATAATAATCCAATCATACACATATTTAGACAACAATATGTGTAAAATGGGTAAGGGACTTTAATATAAGTAAGTATTTTGTAGGAAAAACGCATTTTTGAGAAGAAACGGGATAAATATTTAATGAAACTAAGAGTTGAATACTAAATGCAATTACCAAGTCAACTAATTGTAGTGCACGTGTACTCACCGAAGATGAAGAGTATTTTGCAAGCCTTGTTCTGCAGCAAGATTCTGCTTACGTTTCCTCACATTTCAGAAAGTCACATAAATCTCACAGTTTTCACTTACTTTTGTCCACTATCACCATCACAGTGCACCACTAAACAATGCCATCCGGTGTAATTAACAAAATATGTATCCCCCTTCCCCTTCTGGTTACTTATTTTCGTTTAGCTTTTAGCTTTAAGCAAACCACCTAGAAACTTGGCATCGGTAGATATGAAAACTATTTTCCTGTACGTAGCGAGTTACAAAATACAAAAAGTTCAAAAGTAGTCATGTATTTTCTTTCGATTGTTCTTTCTGTAGACACATTTTTTAATTTTTTTTTCGAAAGTTCCAAAGAGCTCTCTTACAAATTTACATATTCTACAATAATTTGTGATGTTAAAAGTAATTAATAGCTGGAAAAATTGGTACGGTACCTTAAATATGTAGACGTTGCTGTGCTTTCTTGGTTTATAAATGTGATACAAATTTTAATTTGAGCAACTTATGTCTTTAAAGTTATGTTCAATATCTTCGAATAAAATAAATATCTAGTAGAATTCTTGGAATTGCTTGTATACTTGATTATTATTAATATTACATATTCTATTGATACTAACGTGTGCCGGGTTCGATACTCGGTGGAGGCACATAGTTTTTCGGATCCCACATTAAACTGCAGGTCCAGTCCCAATTAGCCTTACTGTGCATAAAGTGGACTTAAAACACCATATTAGGTACATATTTTATCAACTATTGTTACATATTTGTGTACATATTTTGTACTTCGATATTACATAAAAATCCGGAGTCTACTAATCAGGCAGCAACCCCTCTGGCGTCTCGGATTTTGGTGACGATCACGGCACGAGCGAGGCAGTCACCCTGGAGTGTGCAGTCGGCTGTGATAGCA
The DNA here is from genome assembly GCF_977018435.1 of Lepisma saccharinum. Taxonomy (NCBI): domain Eukaryota; kingdom Metazoa; phylum Arthropoda; class Insecta; order Zygentoma; family Lepismatidae; genus Lepisma; species Lepisma saccharinum. The sequence goes on from NC_139242.1 coordinate 10,984,887, forward strand.
CTTAAACTACGATATATTCACTGGGGGCCAAAACCGGACTGTAAAGAGCAAATGTTAAAACCTTCCAGCATATTTCGTCGAGAGTTGTCATTGATATCAAATTGGGGAAAATGTACTACAGGTGGCAAAGAGCCACAAATCAGAAGATTGAAAAGAACTGCCAACGCTGTTCCTTCTAATGAAACAGCAATACAACGAATGTTTTGCAGAAACGTCATCTACAGCCTTCATAGAGCTTACGTGTTCGACTTGTGTTGAATAAACCAATCAACGCATTGTGCGGTCCTTCTATAGATTCACAGTGACCACAGAGACTCTTAGCTTTTGTCAAATCCCAAATTAAATTTTAGTTAAGTTCACAGATTACACAAATAAATATATCGACGCATAATAACTTCGAATATTTACACATTTGTACAATCAACATGATAACATTCGCAGCCATTCTTAGATATTCAATATTTATCAACAACTATTTAAACAAATGAAATACGTATTAACAGCAATGATCAGGTCTAACTACTTAGCCTAATTCTAGTAAAATAAGGGTGTTCCGTATAGGACGCTGAATTTGAATCGAATGCTATTGGTTTGTTTTGAGGTTGGCAGACCTGTTCTTACCAATGTTGGTATCTGTTTTCATGCCGATTAATGTAGCTTTAATTGTTTTGACTCATTTGTTGTGGTTTCCTTCCGAAAATCCTCGAATAATCCAGGAGCATGAAATCCATCCATCCGCTGAGAACGACTGTGTGGTGTGGGTTTTGGCAGCTGGAGTGTGATCTTACACCATGTGATTTCTTCTTATGGTGGTTTGTGAAATCACAGGTGTACGCTAACAAACCACGAACCCTTTTGGAACTGAAGGCGTGAATCATACGGGAGATTGGAGGCATCTGGACAGACATCTGCGAGAGGGTTGTCAATAATTTTGTGGAGCGTATAAATGCATGCAGACTCAGACTTACATTGTTATTCATACGTAAATTAGAGATGTCGCTGCTTATATATATGTGCAATATAACCATTTTCATGATATTTTCCCTATTTTTATTCAATTTTCTAATTTCGCGTCCTATACGGAACGCCCTATATAACTCCTAGAATGTAATACAATGTTAAATGCCCTATTAGCACGACATTAGTGCGAAAGGGGAAAATGTGAAAAAAAAAGCGAACCAAGACAGAGAAAAAAAGGCCACAAATAACAAAACTAGAAGTCAGAGAAACAAATGTTACCGAAACTTCAACAAAAATGCAAAACTGCCATGATTACTCCTGTCCTGTCCTGTCCTATCAATGTTGCAAACACCTTAATTTTTCAAATAAGTTCATAATAATTATGAACACCAATTTAATACAGTAACACGACACAATTATTATTGCTTAGCTATCTTAACAGTATCTAACGATCTGTAAAAATAGGTTTGAGTTTGATTGGTAAATAGAGACAAATTATATGTTATTACATTTCAACTGCTGGTTGCTATTGAACACGAAGGTTGTATATGTAATTCCTTGGACTCCATTTACAGAGTTTCGTGTACCATAACTATCTATTTGATTGATTTCATTTTGTTTATTTTATTTCGCTTTTCTGCCACTTCTGGCTAATCGCGAAGATGAGGATGAGTGATGATACGATGAAATTGATGAAGGGAAAAACCCATGTCAAAGACAGGATTCGAACACGGAACCCCTGGCGTCGTAGCATGCTGTGCTAACCACCCCGATACCTATCTACAAGGTTCTGATATTTCTCATAAAGAACGCTGAGAGTGAAATGAGCTTCAGGTAATTTCATTTTCAGCTTGCAACATTAGGTTTCTGAAAGTCGATCCCTGTGCAGAGCTTGTAAATTCCACATTTGGTAAACAAATAAATCAAGAGAACACGTCGTGAAAAAGTGACCAATTTTATAACTTGGAATGATGACATTCGCTTTGGGTATAATGTTACGGTACTTTTTTACGATGAGACCCAAGAGAGCTCTAAATGATTTGGTTCGAATGTGATTTTTCATACTAGTCACGTTTAGTAATCAGAGGGGAGATGGGGTTTCATCGTAGATACTTTCGACTCGATGCACTACTCCAATATGTGGAGTATAAAGAAATTTCATTTTACAACAATTTGAAATGAAATATTAACTTGGACATAAAATGCCTTGCTCTTTCCAATCTCAAATGTACTATTTTCCTTTTTATGATAGAACTTTCATTCGATATTGTACCATTGTATAACACATAAACTAGGTAACAGTATTCAGTACACAAATCTTATCGCTCGGCGTTTTGTAACTTCTTTTAATTATTTTCCACGGATATATTTAGATAGATGATTTCAGAGATTCAAATGTCTATAAGAATACCATGATATATCATCCCACTGTAATAAATGATTTTTAATTATCTTGAATAGGACGTAGCATGGAAAAGTAAAGTTATTCGAAATATTGTATTTGCGATTGTGATTTGCACAGTGCCTTTGTATGGTTGAGGCGTTCGTGGAACGGCGGCTAGCGTGGTGGGAAGTATGATTGCGTCTGCCTGCAAACTGAATGCAACATTCGCGTAACTGGAACCGGTAGCTATGTAATGAAATAATCTCGTCCAATTATATTGACAGTTACAATTACAATGAGCACGTACCTTGTTAGAAGAGGCGTTGTAAATGTTGTCCTCGCGCATCCGCACATTTACGGCATATTTATAGGGAATTTTCAATAACACGTATCAGTTCCTCTTCCGAAATGGCTTCAATTTCTCTCCTGATATTTTCTTTCAATTCTTATAATGTATGGATTGAGGTCTAAAAGCTTCTAAGCTCGCCACGCAGACGTCATGAAAATGTCTGTCTCTTGTGCAAGACGCCGGAGGAATTTTCTATCGTACTTCAACATCGTCTAGTTTATCCTCATTAAGCATACGTCATTTACCCTTTGGCTTCTTATCAAGAACAAACCCATTACCTAAATGTGTTCATAAGTATCAGAACACTATCTCTGTGGGAAACAGGAACATCTAGAAATTATGCTGCAAAACGATTTCTAACTTCCTTACAAGAATTTGTAATGACGTAAGAGCTCACAAAGTTTTGTTTCCTGTTGCAAGTGTGTACATTTCCGCCTCCTGCCGCTAGAGCGCACCAGTAGTTAAGATAACATGGTAACAAACAGCGATAAAGCATATGTTGACTTCGAATGTCATGTAATTTCTTAGCTTAAATTGCTACATGCTTTTGTAACATATTTATTATAATATTCAGTAGAAACTACAATTAATTCTTGTCTGCACACATTTAACTATTTTTATGAACAAATTGCTACGCCGCACGTTTATAATAAAGAATAAAATTTTGGTGCTACTCAAGAAGGAGATTTGGAGCCCGCAGTCGCCCGGGTCTTTCGGTCTTTAATCCCCCTCTAAATGAAGAGAAGATCCGAAGTGCTGTTGAATTAGATTAAGTCACGTGGCTTTTCTGCCCAATTTGTCTAATCCCAATAATAAGAATGAGCGGTGATATGATGAAATTGATGAAGGAATACACAAAGAACACCGATGACCAGGCTGAGATTCGAGCTCGGGACCCCAGGCGTCCTAACCACCCCGCAACGGTGGCCGGCGAAATGCTGCTGAAGTATTAGATGTGACCAACAATGATATGATAAGAAAATATTACAACAATTACAGATAGAGCTAAACGTTCAATTATGTAGTTGCAATATTATGGTCTAAAGAAATGAGGAAAAAATCAACTCATGTACACACCACCCTCCATCGACCAATCAATCAGCAACAGAGTCGCTGAAGACAAAGGCTGTCAGCTTGGTGCTTATTGTTTATATTTATTTCTAGAAAATATTCAAATATTCGTAGCGTTCCGCAAATTAACAATGTTTTCAATTTTTTAAACACTTTTTCTTATACCAGCACCATTGAAGAGCCATGATAATTATTTAGAAAATTATAATAATATATTTGGTAAATTAAGTAATAGCAATTATTACTATAATACAGAACATGTCTAAACTAAAAAATAAGATACATTTTTTCATCATGGCTGTTTCGAAGAAAATCGGGACGGAATAAAAGGATGGATTATCACGTCTAAATCGGATTGTTCTGTAGTGAAGCATCCTGCCTCTCTCCACAACAATCTCATTCCTTTATACAAGGACAAATCGAAATTTTTACAAATTGAAAAATCGTAGCTTATTATAGATTCCCATTTAAATATTTCATAGCTCGAGGGGTGGGGGCATGGCCCTCATGGTTCCTCCCCTGGGTACCGTCCTGCTTAGAGACAACGGTTCAACGACGATTTAGGTGTGAACGGTTCACATCAACAGGCAAAATTAACGGATCGTCCTGCAGTGCTTAAAGAAACAGTTGAGCATGTACGGGTCAGTTTCGTGCGTAGCCCCAAAAAGTCAACGCAGAGAGCAAGCAAGGAAGTGAATATTACACGAGCGACCGTGTGGAAGATCTTATTGAAAAGGCTGAAGCAGAAGCTACACCACTTGCAGTTGCTGCAATCAGTAGAAACCGAGGACAAAATCATTCGCTTTGAGTCTCATACCTACAAAATTTCAAGAGTTTATGAAAGAGCAGGTTGTCATTTGTGATAAACTTGTGTTCAGTGATCAAGCGACATTTTGTCATAGTGGCACAGAGAACAGGCACAATGTGCAATCTGGGGAACAGCAAACCCATGTTAAATATCATATCGTTAAATATAATTAATCATTAAAACGACATGGCGTCGTTGAGCATATTAACATGCTGCATTGCGTGTGGGAAAAACTTTTTATGGAGTTGATGTTTGCAGAATCATAAAGGGGGAATATATCGAACACTTGCTATTCCTCACAAAACTTGTTGAGTTTCTCTACAAAACTGTGACGTTACGTTTAATAATTATTATAATCCGTGTGCAGTAACATCATGAAACTGCTCAAATAATTTGTAGACACCCTGTACGTTATTTTCCATTCTTTGTATTTAACATGAAAAGTTAGTCATTGGTTTGGAACTTGAGTAAATGATACTATCCTATTTCACATATTTTATAATTACTTTTTCTGTAGGAAAATATTAAATTACGCAATGATAGAGTACGGTATTATTTTTTTAAGAAGCGAGTTTTTATTCTTACCTTGTGTTATTATGTCAGATTTTTTTTATTTTCAAAGTATAATAGTTTCTTACTCTCACGCATTTCACAGGTTTATAATATTCACGTGAGAATCCTGAAATCACGTCTACTATGCGAGACGCCAAGACCTGTAAAATTGGATTATCTAGTATTAAATGTTGTTTTTCGGAATCTTGTTGTTAACGATACACCATGAATATGGTTGTGCATTATAAAATATGTGAGTAAACCCTTAGCTCCAACCAAGAAACCAACTTTAAACCACGTGACATTGCGAAACTCTGAACTTTAGCACAAATGTTGGCCCTTGAGGTTTCGCGTTTCCATTTATCTGCTTTATACTCTTCCTCGTCTATTTCTCATTCCATTCTTGCCTCGCCGCTTTTCTCCTCAGTTATGTCTACAATTTCCTCCTAGCCCCTGTGGAGAAAGGAAGACATAAAGGGCGAACGCGAGCTACAAAAGTGAGATGTGTGTCAGGAGATATATTGTCAGAAGATGGGGAAACCTGGAGCGACTGCTCAAGGTTTGAAGGACCCCTTGTAATATAATGACCTTTAAACTTCTATCCAGACGACATATGCATTATATATTACAAATATCGGCAACTGTCAGGTCAATTAGCAATGACGTCCCTTGATACAAGATGACTGACCACAAACCCATTGCTAACACATGAATAAATCAATTCTTATTGACCTATTTAACGTTCCTCTTTAGCACCAGTGACGAAGAATATAAACGCACTATCCCAGCATCTGTCTGAATAAAACAATGCACTTCAGTTGATGGTTTTAAGGTTTAAATCCGAGCCTTCTGAAATATATGTTCGAATTAAAAACTTAAAACTAACGAACTAACTCTATAGCCTTCTTAAACCCGAAGGTTTATGGCCACAGCAACACACGCCTTCCATTTGTCTATTCACTCTTTTCCATCCCTACCAATTTCCTTTAGGCCCATCTCGACGCTATCTCTCCATCTTGGCCTTTCTGCTGGTCTCTTACCATCAGGTTTCCCAACAAGAATCCTGTAAACCCTTCTTTCCTCTCCCATTCTTGCCACATGGTCTGCCCCCTATGTCTTCTTGACTCACTAATTCCGTGAAGGAGCCAATCACAAAATAGGCACTTAGAGCAAACACTGGTTACAATGTTGATAAGCATGCAAACAACGTGGAGACTTCTCTTTCGACCTCGTCCAATGCGACACGACTGAAACAGTACCCTACAGCATCCCTCCCATTGCTTACTCCTAGACCTGATGGATTATTTTTATGTCTTCATGCAATATGAATGACATATCTCCTGTCATATGAACAATAAAAAGGAAAATATTGTAGTTTAATTAATAGGTTAAGGACCAAATAAACCAATACAGTTTATACATTGTGAACTAACACAAAATAATTATGATTACTCAACAAGTTTGCAAAATCTGGAACAAGATTACAAAATCTTCTGATACTGACGGAAAAAGAAATACTGAAATGGCAGCAAATTTCTTCATCTAATTAAATGAAATGTCATAGTTAATGATAACCCCGAAGTTTTCGTGGAAAATTATTTATTTTTAAAATTTAGAGGGAAATTTATGAACAGATAACGGATGTTGACGCCCATCTAAAAATCTTCTTGACTGCTATATAATCGACGATAGGCATTAGTATCGTCGTAAGAAGTATCCTTGCATAAAGAAATCAGGATGGAAGGTTGCAGTTAATATTTTGTAAAATACGTAAATACGTATGGTTAAGGTTGTATTAATTTGATTAAATACGTAGAAGAAATATGACATGAGGGAACCTCCAATATCCATATCTATGTGCAGAGAGAGCTTTCAGAATTTATTCCTTAAATAAACGATAGTCTGAAATTTTCTCATATGGTCTTCGAACACACTAGTGCAACATAACTATATTTTATTAAGGAATCAAAACAGTTATACTATGTGAATATCATGCAAAAGGAACGTCACACAGAGAAGATTAAGGACTTGGACCAAAGTAATTTTTCATTGAGAACGTGTAACATACGACCTCCCTAATGACATAGAAAGTTCTTTTCCTCTCGGCCAATTCAAATCAAAATAAAGAAATCATCTTCTGGAGGCAAAGTAACAGTACTGGAAACAGGAAAATAAAATAAATTTAAACCTCGTGTAAACATGTAGGACCAATACCTGCTGACTTTTTCTATAATTGTAGTATGTTTGCTATGTGTGTGTTTACGTTTTACGTGTATTTTTTACTTTCCTTACAGTGTTTATGTATTTTTCTGTGTTTTTCTTTTTCATTTTCTTTCTTGCGGTTTTCTTTTCTTCTTTTCTTGTGTTTTTCTGTTTTGGTATTTTAATAGTTTTAGTTTTTATATATTTCACAAAGAGTTAGCTACTATAATCAATTTACAAAATGTAGAGATGGTTAAGTGGAAGAAAAGGCTTCTTCCTTAACTTTGCCATCCACCATCAGAAATAAGTAAATAAAATAAATAAACTTATACCAGTTATATAGATATGTTTCATTAAAAATGGGAGTTTGAGTAAGGCATGGATGGTACTCCAAGTGCAGCCACTGCAAGTTTTTCCTCCAATGTCATTTGTATGCAACTAACTCTGACTTGCAAGTAATAACCGAAGAAAAATCATCAAAAATTACTAATGTTGCGTTAATGTTTACAATCCTCTCCTGCAAGCCGAGAGTTATAAACAATACATATAAAATTATTACCAGCCATTCTTACACAAACCTTTTTAAAACTATACCTCAACGAAAAGTTTTCGTAAAAAGTAGGCCTTAAAATTTTAATTTCACTAATGTTTGGAGACCTTTTTTAAACGTTAAGTCAACTGAAGGGTCAAGGGAAAATCAACTTTCATCAAATTCCAGAACAACCCAATCGTTCATCAGTGTAGCAACAACCCAATCGTTCATCAGTGTAGAAACAACACAATCGTTCATCAGGGTTGCAACAACCCATTCGCTCATTTGTGTTGCAACAACCCATTCGCTCATTTGTGTTGCAACAACCCATTCGTTCATTTGTGTTGCAACAACCAATTCGTTCATCAGTGTAGCAAGAACCCAATCCTTCATTAGGTTATCATAAACCCAACCCTTCATTAGGGTACCATAAACCCAATCCCTCATTAGGGCATCATAAACAAACCCTTCATTAGGGTATCATAAACACAACCCTTCATTAGGGTATCAAACACAACCCTTCATTAGGTTATCATAAACCCAATCCTTCATTAGGGTATCATAGACCCAATCCTTCATTAGGGTATCATAAACCCAATCCTTTATTAGAGCATCATAAACCCAATCCTTTATTAGGGCATCATAAACCCAATCCTTTATTAGGGCATCATAAACCCAACCCTTGAATAGGGCATCATAAACCCAACCCTTCATTAGGGTATCATAAACCCAATCCTTCATAAGGACATCATAAACACAACCCTTCATAAGGATATCATAAACACAACCCTTCATTAGGGTATCACAAACACAACCCTTCATTAGGGTATCATAAACACAACCCTTCATTATGGTATCATAAACACAACCCTTCATTAGGGTATCATAAACCCAACCCTTCATTAGGGTATCATAAACACAACCCTTCATTAGGGTATCATAAACCCAACCCTTCATTAGGTACCATAAACCCAATCCTTTATTAGGTACCATAAACCCCTTCCTTCATTAGGGTAGCATAAACCCATTCCTTCATTATGATACAATAAACCCAATCCTTCATTAGGGCATCATAAACCCAATCCTTCATTAGGGTAGAATAAATGCAATCCTTTATTAGGGTATCGTTGTTGCCTTTTAATCAAGAGGTCCCGGGTTGGATACCCGGTGGAGGCACAAATGATTCGGATCCCACTTTAAACTGTAAGTCCATTCCCGATTATCCTTACTGTGCATAAAGTGGACTTAAAACTATAAATCAATCAATCTTTATTGGGGTAGCATAAACCCATTCCTTCATTGGGATAGCATAAAAGCTATCCTTCATTGGGGTAGCATAAATCAGTCCCCCATTAGGGTAGCATAAGCCCATTTCTCCATTGGGATAGCATAAAACCAATCTTTCCTTGGGGTAGCATAAGACGAATCCTTCATTGGGGTAGCATATACACATTCCTTCATTGGGGTAGCATAAACCAGTCCTCCATTGGGGTAGCATAAGCCCATTCTTTCATAAGTGTAGTAACAACCCTTTCCCATTAGGTAGCATAAATCCATTCCTTAATTAGGGTAGCATAAACCCATTCCTTCATTAGGGTAGCATAAACCCATTCCGGTGCCTAGTGTGTTTGTGTTTATTTTGTGTAGTAGTTATGCTGTCTAATGTGTTTCTGTTTGACTTGTGTAGTATTGGTGGGGTGTATGTATGTGTCTTGTGTTGTAGTTGTGCTGTCTAGTATGTTTGTGTAGTAGTTGTGCTGTCTAGTATGTTTGTTTTGTCTTGCGTAGTAGTTGTGCTGTCTAATTTGTTTGTGTTTGTCTTGTGTAGTAGTTGTGGTGTGTTTGTGTTTATATTTTGTTATAGTTGTGATGTGTTTGTGTGTGTCTTGTGTAGCAGTTGTGCTGTCTAATGTGTTTGTGTTCGTCTTGTGTAGTAATTGTGCTGTCTAATGTGTTTGTGTTTGTCTTGTGTAGTAGTTCCTCCATTCATATTGGGGGTTAGGCGTAGAGCTGACAACTCTGCACTGTAAAAAGATATGTCAAGAAACAACAATATAAGGCCATGGATGTTCCCAAGGTAAAATATTCCGGAGGTAAAATAGTCCCCCGTTCGGATCTCCGGGTGGGGACTACTTTGGGAGGTCACTGGACTAAGGATAAGATCTACATTAGGAATAAGGATATTAAATTAGGCACCTGGAATGTTCTGAGCCTTTACCGGCCTGGGGCATTTCAGTGTACAGTTAATGAGATAGTGAAGTATAAATTAGATGTAGTAGCTGTCCAGGAAGTTAGGTGGCCAGGAGAAGGGAATTGAAAAACTAAAAATTATACTTTTTTCTATGGTGGTACTGAAAATCATAATTTTGGAACAGGCTTTCTTATAAATAATAGAATTATCTCGGCTCTTAAAACAATAGAATTTATTAATGATAGGATATCATATGCAGTTTTACAGGGTAGGTGGTGTAAAATTATTTTAATAAACATACATGCACCAACGGAAGATAAAGATGATAATACTAAAGATGATTTTTATACAGAGTTAGAACAGGTCTTTGATAAATTTTCTCAGTATGATATGAAAATTCTGTTAGGTGACTGTAATGCACAGATTGGCAAAGAAGAGACATTTAAACCCACGATTGGTAAAGAAAGTCTTCATGAATTAAGTAATGATAATGGTATAAGATTGATTACTTTTGCAACCTCAAAGAATTTAATTGTGAAAAATACCACTTTTAAACATAAAGATATCCATAAATATACCTGGTCTTCTCCAGATGGTAAAACTCATAATCAGATAGATCATATTCTCATTGATATGAGAAGGCATACTAGTATAATTGACGTTCGTACACATAGAAGTGCTGACTGTGCCAGTGACCATTATTTAGTAATTGCTAAATTAAGAGAAAGACTCTCAGTGATAAATCATAAGCAACAAAATTTAAAAGTTCTAAAATTCGATACAGGAAAGTTTACTAATGAAAGAATTAAGAAAGATTACCAAATTAAACTGTCAAATAGATTTGATGTTTTGCAGGATTTAAATGATGATGAAAATATAAATGAAACAGACGTAAATAAGAATTGGGAGCACATACGTAATGCAATAGAATCAGCAGCTAAAGAAAGTATAGGATACCATAAACCGAGAAAAAGTAAGCCATGGTTTGATAATGAATTTCATAATCTAATAGAAATAATAAATCAGGCTAGACTTAGGTGGTTAAATAACTCTGATGATACAAATCTAAACAATTATAATATAATAAAGCGAGAAGTAAACCGCACATTTAGAAGTAAAAAAAGAGATTACTTGAAAACCAAAATTAACGAAATTGAAACAAACAGCAAAAATAAAAATATCAGAGATTTATATAAGGGTGTAAATGCGTTTAGAAAGGGGTGGCAACCTAAAGTAAACTTGATAAAAGATAAAGACGGTGATTTTCTAGCTAACCCAAGTGATATTCTAAATAGATGGAAGAACTACTTTAATGACCTTTTAAATGTCCATGTAGGAGATAAATCAGAAGTGAATGAGGTACACACAGCAGAACCTTTAGTTCCAGAACCTAACTTGACTGAAGTTAAAGATGCTATTAAAAGGCTAAAGAATAACAAAGCACCTGGCATTGATTTAATACCAGCTGAGTTAATTAAATATGGTGGAAATTCATTAATATGTCAAATTCATAAATTAATTTGTTTAATATGGAATAAAGAAAAAATCCCTCAACAGTGGAAAGAATCCATAATTGTTCCTGTGTTTAAAAAAGGTGATAAAATGAACTGCAATAATTACCGTGGAATTTCTCTACTCTCAACAACATATAAAATATTATCTAACATTCTTTTAACAAGACTAACCCCATATGCTGTGACGTTCACAATTCAATCATTTGCACGATTATATTTCGTTCATTAATATTTGAAACTAAAACGCGAAGGTGAAGATACAACTTCTATGGGTCTATATATTAGTGAAATAACTGAGCAATATGCAGTTCACTATTACTTATATTTCCATTTTTGTCAGACACACTATCACATAATGACTATTGATTCTCGTTGCTATAGCAACGTTAGAATTCCAAATATCTCGTTTATACAGCATATAGTGCAATGAATAACATAAAACATAATTAACGTTGTACAAAGTAATAATTATACATTTTTTTTGAACCGTTAATATAAAGTGATTTGTATAATATGAAATTAATAATTTCAATAAACATATAATTAATTATATTGTGAGGATCCACAAGACCGTCACAACATTCCCCTCCTCTGGGAAAATGAAAACTACGAAACAGCAAGGAGGAGTTTTCATTTAAAAATCAGTCAGATGTTTATCAACATAACTAAAACCAAGTTACAAATGCACAATATTATCTGACATTCGACAACAATGTGCACATAAACAGATTAGTGCCTAACAGGTAAATCACACAAATCAGACCATAATAGAACATTCAATTGTACAAAATAATAAACAGAATGGTTTCAATTTTCCAATATCTACTCTCTACTCTCATAAATTTAATTTTCAGACAAGAGTTGATTCCTCTTTTCTTCCGAACAGTTAAACACTCGAAGATTTGAAAAGTTCACTTTGTCATAATATTGCTGGTTCATTGTGTAAAGAATTGCATTATTGTCCTTAATTTCCTTAACAAGGAATGGCCCAATATACAAGTTGAACAATTTATGAATCTGGCTGTTAATTTTAGAACTAACTTGCCTATTTTTTATCATAACCAAATCTCCTGTTTGAAGTTTGATTGAGTTCAATGCATTCTTAATCTTTCTACTTCTAGATTGTCTAATCCTGATTTCTGCTAAAAACAATTTGTATTTCCATGGCAAAGATTTAATTTGTTCTGGCCAGCTGATTTCTTCAAATATTGAGTCCTTCATATCTTCATGTAAGAAAAGTTCACTAGGAGATAATCCGGTAACTGAAGAGCAAGAATGATTTAATAACTGAATAATAGAATTTATTTTTGGATACCAACTGGTGTGATTATCATTGCAGAATAATCGCAGTAACCTAACAATCTCCTTATTGTACCTCTCAATAGGATTAGATTTCGGATTGTATGTAGTGGTAGTAATATGCTTAATTTTCCTTGAATCCATGTAGGCTTTCCACTCATTTGATGTAAATTGGCTTCCACAATCTGATAATAATACATTACATACAGGGTAATGTTTAAAATAATGTTCTTCAAAACGATTGATAATTTCCCTGGCAGTCGCTTTTCTTAACGGATAAATCATAACAAACTTTGACATAACGTCTACAATTGTGAGGAGATATTCATATGTACGTGATCTTGGTAATTTTCCGATTAAATCAATAGAGAGGAAATAGTGAGGTTGGTGAGAAACGACGTGATATTCATCTCTCCGCAACGGCCGACCTACAATCTTTGTTCTTGCACATTCTAAGCAATCTTTCAGGTAATTTCTAATTGATTTTCTCATGTACGGCCAAAAATATGCCCTTCTACAAGCTGCTAAAACCTTCTGATAACCAAAATGTCCATTTAAATCATGCATTTTGTGTAATACCAAAGGTATAAGCTCACGTGGCACTACAAGTTTACAAATTTCATCTGAATTGGGTTTTTGAAAAAGAATTTTGTTGTGAAGAAGATACTTTGAAAAGTTTTTATCAGTTGTACTATCTTCCAGGTGAGAAATTATATTATTGCATTTTTTCATCTGCTCGTTGAGCTTTTAACCAAATAGAAGAAGTATCATCTTGTGAATCTTCCACAATTACTTGATTGATATATAATTTATCATCAAGTGCAGAATAAGTAGTACAAGGCGGAAATCTGCTCAACGTATCAGCAATATTATTCGAAACTCCTGGGACATGATATAACGTGAAATCAAAACACTGCAGTTTGAGAGCCCATCTCGTAAGACGAGAATTAAGTGATTGTGCAGTTTTAAGCCAAGATAATGACTTATGATCTGAATATAAGTTGAAATCAGTTCCTTTAAGATATATAGCAAATTTCTCCAGAGCAAATAATATAGCTAAACATTCCAATTCATGTGTACTATATGTAATCTCTGCTCCCCTAAGAGCACGACTGCCGTATTGTATGACACGAATTTCATCATTATCAACTTGCCAAAGTACACAACCCAATCCTTTCTGGCTTGCATCAACAGAAACACAAAACCTCAACTCAAAGTCGGGTTGACTCAATGCTGGTGCTGAAATTAGAGCATTCTTTAATAACAAGAAAGCTTCTTGACACTGAGGTGTCCAATAAAATGGCACATTCTTGCGTAAAAGATGATATAATGGACTAGCGATATCTGAAAATCCCTGTATAAAACGATTCCTCCAATTTGCCAGTCCTAAAAATTTGCGAAGTGACTTTTTGTTTTGAGGAACAGGAAACTGTAGAATAGCTGAGTCTTTATCATGATCGACCTTAATCTCGGAACCAGACACCACATGACCCAAAAACTTAATTTCCGTTTGGAAAAATTTGCATTTGGCAAATTTTATGGACATGTTCGTCTTCTGCAATGTCTGTAGAACATAATCAAGATGTTCAAAATGTTTCTCAATTGTTGGGCTAAATATTAAAATGTCATCCACATATATCATCAGAAATGAATGAGTCTCTGGTCCAAACACCTTATTCATTCTTTCAACAAAAACAGAAACAGCTGATTTTATACCAAATGGCAAGTAACAAAACACGTGCTGTCGTCCTCGATACGAAAAAGCTGTGTACTTATATGAGTCGGGCGTAAGTGGTATTTGAAAATATCCACAGGAGAGATCAATCGAAGAAAAATATCTTGCACCCTTAAAATGTTGAAGTAGCTCGTTTATAGGTTCAACATGGGTAAGTGGTGAAATTACATGTTGGTTTAGGCGACGAAAATCTACTACTGGACGCCACTCACCGTTAGATTTTGGAACGATATGTACTGGGTTTAAATAAGGCGAAGACATCTCTTTAATTATTCCCCAGGCCTTCCATTTCTCTAGTTCCCTTTCTAACGCTGCTCTTTTGGCGAACGGTACCGGATATATAGGTGCCTTGATTGGTTCCTTTGTGTCTAGTTCAATTTGATAAGGTTCTACGAATGCAGATCGGGGTCGATCAGAAAACAACCTATGATATTCTATTATTAGATTCTCAAGCTGAGACTGCTGCTCCGTGTTGAGTGATTCACACGACCGCACCTTCGTTGTGATCTGATCTAGAGAAACGACAAGTAAATTTTCTGCTTCTTTGACTATAGTAACTTCCTGCATCTGGCAGCGATCCCTATCAGTTGTGCTTTTGCTAGAGTTAAATGGCTGAACCAATTCGGAACCTGTAGACGCCATCAAACTAATTTCGTTTCTTCTAAAATCGAGTACAGCTTTGTATTGCCTTAAAAATGGTATTCCGAGAATTAATTCAGCATGCAGTTGCTTCAATACAAACATCTCCAAAGAAAACACTTCCGAGTTAATTGAAATACTTATAATCTTCCGACCAGCAACACGAAATTTCTGATGTCCTGCAAACGGCAATAACTTAAGTTGATCCACTGTATCCAGTTTGGCACTCGGAATAATTGATTTTATACTGCACCATAATTCATAACTGACTAAATTACACTGGCTTCCACCGTCGATGACACACTGTATGGTAATACCGCAAACTGTTCCTGTGATCAAAGGTTGATCAGTAATTGGAGTAGGTATACCAGTATCATTTAAAATCCAAGTAGGTTCATCTTCGTACCAATCTAATTGAAAAAATATTGAAAGTGGATAACAATGATCAACTTAAGATAAAACGGAATTACTTAATACAGCATACTGACAAGTTGTGCCTATATTATTACTACGATATGATTTAGACGGACCCTCCATTATGTTGGTGCGAGCAAACTGGACCACGTTCACCCGCGACGTTCGTTTAATGTTGCTTCAGGGGCAGAAGAAATGAACTGTTTACAAGAAGTTTCTCTTGGATCGAAAGATGGAGCATTTTCATTTAATGGAGTATTCGCCACTGAAGTTGCATTGCAACTGTTTCCCGTTGACAACTGAGAAGACGAATATCCGCAATTGGCACATACACTGCATGGTTGGAATGAGTGGAAATTATTGTTAGAGAACTGAGAGTTAGGACGCAGTGTAAATTGCTGTTGTTCTTGCTCGTTTCTGGCATTGAAACTGTTGCTCATAAATCTATCATTATTGTTGAAGTATCGTGAGCTTTGTGGACTTCTATTTTGCCGGAAATTTTGAGTTCCTGCACCATTACGTCTGTAACGATTATATGGTCTGTTAGTTAGGTTAGGTTTCCCAAAATTATTATTTCTATTAAATATCATCGTCTTCTGGCTGGAGTTTGATTGTTGGTTTTCAGCAACAAACGGAACATCTGTACGTGGAATCTTAATTCTTTTATTTTCATCGCTAGAAGAAACAAAATGAACACTATCATTAGGTCTTACGTTACGTCTTAAACCTTGATTTCCATTAGGTTCATCATCGTTCACAAACGATGAACTTTTAGCAACACTTTGAACTCTCAGTTTTGCCCTTGCACTATTATTGTCGGTAAAACTTTTAGAATTATTCCCATCATGTCGGAATTTTTTTTCACGTACATTATCATGAACATTAAAACTCTTGTTTGATCTTGAATTCACTAAATCCAACCTCTTTAGTAAAGCAATTACATCATCCATTTTAACTAATCTAGCAGCTAATATTGTTTGTGCAATAGATGTGGGCAACTGATTGATTAAAATATCAATAACTTCTGCATCATTCGGACGATCAACTAAATTATAATATGCTGAATGCGTACGAATAGCAAAAACTTCCATACTACTCGTCGATTTAGGATCATATTTACGACTTCTAAGTTCAGACAATTGAGCCTGAGTTAACGAATAAGACGTGTAGTGATTCAGAAATTCGTCAACAAACTGTTTGTACGATGTAAAAGAATCGACATGAGTATTATACCAACCTTCTGCAGGTCCTTGAAAACAATTAGTAATACATTCAAGCCTTTGCATGTCAGGAACTTGCAGTAAGTCTAAGTAGGATGTTAAAGTTTTAATAAACTTACGTGGGCTTGATTTTTCAGGATCTCCAGAATATTTAGGAAGAACCGTAAGTTCATTCAATCTTACCAACCGTCGAGGTTCTTGAGTAAACGAAAGCATACAATTGTCAGGATAATCACATCGATGATTTTGCGGATTTGCTGACTTTTGGTTTACTTGCCTCTTTCTTTCCTGACCAGAACCATCAGAATATAAAGAACAGTTTGATTGACATAACTTGTTAGTATTACTAGTTCTCACTCGATTATTTCTAGAACGTTTGTGTCTTTGTGAAGCAATGCGATTATGTTCATCATCAGAAACATCACACGCTGAAGAATCAGATGATTTAGGAGAGGTTAGGTTCCGTGCAGGAATACCAGGTTGACAGTTACTATTCACATGAGAACTGTAAACTTGTACAGGATTACTTGATTCAACATTAGTCGAAATATTAGATGTTAACTTAGTAATATTTTCCTCACATGCTTCCACGCGCTTAGTTATTTCGTCCTTGCTCACAACGACTTCAAGTCTTTGAACTTGCCGAGACAACCCTGAAACATTGTTCTGGCATTCTGTAATCTGATCATTCAACCCAGCAAGTTTTTGATAATTCTCTGTACAAGTTGTGTTGACTTCCTCGATTTTCTCTGTTAGTCCTTGCACTTCTCTTTCCATTTCCTGATGTAATGAACGTGTTTCTAATTTGCAGGACTCGGCAACTTCAGCTAATTCCTTTCGTAACGATGTACTCAATTCGTGGAAGTCAAGCTTGAGTAGTTGCTGTGAATTTTGAATTTCCTGTTGAGATTCCCTGATTTTTATAAACTCAAGCTGATGAAACTCTTGAGTTTGCCTCATTTTTGTTAACTCAAGCTGTTGAGACTCTTGAGTTTGCCTCATAGAATCTTGAGTTTGCCTCATTTTTGTAAACTCAAGCTGTTGAGACTCTTGAGTTTGCCTCATTTTTGTAAACTCAAGCTGTTGAGACTCTTGAGTTTGCCTCATTTTTGTAAACTCAAGCTGTTGAGACTCTTGAGTTTGCCTCATTTTTGTAAACTCAATCTGTTGAGAATCTTGAGTTTGCTTCATAGAATCTTGAGTTTCCCTAATTTTTGTAAATTCCATCTGATGTGACTCGCTGATTTTTCTTAACTCTGCCAGCAGATCAAACATTTGAAAAGGAACATTACTTTGCCCCGTTGACGTCTCTGCCAACACAGAAGGACGAATGTCAATTTCTTGAACATTTTCTTGACTTCTTTTCCATTGCACAAAAGCTTCAATAGTGAACGGATCATAAGATGGATCACAATCTGTACAGAAATAATTTTCATTTAACTGGTATAACTCCCAATGCTTATCGGACAAACCCAAACATTGTAAATGATACCAATGGCCACAATTTTCACAAGCTACCAACCTTTCCTTATCGGGATCTTTGCAGCACTTCACCATATTCATGGCACCATTCTTATTTTGTGATTCATCAGGTTCATCACCACAATTGATAGATCTAGCTGTAAGACTTGTTTTGGATCTCAGATTATAAGGATTACTTGATGCGTACATAATATAACTTTATGTACAAACTAGATTCACGAGAACAATGGTGTAAGTTAACACGCAAAACACATCACTGAAGATCGTGCTGATAACGTTCCCCAATACTGGACCACCAATTATACTGTGACGTTCACAATTCAATCATTTGCACGATTATATTTCGTTCATTAATATTTGAAACTAAAACGCGAAGGTGAAGATACAACTTCTATGGGTCTATATATTAGTGAAATAACTGAGCAATATGCAGTTCACTATTACTTATATTTCCATTTTTGTCAGACACACTATCACATAATGACTATTGATTCTCGTTGCTATAGCAACGTTAGAATTCCAAATATCTCGTTTATACAGCATATAGTGCAATGAATAACATAAAACATAATTAACGTTGTACAAAGTAATAATTATACATTTTTTTTGAACCGTTAATATAAAGTGATTTGTATAATATGAAATTAATAATTTCAATAAACATATAATTAATTATATTGTGAGGATCCACAAGACCGTCACAATGCTAATGAAATTATAGGTGATTATCAATGTGGATTTAAACGTAACAGATCAACTACAGATCAAATTTTTCACATCAGACAGACACTTGAAAAAAAGTGGGAATATAATCAAAATGTCCATCAGCTATTCATTGATTTCAAAAAAGCATATGATTCGGTCAAAAGAGATAAACTATATAATATATTAGTAGAGTTTGGAATACCTAAGAAGCTTGTTAGTATGATAAAAGTATGCACCAGTGAAACAGAAAGTAAAATTCGTGTGGGTATTAATATGTCTGACAAATTTACAATTCATGATGGGTTAAAACAACTAGATGCATTATCTCCATTGCTCTTTAATTTTGCCTTAGAATATGCTGTTAGGAAGGTAAAATAAACTAAAGAGGGACTAAAATTAAATGGTGTGACTCAGTTGTTAGCATATGCAGATGATGTAGACTTACTGGGGGATGATGTGAATACAATTAAGAATAATGCTAAAATATTTTTCAAAACTGCTAAAGAGATAGGTTTGGAAGTTAACAAAGAGAAAACTAAATATATGCTTACAGTCCGAAACCAAGTGTTAGGTAATAATCAAAATCTAATTATTGATAACAACTCGTTTGAACCAGTTTCCAAATTCAAATACTTAGGAGTAATATTAACAAATGAAAATTATATTAAAGAGGAAATAAAAAGTAGGCTTAATTCAGGAAATGCATGTTACTTCTCTCTTCATAAACTTTTATCTTCTCGTTTAATATCTAAGAAACTAAAAGTTAAAATATACAAAACAGTAATTTTGCCTGTAGTATTATATGGATATGAAACTTGGTCCCTTACATTGAAAGAGGAACATAAATTGAGAGTATTTGAAAATAAGATCCTTAGGAAAATCTTTTTACCTAAAAGGGATGAGGAGACAGGTGAGTGGAGAAGGTTACATAATTTAGAACTACATAATTTGTATTCATGTCCAGATATTATTAGAATAATTAAATCAATAAGACTTAGGTGGGCAGGCCATGTGGCACGAATGGGAGAGGAAAGAGGAGTTTACAGGATTCTTGTTGGGAAACCTGATGGTAAGAGACCTGTAGGAAGGCCAAGACGAAGATGGAGGGACAACGTTGAGATGGACTTAAAGGAAATCGGTAGGGATGGAAAAGAGTATATAGATCTTGCTCAAGATAGGGAAACATGGAAGGCCTGTGTTGCTGCAGCCATGAACCTTCGGGTTTAAGAAGGCTAGAGAGTTAGTTAGTTAGTTATCAAATTCCAGAAAATGAACTTTTAATTGCAAATATTGTAAACGACAAGGTACGAAAAACGTGATTTGATGAATGGAAGTGTAAAATGTATGAAATTAAAGAAAGCATGTTGTAAAAGCCCAGTATAGGATCTGCATGGAAGGAAATGACACCACAACTTCGCTTACTTCAGAAATTTGACTTACCTGGTTTTCCCTTTCTTCAATAGGTGTCAGATATGAAGACGCACTAATAATAATTGTGTTCAAAGTATAGTGAATGAAATATATGATAAAGAGACTCAATCCAGCTTCAGAACATATTCTTGTAGGTTTTGACTGTCCCATATGTCGAGGTAATTCTTTTGTGTAGATGTACACTAGGGTGTTTCATTTTGTAAGGCAAAAAATCAAATGTAAAATTTTTGCAGACTTTGCTTACGCCCCGAGTCTCAGTGATGTAAAAGATATATATGCCAAATTTCAAGAAGATTGGATAATATTTAGAGGTTGCACACTTTGATCAGTTTTGTAAAAGTAGGCAAAAAATACGATTTTTCAATGTTAATTACTTTTATTGGGAAAACTAGAAATCATAAACTTAAAATAATATTAAAACTAGATACTAAGATTAATAGGTAGTATCATAGGCAAAACATGTGTTATATTAATCAACTTTGAACGATGCAATCCCTTCTTTTGTTCGCTTGGTGACGACTTTTCTGTGATGCTCGACTACCCTCAACAAGAATTGTTTTTCTTCTTCGTCCCTGACCGATTCGTTAAACTTTCTTATCAGAGCAATTCCTCTTTCTGCTGTATCATTGACCACCTTAAGAGCGTTCACATTCTTAGAGAATCACTGCAGCATTCTGTCAAGTCGTGGATCCTAAACAATTCAAAGAACGTCTTTGTTTTATTAGTAACGAAATGACTCAGGTCATTTCCTTCAAAAACTAGGTTTTTACCCTCTAATAGTTTCATTTCATTTTTCTTTGCAGGTTTGGTTTCTAAATTTTTAGTCATATTTTCCTTATCAGCCTGAGTAATACGTTCGTCCAAAAACGCCAATCCTACGTTTGTTTCTGACAGATACCAAAGGTGTCTCTTAGCAACTGTGAGAGCACTTTTTTGACGTCTGCATCTGGGTAAATGCTCAGAAGCTGCAGCATATCCAAATCATTCTTTGGAGTCCATCGACTTACAATTGCCTCGTGCCAAAAGCAAACATATATGAGGCTGACAAAATGTGCAACCCGTTTCATTCCTTTCAATTCTCGTCGAGGAATATTCAACTGTTTAGTGACGAGGACAATTTTAAGTCAATATATTGCCTTTGCCATCCACCTTGCTTGATGCAGAGCCCCTGGGATCCTGAAACTGAATTCGTTTTGAGACCAACCTCCTAAGTACAGGAGTGAGAGTTGTAATAACTATTTGTAGTCTTCTCTTGGATGACTTCCGTCTTTTAGGACATTTTGGATGTAGTTGACCATTTTCACTCGTTCTTCATCCAGCATTGTCGTACATGACTTCTTATTAAGCGAAGCCCACAGACTTTGGAACTTCCGAAAAATCTGGATGTCAGGACCACTTGATGTTACGCCACAACACTCCTCAAACACTCCTTTCAATATTAGTTCATGATTGTGATGACGGCAAGCCAACCACAACAATGTTCCCTTTCAATTCTGGTACATGCCCCTTGGATCAGCCCTGTATTAGATGTTGTCGTATCAAAACACATACCGAGATATTGTCACGTAGCCCAAATCGGTCCACTTCCCGAATAACTACTTCAGCCATCTGCTCACCAATGCTTTTCAGGGCAATAGGTACGCCAAGAAAGTGCTCAAAATCTTTGCCAGTCACTAGAACTGCAACTCTATCTTCCAAAGTTTTGACACTCCCATGGGCAACTGAGGGCAACCGTTTACTATCCCAATGCAAGACCAAATGAGGAGGATTTTCAAAGAGTGACTCTTCGATTTTCTTTGCCATTTTACTTCTATTGATTGCCCGAGCTCGGTAAACGGTAGCTGGAGATACGGAAATTTTTGAAACATCGTGGCCAAGACTCTTTGCAGTTGCTATAAATGAAGTACTTGCTTGTCGAATAGAGAGCTGTGCTCGATCCCAAGTAGACGTGAGTGTCTGATCAAGAGGTTTTAATGTAGGACTTGAACGTAATTTCTTCGTTGCTGGAGGCAAAAACTCGGCCTCTTCGTCACTAGGTGCTGATGATGATGGAGATGAGTCTTCCAGTATAACTGTCTTATTGATTTCAGCTATAGCTTTGTAATGTTTATTCTTATATGAATAATTTTTGTCTTCTTTTATACACTTAGTTCTTATTTTCGAGGCGAAAACCTTGTCTACTCCAGTAGACATTGACGAACTCATACGATCTTCTCTTTGTGACCTAAGAAATTCTTTATCTTCTTGTGATACGCTAGTCATGTCCATCACATTTTGCCGGGAAATGTCAAATAACTCGACGAGATCACCTTTCCAAATCTGCCATTTCACATTTGCTTTATCCGTGTTTCTCGGTTTCTCTTTACCCAGATTTTGGTATTCTTTGTACAGCTTCTGTATACCAGCACGGATATTCTCCTCCGTCTTAACAGGGATATTTGCTTTCCTCCACACTTCCTGTAGTTTAGTACTGGTAGATTTAGCAGCATCCGAACGTGTTTCTTTCATTTCCTTGTGATGGTAAATAAAAACTAAAAGTACTTGTTCCTTTGAAGGGAGCCGAGCTCCTAAAAACTCACCATTAGGCACCTTTTCTCTTTTGGTTCCCATTTTAAAGTTATATAAATACATGAGAAGCCCATTAGTACAAAGCATTTCAATATTAGAAATTTCACTAGTTTGAGATAAAAGTGATCAAAGTGTGCAACCCCTAAATATTACCCAATCTTCTTGAAATTTGGCATATATATCTTTTACATCACTGAGACTCGGGGCGTAAGCAAAGTCATATGAAAATCACATCTTTGGAAAAATGAAACACCCTAATGTACACTCACCGGCAATAAAATGGGATAACTAGATTCTGAAATTCTTGTTACCCTGAAAGGGAATTTAAGGGATTTAAATAGCAAATTTTCAATGGCAACTTATACCAACGCCTTAGGATTCTCAGGATCAAGATGTCCGATTTTTATTTCCGGTGACTGTACACAAGCCTAATATTTCATAAAATGTTTTCACTTTAAACTGTAAACAACTAATCTGTTTCTTAGATTTCATACGAGTTCGAAAGCTATTCTAAATTCTTTATTCAATTAAAATTATCTTTTTTCTCAAATTCTTAAATTATTCATACTCCTGCGATCCTCTCGTATGGAATTTATAATAGGTGTTGAAGAAATCCTTTGATACGCTTTAATGTCATAAGTATAGAGCATTGTCTTTGAGTGCCCAAGTACATTAGCTAAATTATGTAAAAATTAAAAATAAAATAATATGGAGAGCTTTCCTGAATTCCAAAACTCAACATTACTTCATTAGATACCACTTTACGTATCTTGACTATGAATATTCTGTTGCAAAGAGATGATTTATGTTATTTAATAAATGTTAGTGCTTGTAGTCCCAATTGGTAAAGTGAGAAAGAAATCATTTGTGATTTACAGGATCGAAAGCTCGAGATATATCAATACCTATAAATAAAGGCCGCGGTGGCTCAGTCGGCTACCATGTTAAAGCTCCCGGGTTCGATCCCCGGCCGGTTCAAATCCGGGTACTTTTCTAACGATGGAAGCGGCCCCGGCGCCCACCCAACGTCGAATAACATGGGTACCTGGGGGAAACCCTGGGGGGTAAAGGCGGTCAGGGGCGTGATGCTGATCACATCACCCCACTCACGACCGGATCAAGAAAGTGTGGGGCGTTACCCCCACACCCCCTATACGCCTTCATGGCGTGGTGCTATGTACAGGGGAGCACTTTACCTTTTTTTACCTATAAATACCACTTACATTTTAATGTTCAACTGAAGAACATGTCTCGCATAGTACTGAAACTAAAAAAAGATTGCAAGTAGGCGAGCTATGAGATATAAATCAATTTTAGATAAAAACAGTACAACATACAAGCTATTGGTATTCACAGATTCTTGGATTAGGAATATTCCCATTTTTAATAATTTGCAATTTCATCAGAACTGATGTTGGTTTTGATTTATTTGCATGAATATCTCGAGGAATCACTGAAATTTCAATGATACTATAGTTAAATCTTGTATGTTTTATTCGTCATTTGTGCAAAATGATCATTCCTTTTAGCCAAGTACAATTTGAAGTTTTCTTTCCTCTGTTCTGAGATCCTTGCAGTAGTAATATAAATAAAATGGACAATAATAATAACAATAAGATCCAACTGGAAAAGGTTCGAAAGTTTATTCTCGGTTTTGTTGACGAGGAAAAGTTTCAGACAAGGGTGAAATTGGAGTCTGTCCAAAATCAAGATGCCAGCAGCAGCCAGATAAATGACAACACTTTGGCGTCAAGGACGGAGGGGCTTTGTGTATAGCCCCGTCCACGCTCTGAGTGCGTCGCGGGAAAGAGAATTTCTTCTTTGATTGCGTTTGCCAAGCACTGATTCGCTAATGTGGGAGCAGCTTCAGTATCTGGCAGCCCTTCAAGGGAGAAATAAATTTCTCAAGATATATCGAGGTTTGTTTTCAACTCACGAAACTTCTTCAGCTGGCGGAGAAACGAGTCGTGAGGAGACATGGCAGCTGGGAACGCATGACCCGCATCGAAACAGCCGGCCCCCGTGGCGGAATGGTTAGCACATTGCCAGGGTTCCCGGTTTCAAATTCCGGCCTGGTCATATATGTTTGTGAGTGTCCATTCATCAATTTCATCATATCATCACTCATCCCCATGTTCGCAAATTAGCCAAAAGTGGCGATCATTGTAAACGGATAAAAGTTCCATTACAATGAAAACATATGTATTATTGAATTTAAACGAAAAGCATTTCCACAATGTGTTTCTTTAACACGCGTATACTAGGCAGGGACTTAAAAATCTAAAATATGATACATTAACAGAAATATAACATTCATAATACCTATGGCAACGATTAGGAGGGGGCGTGGAGGTCAGTTGCCATCTCCCCATTTTTGGCCACTTTTGAACCTGCACTGTGCTAAACCTAATCTGCCAAAGTAAACTGTCTTTGTCCCCCAACCAGTTTTTTAACCCAATCGCCGCCACTGCATAATGCATTAAAAAGGGCAAAAATGTCTACCTATTCAGAGAGTTTGATTTAGTGTTTTAAGCCCTCCTTATACACAGTAAGGCTAATCGGGACTGGGCCTACAGTTTAAAATGCGATCCGAACCACTATGTGCGTGCTTCCACCGGGTATGAAACAAGGTGACGACGATACAACTGCACCATCGGGGAGGCTACCAATTCAGAGAAAAATTATTTGTAGACATACATATATTCATCCCCATTCACACCTACGTTATTAAATAGGCACACAAAAGACAAAAATAGATATCAAAACTTTTTTTTAAATCGGATTTCGGAGATGTTCCTACACAAAAATACGTTATATTGCAAAAAGGCATTACGTAGAGCCACAATGAAGAAGTGCAATTTTAATTCACATGTGTGCACATGTGAGATAAGCGTTCTTCAAAGATAGTGGATTTACGGTTTATGTATTTTTTTTAATTTAATGTTTTATTTATACTTATTGTTGGTAATTATAATGACTATAAGCACTTACCCTCCCCAAAAAGGAGAAAATATCGTTGCAAATATATGTATTTCCTGTTACCTCAGAATCCAACTGGGGTTACAGAATATTTAATAGTTTTGCAGAATCAATAAGTGTCAATTCACTCCGATCGTTAAGTGCAAGAGACAAAGGGAGGAGTCAATCTAAATAATCGAGTTGCACAAAGCTGGTAATTCATAGATCTTACACTTCACCAAATTTCCTATATATGTATACAGCGTCCCCCAAATTTATTATCGGTGTTTCATAGAATAGAATAGAATAGAATAAAATAGAATTGTGTTTATTTAAGCAGGCGTGTCTCAGCCTCATTGGCCGTTCTTACAACCAATCCTTGTGAGAGATAACAATAAGTGAATACAAACAAAGACAAAAAATGACATATTGATCATGATAATATAATAAAGATAATATAAAAATTATGCAATGATAAAATAATACATTGAATAGATTAGCATATATACTGTGAAGTAAAGATAAGTAATAAAGCTTCAGTAGTTCATTGTGTGTGTGTGTGTGTGTGTGCGCGCGCGGGGGGAGGAGGTGGTGTTAGGTATGCATTGTGTGATGTCTAAGTGCAGGTGCAATTGTTAACAAATAAAGGATAATGTAGGTTGTTGGGACAATAGTAAGTTCTATAGTTTAGTTTTTTATGTTCTTCGAGAACAGATCTTAGCGAATAAGTACTTTGGGGAGCCACTCTTAAGAATTTTGTGCATCAATGTGAGTATTAAGTATTTTCTTCTATTGTTTAGCCAAGAAAGTGTCTTTAAACAGGTGGAAACATGTTCCATTCTCTTTAGGTTAAATATGAAACGTATACAACAGTTCTGAATTTTTTGACGTTTATAGTTTAGGCCCTGGGAGTAATTACTGTACGACTGGAGCGCAATAGTCTGATGTGGATAAGACGAGTGCATGCATAAGGCACAGGGACGGCGACAGGGGTGGGCACGGGTGGGCAAACGTCCAGCCAAAAATTCCTGTGCCCACCCGATTGCCCACCCAATCAAATTCAATAACTACATATACTTGGAGATAGCTATATGAATGATTCGATAAATAAGTGTATTCTGGTGTTCATAACATGTATGAAATGTTCACATATTATCATCCCATAAAAAGCCAATTTTGTCATTAGAAAGTGAAAGTAATTACTAGAGCTATTGAAACAAAAACTGTGATTAAAAGCAGTTAGTAGGCTTAGGAGGCTCAAAATTATGCAGGGTATGATCAAGATTAGATCAGAATTTAGGGTAAACTTGAGGACTGCAGCTCCGGGCCTCCACATACGTATATAAATCCCGGCCTGGGTATGGTTAAAATAATCTCCAAGTAAACAAATAAAAACATCATCTTAGCGTTACTTCCTCCAGCAACACAATACATTATTTCGACTTTTTTAATTATTATTAGAATAATTTAATCAAGAAGACTTAGATGGGCGGGCCATGTGACACGAATAGCAGAGGAAAGAATAATTTTCAGGATTCTTGTTGGGAAACCTGATGTAAGAGACCAGTAGGAAGGCCAAGACGAGGATGAAGGGATAATGTTGAGAAGGACATAAAGAAATCGGCAAGGATGGGAAAGATTGGATTGATCTTGCCCAGAATAGGGACAGATGGAAGGCTTGTGTTGCTGCAGCCATAAACCTTCGGGTTTAAGTATGCTAGAGAGTATAATTTTAATTAGCTCTGCATTGAAATTCCAGAAGTGTCCCCTTTTTATTTCATTACAATTTTTATATACCTGTTATCTTGAAATATCAATATGGTATGCGAAATATCAACTTTATATTCATTCTACTAATAAGAAGGAATCACAATAATCACTACAATACTGAAGTGAATAAATTTTAAAAAACCAGTTATGTATGGAAAAGCTACAGAATTATTCAATTGCTAATGAATGGCTTCTGTTTAGAAATCCTCGTCCCACACATAAATTTTGCCACATTAATCAACCGAAAATATTAACAGAATCTTTAGATGTAGTTGAAGTAAAGAATAAAAAAGTTATGTCACGAAGTATTCAGAAAGACGATTTTGTTAGTTTGTTTTTAAGCCCACTTTTATGCTCAGATAGGCTAATCGGCACTAAACCTACAGTTTAACGTGTAGTCCGAACCCGTGTGCATTGTGCTCCACCAGACGAGGGGGGAGTCGAACACACAACCTCTTCATTATAATGCGACAGCGTTATGCCATTGGGGAAAAAAATATATAGAAAGAACTCGCACCAAACGTGCCATTTTATCACCACAGAAGATGCTTCCATTTTAAGAGAGTGATTGCCTGATACAAATATCTGAGGCTTTCGGAAAACAACGTCATTGTTCATGGAATTAGCTGCCTTGATCCACTAATGAAACGCTGTGCAATTGAAACTACCACCTCAACTTTCTAAGAGCTATGGACTAATGAAACTTCATTTTTGGAAGAGTAAGTTGTGGTTGATTTGTTTTATTTAAGTCATTTTTCTGCTAATTTTGATAATGACGACGATAAGGTTCAATGGTGATTAGATGAAACTGACGAAGGGGCGAAAACAAACACATGCTGACACTGAAAATACAAACCCTCATAAATTATTACTTTGACAGTGGTTCAAGCGCCAGGGACTCGTTGCCCTGAAAGAATAAAGTTTCCAGTATTCAATTTTAGGAAAAACGAAAGATTTGTAAAAAAAAATGCTGAGAGCAGACAGGTTGTTCATTAGGGTATGCTGCACAGGGTAGAGGTTGACATTCTAGTGTGTTCGAAATGGTCACACCATACAACCTAAGTTACCTGAAAAATAGATGAATTATTACTGGCACGGTGATCAACTTCGATGAATTTCTTGTGTCCTAAATCATTTTGTTACCTAAAAAAATATGTTCTTGTAACCATACGTGTATTGCTTCTCCCGCATTAGTAACATGACAGATCAGAAAACGAATAGCAACTTAGCTATTAATCTCTTCATTTCTGAATAGAATTTTCAATCTTACTTGTTTATTACTTATGAGTGATACTTTGTCAAAATAGCCTTTCATTAGCCTAGGAATACTTCCATGGACAATGAACAAAGAATTTGTTTTCCATGTGTGCTTTAAATTATCCATTATAAGACGTTCCAAACATTCAGTGGCGACGATTAGGAGGACCGGGAAGTGGGGGAAGCAGTTCCCCCGCCACATTTTGCCACTATTTGCCCCCGCACTATGGCCTCTTTATGCTAAGCCTTTTCTACCAAGAAAATGTATATTGTCCCTGCCTCTCAAATGTTGGCACCCAATCGCCGCTACTACAAACATTCAGATAGATTTATCAGTTGTACAAACCTTGTAAGCTAAGAAAAGTGACCCCCAAGGAGTAAGAAAACTCTTTCAGTCAAAAACTCATACGATTAAAATACTATGCTCAGGAACATGCATTTAAATTTCGAGAAACTTCACGATTGTCTACTGTCGCACTTTCTATCATTGTCACCGAATACATAAAATCAAGTATGTGCCTTGTATTTGCAACACCAAGCTTAAACCTAATTCACATTTATTTCACTGTATTAACATGCATGAAAGAATGTATGGCTGGGGTATGGCTGTGCATGGGTAATCACTTCCTTGAAATAATTGTGTCCATCAGAGACAAAACGAGATGAAATGGAACAAGATGCGAGAATAGATAAAAAAAGAATAAAGAGGAAAACAAGAAAAGGAAAGGAAAAAGAAGTAAGAGGAAAATCGGGAGTGTAAGAGAGAGGGGGATACATACGTCTTATATACACATATCGTACATACTAGAGCATTCTCTGGCATTCCCTACGAGACTTGGCGGCAAGCGGCCCGGCGTCAGGGCTTGCCTTTCCCGGTGAACGGGTCCGCGACAGTGGCACGCTACAGTCTGTTTTTTTCGCTTTCCCTGCCTTCGCTCTCTTTCCCATTCTGTTGACGTTGCAGACTGACGCCAGTATAATCCTCCCTCGGAAGTTGTGTTGTGTCGTGTCCGTGTGTTGAAGATTGTGGCTTAATATTGCACCACAAAAGTTTACATTACAACAAAGGATTTATCTTGTCGAGTGTTACTTCGAAATGAGGAATTGTGGAGAAGTGCGACGACGTTTTGCAACGAAATTTCCTGGTGTTCCCTCTCCACATAGGACCACTATATTAAACCTCGTAAAAAATTTTAGAGTAACAGGGTCAGTTCTAAATAAAAGTGGAAAAAAATGGGGAAATCTAAAAATAAAGTGTACAAAGACAATCCGCACACCATCCGTGAGTTAAAAGAGAGTATTGTACGAGATATCGGGAGAATTACAGTAGACGAACATGTAAATGCCAATTTCCTTCGGAGATGCCAGGAATGTGTTGCAGCAGAGAGACAACATTTTCAACACCTTCTGTAGTCAAGGTTAGCACACAATATGAAAACTGTAATTTTAATAGCCGACTCTAGCGACTGTCGCTGACCCGTTCACCGGGAAAGACAAGCTCTGATGCCGGGCAGCTTGCCTCCAATTCTTGTAGCGAATGTCAGGGAATGATCTGTATATATGGTCTTACATTTATACTGCCCACCCTAATTTATCAATAAGGAGCTTCTGCCCACCCGGTTGAAAATTTCTGGCGCCGCCCCTGATAAGGCAATCATTAACATTAGCGTCCAGAGTATGTTTTAAATGATACAAAAGCCGGCTCCCTTGGCGGAGTGGTTAACACATCGACGCCAGGGGTCCCGGGTTCGAATCCCGTCGTGGGCATGGATGTTTGTGAGTGTCCATTCATCAATTTCATCATGTCATCATTCGTCTCCATCTTCGCAAATTAGCCAAAAGTGGTACAAAAAGCGAAGTAAAATAAAACTAATCAATCAATCAAATGATACAAATATTTAATTTTCCCCATATAGTTTTTAACAATAAATTCGACTTGTGCCTTTGTCGTTTAAGTTCCCTTATATGTGAGGTACAAGGATAAAGCGTATATGGGACTAAACAACAAGTGCACATAAGGTACCTTACAAATGTTCAATGTGAGCACCTTTCGTGGCACGGCACACATCCATCCGGTAGTCCAATGCTTCTCGACGCTTTCGTTCAACACACTTCAGTCGTTCTTATCATACATGAACGATGTAAATATTCACTTTCGTTTGTTGCAATATACCAAACTACTTGAAGCCCCCATAATCATTTTGGAACACGCTGTACATATAAAGATTTCGAAAATCCTCTATCAGATGTAAGTATCATATGTCATAATTTTCGTTGCTTCAATCTATATATGTATGTATATATAGACAATCTTGATGTTCTCCAGCTCATGAAATTTTGGATATGCCACTAAATTCACTAGATGGACATCAATATTCTAGTTTCATTGTTTCCAGGGGTTACTGTTTTTATCAAAAGCTAATCTCCTTGGAGGAAAATTACTGTACAGACAAGCTAGTGAATTTTGTGGCATATCAAAAATTCAGTTTCCGAAGACACATCGACCGCATTGTGGCAGAAGGTTACAGAAACCTTGTGTTTATAATGAGAATGGGAAATTATTTTAAGAAGTTAGAAACATTTCAAATGCTGTACAAAACCTACGTAAGGCCGAAATTGGAATACCCGTCTATCGAGTGGTCCCCACAAAACCTAAATGAAACCAACAGAATTGAGAATGTACAAGACAAGTTCCTTCGATTACTAAAACTAAAAAAAGACGGCGTTTACACCAAGTATACTCCTTATGACACCCTAAAAAAAACATTTACAATTACAATCCCTATACGATAGAAGAAATATACATCAGTTACTATTTTTACAAAAAGTTCTAAACAACTCATTAGACTCCTCTCAACTGCTCTCGGAAATCCCTTCTTATATACCATATAATCAAGTAAGACCGCGGAGAGAGCTGTTTCAAGTACCGAGAGCTCTAACAAAGTCAGCCAATATGGCACCCACTCGGTTGTATAACGAAATTGCAAATTCATAGGATAAGGTGAACATCTTCCAAAGCTTACGAAAGTTCAAAAGGGAAATTGAAACTTACTTTCAAAACAAGATATAACGTAGCAGTCCAGTCATTTTCTATGTAGGCCTACATACCTGGTTTGTTCAGGTAAAAGAATTAATGCTTAGGACCAGTTTTTTGCTAATTACTATCATTACTTCTACACCTCATCATTTATATGTAATACGTGGCTCATATGTTGCTTTGTTTTTTTTTCCTTTCGTTCTTTTCTTTTTCCCTGTTACAATTGTTGTCATATCCTGTGTAAGACAAACTCATTTCTATAATACTTTAACACATATGATCAAATTATTGTACCTTATCGATTCTATTGATTGCATTCTGTGTAGTACAAAGCACTGTAAATGGACATTTGCCTGTAGTGTCGTGTCTTTAAATAAATAAATAACCCTCCATTCTACAACTAACTCCATACCGATCACAAATGCAAACTCCCTAGGTGCAAAACTCACTTCCCGTACCCATTAGTTCCACACTATCACTGGGAAATACACCACCTCCCCCAAATGAACCACCTCATTTATATCCTCACCTGTAACATCTGTGGTGACTTCTACATTGGAGAAACATTAACAGCCCTCAACCTCATAATCAACATTCACCGGTCCTCCACCCACAACCTGGACTTCTCTGTTGCCGTACATACTAACTACCTGAACATCAGACCCCCTTCAACGACTGCTTCCAGGTAGTGATCCTCAATCCATCAACACCTCAGTACGTAAAATATGAGAGAGGGTCAACATATCAGTCATGGATGAAACCACACCCCCTGGCCTGAACAAGGCCAACCAGTAATGTAATATCTCTCAAATGAAAGAGAGATTGGGAAGATGGAGTACTACTCTCACTCTTTCTCTCTCCCTCTCTCTCCAATAACTAAAGATGCTGCTCGCTGGCGCAAGAATTTGAATTTTTCCTGCCTGGTGAGTGTTACTTCTTTTTCCTTTTACTTATTAGTTAGCCCTCGTGGATCTTCTTCCTTTTACATCAAAACTTATAAAGGGTTATTCAAAAAGTATGTTGACTATAACTTGACAAGTCCAAATATGCGCAGATCTCTGCGGAGCACTTCCTATTACGTCATCCTCCCCACCACTCTTCTACGTACTGGTCTGGCCTTGAGAGTATCCGTGGTGCCAACTCAGCAAAATTAAGCTAAAACAAATATGATAAACGACTTTTACTGTGTACATTGACGGTGCCGGCTGATACGTAATATATCAGTTTATCAGTGGTTCATTTGATTTAATCCGGTCTTTGAAAATGAATGCGGTGCGCGGATAGTAAACTGTAGTATTACGCACGCGCGTTAAGGTTTTATAACGAAGAGAAACTACAGGGCGAATGACTTCATTTTCTGAGTGCGATATTGAGCAGTGGCCTGTTTTTGTTGTTTTTTTAAAGCACAGTGGGATTGGGGTTCTTTTGTTTATCGTACAATAATCACTACGAGAAATCAATCTGATAACACGCTTGCCTGTGTTCTTTTTGAAAGCATTGAAACGTTCTTGCTCTTTACTCTTGGCTGCATATTTTTGAAATGCAAAAATCAAATCATGCCGGGTCCAACGAAATCCACAATCTGCTCTGGAAAGCCCCTTAGAGGACAGGCCAGAGAAATTGTTTACAATGTTACAACATATTTGCGAAATCAGAAGGAGTTACTTAAACATAAGTATAATGTTGTCGAGTCCACAATCGCCGGCACGGGATTATTTAAAAGGATGGTGCCTCCAGTTTTAAAATAATTGTATTGGATTGATTTGATGTTTTAAGTCCACTTTATGCACAGTAAGGCTAATCGGAACTGGACCTACAGTTTAAAGTGACATCCGAACCACTGTGTGCCTCCACCGGGAATCGAACCCGAGACCCCTTGCTTACAAGGCGACGACGCTACCAATGCGCCATCGGGGAGGCCAAGTTTTAAAAGAAGGAAAAGAATCGTTGGCGAAAGGTGAGCTGAACTTCTGTACTCCGACAGGTAGAAATCAGCCCAAGAAAAGGCGAATACAAATTTCGTTGAAAATCCTCAGACCATTTCGCTCCCTCCAGGTTGCAACACTGCGAACCAACGTCGCCGCAGAGAATGGAGTGGAGAAATGTGGAGTCAGCTGCGCAACAGCTATTTGCAGCGCCTTGATTTTAAACTTGTCATGTTATAGGAGGGAATAGGACTCGTGGGGAATATGGGCACACTTAATGTTATTGCGTCACAGCATATCCTGTGTACGGTCAAAAAATAATTAATTGTATGTTGACAACATCGGTGGAGTCTTTATGTCACTTCCAACTTCTTACTCATGTGAGATAACGAAGACATGCGTTCAGGACCTGTTGAAAGGGAATCACTTCTCGAAATTGTGCAAAAATTACAGCTGATGTTATTTTTGACTACTAGGAGTTAAGATCTGAGCTCCTATATTACTTGAGACAATGATCTGTGCATGTAGTAACAACAAAGCTAGAACAACGGTTCACACACTACGAATTGCATCATGGTGTTGTGCCTTATCCAAACGCAGTAGTACAAACTTACATAAAAGGTTGCAATTCGGGGGAAAATGAGCAAAGTAATTCGGTATAATATGGGCATTTCAGAAAGATAAGCTTCTATCCCATGTAATTATTAACAAACCGCATAAATTGCCAAAAAAGAAGTGTATTACTCACGACCTTTCATGATGCATAATAAATTCACATCGTATTTTATTCACAGATGCATCTAACGACACAGTCAGTGCCCTGAATGCAAACGTTGGTGTTGTGATGAAGAGTGGATTTGTTGACACCTTTGTTCCTTGCGGTATCATAATCATTCTGTTGCTATACAGATAGAAATACATTTCATCCACCCTACTTGTAAGGAGGATGAGGAAATTTGAGAACTGTAGGGCATGTTTATGACCATGGACGTGAACAGACCCTCTGATTAATGGGGACAAAAGCCTTGATGAAAGTTTAGCTGGAGAAAAAAAACCCTAATTTCATCTCAGTTTTACGTATTGCATTGATGAGTACTAATCAAGGGTGTGTATAGTGTGTGTTCGGACCCACAGAAAATCACTCTTAGAAAAATTCCAGCTTCCGTTATCAGCAACAGTTATCTGTTCCCCTCCCCATTATTTCTCTTCTGTGTGGTTCAGACTAATTTACACGTAAACATGATTTCGTACAGTAGATTCAAAACAACTTCGCATAATTTATTCATTTCCAATGTGTGACCTATTTATTCTGTGACCACACAGAGTAGTTGTATTGATGATATTACCAGCTCGATAAATGAAGAGCCCCCCTCAAGCAGATTTGCCCATACTTAAAACAAGCTCAACATGAGCATATGAGCTTTTTGCTCAAGTGTAGCACCCCCTCTAATCCAAGATTTTTGTAAAAATGCCCTCGAGAATTTCCTGAGAAATGAAGAGCCCCCTCAGATTGATTTGCCTACACTTATAAAAGGCACTTCTGTGAGATTGTTGTCCATAAACTTGTTAAAAATATGCCCCTCTTGATATTTTTTTTGGCCACACTTAAAACTAGTCCAAGACACACCCACCTACACACATATTTACTTCCAATTTAAGTTTAATTGGACCCCAGCCTCAACTTGCATATACAATATTAAAACAATGTAATATGCAGAGACCCTCTAGAATTGCTCCGTGACTCTCTCATTTCTTACATCATAAACATATGATTTTTCACCTATGAGAATAACACTACATATGGTGTCATTCACCACAACTTGTTTCCTTTTTGAAGTGTTAATTACAAACATGGGTCTCTGTGCTTTGAATTCATCTGGTGTGTAATACATGTCAGTATTGCCTGTAGTGACACGTTTGAATGAAGTAAATGCCTCATATAATTTGAGGAAATCATTCTTGGACATGTCTAAATTATAATTTTCTCTAGGAAAGACCTCATTTCTGCCATTTTTAAGATATATCTTCTTGAAGTTGCAGTTATCAAATTTACTTGAATTTTTTTCCTGATTATTGTGTCTTCCAGTCTCAAACAATACCACTACAAAATCAGGCATGTCATATTGAATACTGGAGAATGAATTTGTGGCATCAAATTCATAATAAGAACCAGTTGCGGGCTTCTGTACACATTGATATGTATAAAATTGCAGAGGAATCTGTGGATTTTTTATTATATCAGCTTTGTATTTAAGAGCATAACTGGCCTCATACTCAACAACAGGGATTCTTAACTCCATAGTCTGAATAATGCACTTGCCCTCATCAGGTAGAGTATTAGGCAGAGCTTCCCCTGTAGAGTTTATTGCACTGTACCTCATCAAAGCATTGTTATCATTTGCAGCTCTTCTAAATGTGATTCTTAACCCACCCTTCCACATAATATCTTTGTAATCTGAGAAGAATCCTGGCAATAGGCGCATAGGGAACAGCACTGTGTGGTTCTTAGATAATATCTTATCACCAGCCTCAAATCCACCTATTTTGTAGTAAGAAGCCTCGGTTTTGGATAATTTTAATGTGGCCAAAGCTGTGGAGGTAATGCCGGGATAATCCACTCTGTTTATAACAACGCCATGTTTTCTGATCTCAATTTCAGAGAATAGATGTGGCACAAAATTATCTACCAATCTTATATTTGAATTTGCCGGATAATCTGTTCCATCGAGCTTTACAACATCAAATTTGATGTATAGATCTGCTCTGTGGGGGTGTATAAATCCATCCCCTACATCAAGATCAACCTCAATCTCTGTGTTGGGTTGATTTAAATTTGCAAATGTCCTCCTGTTTGGAGGGAATGATTGTAGCTCATAACTCTCAATATTTTCCATTTTCTTCTTGTATGTATTTTTATTTAAATGTTAATCTCTATGATAGCAGTTGTTGTGGCTCCAGCAAAATCAACTAATTCTTCTTTTTCATTAGTGACCATCAATTCAATATTATCTATTCTGTTATGACACACAGGAAAATATAATGTTGGGGATGGATTGTAGATGATGGGCTCCATAAATTCAGAATTAGGTTTGAATCTTGCAATGATGCCAGTTTGTTTGTGAGTGCCTATGCCACTTGATTTGGTGATCATACCCTCAGCCACATTACAGTGAATATTCAGAGTCTCTATGGCTAAGAATTTAGGTATATTCATAGCAGTGTGTTTGATGCCTGGTTCAAGTTTTGTGTTGTTCTCAAAGCCTAACAGCTCTCCTATGGTGCCCAGATCCACTGTTTCTGTAGCAGATACAATTTCTACTCTGTGAGTGACAGAATTTTGACTTAACACTATACCTCTGGGTAATTGAGCATTTAGAGTAGATAGATTATATTGCCCTGGAGTGATGACAATTTTTTCATCCCCTACTGCAATTTTGTTGTTGTGGTGTGTAATATTTGGGATCAAGTACATGCCATAAAATGCTCTGAGAGCTATTGTTTTGGGATATACAATGTCATCATGTAATTTGAGTTTCAATATTGAATTTTGGCTGGTGAGATGGAATACCCCCATGATGTTTTAAATACCACAAGGCCTTTTGAAAATCTTCAATTGATGGTTTATTTATTTGAGACATATATCTAAGAACAGATAAACACAAATGTCCGCAATTAACATCTTTGAAATTTTGAACACGGGCATTATTGTAATAAAGATTAGCTGAATTTAAATATTTTATTAAATTTTCAGGTGGAACACCTCCAAATGAATCAAACACAAATGCCTCATTTTTTAAATATTTAAGATAACAAATCCAGTGAGTGCCCTGATTTTTGTACTTATCCAAATTAACAATGCCACACTCTTTGTTGAGTGGTTGTTCTGGTAGAGAATCAGACATGTACACACCTCTAAAATTTTTGATGCCCAGTGGCTTGATTAAAGCTTCAATATCTTGGTTTGTAAGCGGCTCTTGTTTTTTTTAAACTTATTCATGGCTCTTTTCACACCTTTGCCCTGTTTCTCCATTGCCAGGTTATGGCGCTTCTGCTCATCTAATTCTGCCTTATTTTTCTTGGCATCTATTACTGTTTTTGCTATGGCAGCTGATCCCCCGGCCAAGCTCCCAACAGCCCCGAGAGCAGCTAAGATGGCAGGGATGGTAAATATAAATCCCCCCACATGTGATTTTTTTCTTGATTGCTGTAATTTTTTTAATTGGCGGGTACTAAGTAACAATTTCATACCATGGCCCTTGGCAATACAAGAATTTTTTTTCATGCGCTGCTTTTTGGTTAAAAGACTGTCAATAGTTTTAAGAGATTTAAGACCTGCATAAGGTATTTGATACATAACACCCTTGGCCTTCATTGTAGGTTTATTATATACATATTCACAACCCCCACCCCAATTTTTGTTTGGTGCTCATAGCTATGGTGGTTCCCAATGCTGCTATTTTTTCACTCAAAGATGCATCTTTGCTTACAAATCTGCCAAATGCAGCCTCTTCTAATTTCTTATCTGCAACATGTCTCTTGTCAAGATCAGAATGTGTGTTGTATGCAATATCATGGTCTCTACAAGCAGCATCTAGGGGATTAACACCAGGATCACCTCTGTTTAATCTATGGTCCAATTTTGTGCCTGGACCACAATACTGATAGCCTGGAATGTGTAGTTCAAATGGCAGCTTGTTTATAATGTCATTAACCAAGCCCCGGCCCTCAGAAATATTCCAAAATTTGGGGGGTAGAGTATTAATAATTTTTATGAGATATCCAATCCCCTTAGTGTCATTCACTATAAAATTAGACAATTTTGTGCTTATCATGTCCATAATTCCAACCTTTTCATTGTAAAAATTGTGGTTCCCAGCATTTTCCTCCCCAGCTATCACCAATAACCTATCTACAAGTTTCCTGACATCATCAACCCATACAAATTCTTTAGGCAGGGTGTTGTATTGTTTGATTCCACTGCCAGTCTTGATCTGTGACCATATGGGCTTGATTAAATTGTTGTATTTTGCCCCACTGCTCGACTTGACTCTTTTTTGTGTGGGATCATT
This sequence comes from Lepisma saccharinum, assembly GCF_977018435.1. Lineage (NCBI taxonomy): Eukaryota > Metazoa > Arthropoda > Insecta > Zygentoma > Lepismatidae > Lepisma > Lepisma saccharinum. The sequence goes on from NC_139242.1 coordinate 11,023,959, forward strand.
GTTCTGGTATAGAGCATCTGATTTTATTAATATTTCTTTGTAATCCTCATAATCTTGATCTGTATAGCTGCCAGGCCTTTTCCTAGTCATCAGTTCCCACAATCCAGGTGTTCCGGAGTACTTAACAAAAGCACCTTTTTCTCCAAGTCGAGATTCTGAATATACAATTATATCATCTCCCATAAATGTTACTCTGAAATTGCCAATTCTATGTATGATGCTGCCATCAAGCTCTGTGTCAGCATATACGCCAAAAACCTCATCTTTATTGTCTTTAGGTGTGGTTAAATATTTTTGAGCAAGAAGACCCAATTCAATAGGATCCTGACTAGCCTCAATTCTTCTAGGAGCAATAGGACTAGGTGTATGAATACTGGAAAGTGGGGTGAATGGATAATCTAATATGTTCCTTGCAGCTACAGGTACAAGCTCTGTGAGCAAATTTTGATTTTGCTCTGTAACAGTTTTGATATTCTTACCTAAATTATTAATAGCATCAATTACAGGCTGTTCTGTTTGTTTGTGTTTTTCATAAATTCCACGGTTCTCTGATTTCCATCCCTTAAATCTTTTTACAAGATAATCTCTTAATTTAAGATCATCAATGATTGGCCTTTTCATGGTTATTTATTTATGTTGCAATGTCTAGAAAATTGTTGATTTTATTTCTGTATTTGCCACTATTGGGTGTTCTTGTCATATCAATTGTGACAAACCCATAACTGTCCTGGTTCCAGCACTTGCTGCAAATCTTGGAAAAATCATTGTAGCTCAGGTCCCCACCTACATATTCATCATGTATGTGTTTGAGGTTGGTATGGTCTTGATGAAACACACATATAAAATTGCTGTTGTCTCGGATCAGTTGCTTGGGTATTTTTGAAAAAGTCTGTGCCAGGTAGAAGCAATCAATGTTTTTGTGCCGGCCCTGTGTAAAAAAATTTCTAACCTTGTTTTGATTATCCAATATAATGTCATCAAACACAACAACAGAATTATCGAGACATTCATGAAGTGGCTTAACATCTGGTTCAAAAGTGGCTATATCCAATCCATCATATAGCTTCATCAGCTGCTGATATTTTAATTGTTCCAAGCTCTTAGAGAAGATATACAAGTGCCTGTTTTTCCAGTCTAACCAGTTGGGTGCCAATAAAAAATTATCAACCATTAGTGTAGTTTTACCACAAGCAGATGGCCCAACAATAAGACACCTAATATTATCAGGTAAAAATTTGCCATTTCTCTTATTCTGTTGTTCAGGTTCTGGCAGCCTCTTTATAACATCCCAGGTGCTCATATTATTATTTTGTTTGCATCGATCCAGCTGTGATCTGGGAGTCCTAGCCATTTGACAAATAACCTGTTGCCTTTTCTGCGGATAATTTTTTCTATGAGATATGTGTCAGGCTGTTTAGTTTTGCTGAGCTCTTGTTCATAGAACCTGCCTTTGAGAATTTCTCCTCGGTGATCCTTTATTATATATGTGTTAAGGGTCCCGGGTTTAACCTGAACCACTGTAAATAATTCAGTGCTCCAGTTTCTTGTAAAGCCTCTCTTGAATAAGTGCTTATATTTGCTGATTCTTACTTGATCACCAATCTTGTATTTGGCCTTTCTTGTTGTTGGCTGGTATCTAGGATAATAAACAGTGCTGATCAATTTTTGCTCATCAGATGAAGTTACTTCAGAGGGTTTCATGTTGATTGTGGAATGGACCGAGTTGTTATATTTATGTAGAAGTTCTGGAAGAATATTAATCCATTTATAATTACCTTGGAGGGTAAATTGTTTATACATAAGATTTTTTAGGGTTCTGTTGAATCTCTCTACAATTGAGGCCTTGAGATCACTGTAACTCGAATAATGTTGTATTGCCTGGCTTTTAATAAATTGTTGGAACACAGAATTATAAAATTCTTGCCATTATCTGTTTGCAAATAGCGCGGTGATCTTCCACTCTGATTGATGATTGTTCTGATGGCATCTGTAACACATTTTCCAGTCTTGGATTTGAGTGGCACAGCCCAGGCAAATTTTGAAAATGTGTCTATTACAGTGAGTAGATACTTGTAGCCCTTGTTGATTTTGTCCAAGTTTTTCAACTGCCCACTTGCCATTTCAATCAAGTCGCTCTGCCATAAATCATCTATGCTTTTTGTGACTACTGGGAGTCTCTTAAAATTATGTCTGGCCTGTCTGTGTAATTCATCAACAATAATTTGTCTAGACATAATATGTAAACAAGAATATTGCAACTATGGGGTGTTCAGCAGCTGATACTGCAGGATTTTCTAAATATAATTTGTCCCCTATATGTATTTTAAATTCCAAAGAGCCATCATCTTCAACATAGGCTGTTTCTAATGTATTGGGATCTGTAAAATCCTCTAATTCTACACGGGTGATTTTTACTTTGTTATCAGCATTTGTTATTGATAAGGTGGGGTAGTGGTGTGCCTGTGGCTGAAGCCAATATTTGATCTTGATTGGTCTCAATGTGCCCCCAACAAAAAACTGGTAATAAAATTGTGCAGGGGACAGCATATATATTTTGCCACCTGGTGTAAATGGAGAATCATATTCTTTGTTGGGGATGCTGTACAATTCAAGAATTACTGAATGTTTAGGATTTTCAATTATGCCTGTTATTTCTTTTTCTGCTGTGAGCAATCTACTTGTTACAGATTCAAGGTGCTCATTGATGGTCCTAACAACATCATCATGGCCTGGCTTTATTTTTATGTCCACAACAAGTTTCTTGTATTGTTGCACAATTTCTTGTAGCTGGGTGGCAAAAACAGACAGAGCATTTGATTGATTGGATTCCATGGTCCCTAGCTGTTGCTTGATATTAGCTACAATTTGTTGCAAATTTTCAACAACTGCCAATTTTGAATTTTGAGCTGTAAGATCATGGACCTGTCTTCTGATATCCTCAAACAGGGCATGCAGTTCATTAATATGTTGATTTGTTGGTAGAGTGGCCACTGTCTGAGTGAGATGTTTGATCTCTGCCTGGATATTCTTGATATCTTCTGATTTCAATATGCGATTCACTGCCCTCTTAATATTTTTAAGTTCCTGTGATCTGGGCAGATTTGATACTGTATTTTGCAAAAATTCAAGTGCCAATTTCACATTGTTTAATTCAGAAGCATCAGCCACATTTTGCATGGCATTTTGGAGCAGGGCTATATCTGCCTGAGAGGGTGTGGATTGTTGTAAAATTTCAAGTTTTGTTTGGATATCATCTATCAAGTGATGAAAATGAGACAGTTCAGATTCAGTGTTGAGGTTTTCAAGCTTTGTGATTTGTTGCTGGACACTGACAAGGGTATCTACAATCCCAGGCAATCGGGATTCTAGTACATTTGCCAAATCACTTTGCACTGCTGCTATTGTACCTTCAAGATAGGGTTATGGAACTTTGAATTTTTCCAAAATCTTCATATGTTTCAAGTTGCAGCTTAATATTTGCAACACTCCGAGTTATTGCATTCAAAGCATCAGAAGATGGCAAATTGTTCATAAAATTTTCAAGTGTCTCAATTTTTTCTTTAACCTCGGCTATGGCATTGTTCAGAGGGTCCAGATTAGGTATTTGGAGTGACTGAATCTGTTCTTTTAGAGTGGAAATCACTAGTTCAAAATCTTCTTGTGATTTTATGCTTTTGACAATTGTTTGGAGCTGTGCCTGGACATTATTTATTTGCTCTTCTAATTGTTGTTTCAATTGCTCAGAGTTGTTAGCTTGGGTCTTAAATTTGGCTTGAAGAGCTGCTACAGCTTCTTCCAAACTTTGAAAATTATCTAATGTGGCCAGGTCAGTATATTTCTGAAGCAGCAATTTGAGTTCAGAATCAATTTTAAGAAGAGGGTCCATGCATTGTGATTGCAAATTTGTAATTTCTAATTGAAGACTGGCATTGAGTGTTGTTTGTAAAGCTTGTAAATCACTTCTTAATTTCTTGACTCTGACATCAAGCATCAGAATCTCATCACTGTGATCTTCATGTCTTGTATGGCCAAAAATATCATTAGGCATTTTGTTTAGTAGTTATTTATTATAGAGTATCTGATTCTTAATTCTATAAAAAAGGGTATAAGCTTGTCATAAGATCCAGGGACTTCAATATATAAGCAGTCACCAGCAGAAACAGTATATACAGTGCCAGGAGTTGTAATAAATTGCAATTGCCCACCTACAGGTAATTGGTAATGATTTAAATTATTGTTAAATATGTACAATATTTTGCCAGTTTCATCATCAATATCTGTAAGTATGCTGTTCAGATGAATAATTAACAAGCCACTCAGTTTAGGCAGCATATCAGAAGAGGGTTGTGGTGTTGGCAGGTCCATAATACCTTGTTTTTTGAACCCAAATAAGTTCATAGGCATGTTTATTTATTTCAAATCATGCTCTGTAATTGGGCATTGATCCCCATTTTTCAAATCACAATGACCCCATGGTAAAGTATGTATGCCACATGATAAAATACATCTCTTATCATCATGTGGGTCCAGAGCCACTTTTCTTACAATATTGCTAGTCAATAAGTGATCCACACTCTGAATTCTAGATTCTGATGTTTTGATTAAATTCTGGGATTTGAGGCAATTTTCATAATCTTCAAATTTAAGCTCTTTTTCAACAGTCACTCTGCCAATGCCCTTGGCTTTTTTGACAACAGCACTACATGTTTTAAAACTGTACATCTTGGCACTTAACCCAGCAAATGCCACAATAACATCACCAAGTGTCTCATCTTTTAACTTGCCAGGCACCTTTTTGTTGTGGGGTTGAATCCTTGTATGTTCACTGGTATCAAAATATTTAAACAATTCAGGCTGTGACATATCTTTATAAACATCTTCTGTTTTAATATCAAGAACAAGACTATCCGTATCCATGTACATCAATTTTATATTATCACCATAAAAAGGTTTCAACACATCATAATACAATATTAACATATGTAATTTGGCCAATTCCAATATTGCAGCCCCTACATAAATAGGTTTATCAAACTTAATTTTTGTTTTTTTCATGTTGAAAAGTGCCATATTTTCATCATAAATTCTTCTATAATTGAAATTAGGCTTTGCAACCAATTTTTTGCTCAGGCTGGGGTCAGTAATTATTTTAACATCGGTATGTTTTCTGACATTTTCAATTGTTTTGCCATATACAGAATTGACCATCAATTTAAACAAGGCCTTATCAAATTGGCTCTTTGCAGATGTTCGAAGCTCCGTGTTTGTATCAATATATGATTTCAACCATCTTGAGTGCCTGAGTCTCAAAACTTTGCCAACTTTGATCACTTGAACACCATGTTTCATCAGGAACTGGAGGTTTTTGTAATATATGACATAACCCTGTTTTGGCTCCAGTGTCATCATCAATTTCTTCTGTTTAGAGCCAGGTGAGCACTGAACCTCAGGAATTGGGGGCAGATCAGAAAATTTGTTGTGTAAATCATCTGGAATTGTCAGATCAACCTCTAAGAAGAGGCCATAATCACTGTCATCAAAGTCCTGAAGATCTTCAATATTGAAATCTTCAACCCATTCAAGCCCTGCATATGGCAGTTTTTGCATCATGGCATAACCATAGAGGCTATTTGCATCTACATACTGTATATAATTTGTTGGCCGTGCTGGATCATAATCAGGCATATATTTGTTATTTGCTCTGGCATATCTCTGAGAACATTGCACCATGCCTCCTCTTATATCTTGCTCCATAAACAGATACATATTTTGATCTGGGATCAAATCCAATTGCATTTTAGTGTTCAAAAACATTGAAGACCATGCTAGGCCCGGGGCACTGTAAAAATATATTGGGTCCAGTTTATAATTTTGCATAGAAGATTTTCTGAATGCCTGCAATATATCAGCTAAGAGGGTCACATCAAGTTTCAAATAAGCCATGTGATAATCACCAAATGTCTGGCATTTTAAATTGTTCCACATCAATTGGGCATGGTGATAATCTTCATCAGTGATTCCAGATCCTCTGATTTTGCTGTAAAACTCATGTTGTGGAGGCAGGGAACACTCATCAAATTTAGAAAAATCTGTAACATAATCATATGGATATACACCCTTCCGCCTAATTAATTTCAGGTCCTGATTTGGAAACAATGCACGTGTGATTTTGAATTGATCATCAGATAATCGAGTGGCCAGTGTAGCCAGGCTAGCAGATAAAATTCTGTAAGAATCAAGAAATCTTATGTGAATAGGAACACCATTAACTTTAATTATTTTGCTAATAGCTATATATTTCTCATCATTTTCAGCTAAAATATTTAAATTCTGCTTCTCAAACCCCTCGTACCTGATCAGATGATGGAAATCATAATTGGATGCTCCATGGCAAAATATGGGGACAAATTTTGGTCTCTTGATCTTAATATTACAGCTATTACACAGTGCCATTTTGAATTTACCATCTGTGTGAGAATGGTGATGCACCTTGATTTTTGTATCTGAAAATTCAGAATCACATACCGGGCATTTTTCTGCATTGTTGAAATCTTCAATCTGTTTCTCTGTTAAAGGCAACATGGGTTTTGATTTTAATAAAATATTAGATGCTATGTCACGGCACTCATTTTCTATTCTATGTGCAAATATTTTGATGGCATCTGGCCCCATGTATGAATCTTTTTTAGTAACAACACCATCCTGTACAACCACATAATAAAAGCTGGAAGGTTCATGTAGCTGGTATGGTGTAATTGAAGATTCTTCAGGATCTGGATTGCAGAATGCAAGGGGTTTGAGATTTGATTCAAAATCACAGATTATATATTTTGGGTGTTCCAACAAGGCTTCAAACTTTTTGAATTTGCAATTTTCACTTGGATTAGGCATCACCATATGAACAGGTTTATAGTTGCCACAGTATTTCAGATGCTCAATTAACTTGTTTTTGGCAATTTCTGCATTTTCTTCCCGAACCCTATTTACCATTTTTTGACCATCAAATACAGTTAAACATCTTCTGCACAACTTAAATATTCTATTAGATTTGTCTAGTTGTGTTCTCACTAAAGCTTCAAGATTATGTATCAGAGTGTAATGATATGTGCCATCCCCTTCAATTAAGAGCAAATCAATTGGAACAGCAGAATCATCATCAAATGTACTGATTCTGAGAGGTGCTATCAAACAATTGCCACGGCCAATAGAACAAATAAATACATTAATAGATAATTGTTTGCCATTGATATTCCTGGCTCTTTTTTCAAATTTATCAATATTCTGAACAGACATTGGATATTCTAAACCCTCCATTGCATCGTCAAAAAAGTGTTCATGTTGTTTGTAATAACTTATTCTCTGAGGATTCCTTGAAACTGGAAACAAAGCAGCTAAAATACACCACAAAAAGCATTTCTCATCATTATTTTCAATATTAACCACGGCTTGTTTGTTTTTAATATTGGCAGGTAATGGCAAATATGTAGATCCTTGTAATGGGCTGAATTCAGAAATATTAACATATAACTTGTGTGGAGAGCCGCATAGACTCCATCCAGACTTTTTTGCCGCAAATTCAGAGTGTTTGATATTCAATTGATCTATCAACCTGCTTATTATTTTGTCCGAATTTGCATTTGAATATACAGGTACAGTTTATGTTATGTGGGGCTGTGTAAATTTTGTGCCATTTGGTTTCTTATATTGTGTAAATAATTTGAGGGAGAGCTTATAAGAGCCATTTTGTGCATTAAGAATTGCCTGCAGATCAGGTTTTTTACTGTTCAAAAAATTATTAATGCCACATCTTGGCTCTGATACAAACCGATAATCTCTTAATTGGCCATTAAAACTGCTATGGATGGGTGCATAGCGTGGCTGCTTTGCTGGTCCAGCATTAACAGGTGCTTCATGCTTCCTTTTCAGACCAGATGTAGATGATTGCGGGGGCAATGTTGATGACTGTGCAGAGCAAGTACCTTTATGTTTATATGTGAAATATTCCATGCTATATTTTCTATTGCATTTGGGGCATATTTTTGTGGGAGTTCTGTATTTGTCTGGGTTACAATTCCTTTGGTGTCTGGCCCAATTAGAGCTAAATATATTTTTATTGCATTGATTACAATATTTTTGATTTGGCATTTTTATTATTAGTTTATTATATACAATTTCTTGGGATTCAAATCAAAATTATATGCTGGATAAAAATATCAGTTGGGTTCAGCACTGTGCTTTGTGTGTGTGTGTATGTGTGTGTGTGTGTGTTAATATTTTTGGCTTTGGTATTTATATAAAATTTCTTGGGATTCAAATATAAACTCTATGCTGGATAAAAATATCAGTTGGGTTCAGCACTGCAACAACACACCCTTTCTCTTCAACAGCTCTCACAATACTGGCTGATATGCAATGCAAAATCTCTTTATATACCCTAAGCACGGACCGCATTGAAAATATCTGAAACAATAAGCCAATCAGAATATAACACATCATCAAATTATGTCATAAGCAACCAATCAGAAAACAACACATCTGAAACAATAGGCCAATCAGAATAAAACACATAATCACATTATGTCATAAGCAACCAATCAGAAAACAACACGTATCTAATAATTTATTGGATAATAATTTGTTGCACAGCATAATGCAATATAAATAAACCAGAAATAGGCCACAACTTGGCCACAAGTGGACCGGAAGTAGGCAAACCGGAAGTGGACCGGAAGTGGACCGGAAGTGGACCGGAAGTAAACCGGAAGTGGACCGGAAGTGGACCGGAAGTAAATATGTGTGGGTGTGGGTAGGTGTGGGTGGGTGTGTATGTGGGTGGGTGATATACAAGTTGAGCCTGGTGCCCAATTGAACTTAAACCGGAAGTAAATATGTGTGGGTGTGGGTGTGGGTGGCCTAGTTTTAAGTGTGGCCAAAAAAAATATCAATTTTTGACAAGTTTATGGACAACAATCTCACAGAAGTGCCTTTTATAAGTGTAGGCAAATCAATCTGAGGGGGCTCTTCATTTCTCAGGAAATTCTCGAGGGCATTTTTACAAAAATCTTGGATTAGAGGGGGTGCTACACTTGAGCAAAAAGCTCATATGCTCATGTTGAGCTTGTTTTAAGTATGGGCAAATCTGCTTGAGGGGGGCTCTTCATTTATCGAGCTGGTAATATCATCAATACAACTACTACACAGATATAACAACTAGGCTAACGAATAAAAGGAATGGATCATAATAACAAGTAATTTGCTGTCTTACTGTCTTAAAAAAATAATAATTTTTAATAATGGTAATACGATTTCTCTACTCCATTGCCCCCCTCCATGCACACGCCATTGTCTATGATACGGATTCATGCAGTGCTAACCTGTCACTATTTTTTACGTGCACATGTCCTTTAAATATCCATTAAACGTAACAGTGTGCTCATATTACCCCTATCAGTGGGGGTAATATGGGTTCCGCTGATTTTTGTTTTTGAATTTCTTATTCCTTTACAAAAATGAGATTTTTACTCATGTGTACTACCAGATACAGTTCAGAGACTGATCTTTATTTAGCTATATGAAACTTTTTTTTTATTTCAATAAATCTCTTAATTATTAACAATTCCCCCCCCCCTTCCAATATCGCTAATGAATGGTATTCAGGATGAGATAATGCCGGCTGCTATGGGGGAGTTGTTCGTACATCGCACTACGTCGCCAGGGGTCTCGGATCGAATCTCGACCTGGGCATGGATGTTTGTGAGTGTCCATCCAATTTCATCTTAATATCTCTTATCTCGATCTACGCAAATTAGCCTAAAGTGGCACAAAAACAAAGTAAAACAAAGCAAATCAATCTATCAATCAATCAGAAGGGATAAAGGACACTGTTGTTTTCCAGCAAGATGGTGCACCACCTCATTTCTCCAGAATCGTTCGGGACTACCTAGCTGAAACCTTCTACGATAGGTGGATCGGTTGTGGGTCACATAGACTTTGGGGAACTCACTATCGAGACTTGACTCCTCTACACTTTTCTTGTCTCGGGTTTCATTAAATCTAAAGTGTACCAAGTAAAGATCAACACGATAGAGCAACTGACACAGCGAACAGCTGCAGCAACAGGGGAGATCACGCCTATGTTGGAGCGTGTGTTTTGGTCTACGCAAGAGAGTTGTGTGCTATGCCTACATTAACAGGGTAACCACATTAAAATTCACTCAGTTTGCATTCAATTCTAGAGCACTTTTCAGCAGTACTGTCAATTTTGTCAATAAAATGCATTTTGATTCAAATGTCAAGAGACTTTTGAATCACCCTGTGTATCAGGTACTAATTCATGCTAGTCAATCAATCATACTATTATGTAAGTAACATATGAGACACACATTAGACCGTGTGAAGTGAATTACCACTTACATAGTGATCAAGGAATTTTAAAGAGTATGGAACTAAAATGAAAATGTTGTAGATTACTTTTATAAAATTTATCACTGGCAAAATTGTATCTTTCAGAATAGAATGTTGCAGAAGACTCGTTATCTTAGCCATGAAGTTACATGAAATTACTCAACTTTAAGGCTAGTCTTGTGGCATCCAATGATACCTGAGACTTTCACAGCTTTTGCAGTATAAGGAATCTCAACCAAACGTTTGGAAATGAGCACGTTTCCTGTGAACGTAGATTTCGTGAAAGTCTTCAGGGGGTTCTTCGGTAGTCTTTGCTAAGTGCAGGCAAATGGAAAAGCCTGATATCTTGGAGCAACCTCGTGGAACAAAAAAAGTTCAGAAACGCTCTGTTGAAGAGACAATGGTACCAGGAGTGACGTCGATGAGGTGAAGTGAAATACGGAAGGCGATGCCCTGCGTTACAACAACGGAAGTGCTGCATTATTCAGCTCAGAGCCCCCCCCCCCCCCCCCCCCGTCATCTGCAGTTCTAACGCGCCGTTGAGTTGTGTTAACCGGCTTCCTCGAAAGGAGCTTGGTAATGCGCAACTCTTGTCATTTTCGCCGACATCCGCGTTTCTGGATTTCCACCTGTTTCGCCAGCGTCAGCATTCAGACGCACTTGAACTGTTGCCAGGGCAAACCCTTCGGTTTCTGTTACTGTTTTTCCACGCAAAGAATGCATTTCTCTTCAAAGAGCCTCAGTCCCCTCACGATATGGTTTCTTTTAGATGATTTAAATTTATCAGTGAGCACATACGTAACATGAATTCCTTATATAATATAGTGCCAAATCATTTAATCGCAGCAACTGTTTACAATTATCTGGCATTGAAATGCATTACAGCAGCCTATACATATAACGCATATCTGTTTTTCTTATAAGGAAATATAAGCCAATTCTAAAGTATGAGTGCAAATCCATATCTGGTTCCAGGCGGTGTGTGTGGTGCGCCAAACTGAGTTTGGGTTTGAGTTTTTGTTTTGAGTCAACTTTATGCAGTAAGACTATCGGGACTGGAAATACAGCAAGTTTAAAGTGAGATCTGAACCACCATGTGTCTCAATCGGGTTTTGAACCCGCGGCCCTTTGATTAAACTCTGTCCGGGGTACCTTTGGAGCAGGCGAAAGATTAAAAGTCTCTCCGCAAGTAGTGACGCGAAACTGCTCAACCAATGAACATGTCAGAAGGAACGGGATTGCGTGGAGTGGAGCGACTGCAGTTACCAGCCATCCCAGCAGCGTGTACTGCTTCGCTCGGCCTGCTCGATTTCCGATCCCCTTCTCGGCACTGAAGGCCGCACATAATGGAAGAGAAGTGCAGAAAGCGAGTTGGAGGAGCAAAGCAGTACGCGCTTCTGCAAATGGCTGCTTGCTGCACTCGCTTCCCCCCCTCGCACGTTCATTGGTTGAGCCCTCTCGGGTCAAACTGTGAACATGAATACATGTGCCTGAAACTAGTAAAAAAAATAGTAAAATGAGTAATTATAAGGTTCTCTTAGTTATGTGCTACTCTTGCTGTATTTATACACACTTATGAATGTATAATCAGATCCTAAGATTCATTCGGTTCATCTGAGCGAGCTGCACTCTAGAGAACTCAGGTTTCCTCAAAGAAACGCAGTGGATTCATTGGAAACATAACACGTATAGCAATGAAACCAGAACGGAAGCAATATCGTCCTCCTCTCGGGCGCGCCCCTGGATTGATGGAATCAAAGTCGCTCTGGAGAATCGTGGCACCTAAACGAGGTAAGGGCAATCGTAGTGTGGTACTCATCGTAGGTGTTTCATCCGCAGTTAAGATCGAAAACGTGTGCAGCAATACTTCTCATCTCCTTTATGCAGCTTTCATAAGATTGAGTCTAATACAGTCAAGGACACTTCTGAGTTACAACTGAAAGTCGATATGGTAGTTACAATCAAGAAGTGTCCGTGATTGTACAAGAGTTAATGCATTCTTACAATTTTCTGCACACGAGAGCGGATAAACCACAAAGCATGTGTCATTTTAGACGATATGAGGGAAACACAACCTCAATTCGTTTTCGTATGTAAATGCTAGAAAGTAGCTCCCGATTTTGACTACGGGCAAATCGGTGGTGACTTTGTCTCCAAAATACAAAGTATATGCTTGTATCATTAATGAAACAATTTTTCACCCATCTGCAGGAGAACATATCGATTCTTAGATCCAGGGAAGTTAAGATGGTGACAAAAGAATAGAAGCTTTCCTAGATATTTCATTTTTGTTTTGTTTATCTTCTTTCATCAATCACGATGATGTACGAAGTTTTAGAAGAAATCAATGTTTACGTTCTATTTTTTATCCACTCTGTGTCCTTCTTCCGCACCTGGGCTGTGATGATTTCCCCGCCCCTCCATTTGTGTGTTTCTGAAGGGGAAATTGGAGTCCCTGGCAGGGCGGGGGAGGCGACGCCCACCGCACTCCAGCGGAGAGCGATGATCGATACGCTTTCAACAAAATGGTCTTAGCCGTTGAACCGAAAAGAAAAACACCCGTATCTCGAAGAGCAAGTTCTTGGAGTGGGGGATAATCTCCGGTTCAAGACACTCCATTAAATCCCCAAGTCTTAAGGTGACGTCGGATAATACAGTCTTAATCCATTTTCTATAAGAATATTTGTCATCTTCCTAAAACGATGACACTCATGTTAATGACAACGGGATCTATCAGTTTCTTCTTTTATTGAAATTATATTTAATCTTGTACTGGGTGTCCCAGTTAAAATTAGCCCGACTCAAATACATTTGTCTATGAGGGAAATGACGGCTACATTGCACCAGTAAAATGGAATACTCCATTGTAACGTGAACCGTGGTAGGTACTCAAGGTCATCAGTACACAATCAGGCACTGCCTTCGCACAATCGTGACAAGTACTACTTTTAACTGGGACACCCTGTATTTAGCATTCTGTAATGAACATAGTTCAATTTTGTAAAACTGCTTATATTTCTTTATCATCACAACGAAAATATATGCAGATAAGTAGCTTATCAATACGATAAGCTCGGTCAGTGTTTAGTATTCTGAATTCATTCGCATGTATTAAGTCAATCACTCAAGAAAACCAGTAATACTTGAAAATACCTTGAATAAAGGCTTTAAGACTAAATAACAACATAGAAAACATTTCATTTTCACAAATCTTTATTATTTGCACTAAAATACATTACACATTATTAGTTTTATTATTGTACCAACATATAAGTCTTTGAACATTTCTGAAAGCGCAACCTTGTTCAGCTGGGAGAGAAGTATCAGAATGATACTTGCACAATCCTCCTTGAAACATATACAAATTCTTAAGGGATGGACAGTTTGCAGTTTGTAAATCAACAATTTTATCAATATTAAAGAAGTCTTTGATAATTTAGGATTTTCCTTTGCAGAAAAATGTACCATTTTGACAGTTCAAGTTCCTAACAGCCCTACGGACATAGTACATTTCACATCCACGCGGAATATCATACGTCAATGCATGGAGATTGTCTTTAATCCAGAGAGATTCTTTGTTCTCTTTGAAATATTCGGGAACACTCACAAGCGCATAATACACAGTGTCCAAATTTGTAGAACTCACACAAATCTCACGCTATATAAATTTACTGTTATAAATACATTGTACATCAATAATGTATTCCACCATTTTCGCTGTCATTGGTCAGTCTCTTTATTCTACTCTCACAAAAATCCTGTGCTACCATAAGTAAGCTCTGCCGAGCGTATAGGATATATATGAGTCTTCACTAGTTCAATATCGTTTGAAACTTCACATAACACACTATAAAAAGCTTTGTATTCCGTCTGTACCTCGGCCGTCAAAGCATCAGCAACATACTCATGGTGAGTAAAGAAAAAGTAAAAAATATGTTTTGTGTTTTCCAAGTCCTGCAAATTATACTGGATTCTCTCGCACATCCACTTAACACATCGTTGGTATTCATTCAAACAGCGTTCTCCTTGGCAAGTACAATAGCGTTCCGAGAGTAAAACTTCATCTTTAAAGCATACACAGTCACACTCGTAGAAATAGATAACAACACAATAGTGAGCTAGTTGGTTGCCTTGACTGGAATAACATCCGCAGCATATAATATACTTGTCAGGTGTATACCTCCTCAAAGTCTCTAAAACACAATCCTTATGGATAAAATCGGAAAAACATGGACATGATGCAATCATGTTACTCATGCTCTTGTCGGTTACTTCGTTGACGCCATTTTCAGTAACAGATCCTTCCAATCACAGGTACACAAATAAGAGCACCTGAAAAACAGAAACATATTTGTAGTTCTTGTTCAAATTACGCACATTCATTTTTGTATTTACTTTTTCTTCGTTTCATTATTTAGATTTATATTTTATTTTTTAAAACAAAACATTGAAGTAATTATCTTTCGAGGTACTAACCGCAGTGTGGTTAGCTTTGTTTGTGGAGCTTTTAGACGCCATGTTTCACTAATGGTTCCTTCCACTCACACATAGACAAATAGAAGCACCTGTAAAAATAGAAAATAGATGTAGTACTTGTTACCATTACCCCTATTCATTTTTGTTCGCATTGACTTTATTTTCGTTTCATCATTTGGATTTATTTATTTATTTATTTAAAAACACACTACATATATGTAACAATTCACTTACCTTAACTATAGCTTCTCTTGAGTTCCTTGTCTGAAACTCTGAGACAATGATCACAACTTGTATTCTCTGACACAATGCTTCACAAATATTTCTCAAAGTACCTTCTTCTCGATTTTAGGATCTTTTTTATACTTCCTAGCAAAACCGACGCTTTCTCTGATTGGTTGAAAGGTTGAAATAAAACCGACGCGTTTTCTGATTGGTTGATTTATCAACCGACGCATTTTCTGATTGGTTAAAATATTCTTAACATTAGTTCATCCAAAAATCTAATAGTTATCATCCAATAGCATTAACATATACACCCTTGAAATACTTTGAAATATTATATGCAACCTTAAAACTTTGTAATATCCTAATATAGAAATACAGAACCAAAAATGGCATAGTGTAAATCTGAAAACCGTAAACAATAAAATAACTTTTAGTTAAAAATACTTTTTTATTTACTTCTTAGAAAAGATTTAAATATAAAAAATAATTCTAAGTTAAAAATTACTAAATATAAAATACAAAACACAATAAATAAGAAAATAGAACAAAAACTTCTAAAATAAAAAGTAAAACTTGAGAAAACACACTTTGTGTGTCCAAAATATAATAACAATTCTTGCCTAAATTGTTAAATTGGTAATATTAATAGTAAAAATTAGGAAAAACTTGTAAAATAAGAGGGTAAAATCTTGACAAGACACACTTTGTGTGTTGAAAATATAATAAAAAACACGTCAAAATCGTGTTTTTTGAGTAAAAATAGGTATAAACGTGTAAAAGAATAGGAAATAACTTGACAAGATACACATTGTGGGTCCAAAATGTAATAAGAAACTCCTTCTTGAAGAGACTAAATCGTTTTACTTTGATAAAAGAACCATATACTTAGAGAATAATCCGGTAAAACTTGGAAAAAGGACTTTTTATTTCCAAAATATAATAAAAACTCTTGCTAGAATCGTTTAAATTGTGTTATTTGAGTAAAAATACATACAAACTTGTAAAATATTTGACATAAATTCAACGTTTTGTAAAATAAACTCAATAATATATTAAAAAGCACGCAGTAACATAAAGTTACTAGCTAAATCAATAATCAAAGAGTCCGAGGTTCGATACCTGTGATATAGGAAAATAGTGAAAACTTTAGGCCCCGTCCCAGATAGCTTTACCTTCTTCCTAGTACAGATAAAACCTTTACGCTTCGTTCCTCTTGTTCAGGGTAAAAGTTTCGCTCCAATGTAATTGGATACCATAAAATCCTTTTTTCTTGTATTCTCAGTAACCTTGGGCTACTTTGATAGAAACATGTTCTAACATGCAAGCGTTCTACCCTAATCCCGATGTTACAGCATCCCATGCCTTGGGGGCAAGCCTGACCGCAATATTAATTGGCGGCGGAAAGCGAGGCACAGTTTCAAAGATTTGACCTTGACCACGCATTCCCAGACATCCTTTGTTGTCTGGTTCAGTCTCTTCTTTGTGCTACGCTGTTGCATACCTTTCCCATATTCTTGCATTCTAGTTAACCTTGAGAAAACGGGATCTGAAAATCTACAGAAGCGTTTTCTAATTGGTTAGTCGGGTTATTTCTGTGTTCTGTCGTTCTGACGTCATTTGACGTTGACCGCAAATTCTCCAAATTCCTTTGTCCAAATCGTTTTTTACCCTCAGCGCGGAGTTCATCGTCTTCTGTCTAGCTTCTCGGATGAACTTCTTTCATACCATATAACATTATTTCTTAGTACACTATAATTATTATCATTACATATCGTGGGTTCGAAACTTTAATTTAATTATTCTCGCGTGCATACTTAATCATTACACAAATAAAATAAGTCATCTGCTGTGTCTCGCTTGCTCGTAGACAGTGATGAGCAAATTACTTCTCCACAAATTAAGCGCACCGCTTTCACCGTTGACAGCAAGACCTCAACTCATGTCATATAAAAATGCACAAGAGAAACGGATAGTTTATATAACAGATGAATTGTAATTGGCGATATCAAGCTTCGCATACGATTGGCAACAATTAACGTGGAACTTATAACTATGCCATTTACAAGTAACATCATTCCCCACTCCTAAAGTGAACAACCAATTGGATAACGTTATATTATTGAAAGCGAGGGAGAATTACTGTGCTTTAATGTTACAATATTAAACTAGGTAAAAATAACGCCACTGATTTCATAAAATAATTTATGTTTACCCTTGCACACAAAATGTTTAATTAAACGTTTAGCTTTGGGATTTTTAACGGACCAAATTAGTTGAACCTTGTCTATTGTTGAGAAATTTTGATATAAGGAAGAAATCTATGTAATATGAGCTTAGACAACTTTTGCGTTAATGATACAATAATCATAACCATTTATGATAATTATTAGCCCATATAACCTGAATTAGATGTTGGAAAAATACGGTAATAATGTAATAACATAAGCTAAAACGTAAATATATTCATAATTTATGAAAAATAATTAAGTATAAATAATAAAATGCACATTATTGACTTTAAGACATAGGAATAATATATATTCCAATATACAGGGTGGCCCACGGGATATAGCACATTATAATTTGGCAATCGTGCTAAGACATGGGCACCCTCGAAATCTACTTCGGGTAATCTTACTAACAATGGTATGCCATTCATGACAGGATGGAACGTTGGCCAGTCCAGATCCGCATTCAGGGTCCCGGGTTCGATACCCGTTGGAGGCACATAGTGGTTCGGATTCCACTATAAACTGTAGGTCCAGTCTCGATTAGCCTTACTGTGCACAAAGTGAACTTAAAACATCAACTCAAACTAAAACCAAAGATCCGCATTGAGGCAGTGGAGGAGTTCGTACGTGTGTGGAGCGTCGCAACTGTCCAACGCGCTATGTGCCGTGGAAGAGACCGCCATTTCCCTGTTCAGACAGAAGGATAATTTCCCGGTGGATAAACCAATTAATCAATCTGGTTTGGTAATCGATGTGTAGTCTGCAGGGCCTGAAAGGACAGTTCGAACGCCAGAGAATATCGAACGTGCACGTGTAGCTCTGCAACTAAGCCCAAAGCGATCAGTTCGTCGTCATTCCAGAACATTACAAATCTCCCACACATCCCTCCAGAGGATTGTTAAACAAGATTTAAAGTTTCATCCTTACAAAGTACAAATGGCTAAACAATTACGGCCGGTAGATAAGGTGAGCAGACGTAGATTCTGCACAACCTTTTTGGAGAGAATCAACCATGATGATGTAATACTGCCCCATCTTATGGTGTCTGATGAGGCAAATTTTCATCTTAACGGTTTTGTGAATAACAAAACTTCCGCTTTTACTATGACACTAACCCACAACTGAGTCATGAACGGTCCCAGGGTAGCCCAAAGGTCAACGTATGTGCTATTGGAATGTCCAGTAGAATCATTTGACCATATATTTTTTAAAACAACGGGCGTACAGTGAGTGTTAATGCTGTTCGATATGCGGACATGATTAACAATTTATTCATTCCAAACTGCAGGGACAAGGTCTTCGAGACACGACATGGTTTCAGCAAGATGGTGCTACGCCCCACACGGCCCGTATTTTCATCACTAAACTGAGGCGCCACTTTTCACATCGCTTAATCTCACGATTTGTTGATATTGAATAGCCTGCGAGATCACCCGATCTCTCCGCCCCTGATATTTTTTCTTTGGGTCTACCTATAGAACAAAGCGTTTTCACGTCGTCTCCATAATATTGATAAGTTGAAAGCCACAATCCAGGAAGAGATTGCTGTCATCCCTCCTGAAATGATTCAGAATGTCATGAGAAGCTTTCACGAACGTCTTCAGCAATGCATCGATGCAGATCGAGGCCATTTGGCTGATGTTATTTTCAAAAGTTAGTGTTTGTCATATAAGTTTCAAAGTGTGATTATAAGTAATGGCAGTATGTGTTCAACTGATATGTATGTCTGTTGATGTAAATATATGCTACACATATTTATAACAGTTTTATATTGTACTATATCCCGTTGGCCATCCTGTATGAGTGACATTTGGCTAATATGACTAATTGCTTGATCGTACCTAGAGGTTAACAGCGACTTAAGACGAAAGAGAAAAACTGACAAGTAAGAGACCAGAGTGAGATTGTGGCATTTAATGCACTTCATTCGCCCGGAGAGACATGTTAGAACCTGAGACCAACCTTGCACAAGTCACTCACCTTCATGACGGCCTGTACTCGTTCATTTGTCAAAATCCGAAGAGAAAGAATGTAAATATTATACATTTACTTGTTGATTTTTCTACATATTTACAGGCGAACACGAGGTTATTAAAAAATGGCACCATCGATGATGCAGTTATAATCAAGATGTCTCAGTGCGATCCCCAGAAAAGGCATTTACACAGTGGTTAAGATGGCACTTTAAACTGCATGTGAAGTACCAATTAGCTTATCTGAGCATGAGAGTGGGTTTAAAATGAATTTTGACAAACGAGACGTGGAAAGAAGAACACAAAGGTTAAGAATGAAGCAGGAGTCATTTAACATCTTCTTGTGAAGTATTTCGACTTTCTTACTCCAACCAACCTCTGTTGCGACTTCGTGCTGTTGGGCGGATGAAGTGGAAGAAGCGAGAGACGTGGAGAGTTCTATGCTCTAGACAAGCTTTTTTTAAAAAAAAAAAAAAAAAAAAAAAAAATCATTGTGAACCTGAATGTGACGATGGCACCTCACGAACACCTGTTTTTGACGTATTTGACTGACAGCTACACCTTTCACAGCAGATGGGACGTCGTGGAAAAAGGCGAGCGCCGACAGTAACGTCACGTGACGTCACTTGCTGATAGCATCCTTGGAAGGACGATGTGTTGATGTGAGGATGTAGAAAAGTCAAACTTGTATTCTATGCATTCTACGAGGGCTGAAAAAATATGAATTATAATTTGTACCGAGTTCAACAATGCATCGCGGTGTGCGGTAAATGTTGTTATAGGGAGGAATTATCATTTGCCCCGCTTGCTACTTCCTCACAAGAGGATGTAACACTCACACGCCTGCCGCACTAATACCTACCTCTTTCGACGAGTACTTTCTACCTTACAGTGGACGCTAGGCGTAGCAGAGCAGAGTAACTCAAGGTGAACGCAAAATACAGAGTGGATGAGAAGTAAGAAGTTATTGAAAATTTGCTGTAGTTTTTGTAATATTTAAGCAATCTCAATGAAACTTTCTGTACATATACATTATGGAATTGGATTACTTATGTGCCTGCTTAGAATTCTATGTAGGCACCGGCGGTATCCACTAGCTTCCTCCAAAAACGAGATGGAATCTATGGTCTTCTGTAGAATTAAAAAAAATATCGAATCCGTTCCTTAATTGTTCCACTGTGCGGGGTTTCTTGTACACTTCCTCCTTTGCACAGCCTCACAGGAAAAAGTCGTCAAAGGGCTTGCGGTCTGGCCTTCTGGGAGGCCCAGAAGCCTCGTCGTCCCAGCCAACGTCCCGGAAAAATGTAATACAACCAGGCCCGTAAGGTAAGTTCAAAGTGTTCTGGTGCACCGTCTTGCATGAAAACAAGCTCACCAATGTTTCCCCAGCTAAATACGATGGGTTAAACATACCCTTCAACAATGTCAGATAGCGTTCACCATTCATGGTATCATTCAGAAAAAATGGACACACGACCCTATCGCCTATCATATTGTGATATTCGTATGCACACATGTAATCCTATTCCATATTATATATATACAGAGTGTTTCATTCAGATTGCTTAAATATTACAATAGTATTTTTTTCATATTACTCGGTACTCCTCACGCACTGGACGTTTGCAGCAAGATTTACCCAGTGTGTAAGGTTGGCACTTGTCAGAGTCATGTTACTATATTATGCTAAGAGTTCGGGACCTTATTTTCTTTATGGCATAATTTTTCAACATACTTTACTTGAGTCGTTTCTCAGGTGTGTTCTGGTAATTAAATCAAGAAGACTAAGGTATCTTACCATCAGGTTTTGCAAGAAGCTTTAATCTCTTCTTTCCTCTCCCATTCGTGTCACTCTAATAATATCTGGACATGAATTCATATTATGCAGTTCTAAAATGTGTAACATTCTCCACTCACCTGTGTCCTCATCATTTTTAGATGCGAGTACTTTTCTAAGGATCTTATTTTAAAATACGTTTGCCTATATCGATGCTCCTACCTAGACAGGTATCCTAGTCTTTGGAACGAAGAGCCGCTATTTAAGCTAAGCAAAAATTCTCAAGATTGGTGGAATTCCGTTATTATCTTGGATTAGCACTTCTCGAGAGCACATTTACATCATGTATATTTGTTGACTATTAATTAGCCGCTGGACCTCTCGCGCGCCTGTATTCTCATCACGTTGGTGCATTTTCAAGCGTGCGCTATTCAAATTTGCCGCGAAGTACAAAGAAAGTCCTAACTAAAGATCTAATTGCCTTAAACAGATGAAATTAGTTCTGTTTTCTTTCTTAAAGACAGGGATTTTAGCGAGGTAAGATTGATACATTGTGCCTCCAAATAATTAGTGGTAAACGAAGAAGAAGAAGAAAGTTGATTTAGTTTTTAAATTTGGCACGCACCTGTCCCCCTCAGTAGATCAAAGTGAATGAAAAATGTAGCATGTAGCAGTACTACATTCCTACAACCATGCAAAGTTTCGTCGAAATCAGACTGACACTTCTTGAGTACAAAAAATAATAACATTACATAAAGCTGCAGTGAGAGTTTTGTCAGATGGCGCTTGATAGTAATAGTATCAATGCATGTATTGTTTGTAATTTCAGTATGTCATACCTTGATATGTATACTAAAAAAAAGGTAAAGTGCTCCCCTGTGCATAGCACCACGCCATGAAGGCGTATAGGGGGTGTGAGGGTACCGCCCCACACTTTCTTGATCCGGTCGTGAGTCGGGGAGATGTGATCAGCATCACGCCCCTGACCGCCTTTACCCCCCAGGGTTTCCCCCAGGTACCCATGTTATTCGACGCTGGGTGGGCGTATGTATACTAAAGATAAAAGAGACAGAACTCAAATATCGAGTGTAGTTTTTAAGAAATTGCACATTAATTGCTGCCGCGCGCAATCCGGTGTTAAAGGATTCACATTTTGCAGTCGAAATTTGGACCGTCAGGCGGCTAAAGGCTTCGAATACTTACAAATGCATTGCACTTTCAATTATTTCATAGTTTGAGCTTGCAATTGGAATGGTTTTCGAACATGTATTCTACGTACAACAAGAATTTCGCACTAATTGAACGAGGAATGAATGATCTACATTATCCACGAAAGGGGAGACTTGATGAGCTGGTTGCGAACTCTTGAAGCAAGATTTATGTTAGGAAGAATTGATTTAGTACAGAGCTCATTCAATTTGTAACTATGTTAATTCCATAATTATCCCCACAAGAGTCAAAGCTGAAGCAGACTAAGCTCTTAGAATTAGAAACGGTGAAGATGTATGGGTTACAAATTATTCTGCATCTACCACTAGACTATCATATTAACCGCAATACGGATTGCTGAGGGGCATATATACACAACATATTGGGAACAATTCAGTCGTTATAAGGTCTTGGATGCTAACGTCATGTATATTTTGCTTCCGTAAACAAAATTTTAGGGTTTCAATACATTATAGTATTCAGAAATTTTCAGCGGAAATTACAGGTTCGACCAGGACTCAAACCCGGGTCTCTGGCATACCGTGCCATTGCCATACCACTTTTTTTTTTTATTAGAAAGGAATACCCCTAAGAGGTAGTATCCCCCCTTTTTCACTTCTTCTCAATTTTTCATTTCTCGGTTTTTCTCAATATTCAGTTTTTCTCATTTTCTACAAACACAAATACCCATGCCTTACCCAGGACTCTAACCCGGAACACCTGGCGTCGTAGCGTGCTGTGCTAGCCACTCCGCCACGGAGGTCGACACCACTTAGCTACCGAGCCGGCCTGGCCTCGCCTCATTTTTCGCTATCGCTGTTTTGCTACAGCACAATTATATTGAATACAGTTTCCTATTTTGACTGTTAGTGCCTATTTCGATTATTAATGACTACAGTTGCATAAAGTGTTTTGAAATGAAGAAAATCATGGTTTAAAAGACAGATAGTGTTCTTTGGTGTCAATCTGTTGAGCTTTCTCCAAATGCAAATTAAAAGTGTAAGGAATAGTACTATCTTCCCCTCGATTGCTATAACTTATAATAAATGCTCAATTTGCACAAAATAAGTGTGATTTCGACTTTCGATGCCCACAGTATGCGGCAACTAGGAAAAGGTTCATTCATCCTTTTACTCCTACTCTTTCTACACCCATATGTCGATTTGTGCTTCCCTGTTTATCATTGGTTAAGACTGTCAGGAGCAAGATAAGAATAGTTTCTTAATTGCAGTGCAAAAAAAAAATCTTCTCTCGGACGGGGAGGGGCACTGACCCAATATATTAATCGAATTAATTTTATAGGTGTCTCAGATAGACGATAACCCAATGGCGATTACGTTACGTTAGTTGAATGTTTTATTTTAGTCTTAATTCCTCCGGGTTAATTGTGAAGGTTTCACTCAAACGCAACATTGTTTTTGATTTCTTTTGATCTGTTACTTAGCCCCAATTTTCTTCCACTTCTAGCTAATGGGTCGAATGAGGATAAGTGTTGATATGACGAAATTGAAGAGACACTCACAAAGAACACCCGGAACTCCTGACGTCATAGAGCATTGTGCTAACCACTTCACCATGAGGCTTGCTGCAACATTTGAGTTAGAGTAAATAATGCTTTTTTTCTTGAAGAGGGTGTAGAGTATTTTAAGACAGCTAAGAAAAACTGTGGTAAATATTCTAGTAAATCTCTCGAAAATATTGCTAAAGACAGCATTTCAATGAAAATGAGACGACAATTTATGGCATATTTTGCTGGTTTATTGTCTTATACAGGACGTTTTAAAATGTTTAGTGTTATAGGTTAAGTTTAAAACCTCTCAGTAATAATGTTCTAAAGTAAATTTTAGGAATTTATAGTACTGCGTCTAAATTACAAGATGCAAGATCCCAAAAAATTCCTCCCATGTGAATTCCACGGTGTCATGAAGGCACATAAGACGTGTGAGTTAGAGCTCTACACATTCTCGATCGCGCTCTTGTTGTATATTATGTGAGCCACTCTCCATTTGTTTGTGCTGGATCAATGGAGTAGTTCAATGATTACTGAATTTTCAAGCGGTCGGTCAATTTTTAATGAAGCTGTGGTCAGGCGGCAGCAGCGTCAACAACTGATACATTCATTGTTACATTACGGTATACAATTTACTTAATTACACATTTGGCAGGCCTCAAATTTATACCTGCTACACTTGTGAGAAACATAATCTGAACAGTATTCCTCGTGATACCCTAAAACTGGCAGTTGTAGCCAAACTGTTAATACAAACGCAAGAACAGAAGTTTCACTCTACTTTACGCATATCAAGTGAAGAAGAAAAAAAATCTTACGTTGTAACGCTAATAATTGATTTCATGATTGTGCTGTTTTACGACAATTTTACGCCAATAAAATAAAAGGTTACAGAAATCGATAATTTAACCTGCCACATTTTCTTCATGGCAGTGGGACCAGGCTCACCATTGTTATCATCACAATTTTCTTACCAACTGGAAAAGTCTCATCAAAAGAGCAAAGGTGATGAAAGTGCAAACGTATATTTCTCGCGAATACCAGGACTCCTACTCAGAAATATTTTCTTAGCTAACAGAAGAAGACTGTGAATTACGTAGAAGACAATGAAAATATTTGAATAACAAGTGAGTAGTGCAATGTGTTTCATTCAATTAAGAATCAACAAAAAAAAATTAAGTTATATTTTACAAAATTATAACCTCTCTAATCTATTTGGTTCACATAATATTTAATATCTTTCAAAACTAAGGCATTCTCATTATGAAATAATTGCAGAATGTGTGCTTTAATATCTCCCGATATATACATGAATAGTGTTATTGAGATCTTAATTTTTTACATCACAAATAGATCTTTAAATGGTATTTGTCAAAAAACCTACGTAATACAATGATACATTTAAAAATGACTTAATGTTTGTATAATATCAGTTGTCTTCAACTTTCCCACAACTTAATTCACTACGACATAAGCTCCTTGTGGAAAATACGATTCAACCGATAGGACATATATTGTGCTGAATATACTTGTAGCTTTACTTTGCAACTGCGAAAACTTAGGCTTCCTCATATTCTATACTACGTTATATTTATTTCTTATTATTTAATCTTTCTCTGAATCCGGTATCTTTCCCGAAATGCGAACCATTCCAGACGTTTTTCCTCTAGCCAAACGAACTCTACTCTACGCAGTGACAACTTTCACCCTATCAGCATTTCCCGGATCTTTCTAAAACATTGGAATACGTTGCTCATCACCTAATCAGTGGTCAAATAAACGAATTCCTGGTTTCTTTCCAATATGGTTTTAGAATTAATCACACTACGATTCATGAAACAGACAAACGAAGAATCGTTGACATGTGACGGAATTAATTTGTTGGACTATACGAATGTAAGGGAGACCAGGGCGAAATGATCCATATGAGGCACATTAAACTATGTTTCGCATAAACATCGAAACAAATGAACACCATTACACATATATTTTGGTGCATATCTTAACTATTATTTACAATTGTCTTGTAATTTTAAATCGAATATGTAAGGCACAGTAATGGCAAACATAAAATGATCCAGATGTTAATTTTGCCCCGGGTGTACACGGCAATACGATCCCGTTTCTATGGTATGATACAACAATGTAAAATGCCTTGACAAAACTAGAAAACTTAAACGCTACTTTAGAAATGAAAAATAAACAAGTACAAGTACTTTAAACAATCAAAAATAATGTTTTCTGGTTCTGTCTGAAGGGAAACAGACTGATTGATTGATTGAGTTGGTGCTTTAAGTCCACTTAATGCACAGTAAAGCTAATTGGGACTGGACCTACAGTTTAAAGTGGGATCCAGGAAACAGACTGATATTAGGTTTGTCGTCGTTTTCAAGGATCAGGAAAAAATATGAATTCCGAGCCCTAGTTATTATATTTTATATATTATTTTAGTGGTTTACTTACATTTCTAATAATCAAAATATGAAAAGAGACGCATGCATTAAAATGTAATTTCAAAATGTATAACTCATTTAAAATACACGAAAACATTCAAAGAAATTAGAATTGATTGATCTTCTGGTTTTCTTAACTCAACGCCCTTCGAAAATGACAGAATACACTGTCTAGCAATGTTCCAAAACGCAATGTCGAACCTCTTACCATAATTACAAGATCATTTTACAGCTTAATTAAATAATGGACTTGAGAGAGACATCGGAGTTTTACTATCTAAAGACGACGGTAGTGATATTGCGAGTATTACATAGAAATGTAATTAAAACAATAAAAAAGTATATAATATGTATAATAACTAGAACGAATTTTAACCTTCCCAAAAATATACCTGTTTTGATACGGATCGTTTGAGATATGCATTTTAGGACATGAAATCAAGTAAAATGAACAAAACTTTGTTGCACCTTTTCGTGCGATTAGCACATTTATTCCATATTTTCCCCCTCTTTCATGCTTCAGCACCTTTTTCCATCCTTTTCATTCATGTTTTGTTAAAGAATTGGACAGAAAAATAAATTATTTTCACTCTTCTTAAGCAGCTACATAAAATGCTATAGTCTCATTATGTAGAGAAGAACGAGATTTATAAAATGGTATAATATAATCACTGCAGCCCCAATAGTTCCCAACATAATGTAGCAAAACCCGCGAGAGAAAACACAAACTTCAACAAACCTATTCGGCAGAACCACAGTTCTCTATGCGATCCGCACGCATTATATACAGAAGGCGCAGAAAAAGAGAGCATTGAATAAAGGCATTTTATCAGCACCATTTCCTGCACCTTTATCAGAACATTTTCAGAACCTATTTTTTTTTCCTTTCCCCACCATAATTTTTCACCTTAAAATCCTTTCCCTAGTAATAACTGACTAGAAAGGAAATAACTGGCTCAGACGTTGTGAGATTTCAGAGGCCGAACATTGCAGGGTTATGGATTCGATTTGTTGGCAGGACACAGGGCCTTCAGGATACGGCTACAGAAGTCTTTAAATAACCAAAATACAAGAAAAACTGAAATTTCGAGGGCAGAGAAGCTCTGTACAAATTACATACGAATTCTCAGGGCCTCCCCTATGGCGCAGTGGTAGCGTCGTCGCCTTGTAATCAAAGGGTCTCGGGTTTCTACCCTGTGGAGGCCATAATGGTTCGGGTTCCCCTTTAGATTCTAGGTCCAGTCCCGATGAGCCTTTCTGTGCATAAAGTTGACACGTTATTTTAGTCAAAAGAACATGATTTAACTAGCCCCCACACAAAATGATTGCATGAAGACTCGCAGCATGCACGTGCTGCCTCTCAGGGTATAAACAATATCTCTGTCTGTTCGTTGGTCAAATAATATCAAAGTCAACTTTTCACAAAGAAAATGAAGTATATTTTACTTCTTAGCAAAATACATTCTTATGTGCGTAAATCCATTGCAGTCAAAGAAATAACAGCTTCTTACAATTCAGCTTGACCACTCTTTAAAACTCCAAAGCCCAAACCAAAGAGAAAACGCAGTCATAATTGCCATGACAACGGCTCTTACAAGATATTTACATGAAGGTGACATCATTAGCGATAGGTTGAAATTTTGACTACACACAGAAATCAAGTATTATTGACTAAAAAATAAAAATAAACATTTGTACAACGAGAAAGGTAATTAGGAAAGTAGTCAAAGTGTACTTGAAAGTAAAACTCAAAAAATCTAAAATTGTAAATCCTTTACCAGGTAACTGTAGACCAGGCGAACGAGAACAAGTCTCTGCGCATGTGATGACACGAGATGGCTCCACCAATGAACAGTGAGAGAAGCGGGATTGCGTAATGTACGACTGGAGTTACCCGCTTTCCCTCCTTCGCTCTGCAGCGTTGCAAACTTTTGAAAACGATAATACCATACGCACATTGCAAACGGGCCGTATTTTTGTCTCGAGATCCGTAAGCTGCTTTAAGAATTTCTTAGGAAAATATTAGGGATAAAACAGAAAGTGTAAATTTTGACAAACCGTACATTATCGTATGGTCTACGTCCGGGCCGTACATCCGTGTATGTACGATCAGCACCGTACGGTTGGCAACGCTGCGCTTTCACCACTCGATTTCCCTCCTCCTCTTCTGTCGCTATGCGTTGCCCTGCTCCACAGTTATCTGGGACAGGGTATACGAATCCTCGTTCCCTAACTTCGATACGAGCAGAAGGGATAAAGTAGCTCTCCGTCTGTCCGATGTCAATATTCAGAGCCACAAGCAGTTCCGGAAGAGTTTCCCAGATGGCAGCAGGCTCCAGTCGTCGAGTAACGCTTCTGCGGTCGATCGATGAACTACATCCCCACGAAGTGGATAATAATCGCCGTCGTATTCCCCTCCCGTCCTAAGCCCGAGGCTGGAATGAATTTCCACGTTCTTTCCAATTAAATTGCTAATAGTTCATTGTTCTTCGTTGCCAATCGAACATGTCAAAGCATTTCACTGTTCTGAATTCCAGTTCGCGGTCACGAGAGCCTGAAGGTTGGTTGCAGTTAATAGCGACGGGTGGCGATAATCACGATAATCAGTGGCGAAGCGTGCTGTCTCGGGAAGGGTAGGCACAGGGCGGAGCAGGGTTTGGGGGGAGGGGAAGATGAGATTTTTTTTAACAGTAGTATGTTAAAATATAGCCCCTATAAAATAAAAGATAACATATTGCCTGAATCTCGTGTACTTAAGTCGGGATAGTGATTGTAAAGGATAATGTAGTGATTAACGCTCTCGCCTTATAATCAAGAAGTAGAAGGTTCGATTCCTCCTGGAGGCATTGGTTCAGATTCTACTTTAATCTAGTCTCGATTAGATATGTGAGAATAAAGGCGCTTCTGTCTCGAAGGTCAGAAAAAAGTGACAATGAGACTCGATGTTCTGACCACGCGTCACCCAATGAAAAAGCCGTTCTGTCAGGCCCTAGCCATCTTACATTTCTTAGATTAAAGCTGCTCGTAAAAATTATTTGCTACTTTGTTACCCTGCCCCCGTGTCAGGGCAACAGTATTTTTTTTCCTTATTGAAATATTTATTAATATTTTAATTAATTAGGTAATTACGTGTATAAAATTATGTATATGTGATAAGTGTACCTCAATTTATTATGCATTTTTAGGTTCGTACTATTCCATGTATAAATACCATGTAGCTCTCTGTTCTTTCTTGGTGTTTCGAACGTTCAGAAGAAAGGCGGGCAGTTTAGCTGTTAAAGATTAAAAATTTTGAAAGAAGGGCGGTTGGCAACAGACGCCAACCAAACATATATAAACTCCCAGATGAGAGTAGGGGAGGTCGGCTGTTGGAACTGAGACTTGGAAGGGAGAGGCTGTTTTTGCTTCGGTTAGCTAGGACCGGAGGACAGGTCTCCCGAAACGGATGCTGTAAGAGATTGGATTGCCGGGCAAGCTAGTGCCTTGGTGTCCAGTTTACAGGTAAAAAAGGTAGTTTGTACTGGATGTTATTTTGAAGTAATTACGGTGCGCCGGGCAGCCTAGTGCCTTGTCACCGTGGAGGTTGAGAAATGTACACGTCGGGCGGCCTAGCGCCTGTTAAGACGTTTCTTGGAGTAACGCGAGTCTACCTTGTGACAAGCGTACTCCAGATGTAATTCATGAAATGTAAAGCATCCAGGTACAAACAATAGAGATTCCAACATCAAAATTACAGTTTTGGCCCGATAAATAATTAGAGAACGAACGTTCGGAAACGACATGTATATACTATAAATTTTACGTTAATTAAACTATAGAAATTATCCAAAATTTCCGTTTTTAATTTCACAAAAGCTGGACAAGGTAATTTATCCCCTATCGTAATAAAGGTTTCGCAAAGGTTATCCGTTGTCTCTTGTAGTTAATTATATAATTATGTTGACTTGTAGCAACCCACGTGCATTGTCGTACAAATACCCCTAGACAAATCAGAGCCGAGTACGAAGTGCACCGAACCTCGAGTGCGGAGGTAAAGTGTGGGGGGCCAGGCGAGTAACATATTTATTTGGGGGCCTGTCCGGGATTGAACTTAGTTATTTGAGGTCTTGTCGCAGGATATTGAACGAGATTTTTGCTTTGAAAGTTAAGGAGAGAAACGGACGAGGATCGAACCGATGATCTTGCGAAACAGAAAAGGGGAAGTTACAAGAATGTCGCTTGGTAACTCGAGCAGATCCAGCCCGACCGCGTCAGAACTTTCTGTTGTTGAGGAACAGAGGTGCGTTCCAAGAGTGACAATGGAGGAAATTCGTTTGCCGCTTCCGACATTTGAGGGAAATGTAGGGAAGGAAGATGCTTTTTCGTATCTGGATAGGATTCAAGATTACGCGAGAACGCTGAAAATTGCTGAAGATGATCTTCTGAAGCAGTTTATTCCTCTTTCGTTGAGAAATGAAGCGAGGGAGTGGTTTTTGTTCACGGAACCGTTCGGTGATTTTTCACAATTCAGGCATTCTTGCAGGCTTTTCATGGATTGGATTATCAGAGAGAAGCAGAGTTATTTTTGTCGCAAAGGTTTCAACTTGCTAACGAGGGATTGGCGGAATACGCTCGCAAAGTTGACAGGCATTTTAGTAGGATAAAGAATTCGGCTTCTGCACAGGAGAGAATTGACTTTGTGAAATCGCACTGCAATCCGGTATTTAGGGATTATTTGTACAACAAGACATTCACTTCTATGAGAGAATTGAGCGAGTACGCCCTAGAACTACAAACGGAGTTTTTGGAAAGGCAGAGATTCAAGTCTTTCGTTTCTGAAGACGAAATTCGTAACTTGGCGCAGAGAAAGTCAGTTAATCAGGAATGCGAAGAGGAGAGGGGGAGAAAGAAATCTGATATTTTCTTGGACCCTGTGAGTATTGGTTTTGACCGCCCGAAAGTCGAGCGCTTGAGGGCTGAACATGTGGTTTCACGCCCTCCACCCTCGCGGCTTGCGGTGAGGGATGAAAACAAACAGAACCGCTTTTCGAAGGAAGATTGCCAGATAAATAAATTATGCTACACTTGTGGACAGAAAGGTTGCAGAGCTTCAAATCACCGTAGGGAAATCAAGATTAATGAACGTGGGAAGGAAGAAACAAAAAACTCGTAGAGTCGCCACGAATTTGTCAAGTTCGTGGCGTGGAAACTGCAAATTTTACGCGGAAGGAAAATTTTTCACCTCACAATGTAAATGTAAAAGAGATAAGGGAACCTATCGTTTTATGCAACGTGGCTAATGTAGAAGTACACGCATGTATTGATACGGCGTCGTCCAATAACTTTGTGTCTTTGGAGGTCTTCGAGAAGATGAAGACAAATGGAGTAAAATTGAAGGTTTCTAACACTAGAGTAATACTTGCGGAAGGAAATGTGGAATCTTTGGGGAGTACTTACGTGAATATTAAGTTTCACGGACACAAGGCTCGGGATCAGATATTTGTATTATCTAATGCTAATCATGAAATGTTAATGGGAAGGACATTAATGGCCAAGCTGGGACTTATACCCATGATTCATCGTAACGGGTGGGCAATTGAGCCTGATCTTTCGAAAATCGTGCCTTTTGATTCGCCGCCGACACGTGACAGCGTTGATGCTGTTGGTTCAAGGGGACTGGGTTCGACCACGGATGGAGTCGAAGGAGTCCGAGAGAACGTTTCTGCTTGCGGAGCGGAGACACGTAGCAGCGACATCAAAGGGAAGGGGGTTGACGAAGAGAGAAGGATTGCCATGCTGATGGAGGGTACCGATATCTCAGAGGAAAACAAGCCGAAATTGATTGCCATACTGAGAAGGCATATTGATGTTTTTCAAGATAAACCGGGATTAGCAAAGGATTACGAGGTTCGTTTGGATGTGAATAACGAGAAGCCGTTCCGAGCGAAACCTAGGCCACTTTCTGAGCAAAAGAGGAAATTAATGAATCAGGCTATTGAGCAGA
Organism: Lepisma saccharinum; assembly: GCF_977018435.1. Lineage (NCBI taxonomy): Eukaryota > Metazoa > Arthropoda > Insecta > Zygentoma > Lepismatidae > Lepisma > Lepisma saccharinum. The sequence continues at coordinate 11,056,203 of NC_139242.1, forward strand.
TGCTTGAAGATGGGATCATTGAAAGGGGTGATACAGATTACCTTTCACCGCCTATCCTTCATGTGAAGAGAGATAACACATGTAAAGTGATCATCGACAGCAAAGGCTTGAATAAGAGATTGGAGGCTAGACGTAGCGAAATACCTGATATTAGGTCGACAATATGTAAGCTTTCTGGGGGAACTATATTTACAGTTCTGGATATTCCGTTTGCATTTGCAAATATGCAGATTTCTGAAGATACTAGAAAATATGCAGGTTTCTTGACAGAAATGGGAACGTTTAGATACAAAAGGTTATTTTATGGCTGTCGTAGTGGACCTTTTCACCTTGCGGAACTGATGCAGAAGACGCTAGGAGAGCATTATCAAACTGATGCAATATGTTATTATGATGACGTAGTGATTGCAAACGCTACCGAGGAAGAACAACTGAGAGTGTTGGATTCTGTTCTGGGAAAGATGAAAGACAAAGGACTGACGATTAGTTATCGAAAGTCGCGTCTGTTCAGAAAGAAAATTGATTTTCTTGGGTTTACAATTTCAGAAAATACCATATCTTGTGCAGAAAGTAAGAGGAAACAAGTAGAGCAATTGCAGCGCCCGAGAAATATCAAGCAAGTTAGGAGACTAGTAGGTTTCTTAAATTTTCTGTCAGATTTCATAAAGGACCAAGCAAAGATATCCAAACCGATCACGGACTTGTTACAAGGAAATAGGAAATTTTCTTGGGGAAAAGAACAAGAAGAGAGTTTGCAGAAGTTGAAGGATGCAATTGTAAATAGTCCTGATCTCAAGATTCCTGACGTTTTGAAACCGTTTCACTTGTTTGTAGACTGCTCTGACATAGCGCTTGGCTATATCGTCGCTCAGGAGGACGATAAAACCAGAAAATTGCAGACTGTTGCATTTGGGAGTAAGAAGCTGTCTGAAACTCAGCGTTCTTATTCTGTGACAGCGAAAGAGTTATTTGCGTTGACCATGGGTCTGGAGAAATTTGAATATTACTTTCTGCAAGCACCGGAAGTGATAGCTTACACTGACCATTCTGCACTCGTGGACATCTTGAAATCTTCTCACATTCCGAGCCACATAAACAGAATGATAAACAGGGTGACCAGGTTTCCAGTTACAGTAAAATACATTGCCGGTAGAAATAACACAGCGGTTGACTACTTGTCGAGGATCGAAGCGGGATTCTCTGAGAGGGAGAATTACATTGGATCTTCGGATGCAGAAGAGAATTATCCGATAGAGGACATCAAGCCTGAAGGATATTTCAGATTAGAGATGACTGATGGAGCGATAATGGAACACCATGAGATTCCTAAAGTCGAAGGCAAAGTGTGTCAGAAATTCGACCGGAAGCAGAAAAGGAAAACGGAAGCGATGTTTACAGATGCAGCTGGCAACACTGTAAATGGAAGACAGACGGACGGACAGACAGAAACTTCGCCGCCCGTAGATCTTAACGATAAAGGTATGTGGAAAGGAGAGCAACAGAGTGATCCTTATTTATCGAAATTTATTGGATGTTTAAATGGAGAAGAAGTTGAAATAAAGGATGCTCGAGAGAAGAGAAAATTTGACTTTTATCTCCAACACTCCTGTCTCGACGATGATGGACTGCTTTACCGTTTCGTTGACGAAAACACTGGACTTTATCCACCGTTTAGCTCCAGATTGAAGCTGTGGGTACCAGAGAAGTTGAAGAATGAAGTACTTAAATCTTCGCATGATGATTTATTATCTGCGCACTTAGGACATGGAAAGACATTGTTTAAGGTCCTAGAGAATTATACTTGGGACGGAGTAGTCAAAGATGTCAGTAACTATTGCAAAAGTTGTATCACTTGTCTTCCGTATAATCCTGACAACAGCAGAAAGATGGGATTTATGAACTCGAGAAAATCTACTGCGCCTGGATACAAAGTGTTTCTGGACATTTTTGGACCACTGCCTACAAGTACGAAGGGGAGATACAAGTACTGTTTAGTCATTCAAGATGAGTTCTCAAGGCACATTAGTTTGACACCGCTTAGAACTACAACGGCGAGGACGATCTCGCAAGCATTCTTGAAGTACTGTTTTCAATCAGGTTTCCCGAAATACGTTGTCAGTGACAACCAGAGTGTATTTCGAAGCAAACTGTATTCACAAACGTTGCGTTCTGTGAATTGCAAGCCTGTCTATATTACGCCATATAGACCGAAGGGAAATAAATCAGAAGCAGCTATTAAGATAATCAAGCAAGCACTTGGAAAGTTCTGCAAGGAACACTCGTCGTGGGCTGAAAACTTGGACGCGATAAGTTTTGCCATTAATAATGCAACCAATTCGATGACTGGATTGAAGCCGTCATTCTTGTTCTTTGGACGTGATTTGTACACACCGCATGACACTCGGAAAATGGAGCTTCAGAGGGAAGATGGAACCGGGGAGAACGTCACGGCGGAGAGACAGATGGATTACGTCGTACAGTTAAAGGAAAGAATGGGCGCGGCTTTCGAATTTGCAAGAGAAAAAGAAGAAAAGACGAGGCAAAAGGCGTCAAAGGCCTACAATAAAGGCAGAAGAAGGGTTAATCTTTGTGTAGGAGATCGAGTACTGCTTCAAGAGCATAAGATTTCGTCTGCTTTTAATAAGCAAACTGCATGCTTTTTTCCGAAATTCAAAGGGATCTACAGAATTCTGAATTTCACTACTCCAAATAATGTTGTTTTGGAAAAGGAAGGTGAGGGGAAGAGAGTTCTGGCTAACGTTGACCAGCTGAAGGTCATTCCGAAAAGAAATTTAAGAAGTGTGAGGGAAAGCACTCGTCCCTAAATTCTACCCTGAGAATCCATCTCAAGGGGAGGGGGTAGAAGGACTGTGAAAAATGATGGAAAGGAAGCCGAGTGACCGACTTCTTGTTTGTACAGTAGTAATTAAGTTCCTGATTTATTGTCGCTACACATTTGAGTTCTGGTAAATTTATTTCATGTGAATATAAGATTTAAATTACGGACTGTAGGATTTTGTTATGTAAACCTTTTTACCTATAAAAATAGATGAATATTCTGCACACGAGGACATGAGATTTTCATCGCTAAGAGAATGCTGAGGACGGCAGTTCGATGCTGGAAAAGGAAGGGAAAGTTTCCTTATAGATGAAAAATGGGAAAGCCATTTTAAAATCGGGTCGTGTGTTCGAACGATAGAACTTTTCAAGCACTTGAAGCTGAAATTCGACAGGAGTCGAACCGAGTACCGCGGATCTCCCAGACGCAAGGACTAAGGGACTAAGGAGCCGGTGGTTCTTCGGAAGGACCGAGAAGAGGCTGAGTCGACCCTAGAGCGGGAGCCGGGCATGTTCTTTGGAAGGTGGAGGAGCTGAATCCGTCTGCACCTGGGAGCAGTCCAGATGACCAGATGACCGAGATGTTCAGGAAATTCCAGGATTCCGGAGGAAGAAACCGTGTGGAAATAGGATATTTAGTGAAGTGAAAACAAGACTCTTCTTTTCAGAGAGACGGTTGTGTGGCGTGTAGTGAAAATAACGTTATCAGTGAACTTTTTCTTTTTCAGATACAGTGCTGAACTTTTCTCAGTAACTTTGAAAGACAATTCACATAGACTGAAATTTAAATTTCAGATTGAATTGTAACGCTGGGGAGGGGGAATCTGTTACCCTGCCCCCGTGTCAGGGCAACAGTATTTTTTTTCCTTATTGAAATATTTATTAATATTTTAATTAATTAGGTAATTACGTGTATAAAATTATGTATATGTGATAAGTGTACCTCAATTTATTATGCATTTTTAGGTTCGTACTATTCCATGTATAAATACCATGTAGCTCTCTGTTCTTTCTTGGTGTTTCGAACGTTCAGAAGAAAGGCGGGCAGTTTAGCTGTTAAAGATTAAAAATTTTGAAAGAAGGGCGGTTGGCAACAGACGCCAACCAAACATATATAAACTCCCAGATGAGAGTAGGGGAGGTCGGCTGTTGGAACTGAGACTTGGAAGGGAGAGGCTGTTTTTGCTTCGGTTAGCTAGGACCGGAGGACAGGTCTCCCGAAACGGATGCTGTAAGAGATTGGATTGCCGGGCAAGCTAGTGCCTTGGTGTCCAGTTTACAGGTAAAAAAGGTAGTTTGTACTGGATGTTATTTTGAAGTAATTACGGTGCGCCGGGCAGCCTAGTGCCTTGTCACCGTGGAGGTTGAGAAATGTACACGTCGGGCGGCCTAGCGCCTGTTAAGACGTTTCTTGGAGTAACGCGAGTCTACCTTGTGACAAGCGTACTCCAGATGTAATTCATGAAATGTAAAGCATCCAGGTACAAACAATAGAGATTCCAACATCAAAATTACAGTTTTGGCCCGATAAATAATTAGAGAACGAACGTTCGGAAACGACATGTATATACTATAAATTTTACGTTAATTAAACTATAGAAATTATCCAAAATTTCCGTTTTTAATTTCACAAAAGCTGGACAAGGTAATTTATCCCCTATCGTAATAAAGGTTTCGCAAAGGTTATCCGTTGTCTCTTGTAGTTAATTATATAATTATGTTGACTTGTAGCAACCCACGTGCATTGTCGTACAAAGAAAGATACCCCTAGACAAATCTGAGCCGAGTACGAAGTGCACCGAACCTCGAGTGCGGAGGTAAAGTGTGGGGGGCCAGGCGAGTAACAACTTCAATAACAGTATTGTAAATGTTTCTCGCATTACAGAAATGGTTGGTTCACTTGATCGTCACTTAGCGTTTATTTCTTTTTAATGCTGACCTCCGCGGCAGATTGGTTATAACAGCGTGCTACGACAAGGGCCTTGGGTTCGAATTCCCACCTGGGCATAGGTGTTCTTCGTGAGTGTCCCTTCGCCAATGTCATTATATTATCGCTCATTCTCATCTTCCAAATTAGCCAAAAATGGCAGAAAGCCAAGTAAAATAAACTAAATCTATCAATCAATTATTTCTTTTTAACTTTTTTATGCATATAATTCTTCTTCAACAGGCGGCTTTTTTAAAAAATATATATAATATGATTTAGAAAATGATGAAATGCTAAATCTGAACACGGACTGTGTAACACACCGACCAGAAAATTTCAGTAACATGGATTTTCTCTATACGTTTGCATTGTACGTACTTTGCCCCATTTTAAAAGTAGCGCGTTTTCAGTTATGTCACTAATCATGAAAGGTAATTTCGTCTCAATATCCCTTTCCTCAAAGAAATAAAATACTTTCCCTCTCTGAATCGAGATTGGTGTGGGGCACATCCAGCAGCTAACACTTCGCGAAAAGCGGTTCCTCAAAAGAGCTGAAAGCACCAAACTTAACACTGGTAACCAACTTGCATGCATTATTTGCAGTTAGAATTCTAATAATGCCTACTTTGATAGGTTAGGAGGCCAGGCTTAGAGGTGTTAGCAACACATTTTCGCTACATGTTAGCAGCTGGGTGTGCTCCGCTCCCGGCACAGCTCTGAATCTTCCATGGAAACACTGCTTCAACAAGCTCTGTACGTCCACTGCCTGCTTCGTCACGCGCTCGTACACGATCGGCACTCTTCGGAAGTCAGGGAGAAAGGGTGAGAGAGATTGATTGATTGATTGATTTAGTTTATTTTACTTCGCGTTTTGTGCCTCTTGGCTAATTTGCGAAGATGGGGATGAGTGATGAAATGATGAAATTGATGAATGGACATTCACAAACAACCAAGCCCGACCGGGATTCGAACCCGGGACCCTTGAGGTGAGAGAGAGAAAAGAGGCCGGCCTCTCAGGTTACATTACAGGCGAACGTACCCCTGAAATTATGCTTTCCCGCACGAATCTCTTAGGTTGTTATGGGACCAGCTGAGGCACTCTCAGACGGGCCTCGCTGAATGCTCAGATGCGGTTCCAGGCAGGGTTGCAAACTTGCGGTAATTATCGGAAGACCAAGAATTTCAGTTTTCTTTTATTAAGCGTCGTTTAATGAAATTTATAAGTAATAAAATAATCCGTTATAGACAAATATATTAGGATAGGCCAGGCCTCCGGGCCTCATAGGACGCTTCGCCACTGACGATAATCACTTGAAAATATTTCAGATGTCATGCAGACCGGTTAAAGATGATATCACCAGTGGGGTCCCTCTGTTGTTTTTTATTTTGCAGTATTTCTTTCTCCATCTCTCTCTCTTCTTCTCGTTCTCTGTAGAGAGGGAAGAGAAGAGAAAAGAGGGGAGATGGAGGAGAGAGAGAGAGAGAGAAAATAATAAATATTTTCCAGTACTTCATATAACAAGAGTTAAGTGATATCCATATAATGGAGTTCTGAGAGAAATTCAAGAGGTACTTTTAACTTCTGTGTCTTACTATAGATCTTGACTATAAACAAACCACACATACTACATAATAAAGGTGTACGCACCGGTGTGGTTTGGGATCAAGAAGGAACCATCGATAACTGACGGAGCCCGCCACCTCTAGAATTTGATCCACTTGTCCCGATTTCTCCCACACCACTTGAGAGATCTGATTCATAGGGTCATTCAACAAAACGCATTCTTCGTCCATCCTGAAAATCTCCTGCTGGCTTTAATAAGGGGCCAAAACCCAGAAATAAGAAGTCTTGGTTGACAAAGAATTAAGAAAGCAAGAGGATTGAAAAAAGGCAAAATAATTCGCACTTTTGTTTTACCAACCATCAATTTTAATGCAGACCAATACTATGACATGGTTGATTGGGCTTCGTGCTCCCTCCACGAGCCTCCGTTGACCAATAATATTAAAAATGAAGAAGCAGATGACTACATTAAAAACAAAAAATAGCGGAAATTCAAGACTTCCCCTGCCACACACAAGGAGTGAAAATCATCACAGAGGCTGCTTCTTCCGTTTTAGGCGCCAGCGCAAGTGATGGCTACATCAAAGCGAAATTCGAATCTAGAGAACATATGCCGACATTTCGAACAAAAAGTGACTATAAACTTCAAGGAGAAAACTAGAAGAAAATCTTGGCCTGCCCCTTAGTAAAATTATGTTTGCCAACATCATTTGGGTGGGTGGAGTTCGCAGTCCAGCCACCTCCTCGTGGTGAGCTCTGGGTTATTTTCAAAGCATAATAAGCTATGAAAATAAGCGAAGCGCTGGACAGTAATTGAGGAACTGTTAGCAATTAGAAAGTCAAAATATTTTATTTAGTCTTTTATATCGGAAAACTTTCGAATAAAACACAGTCGAAACCAATTGGAAACCATCAATAGAAAAAATGGAATTTTTAGCCTCAAATTGACAATTTTTGACCAAAAGTATACGTAAACAGCATAGGAAACCACCCCTAAGGCACGAATGTAACATATTTGCCATAAACAAAACAATAAATGACCATAATGCAGAAAATAAGACATGAAATAGCCTAATAATGACATTTTTGTGAAATTGTTGTGCGTGTTGCATAACCAAATCACTATCAAAACTTCAAGGTCGATGCGCGCCACCTAAACAACCTCCAAAAAATCTGAAAAAATCAGACGTGTTTTTGGTCACAAATGGCCACTTTTCCGCACTAGCCACCTTAACATTTCGAAAAAAAGTTTTTTTCGATACACCCTATTGCCTTAGGTAGAACAATGCCTCTGTTGGAATCTTTGGTGTGGGCAGTGCCTGTTGTAAGTCGTAGGTGATTACACAATAGTCACAATCATCGCTAAAACAAGCCTGTGTGAAATCTCTCAACAGGGAGTACGTATGCTTTAAAATTATGTAGCCTGACATTCAGAGGAATATTATCTAAAGGAGAAGCAGAAAACTCATCACAAGTTTTACAAGTGTCTGTATGTGGTAACTTAAAGCTTATATTAAACTCTGTATTGAAGACTTTAGTATACATTTCATATTTCACAGGTAACACTCCTGAATCTTGGCACTGTTTTTCATAGAGAGGGTGCATTTCAGCTACAGATTTCACACTTATAATATACACTTTATCTGTATTGTCTTTCCGTGAATAATGACTTTTGTATTTTGGAAACTTTTTAATATGGTTACGAACAGTATCCAATGGCCGCGGTGGCTCAGTCTAACGTTGGCGCCCACCCAGCGTCGAATAACATGGGTACCTGGGGGAAACCCTGGGGGGTAAAGGCGGTCAGGGGCGTGGTGCTGATCACATCACCCCCACTCACGACCGGATCAAGAAAGTGTGGGGCGTTACCCCCACACCCCCTATACGCCTTCATGGCGTGGTGCTATGCACAGGGGAGCACTTTACTTTACCTTTTTTACAGTATCCAATGAGGCTTCACTCATTTTGTGCTTAACATTGCCATGTTTTCCGCGTCTATCTGTATGCGGCATGCCAAGATGTGTTGTATGAAGTTCATCAGTACTTTCATCACTATATACATCTTCACCAACATCACGTACTTGTCTGTCTCCTCTAGCTGTTGCCACCCTTTTCCTTGAAACTGCAAACATATCATAAAACGCTTTTAAACATACTCTAACCTTTGTACAAGTAACTGTTGTCACATGGTAAGCAAATGAGTTCTTTCTTCTGACCACTCCAACGTCATTGCGTTTTTTGGCACAGCCCCGACTGCACACCATACGCTCAATAAGACAATTGAGATACGCATTTTGAATGTTGTACTCCTGCAGCTTGTAAACCTCGCAACATAATATGCTTTTGCAATTTTCGTCTAACACTGAAAAGCTGCACCAGTTGAGGTTAGATCCGTCTGATTTGTTTTTACAGTCACATCCAGGTCCTTGTTGCTTAGCTGCTATTTTCGTACCGGTTTTATCACTCACGTATTCATTTACACTGTTTCTTTTTCTCTTTACAACTACTCTCTTCCATTTGTCTCGGTTACGAATGCGTCTTTACAACCAATTTCAACAACATCTGATACAAATGGATCCATGCTTCTGCGGAATATTTTAAAGCAGGATTACCAGAACTAACATTCATATAAACAAAAGAATGACGTAAAATGTTTATTGCAATGTGGAGACAAAATAAAAAAATCACGTATAATACGCATAAGAGAAGATAGATATAATGGAAACAATTACATTTCGTATCAATATTCGTTTACCTGATAACTGATAAACCTATATGTAACTTTCCTAATTTGGTACCTCTGCCACTCCTATTGCAGACACCATCAGTAAGTGGCATAGCTTCTTCTCTCACTCAAAATGCAGATGAGGACGTATTCAAGAACTCAGAAAATCTGCTGCAGAACAAGCGAAAGCTGTGCCACATGGTTGTAGTTCACATGATAGATGACATATGGCAGGAGAAGACTGAAAATGGCAAAAATTAAAATTTTCAAGATTTGTGGCATAGCTCCCTCTCTCACTAGACCCCTCACTTGTTGCATTGATCAAATTGTCGACATGAAACATTCAGAAACATTTTGAAATGTATTAGATCGATGCACAAAATGCTATTTGGCTGAGTACAGAGCAAGAAAAAATCTTCCACGTTAAGATATTTGATTTTACCTGTGATTATATCACTAAAATGATGAATGTAATTTTAAAATGTATAAGAATTATCGAAGTTTTCTCCACTTCTCGATTCGTTGAAATGGAGATTTTGTAATGCAATATTTCCCTTCCCCCATCGCTAATACCAAACTGAATCATTCCGTTTCAAATGGCGTGGACAATGAACACAATGGGATATGTCTAAAACTTACGAAAATTTTCTGCCGTTGGAGGGGTTTGAACCTACGACCATCAGTTTGAAAATTCCTCAACGGTAACCACTACCCTACAAGCTTTCGCTCCTGAAAGCAGATAGAATGTGAAATGTAGATCAAACTTTGCTCCTAAATGTAATGTAATGTGCAAAGAATACTTGTTTGTAACAAGGAATACGAAGATAGTACGAATTGGCGAGAACATTAAATGGAAAATTGCACAAGATGAAAACTTTTCAGTCGATATTTGTGGAGGTATCCTTGCATTGAACTCGAGTGGGAAAATGGGTAAAATTAGTATGTCCTGAATTGCCACAAATATAACTAGTTATTTCATTATATTTGTCAATGTCTTTGAAGCAGTACACAATTATTGTTAATGCACCATAATTCACGATCTTATACATGAAAATATCCCTTTGAACGTGTGCCAATTCATTTTTTATATATATAAATTCCAGCTGCAGAACAATGTAACCACTTTCCTCTGCTATTACAAATAATGTCACCATGCTCTTCATTAATAAGAAGGTAATTAAAAAATCAGAATACCTCGTAAGGAGAATCGAACCTGGGACCACTAGCAGCACAATCAACAACTCTAAACACTACACCGCGCTCTTTCCTTCAGTTGTAACAACAATTTTTAAGTATTATGTCGCTGTCCCTCCAATATTGTAACTGAGGTTGGGTATACATGTAGTTGAACTTTTAGATTTGAATTGTTTTCTTGTAGTATAGCAGCTATCGTCCAGAAATAATTTTCGAAGTGATGAAGAAAAACGAGAAAATGAAAATGCGAGTAATTTCTTCTAACTTAATATTGTGATATACATTATTAATGGAAAATATCTGGAGGCTATCGGGAGTTGCGATTGTGGTGGCACGTTGCAAGAAGCTGACCAATGTGAAATGTAGATACAGACTGTTATGGACACGAGACTGCGTCAGTAAAGAAGCATTTCGTCTGTTGCAGTATCACAGTAAGAGTACATCGTCCTGCAATGTTCAAGCCTCTAGACCCTCATCTTTACGATTAGCAAAAAGTGGAAGAAAAGTGAAGTAAAATTAACCAAATCAAGACAATCAACGAATAATTGATTGAATTAAAATTGTTGGGTTCGTCGGCACATTAGGCCATTTTTCACCCTTCAATGTTTACGGGGAAATATATCTTCAACTAAATTCTTACGGGAAAGAAATCAATCAACGAAACATTGCATATACAGGGTGATTCAAACGTCCCTTAGCACCACCTATAAAATGTAGAGGAGTTAGGCTTGATACAATTGGTCATGATAGAAACAGGTTAGGCCGGGTGGGATCCATATTGATGTGTTTCAAGCGGACGTCCGCCATATTGAATTTTTATTGAATTCAACTTAAAAATTATAATTGGGAAGGGGGTGATGTGATATATCAAATTAGGCTAGAATTTCACAATAAATGCAGTGGTGTTGGTTTTGTCCACGTATTTTTAACGAGTAAAAGTTATGATTGTAACAAATGTCTCTTTTCCAGGTGCGAGAGAACAGTGCCAGAATGCTCTTAACGCGTAAGGAACACATCAAGATCGTACTGCTGTCTGGGGAGAGAAGTTCACGTGTAAATGCAAATGATTTTAATCAACGACGTCCCCAACGAGATCCGGTGTCTCGCGTAACAATTGCACAATTACTCCAAAAGTTTCGGGAGGCAGGACGAGTCAACGACAGTAGACGATCAGGACGTTCCAGAACTTCCACCGGCTAAGAAATGGCCGCAGCAGTCCTGGCTTCATTTGCGAAGTGTCCAATACATATCAATTATCACCAGAATGTGGTGTTACATAGTCAACCATCAATCGTTCGGATCTTGCCGCTTTCCGCTTGCAATGCTATCACACCCGATACGTTGCTAAATGTTCTGCGTGCGTGGACGAGTGTGCATTCAGGAACAAGGACAACATATTGAGCAGGTTTTGTAAGTGTCATAACTTTTTACTGCTTAAAGATACGTCGAGAAAACCTTTTCCATTGCATTAATTGTGAAATTTTAGCCTGATGTGAAATATCACATTATCCCCTACCCATTTAAAAATTTCGAGCATAATTCAATATGGCGGATGTTCTCTTGGAACACAGCAATATCGTTTCTGTCATGACCATTTGCACCCAGTCTAAATCGTTTAAAGTTTATAGAGAGTGTTAAGGAGCTTTTGAATCACCCTCTATTCATGGTTTATTAGTATTGAAGTAGAAATTCAAAACATTTCATTGATGTCTGTTAGTACGAAACGTTTTATTTATTTCTGAAAGTTTGTTCGAAAGTGACGAGTGTCGATTGTCCCTTCTAGCTTATCCTTTGTCTCCTTTATTGTTGAATGAATTGTTCAATTTGTGTTTTAAGTCCCCTTTATGAGCAGTATGGCTAATCGGGATTGGACCTACAGTTTAAACTGGGATCCGAACCACTATTTGCCTCTACCGGGTATCGAACCCGGGACCCCTTGATTACAAGGCGAGGCGCATCTTGTCTTTCTTAATTGATCCAAAAATTAGATCGGTCTCAGGCTGTCTGCACTTTAAACATCGTGTTACTAAAATACATTGCCCTGATGCACTCCAACCAACACACTATTTTATGCTTCCTGAACAACTGAATTCCCCCGACCCCCATCGAATAGCATTTGCTGCCGCCCCTCCCCCACCCTCCTCCGTGGCCTCGCTGCTAGCACGAGATTCTCCCAAAGTCCCTGGACAAACTTCGTTAGGTACCTGAGGGATTCAGTCTCCAACAATTTCCATTCTGCATTTTTCTTTTTTAAGAGAGTAAGTTTTACTTTGTTCCTCTGGGCTGTATAAATATTTGATGAACAAACAAATCAACTTCAAAAGTAACTGTTTTCCATCTATTAAGGGCGCTCTTATAATTAAAGTGACTTCTTGAATGTACCGTCGTGCAATCTAAAACAAATCTAATAAAGACAAAAATGACGAATTTTTGGCAAATCTACTTAATATAATAACCAGGTAAAAATGTAACTTTAACGGATTGTTAAATGTACATTCACCAGGAATAAAAATTGGACACCTAGGTCCTGAAATACACACTTTTCTGCAATGCTTTATGTAACTGGTGGCCAGAATTAAAGTTACCCAACTTAGAGCCCTCTGTAGCCTCTTTGAGGCATCGTAGAACTTTGAAATTGGGTAACTCCACTATGCAAACCATGGGGAAGAGGATGGCGAAAAAAAAAGTTCAGTTTTCAGCCACCGGGTTGAAATGTGGCGCTGTAATAATGAATATTGATAATTGTAAGTCAGGTGTACAAATCTTTAAATCAGGAAGGAGTGGCTCTATTCGCCACTGCAACAGCCACTTCGGTGACAACTTCTTCTGCAATCGGTCGGCGGCCCCTTCCTGCTGCAACACCTAGATCTCCAGGCCCTCCGATGGCACAGCGTTAGCTTCGTCGATTTGTAAGCAAGGGGTCCCGGTGGAGGCACATAGTGGTTCGGATTCCACTTTAAACTGTAGGTTCAGTCCCCATTAGCCTTACTGTGCATAAAGTGGACTTAAATCAACAAATCAATCCAATCCAACCTAGATCTCCAGTCTCTTCAAATTTCTTCATCATCTTTCTTAACCCATGCGTCGTCATGGTCACCTTTCGAAGTCCTTTCGCATGACGATAACCTCGCAGTGCAGCTGCACTATTACTACCGTTTAGTTTTGATAAAACAACTTCACCAGCGATGCACGTTCTTTCTTATTTAATGGTGTTGTGATCACTTCCGAACTTTTGTTCAGCACTCACGTTAAGTGATTTAGCTGAGTTATTAATCAGAAAGACATTTGTTAGTGGCTGGAAGTTGAGAGAAAATAATGTCTTGTTTATTTCAAGATTGCAAGGTAAACCAATTGGAGCAGTTTACGTCATTATTACAACCCATCATGGAAGTACAGCGCCACATTTCAACCTGGTGGCGGAAAATTGAACTATTTTTATCGTCATCCTCTTCCCCATGGTCTACATAGTGGATTCACCAAATTTCAGAGTTCTACGATGTCTGAAACGGGCTACAGAGGGCTCTGAGTTGGTTACTTTAATTCTGGACATCCGGTATGTTACCTAGGTCTACAGCGGTGGCATAGTAATTTACTCTTAAAATCCACACATCGCCGTACAGTTAGGCAACACACATAACGTACTGCAGGGAAGTGAGTACTTCTGCCGGTTACTGTACATCCAGGAGGCAAAGATAACTTTTACAATGTTGATGTGGTTTGCTGTTGTCTGTTCTTAAAAATGATGAAAAACTAATTGTATTAAGATTTGTTGAATTTTTATCCACTCCACTTCATATAAAATACTATGCACCATTCCTTTAGCAAGACTAATTCAATGTCCTAATAACATTGTTGGTGATCATTAACGTCGATTTTAATGTAACAGGCCAACTGCTGATCAAATATTTCATATAAGGAAGACACAAACAAACAAACTCTGGAAATATTGTAATATCCATCAAATTTATTGAGTTCAATGGAGCATGTGATTATGTTGAAAGACATAAATTATATATTATATGCATATTATCATATTTGAACTGTTACCACGACTTCGAAATAGATTACAAATGGTCAAATTCAAACAATCTATTCTTGTTACTTCAGTTATTTATTTTGTATGTAACACTTATTTCGGAATACAGTACAACAACTTGGAATTTTGCATATAATAATAATAATAATAATAATAATATTTTGAAAATCAGTTTAAAAATCTACAGAAAAGATTTATTTCATTTTTGTACTTAAAATTCAGATTTTTTAGATTTTATTACGAATATTATAATTTGTTAGATAAACTTAATATTTCGGGTCTCTTGAATAGAACATATGGTAACGATTACAGTTTAATTGGCAAATTAAATAATTTACACTATTTATTATCTAAAAGTACACAAAAGACTCATAACTTTGCACTTCGAAATAACTGCTCTGCAATTTCTGTCATTTCCCATTTTAGAAATAATAGGTACTTTCATTTTCTTATACCCCAATACGGTCATAATATGCAGGAGTCTAATGACGTTTTACTTTTAAAATAACATGTGAAATTTTACTACTAACGTGTATTTTAGTGTAAGTGATTGTGTTGCATTTTCAATTTGTAATTATTTTATTTCAATGTAAATTAATCTTCTTAGTATGTTTTATCATATAGTACTTACACTTCTTAATTCTTATTGTATATATTGTGTATATGTCATTTATATATTTTCATAAACTGCTGTATAAGGCTTGTATGCTGTTTACTCAGCAGTATAATCCAATACTTAAATAAATAAATAAATAAATAATATTACCACTTGATATGAATTTTGACGCCTTTGTGATGAAACCAGATTTTTTCAAACATTAACTTATAAAATCAATCTCGCAAACGGAGAAAGATATCGCAATAATAAATCTAAAATCCTCGTTCACCTACGAACCCTCATCCTCCGAAGTGCATAATGAGATTTTAATATGACTATTTTAATGACTCTAGGAACGCTTGAAGCACTCTATCGTTACATGACCTAAAATTTTAATTCGAATGTTGACAGTGGAAGCTAGAATTGGCAATTGCTTTGATGAAATTCTCATGTTCATTTTAAGGGAATGAATTTTTCCAAAATATTCGAAGTTAAAAATATATGTCAAATATCTCGATAACGGAGACAAATATCGGAAAAATAAATCGAAAATCTCCCCCTCCTCCCACTAAACTTACACAACATCAACTTTCATAATCACAAATTAACGTTTGATGGCCTTAGGACCATCGAAATACTTGGTATACGATTTATTGTAGAAGGTTCATGCAGTTTAAATTTACTAGAAGTGCTATTACTTTTTCAAAAAATCTGTAAAGGGAATTGAAATCGATTTCTTGATAGCATTGCAAAATCATAGTTTTCTGTGCCATTTAACTAAGAATTTGTAAGCTAATATACGAGTATGTTGCTTATTTATATTAACAATTTATATTTAACCTTCAAGTACTTTCAGTGATTTCAATATCGATATATGAATATCTCGTTGTGAAAGTCGACAGGGGAATTAAGATTTGTACGTAGAGATCAGTGGCGGCGATGGGGCGTTGCCTCCCCCCTCCCCCCAACACAATCACACACATTTTCTGTTCCACACTCTGGCCTCATTGCCTACCAAGAGAAAGTAAACTGTCCTTGTTCCCCAGTTCTGGCTCCAAATCGCCACCACCTGTAGGGATTTATTTTTGCAACATCATGCATCGTTTCCGGTAAATTTATCCTTGTTATTGGGTGGCAAGAGGTGGAAATTTAAGATAGCTGGGTGTAGAGGCTGCCAAATGTGACTTCCTCAATTTTGAAGCTAGGAAATTGAAATTTTATTTTGTGAGAATTAATTTCTACTGAGACAAGGAGCAGAAATTTTAGGATATTTTGATATGGAACTTTCAATTTGAAACAATTAACTTGCAATACGGTATGAAAGTCTTACATCCGATTGGTAGGCCTTAGTGTAAATCTTGGCGATGCTAATCTAATCATAGAAAGAGTAATGTTGTATAATAATAGAAACACCATACCACCTTCTTCGCAATATTATTATTTGTCATAATGGTGTCACAATTATAAGTCATCTTTTTATCAACATTGAAAATTTATGACATATTTTATCTTCACACAATTCGTTTATTTACATTTCCATCTCGTGAATCATCTATGTATCACCCTATAAGTAAACTTGTACCAACAAGGTGGGTGTCACAAAAGGCTCTGTTCAAAATTATGAAAAAATGAACCCAGACATTAAGGGCATTTTTATTAATAGGGGTGGTCTAATTCGTAGGGTGCCTGACTCCCACACGGGAGATCCGGGCTCGATTTCCTGGGTGGGTGATCTAAGGTCGGAAATTTTCCGCCCTTGTCCCCTCATAATGCGGCTCTGAGGCTCACCCAGCCCCAGAGCGTAGTACTGATCACATCACCTCCAAAAATATCCCAGATCGTGAATGTGTGTGGCCCTACTCCCACACGTCCTAAATGTGCCTTTATGGCACGAAACTGTACATTTTATAGAAGGAGAAATTTAAAAATGTAAAAAGTAAAGTGCCTCCCTGTGCTTTGCACCACGCCATGAAGGCGCATAGCGGGTGTGGAGTTAGAGCTTCAAACTTTCGTGATCACGGTCGAAGGTGCGACTGATGTGATCAGCACCACGCCACTGGGCGCCCATACCCCCCACAGTTTCCTCTAGATACCCATTTTATACGACGCTGGGAGGGCGCTGGAGCCGCTTGAACAGGTGGAAAGAATCCCGGTTTTCCCCTTCCAGGATCGATCACGGGGCTCTCGCATTGAAGTTAGACGACGCAATGAATGAGTTCCCCGTGCAGATAGCACTGTGCCATGAAGGGGAAATTATCTTACTATAAAAGCTGTTGCAGGTATTTGGGCTGGTCTTCAACAAGGATGAACGAATCGCAGATTTTTCTCTGCTACAGCCTACATGAACCAATTACCTATAAATGAAGGTATCGTTTAAATACAATGCACTATTATTGTTAAGTAAAATCAATTGACTGTTCAAGTTAAAGTGAAAACAATGTGGTTGTAAAAACATATCTAATGCACAGTTCAGATTTTTAGCTTCTGAATAGTCATTGTTATTTTGTGATCATGAAGTGTGAAATGCAAGTTTCTGAATTAGCAAGCATCTGAGTGTGCGAAATTATACACTGAAGTTTAAGCGTATTAAACACGATAGTACATCCAACCACATTCAATTGCATTCTCTATGTATTAAGCATATTTGACATTTGGTTGAACTACCCAGCGGAAAGTTACTGAAACCACATTTCTGAAGGTCGCGTTCTGCCTTGTGTAATCCACCATCTCATAAAGAGACTCGTTCCCTCAGGATGTGACGTGGTAATTTCATGAGACGTGTTACCATGGCGATAGGACGAATTTCAACGAATTTGGAGTTGTCACGAGAGAAAGAAATTATGATTTACATGTTTCGCATCCATAATTTAATCCAGTTTTAAAGTCGCTGCTGCATAACGAAAGGAAGAAGGAAAAAGCACAAACCGCTTTCTCAGATCTACGTAGTTCAGTTACGGTGGAAACATAAGGAGATTAGTAAAAGAAATATTAATTATTTAATTCGGCTTTATATACCTGGCGTGGTTAAGGCTACTGTGCTTTTAATCCACTTAAGCATCTACGTCGATATTTTCTTACATTGCTTTGATAATAAAATAGAAATGAAAATATCAAAAGCATTAAAAAGGAATGCAAAAAAGAATGCGATTTATTAAAACACACACATACACCTGCTCATCGTTTCACACACATAAACAAGCAGGCAGTATAGTTTATATTACACACACACGAATGCTCGTCCTTACACATACACAAGCACACACACACTAGCGCGCGCGCAAGCTCAAGCAAATACATAACATTACGCTCAAAACCGTATAGTCCAAAATATGTATATAAATATAAATATAGCCATAAACGGAACAAGAAACTCGTTTTTTTTTAAAATATACAAATGTCCACACGCTCCCTTCACCAGACATTTATTTTCATTTTGACTAAAGATACAGTTATAACAATGGTTAGCAATTTTTTAAACAAAAAGAATCCGTTATATAATGGATGTTGTCAATGTTACATTGTTGTAATATAGCAACTTAACTGTGAAAACAAGCAGTCTGTTTTATTTTTATTTCAGATAAAAAAAATTGATCACATTATTATTATTATTATTTTTAAATTATGAATCCCAAATATCATCAGTTAATTCAAATTCATCATTGTTTTCACAAAGTCTCTTCATGTTTTCTGTTACATTAAATTTTGAAGATGGTGGCTTACTCCATTTGTGAAAAAGAAAACTCCATACTGGATCTATGTTACCATTTTCATTATTTAATTTATTTCAGTGTTCTTCTGCAATGAACGAAGCTTCCCAGACATTCAACTCTGTGTTTCCCGATAATCTTTTTAAAACCATTCGCTTTTTAATCAAATGCTTCTCTTCGATGATATGAGTTGACAAACCTGTTCTTGGGTTTAGATTTATAATGTCCAAATCGTGTTCGTGCCATCTTATTGCCATTTTCCTTGCTCTTTGTCCCACATAATCCTTTGAACATGAACAACTTATATTATATATTCCTGTGGTTTCCACACCTGGTAGAGAGTTTCTCATTTTGAATTCATTAAATGTACATTCCAAACTTTTTGGTGATTTAAGGAGCGTGTGTTCTCCTGAAACGTCGCAGGGAGGAGCTGTTTTCTTGTGCTTGTAATAACCGTAAACTACAGGAAAATAATTCTATAATGCAAGCAATGCGTACATACAAGAAAAACTATTAAATTTGTGTTTGAAAGATCGATCTGCACTTGTACATTGCGTTGTAGTTTATATCTAGGCCTTGGAGGTTTATGACCTGAAAAATCTTAAATCGATACAATTACCTTAAAATTATTAACAAATGACCTAACAATAAAAGCTTGATATCTTCATAAATTATAAGATTTTTGATTGATTGATTTAGTTGGTGTTTAAAGTCCACTTTATGCACAGTAAGGCTAATCGGGACTGGACCTACAGTTTAAAGTGGGATCTGAACCACTATGTGGCTCCATCGGGTATCGAACGCGGGACTTTTTTATTAGATGGGTGTCGGGAGTGGGGGAGTCGAACGGGTCAGTGGACCCCCCTGGAAATTGACATCGTTTATTTAAAGATAAAAGAAAGCCGAAAGTTTGTTACTCTTATTGTTAAGAACAGAAATAAAGTTCATTTAGATAGTATTCGAACAGGATACTCAAGGTAGAAATACATTGGATCGAAAACATTGGTGAATAATACAGCAACAAGGTTATATTCTACCATTTCATCCAAAGAACAAATGGTTTCACAGTTTTCAAAATTCAAATAATTAGTTGTAGGTGAGAGGTCAGACAACAAACTTTATGAAAAGAGAATTCCCTTAAACTTTTAAAGCCTTTTCTTGAACGAGACGTGCAAAAGTTAATACCAAAATGCATTTCGTATACTAACTGCATAAAATGCAAAAGAAGTAACGGAAAATAGTTCTGCTGGTATTCACTCGATTGGTGGATCGAGTCTCCTCATTTATTATTGTTATTATTTCCAACAACATTTATTATCGTTAGTTCATAATATTTATTATTGTATAAAAACATTTATAACCGTGGTAATAATAATTATTTCTTTCACACTATTCAACTTTTTCCTCCATTCATATTGGGGGTTAGGCGTAGAGCTGACAACTCTGCACTGTAAAAAGACATGTCAAGAAACAACAATATAAGGCCATGGATGTTCCCAAGGTAAAATATTCCGGAGGTAAAATAGTCCCCCGTTCGGATCTCCGGGTGGGGACTACTTTGGGAGGTCCCTGGACTAAGGATAAGATCTACATTAGGAATAAGGATATTAAATTAGGCACCTGGAATGTTCTGAGCCTTTACCGGCCTGGGGCATTTCAGTGTACAGTTAATGAGATAGTGAAGTATAAATTAGATATAGTAGCTGTCCAGGAAGTTAGGTGGCCAGGAGAAGGGAATTGTAAAACTAAAAATTATACTTTTTTCTATGGTGGTACTGAAAATCATAATTTTGGAACAGGCTTTTTTATAAATAATAGAATTATCTCGGCTCTTAAAACAGTAGAATTTATTAATGATAGGATATCATATGCAGTTTTACAGGGTAGGTGGTGTAAAATTATTTTAATAAACATACATGCACCAACGGAAGATAAAGATGATAATACTAAAGATGATTTTTATACAGAGTTAGAACAGGTCTTCGATAAATTTTCTCAGTATGATATGAAAATTCTGTTAGGTGACTGTAATGCGCAGATTGGCAAAGAAGAGACATTTAAACCCACGATTGGTAAAGAAAGTCTTCATGAATTAAGTAATGATAATGGTATAAGATTGATTACTTTTGCAACCTCAAAGAATTTAATTGTGAAAAGTACCACTTTTAAACATAAAGATATCCATAAATATACCTGGTCTTCTCCAGATGGTAAAACTCATAATCAGATAGATCATATTCTCATTGATAAGAGAAGGCATACTAGTATAATTGACGTTCGTACACATAGAGGTGCTGACTGTTCCAGTGACCATTATTTAGTAATTGCTAAATTAAGAGAAAGACTCTCAGTGATAAATCATAAGCAACAAAATTTAAAAGTTCTAAAATTTGATACAGGAAAGTTTACTGATGAAAGAATTAAGAAAGATTACCAAATTAAACTGTCAAATAGATTTGATGTTTTGCAGGATTTAAATGATGATGAAAATATAAATGAAACAGACGTAAATAAGAATTGGGAGCACATACGTAATGCAATAGAATCAGCAGCTAAAGAAAGTATAGGATACCATAAGCCGATAAAAAGTAAGCCATGGTTTGATAATGAATGTCATAATCTAATAGAAATAAGAAATCAGGCTAGACTTAGGTGGTTAAATAACTCTGATGATACAAATCTAAACAATTATAATATAATAAAGCGAGAAGTTAACCGCACATTTAGAAGTAAAAAAAGAGATTACTTGAAAACCAAAATTAACGAAATTGAAACAAACAGCAAAAATAAAAATATCAGAGATTTATATAAAGGTGTAAATGAGTTTAGAAAGGGGTGGCAACCTAAAGTAAACTTGATAAAAGATAAAGACGGTGATTTTCTAGCTGACCCAAGTGATATTCTAAATAGATGGAAGAACTACTTTAATGACCTTTTAAATGTTCATGTAGGAGATAAATCAGAAGTGAATGAAGTACACACAGCAGAACCTTTAGTTCCAGAACCTAACTTGACTGAAGTTAAAGATGCTATTAAAAGGCTAAAGAATAACAAAGCACCTGGCATTGATTTAATACCAGCTGAGTTAATTAAATATGGTGGAAATTCATTAATATGTCAAATTCATAAATTAATTTGTTTAATATGGAATAAAGAAAAAATCCCTCAACAGTGGAAAGAATCCATAATTGTTCCTGTGTTTAAAAAAGGTGATAAAATGAACTGCAATAATTACCGTGGAATTTCTCTACTCTCAACAACATATAAAATATTATCTAACATTCTTTTAACAAGACTAACCCCATATGCTAATGAAATTATAGGTGATTATCAATGTGGATTTAAACGTAACAGATCAACTACAGATCAAATTTTTCACATCAGACAGACACTTGAAAAAAAGTGGGAATATAATCAAAATGTCCATCAGCTATTCATTGATTTCAAAAAAGCATATGATTCGGTCAAAAGAAATAAACTATATAATATATTAGTAGAGTTTGGAATACCTAAGAAGCTTGTTAGTATGATAAAAGTATGCACCAGTGAAACAGAAAGTAAAATTCGTGTGGGTATTAATATGTCTGACAAATTTACAATTCATGATGGGTTAAAACAAGGAGATGCATTATCTCCATTGCTCTTTAATTTTGCCTTAGAGTATGCTGTTAGGAAGGTAAAAGAAACTAAAGAAGGACTAAAATTAAATGGTGTGACTCAGTTGTTAGCATATGCAGATGATGTAGACTTACTGGGGGATGATGTGAATACAATTAAGAATAATGCTAAAATATTTTTCAAAACTGCTAAAGAGATAGGTTTGGAAGTTAACAAAGAGAAAACTAAATATATGCTTACAGGCCGAAACCAAGTGTTAGGTAGTAATCAAAATCTAATTATTGATAACAACTCGTTTGAACCAGTTTCCAAATTCAAATACTTAGGAGTAATATTAACAAATGAAAATTATATTAAAGAGGAAATAAAAAGTAGGCTTAATTCAGGAAATGCATGTTACTTCTCTCTTCATAAACTTTTGTCTTCTCGTTTAATATCTAAGAAACTAAAAGTTAAAATATACAAAACAGTAATTTTGCCTGTAGTATTATATGGATGTGAAACTTGGTCTCTTACATTGAAAGAGGAACATAAATTGAGAGTATTTGAAAATAAGATCCTTAGGAAAATCTTTGGACCTAAAAGGGATGAGGAGATAGGTGAGTGGAGAAGGTTACATAATTTAGAACTACATAATTTGTATTCATGTCCAGATATTATTAGAATAATTAAATCAAGAAGACTTAGGTGGGCAGGCCATGTGGCACGAATGGGAGAGGAAAGAGGAGTTTACAGGATTCTTGTTGGGAAACCTGATGGTAAGAGACCTGTAGGAAGGCCAAGACGAAGATGGAGGGACAACGTTGAGATGGACCTAAAGGAAATCGGTAGTGATGGAAAAGAGTATATAGATCTTGCTCAAGATAGGGAAACATGGAAGGCCTGTGTTGCTGCAGCCATGAACCTTCGGGTTTAAGAAGGCTAGAGAGTTAGTTAGTTAGTTTAAATGTCCAATGTATGCAGCACGGGTGATACGGCATGCATCGATACGGTAGTCTACTTCTTGCAACAATCGCGTCTATAGTTTATATTACACACACACGAATGCTCGTCCTTACACATACACACGCACACACACACTAGCGCGCGCGCAAGCTCAAGCAAATACATAACATTACGCTCAAAACCGTATAGTCCAAAATATATAAATATAAATATAGCCCTAAACCGAAAGAGAAACTCAGTTTTTTTAACATATACAAATGTCCAATGTATGCAGCACGGGTGATACGGCATGCATCGATACGGTAGTCTACTTCTTGCAACAATCGCGTCAACATGGGCCTATGGATAGTGTCTATCGCTGCGATGATACTCTCCCTTAGGGCTGCGATATCATACGCCATCGGTGAGACTAATACCCTGTCTTTGATGAAACCCCACAAAAAGAAGTCACACGGTGTAAGATCCCGCGATCTTGAGGACCAAAACATTGGACAAAACAATGAGTGATGTGGGTGATTTGAGTGTCGCCTGGCGGCAGGGTTAACGAAACATGCACGCACAAAGAGAAAATTATTTTAAAAAAGCTATTCCCACCCTCGCTTTCCAAAGTAATTACAATATTAGAATTAGTATTTTCCTGTTTGCTACAAAATTGAAAATAACATCATCGATGTTACTATAATTGTTCTATGTACACTTAACATTGCAGGGTCCATAAGTCGAGAATCTCCCGTTGAATTGCAAAGACATAATTTCAACCTCTCTCATGTTGAACACATCTTCTCGGGTATTGAAGTTGAAACTGGCAGTGTAGCCAATATCAACAAAAGTTTGTGCACATTTGGGTAAAAGAGCTTGTCACAATTTTCTACTGCCTATAATGCAGAGCCTGGACGTGTCTTTTGAATTACTGTTTGCCAATATTTTTTTTACCACATTTGTCACTCAGATCTGAAAATATAAAAATTATCAACTAGGCCATCCAACATGTTGACCTACTGTTCCAATGAATGAGGAATAGTTATTTCACATGTTGTAATTTTGTAATGTGCTTATTGTGTTGTTAAGAAAAACGTGAGTTCATTTCTACTACAAAATGATCCAAAATTGAACGACAGAGCAATAATATTATTGTGTGCTCTCAGCTGGTACTACATTATTCCCTCCGATTTTACGGCTACATTTTTTCATCGTAGTAGTACTTTCTCTGCATCTAAGTAGTTTCTCTGCTTTTGGTTAAAAGTTTCACTAAACTTCTCAGAACTTTCTCTTAGTTTTTTTTTAAAAAATACTGTTAGATACTGTTAAATACTATTATAATACTGACATGTTCACAATACTTAACAGTCCACCTTTTGAGGTGCCCAAAATAATGTTGTACTGAAGGAAGACAATTTGGCTAGAACAAGTGAAGATATTTAAAACTCCACACTGGTTACACAGTGAAGAAATTGAAGAGCTTGCTGAAATGTTTATCTTGTACTGGTAAATTGTAAAGTCTGTAAAGTTTCTGCAATTACAGAGTAGTGTATACAATTCCACAAGTCATCATGCTACTTAGTATTGATATTTTTCTGTCCATCTTGTGTCAAAAAACTTGAGAATGTTGCGGTGTGTTCCTGGCTTTCTTGCATTGTCTTTTTAAAACCAAATTTCTTTGCGAAGACTCGAAGGGAAAAATATGACTGATTTGACAGTCTATATGCAGTTTCTTATTGATTTTGCATGAATTTCACGTGAATCGGCAACAGCTAGAATTCAAATATGTGCTTAACAATGTACAACAATTGTATTTGGACACTTCTCTGAAATTATCGATCTCACCCCTTAATTCTACCACTCATTACAGCACCATCATATCCTTCACCAACGATTTTTTTTTCTAAATGCACACCCAACCCAAAGAGAGTAGAGGTAATAGCTGAAGCTAACTCAGATGCAGTTATATTTCAAATAGGGACAAATCGGGAAAAAAATGCATTCTGATCTAGACTTTGGAAAATGATTTATCGACTTTCGGGATTATCAAACAGTTGGAAAATTTCAAATTGTCAAAAAAATAGACCCTGAAGAATTCTTAATTCTTGAATGGTAGCACACCATATCAATAACTTATAATGAAATGGCGGTATTCGAGTTATAAGTTCATAAGCAGATGCTTCGGGCAGAAATTACATGTAGCATTTTATAATTTGCGAAATGTCAGGAGTTTTATGAGTATTTTCCAGAGAAATTCCGAAACTATCAGGAAATTGTAGACATTTGTTCTGCAGTCCCATCTGGAATTAATTTATTTCCCATCCGTATCCCGTCCTATACACCTCTAACTTAGAACAAAATAAGTCCGGAGAAATTTTTACGAACAAGTCACTGCACACAGTGGATAGAACAGGTAATCTGGTAATTTTACTGAACCAAAAAGGATGGGGGGCGGTTGGACTCGTTGAAACCTTCCCATTAAATAAGCCCATGGCAAGAGTCAACAATGGAATTTGCTAACGTAGAACTCACGATTAAGCACTTTACATGAAGAAATATCCCCCACCACTAATGTTTCACAGAGTCCATAGGAAATATTGTATTTAGCACGATATAATTATTAAATTTTAACATCTTTTACACTTTACCGTAATGAATGAATTGCACTACAAAAGCATACGCGGTCATAATTTAAATATGCCTCAATTTATTTTAAGATTACATGTATGAACAAAAATTAAACAGCATTGACTAATGGTTAACTATATTGAACTCTCGTATTTGGTTCACATGAAAACATAGGTATACAAACATTATCTTGAACGAAGAAATAAGTAATAATGGACATAATTTTGAACATCAATGAAATTAACCCAACACACGAATATTCAAATTTTCATAGTCATATATATAATATTTATCTAAGCATATATAGTTATAGGGTGTCCCACGAACGGCGCAACAGGGAATTAAGAGTGGCGTTACTTTGTAACCGAAACCTGTACATATATAAGTCATACACCAAATGTTAGCCCTGTCCAAGTAGATATTTTTAAACATAGAAACAACAAACGGGGTGCAGTGTTGTTCATGCAGTGTTGCCAAATGCAAGTGAAAGTGTAAATTTATTTTTCCACAAAGCATGGAAATTTGCATGTCAAACATTCGTACGGAAATTTGGACGTCAATTTCCACCTTGGGTAGGTGGACTATTTTGCCATCTATAGTTCAGAGAAGAAAACCGATCGTTTTCGCGTATAGCCAATCCTGAAATGCCTTGTAAAGGCGTACCGGTCCAAATGGGTGTTTTAAAAAAAAATATGAGGTACAGTGGCAACACTGTTGATGTTTGAAGACAATAAAAGGTGTATTTAGTGAAGGTCTATTACATGGAAATACTGGAAACAGGAAAAAAAGAAAATGAAAATTATCTTGAAAAAAGTGTTACTTACCTACTCCTGGCAACCATGCAATGTGATAAGAGCGCCCACCTGTAATAATCTTCTCTTCTACAATTTTTTATCTTTTTCTTAACTTCTATCACCACCGAACGAGAACAAAAGAATCAGTTAGTTGTGTACTCAGAACTGTTTGAGCCGTGCATTTCGCATTGTTCGTAGGGGAAGATTAGAATTGTTCTGTGAAATGAAGTACTCTTTGGAAGAGAGGGTGTTCATTGTGGAACATTATTTTTGTTCAAAATCGTACGCTAGTGTAAAAACTGTGTTTCGCGAGAAATATCCGAATAACAGTGTTCCAGAAAATTCGACGATATATCGACTTGTTTCCAGATTTCGTGAAACAGGATCAGTTAATGACAAACCCTACCACAGACAACCACCAGTTTTGACACAAGGTGTGCTGCAGGATGTGGGGCAGAGAATATCACAATCTCCCAGGAAATCTGTTCGTAAACTTGCTGCACAGTCAGGTGTATCAAAAACAACAACTCACCGAGCGTTAAAACAATTGCACCTACGTGCATATAAGGTACAGGCTGTGCAAGAACTGAAGGAAGCAGATACTGCTAGTGGTTTAGAAATTTTATTAGAGACAATGGTGTGAATATTTTGGATAAGGTTTTTTTCACGGATGAAGCATGATTCCACTTAAATGGATATGTCAAAAGTCAAAATTCTCGACACTGGTCAAGTAACAATCCGCATTTGTTACATGAAAAATCACTTCATCCACAAAAGATCGGTGTGTGGTGCGCGATTTCGCGGAGAAAAATAATCGGTCCATTCTTTTTCAACACAACAGTTGACGGAATAGTTTATCGTGACCTTATCACACAGTTTATTTCTCTGTTGGAACGTGATGAACGTGATTGTTGGTTTCAACAAGACTCCGCAACATGTCACACGTCTAATGAAACTTTAGACATGTTGGCAGAGTTTTTTGGCGATCACATTATAAGGAAAAACTTATGGCCCAGTGGCTCCCCGGATCTGACGTATCCAGATTTTTTTCTGTGGCGTTATTTGAAACAAACAGTTTACATTAATAACCCAAGAACACTTGATGATCTAAAAATAAACATTTGCACAGCCATTAACAATATAAACCAATCAACCTTGCATAAAGTTGCTTCCAACATGATAAAACGTGTTGATGAATGCCTCAGGGAAAATGGTTGTCATTTTCAACATCTTTTGTAAAGCTACACTGCCTGTTACGCGCATTGCATGGTTGCCAGGAGTAGGTAAATAACACATTTTTCACCATAATTTTCATTTTCTTTTTTTCCTGTTTCCAGTATTTCCATGTCATAGACCATCACTAAACACACCTTTTGTTGCCTTCAAACATCAACAGTGTTGCCACTGTACCTCATATTTTTTTAAAAACACCCATTTGGAACGGTACGCCTGTACGAGGCATTTCAGGATTGGCTATACGCGAAAACGATCGGTTTTCTTCTCTGAACTATAGATGGCGAAATAGTCCACCTACCCAAGGTGGAAATTGACGTCCAAATTTCCGTACGAATGTTTGACATGCAAATTTCCATGCTTTGTGGAAAAATAAATTTACACTTTCACTTGCATTTGGCAACACTGCGTGAACAACACTGCACCCCGTTTGTTGTTCCTATGTTTAAAAATATCTACTTGGACAGGGCTAACATTTGGTGTATGACTTATGTATGTACAGGTTTCGGTTACAAAGTAACGCCACTCTTAATTCCCAGTTGCGCCGTTCGTGGGACACCCTGTAGAAAAGTGACGTTATGAGGTTTATGAGACGATTATTATAAAGTAAATATGGCACACGAAGCAATACAAATAGAACGCTAAATATAATATAACTTACTATTCACGAAAAGTTGCCAGCTCGTGTCATTACAAGTTTAATTATTTCACAGAAGTTATCTAGGCTAACTTTCAAATGGTTGAAAAAAAATCAGACCTTTCCTTTTTATCTTCAGAAACATTCAATTCAAAATAATTGCATTGCCTTCATTAACTTGTTATAACAAATCAAATGTAATGATAAATCAAAAACAAGAACTCTGAAGAAAAAGGAAGAGAAAATCGGAAGTGAAAGGGTAGGTAAACTACGAACCCAACACGAGGAAAAGAGAAATGACACCAAGTGACTGATGAAAGAATGATTAAATATAGACAGGCGTTAAAGAAAATCAATACAAAAGAGGGGAACAAAATATATTTGAAAATGAAAGTAACGAAGAGATGATGCGAAAATAAAAGAAACGAAAGATATAAATTGAGAAAGCAAAGTACAAACGGAAGAATATAATCGGTTGCTGCATTATACGTATTATACGTATTGAGAAGAAATTATTTCAGTTCAGGAGGTAAAGCATATCATGTTCCCTCCTGTAGGAGCCCATGTCTCTAGTATTTGTTGACGCCTTCAGTAGTATTTAGTTGTGTATATGTATTAATTGTGATTGACCTTTTTGGATAGTTTCCTTTTATTAATAAACAACTTTAATTTTAAATACTGTTGGTTCTTCTTCAATGTAACTAACATGAACCATCCAAATAACAACTCAGCAGGTATGAAAATTAAAACTTTAATCTTTCAAACTTAATTACGATTATGTGGTATATGACTAATCGTGCAACATTTGCTATAACTTATAGTAAGTGACAGAAAATTATTACTATTGTAATATCTCAACGAACATGAAGGTCATAATGTCAACAAAGACAGATTTATCATGAGCAATCTCATGGAAATTCATTTAAAGAGGTTTCAAAGCAACGTTTCATCAAGACTACAGCCATATTGTTGATTGTTGTCGTGTGGCGGTATAAAATTATACGATAGTAAGTAATTGTTAATACACACACACAGATATATATATATATATATATATATATATATATATATATATATATATATATATATATATATAAAATCATGTATCGTAGCCCCATAAAACGATTATCAAAACAAGATCTCAGTTGCAATGTGGAGTATGAATCACTTAAATTTTGATGTACAAAAGCGGACGTAAAATATAGAGATATGCATCATGACTGAGTTACTACATTCCCTGGTGCAACTATAATCGTCAGTATTTAATAATGTGTGCACTGATATTAAATGTCGTTTACAATTGATTGTTGTCATCGCCGAATATTCCAATGGCGTCCCCGATAGCACAGTTCCAGCGTCCTCGCCATGGAATCAAGTGGTCCCAGGTTCGATAGCTGGTGGAGGCACATAGTGGTTCGGATCCCACTTTAAACTGTAGGTCCAGTCCAGATTAGCCTTACCGAGCACAAAGTCGACTTAAAACACCAACTCGACCAACCAATCGAATGTTCCAGGACTACGTGAATGCGAAGATGAAGTTCTGTGGGTTTACATAATTAAATTACCTGGAAATAATTGTGTAGAAACAAAAAAATGGGCCACAAAATCTTGAGAGAGTCAATTATCAATCTTAACCAAAACTTTTTTTTATTACCATAACAATATCAACGTTGCAACATACCGGGTGTTCCGCTTGGAATATAATAAAATAAATTATTATATTTTATTTACTTGCAATGATATATATCCAAAACTTCTTACGTACATACATAAACTCAGAAAGTTTTGTTTCATTCCTAGTACACTTCAACATGAGAACCATTGATGACACGTCAAATGTCTAAACGGTATTCCACCTCAGCGCATACGTTCTCTAGCATTTGTGGTGTCACATTGTTGATTGCAGCACGAATTAAGTCTGGCAGATCTCGAAAATGTTTAACATGCACCTGGTCCTTTAAAACCCAGAAGAAAAAGTCGAGCACAGTAAGGTCCGGCTACCGTGGTGGCCCCGTCATGAACCGGGATCCTCTCCAAATGCATCTTGCATCGAAGAAATGTCCAACTTCGCTGGCTCGATCTTGCTGGAAGATTATTCCTTGTGGAAGTTGAAGAACACCGTATTCCTGTAACATGCCCATGTGCGAATTTCAATTTTGCAAGTGAAAATATCACAAAACACCTTCTGTTGTGGCGTCCATTGGTGACCATCTCCGCAGTTTGAACGACTCTACAGCCTCCTGCGCATGCACAACCTGCCACGGCGCATTGCCTTTAAAATTTCCTCAGCTACTCTTCATGGTAATGCCAACTTAACGTCATGTTACAAATTTTCATATATTGCAGTCCTAAGCGGAACACCCTGTATATAAGCGTCATCCAACTTATTAAAGACAAGAAAAGTTATCGAGCATTGCACATCAAGAGAAACATGGAAACTTCAATACACAATGATACATGCCATATTTACTAGAGGTCTTGTCTGTTCTTACGGCGGGTGGCCTTCATGCTGGCAAGGGAAGTGGGAAGCTGCGAAGCGACCAATCCAGCGCGATGACAAACACATCAGCTTCATTCTTGTCTTTCGAAATAAGAAAGGTTGGTTTTCTTTGGTTAGAAAATGCGCTTATTTCCAGCCAAATTTCTGGCGACGTCTAGTTATCTTGCCTGGACCTCTGGCGAGCCGCTCCTCCCGCAGTGGAGCAAAATGAAAATGGTTTTTGCTCGAGCGCCAAGCAAAGCTACAGACGTTGAGATTTGGATCCAAGCTTCAAACGACCAGAAATAACCTCTCTCAAAAGAAGCGGCGGCGTCTTGTTAGGCGCGTAACAACCGCCATTAAATTTATATCCAAGGAGTGGAACCAATTGGGTTGCGCAAGTACAGACAGTTAATTGAGGACTAAAAGTGGTAAACGTTGTAAGTGCCAAAAGCGAAAGTGTTGGGAAATCGCATCGTTCCGCACACCAGCCCGTAAGAACGTGCACACAAGTGACCTCTCTACACTCCCTTTAAACTACTTAGAGGGCTACCAGCCACATTTCACGTTTACCACATTATAGAGCATGGCACATTCCACAGTTTAAAGTGGAAAACGGTGTTTGAATTATTGTGGCACTTACTACGTTTACCAATTTTAGTCTTCAATTGCTTACTTCTACAACTCTCGGTATCAATTTCGTCAAGAAGACAGTGTTAGCTTTTGTAAGATTTTGACAAGGCAACGGGAGTTACCAATATTCTTCTACATTTTGAAAATTCACGTAAGATTTCAAAATCAATGGATTATATTGGGTTGTAATCTACAATCATAGTACTTAAAAAATAGTGAAAATAAATGTATACTCAGTGCAAAACAAATTAATTATTTCATTAAAAATTGGCATAATTATGGCAAATTTTCGCACAAATAATTTGGGAACCTTGCACAAATCTGGACTTTTACGAATATGTTTTTGATTTGATTTTTAAATTTTGTTATGTAGCGTCTCTTTTCCGACACTTTTAGCTAGTCGCGAAAATGAGGATGAGTTATAATATGACGACAATCATTAAGGGACACTCACAAAGGACACCTATGTCCAACACCCTTAAATTTGGTTATAGCAATGAAGAGATCTATGCTGCTATAGATATACAAAATAATTATTGCCTAATAATATAAGTTACGAACAACTTTCTGCACAGTAGCATGATTAATTCTACCAAAAGAGAACTCCAGCGAAACTAGCAATAAAGTCAATAACACAGATAAAGTTCAGGCACCGAGCAATCCTATTGAAATACATTGACATTGAGGTCAAACTGTTTTATACTCTCTTACACTACACAATAAATTAAATCCAATTAACTAATTGATTACTAAGAGTAACATCTTTTAACTCATTCTAAAAAAAAAAGAAACTTTCAGGAAACAACGGATTGTGTCATCTCTTAAGAAATATGGTATGTTGTTGAAATTAATTATTACATAATCTTTTAAATGCTTCGTTATACAAAAATTCAACAAAAAAACAATGTATAAGCAGACACTTACAAATATTTGTACCTTTTTTTCTTTTGGAACCGTCTGATGCTAGATGCGAGCGACCCGGGTTCGATCCTCGCCTGGGGAGGACCGGGACATTTTCAAAATGTTCTAGCGGCTCCGGCGCTCACGTTTAAAGTGGGTTCCTAGAGGAAACTAAAGGGTAAAGGGTAAAGGCTGGCAGGGGCGTGGTGCTAATCACATCACCCCCAGCTCGGCCGAGATCAAGAAAATGTGGGGCCCTAACCCTACACCCCCATACGCATTCATGGCGTGGTGCAAAGTACAGGGGAGCACTTTACTTTTCTTTTATTTTTTACTGGTGTTAGATAGAAATTGGCCAATCTTTAAGGTAATGTTTTGATGTTCTTATACAGAAGTGGCTCTCAAACACAAAAGATTAAAGTTTAATTTCCGTATGGATTTAATGTGAACCATTCATGAAAAGAAAAAAAAGGGTTTTGTGATATTAATGTTGTGTACAAAGTTGTGAAAGTAATTTAATACTTAGTGAAAGTTTATGCGACGGATGGATCTGAAACTCAAGATGAAAGGTTCCTTGTAGCACTTAGGTAAAATTGCTCCGAAAATTCACAGAAAGCGGATAAAATTAATTCCAAGCACTTTATATTTTAATATTGAAGAGTTACTTTTTGCTCGTACACCTGTTTGAAATTTTTTAAAAATATTTCTTTATTTCAGTACCGAACTTTCAGATATGACATGCTTTCTTATGCGTGAGGCGTACATGTCAGCGCAAATTGAGCTATTTTACTCTTGAGACAGAATTTGTGTGTTTCTGTGTTATATCCCTCCGTGAGTATGTGCCTTATGGGTTTTGGTATTGGGCCATTCCATGTCAAATCAACCAATGGTCTAAACCTTGACATCTCAATAATTGATAATTTTTCGTACTGTGGTAGTACTAGTAAAGTTGACGAAAACTGCTAAATTTCAGATTTTTTCGGATCTTTGTTTTTGAGTTATTGACTTTCAAGAAAGCAAAAATTCTAAAATACCAAAATATTACGACATTTTGAAATGTTAAAATAGCTGTAGATCAAAAACTATTTTACCTAGAGATCTCAAATTGGTGTCATTCTCTTCTGCTTTTAATGAGCTTTAATTTGAAATGCAACATAGCTGTGCTGTTTGAATTGTGTAATATTTCAGAAACCCGAATTGTTTTTTTTTACTTCCAAGACACCCCTTTTCATTTTTTTAAAAAATGAAGACATCAATTAACTATTTGGGTGCAGAATTTCATAATGGGACAGCAATGGGTTCCTATGCAAATTATTGCTTTTGTATTGTAATGTGTGTGAAGTTTGCTAAATTTGTGCATTTCCTTTTAAAACCATAACTATAAGGTGAGTTCTTGATGTTGATGTATTCATATTAGTATATTTTATAATTTTTGGACTACACATAATATGAAATTACCTAAAATGTATCACTTTTAATATCAGATAAGCAAATTGAAAAATGTACGAGCCGAAGTCATAAAAAAACAGGAATTAAGACTCAAAATACAGTAGTTCCTTATGAACACGCCACAAAGATGTCGTGACGATCAAGCAGCAAGGGTCTGCGCAGTAGCTCGTACAACATGGCTTCCCACTGTTGACTTGCACCATAGAAGAGCAACGAAGTGTTATTCTTTTTCTGTGGTCAGAGGAAGTCTACAGCAGAATGAAGGTTCAGTACGGAGACAATTGTCTAAATCAGGGGAAGCGTATGAATGGGTGGAAACATTTAAAGACGGAATACGAAAAATAAAATATCTGTGATGAACACCAGAGAGGGAGGTCAGTTGGCGTGGCAACTGAGGCAATGAAACAGCAGATCAACCAGCGAATCCATTAATTTTGTACACTCTCCGCTGACTTAAACAATTGTCTCCTCACTGAACCTTCATTTCACTCCTTCTGAACACAAAAAACGAATACCGGTAACACTTCATTGCTCTTTTGTGGAGCAAGTCAACAGTGGGAAGCCATGTTGATATGCTTCATCGTCACAGCATCTTTGTGGCGTGTTAATTAGGAACTACTGTATTTTAGTCCTGAAATACAAATTTTCGTTGTGCATAAATCTCCATGAAGTTTAGAATAAAATTTCTGTTATTTTATGACTTCCCCTCGTACATTTTTAATTTGCTTCTCTGATATTAAGTTCTAAATTTTAGGTATGTTCGTGTTATTTGTAAAGGTAAAGGTAAAGTGCTCCCCTGTGCTTAGCACAACGCCATGAAGGCGTATAGGGGGTGTGGGGGTAACGCCCCACACTTTCTTGATCCGGTCGTGAGTGGGGGTGATGTGATCAACATCACGCCCCTAACCGCCTTTACCCCCCAGGGTTTCCCCAAGGTACCCATTTGTAGTCCAAAAATTATGAAATAGACTAATATGAACACTTCAACATCAAGCACTCACCTTATAGTTATGGTTTTAACGTGCATATTCACAAATTTAGCAAATTTCACACACATTACAATAGGAAAACAATAATTTGCATAGGAACCCATTGCCGTCCCATTATGACACTCTGCACCTAAATAGTCAATTGATATCTTCAAAACATATCTTTTTTAAAGAAAAATTAAAAGGGGTAATTTTGAGATTTTCGAAAAAATGTTTTTTCGGGTTTTTGAAAAATTACAAAATTCAAACAGCACAGCCATGTTGAATTTCAAATTGAAGCTCATTAAAAGCAGAAGATTTGATTGATTGATTGGTTTAGCTTATTTTACTTCGCGTTTTGTGCCTCTTGGTTAATTTGAGAAGATGGTGATGAGTGATGAAATGATTAAATTGATGAATGGACATTCACAAACAACCAAGCCCGATCGGGATTCTAACCCGGCATCCTTGGCGTCGCACCGCGGTCTGCTAACCACTTCTCCACGGAGGTCGACTCCACTCGGCTACAGGATCCGGCAAAAGCAGAAGACAATGAGACCAATTTGAGCTCTCTTGGTCAAATAGTTTTAGATCTATTATTTAAAGGTTTCAAAATGTCGTAAAATTTTGGGATTTTACATTTTTGAAAGTCAATAACTCAAAATCTAAGAGCACAAATTGAAATTTGGAGCTTTTGTCCTCTTTTGAGGTGCAATGAATAAACAAAAATCTTAAAAACCTTAATCCTTAAGGTTCAAAAATATTATTTTGTTGGTTGATTTGGCATTGAATGACCCTATTGTCAAACGTATATCAAAACTACATTTCTCAAACACAGATTATACTCAACCGTGTAATTTGGAATTTTTCTGAGGTAATTTTTAAAATATCTGTTACGCGGCTAGAGAGAGAGAGATTTGAAATTTAGAATGGCATGGACCAAGAAAATGACCTTCATCTTGAGACGCTGTGATAAATTTTACATAAATACAATACCAGATCAACCGCCCAAGGGTTAGGGAGCCATATTTCAGCTAAAAACTTAAAATGTAGTGGTAACAAAATGGATGGTTTTGTTCATATTTCAATCCTTCTCCGAAATCACGCATTATATTACTCCTTACTTATTTATACGGCAATACAGTCCTGGATGAACCTTGGCCTCCCCAATTACAGTTCTCCATTCTTCTCTGTCCTTTGCAGCATTTTTCCAATTTCTAACTCTTACGGTTTTCAGATCACTCTCCACTTTATCTAGCCAGCGGTTTCGTGGTCTTCCTCTTTTTCGTCTTTCTTCCTAATTGGAACGGTAAATAGTTCTTGATATCCTTCCTTCTTGCATTCTCTCAATATGTCCCATCCACCTTAATCGATTTGATTTTATAAATCTTACTATATCTTCCATTTCTAATATATTGTCTATTCCATATTATTGAGTATTCTCCAGGTATTTCCCTCTTTGACAGGTCCATAAATTCTTTCTACTATTTTTCTTTCGAATACACGTAGTTTTTTAGAATCTTTGTCACATATGCTCCAACTTTCTGATCCATATACTACAACTGGTCTTATTAGTGTTTCATATAATATCATTTTTGTTGATCTTGATATTAGTTGAGATTTTAATAGTGTGAGATTTCCAAAGTATGCTTCATTTTCTACGATAATTCTTTTTTTGTATCTCTTCATGTAGTAGGATCAGCCCGGTTCTGCAACCTCAATTGGCGTTCAGTGTTGCCAACTCACCCCAAGAATATTTTACCATATGATATTTTACAGGCGAAGCTAACCTACGAATGGGAGTTGGCAACACTGATTAGTGGAGGTGTATGGGTTCAAGGATATTATTTGCCAGTGTTGCCAACTCACCCCAAGAATATTTCACCATGATATTTTACAGGCGAAGCTAACCTACGAATGGGAGTTGGCAACACTGACTAGTAGAGGTGGCCGGGTTGAAGGACATCAATTGCCAGTGTTGCCAACTCACCCTAAGAATATTTCACCATGATATTTTACAGGCGAAGCTAACCTACGAATGGGAGTTGGCAACACTGACTAGTAGAGGTGGCCGGGTTGAAGGACATCAATTGCCAGTGTTGCCAACTCACCCTAAGAATATTTCACCATGATATTTTACAGGCGAAGCTAACCTACGAATGGGAGTTGGCAACACTGACTAGTAGAGGTGGCCGGGTTGAAGGACATCAATTGCCAGTGTTGCCAACTCACCCTAAGAATATTTCACCATGATATTTTACAGGCGAAGCTAACCTACGAATGGGAGTTGGCAACACTGGCAACATCAATTGCGGTTCAGTGTTGCCAACTCACTCTAAGAATATTCCACCATGATATTTTACAGGCGAAGCTAACCTACGAATGGGAGTTGGCAACACTGGCAACATCAATAGCGAGTGTTGCCAACTCACTCTAAGAATATTCCACCATGATATTTTACAAGCGAAGCTAACCTACGAATGGGAGTTGGCAACACTGACAACATCAATTGCGGTTCAGTGTTGCCAACTCACCTCAAGAATATTTTACCATGATATTTTACAGGCGAAGCTAACCTACGAATGGGAGTTGGCAACACTGACTAGTGGAGGTGGCGTAAACCTCTCTCGGGAACGATGTGCCACACACACACGTGCGCGCCTATCTATCATGGGTAGATCACGTTCCGCGCATTTATTCGTTGCGCTGACACGGCGTGATGAGAAAATAATGCATTTTCTCATTTTTGAAGTACGAATGCACTTTATTGTAATCTTCCAAGTCCCGGGGCCAAATGTTTGTATATCGCGATTTTTGTAAACTTCTCTCGGGGACGATGTGCCACACACACGCGCGCGCCTATCTATCTATTTTTGTTTTCTCTTTCTCTGCGTGTGCTATCAACGTTGGCACAATGACACAAATTCAACAATACGTAGGCTTTGGGAAGACGGAAGTTATACTTCCTGCCCTACTTCCGTCACTATTTCTCAACAATTGCCAGAGCTGATGTTAACAACCTGCTGTAACCTCGACGGAAGTAGGGCAGGAAGTATAACTTCCGTCGTCCCAAAGCCTACGTATTGTTGAATTTGTGTTATTGTGCCAACGTTGCGTTGGCTAACATTTTATTTTTGACCTTATTAGAAAACCGTATAAAACTTAAAGCGCTGGTGTAGAAAGTTCTGTTTTATTTTGAATGTTAGTGAAGAGTATTTCTGCAGTATTTTCCAAAAGTAAGTAACTTTGTTTCTTAGCTTGCATGAGTTAGCTTTGATTTATAAGTATATTTGAAGCATGCATCTTGGTAGCTGGAATATTTTTTTTCTTCTGTGTGCCGTTGTTGGTAGAGGAAATATGTGTGCGGGGCATATTTCAAAAAAATAAATGTGTTAAATTGTTAGAGGAAGGCAAAAAAATGGAGGAGAGTTGCGTGTTTTTGATATCTAGTGGAAGTACTGATTGATTTGATGTTTAAGTACACTTTATGCACAGTAAGGCTAATCGAGACTGGACCTACAGTTTCAAGAAGCACTTGTACCCCCACCGGGTATCGAACCCTTGATTACAAGGCTATCGCTGCGCCATCGCAGAGGCTAGTGGAAGTACTGATTGATTTGATGTTTTAAGTCCACTTTATGCACAGTAAGGCTAATCGGGACTGGACCTACAGTTTCAAGAACCACTTGTGCGGGTATCGAACCCTTGATTACAAGGCAACGATGCTATCGCTGCGCCATCGCAAAGACTAGTGGAAGAACATAGTTATTCGAATCTTATTTATTTAAAATATTTAGTTTTTTATGCATGCTTATTGATATTAAACCTCAAATTAAATAAAATCTGACAACTATATCCAATTATACTTATGGCTACAACGAGCATTCGCAAAAAAATAATAGCTTGAGATTTTTTTTGCTACGTAAACAAAATAGCCGACATGCCAAATATGAACAGGCTATATAGATTTGAGAGATGGATAGAAAAAAAAAGTTAATTAAAATGTAATTTCATGATTGCAACACGGAATTTAATGATAGATTTATTGATTTAGTTTATTTTACTTCGCGTTTTGTACCTCTTGGCTAATTTGCGAAGATGGGGATGAGTGATGAAATGGATGAATGGATATTCACAAACAACCAAACCCGACCGGGATTCGAACCCGGGACTCTTGGCGTCGCAGCGCGATGTGCTAACCACTCGGCCACAGGGTCGGGCAAAACACGGACATACATGAAAATTAATGTTTGGTGCTGATCACATCACACATTAGCAACTATGTAGTGGACTTCCCATATGCACAGATATGAATTTATTTTTGCTTGTTGTAGTGCAAATATGTCGTCTGGGGCCTCCTCCATGGTGCAGTGGTAGGTAGGTTTGTATTCAAGGGTTCGATACCTGCTGGAGGCACAAGTGGTTCGGATAACACTTTAAAACTTTGTAGGTCTAGTCCCGATTAGCCTTACTGCACATAAAGTGGACTTAAAAAACACCAACTCAAATGTTGTCTGGTTCGGGTGACCTGGACCTACAGTCTAAAATATCATGGTATTATTATTCCTGCAATTATTTGCAATCTTGGCCAGAGAGAGAGGGGGAGGAAAAAAATAATATTTTGTTTCAATATCGAGCCTATATTTAAATTTATACATGTGCGCATGTGCGCAGGGGTAAATTTCATTTTTTTTTGATCGGGTGGGTTGTAAGGTGAGTGAACATGTAGGAAAAGTACTGGTATATTGATTGATTGATTGATTTAGTTTATTTTACTTCGCGTTTTGTATTTGTTAGCTAATTTGCGAAGATGAGTGATGAGTAATGAAATAGATGAATGGATATTCACAAACAACCAAGCCCGACCGGGATTCGAACCCAGGACCCTTGGCGTCGCAGCACAATGTGCTAACCACTCGGCCACAGGGTCGAGCAAGTACTGGTATATACATAGATCAAAGTTACATGGTTCTAGGCCCCATAGGAGCCGAGAAAATCAATGTCTTGGAAAACGTCTTAAGACAAATATCTTAATCTTTAAGAAAGTCGACTTCCGGTATCTCAAGATGTTACTTCCGGTCTGTCAAGAAAATTTTCTTAAGACAAAAATCTTAAGACGTTTTCCAAGATATTGATTTTCTCGGCTCCTAATTGAGCTAGGATGATGATTTTAGGTTTGTTGGATAGGATTCGACGAGAACTATTCGACTAGCAAATAAAATCGATTCCACCCCCTCAAGTTTCGGAAATACAGACAATTTTTTATTTTTTTGAGAAACTTGATTTGCCGGCTTAGTTTTTACTCTAATTCGAAAATTTTAATAGCATTCGATACAAAATTAGAAGTACTCTACAACCTATTGGAGGGAAGATGACTAGTGCCTGCTGTTTTCGAGTTATCTTGGATTAAAATTTCAAGATGTAATTTCTAAGATGTTTTGCAATTCATAAACTATGGGTTGTAGGAAAACGATTCTTGCTCTCTCTGCTATTGCTCGTCGAATACTATAAACATAAACAAAGCTTATGGTTTAATTTTAAAAAAAATGGCGACCTTAAAATAACTCTGTTTTCTGAAATTATGATTTATACTTCATACGCCAAGAGGGCTGAGAATTAGAAAAAAAAATTGTTTGGTAGAATTATGTACACATAATATTTTTGTGTTTTCTATACACAAGCTTAATTATTTTTTTTCCAATTATTTACAGGATTTATTAAGAAGCAAGAAGTAGCATATACATAAATAGCACACACCAAACCCAGCACCATCGCGAATTAGCCTTCCAAGGTTTTTTTATTGCACAGCATTTATTTTGTGGCACTCTACTATATATAAATAACATACCCCACAAATATTTTCACCAAGATGCAATCTTTACAAATTTGCCCTACGTGTGAAACTAGTGTTTCAACTAATCACTTCCAAAGGCACTGTCGTACCTGCGCACCTGGTAAGCGTGTGACCGCTAAAAAACCATGTCCCAGGTGCGACAAACATATTACCATTAATAATTTGAAAAGGCATATAACATCATGCAAAGTCGTCGTCGGAGCACCTGTTCCACAACCGTCGACCAGCTCGACCAAGAGGAAAGCGGAAGCCGACTCGCCACCATCCGCCAAACGTGTCAAGCATGTGGCGAAAGCGAACCAGTCTGCTTTCCAGCGTTTGTTAGAGGACTTTCCCCTTACTTCGGAGGGCTCATGCGACGTGCGTAGCTTTTTGGAGAACGTGCAAGCCCAAATTATTTCCATCCTCGGCGATGCGCTTGCAACGCACTCCACCAAATTCTACGCATCGCTTCGTTGCTGGTACAATAAGCCGTCTGATGAAATTTACAGCTTCTGCCACAACACCAAGGCGAAGACGCTGCATCTGGCGGATGTCGACAACCTCGAGGTCATCTACAACAAGTTTGCCGAGGAGCTGGTGGCAAAGCAAGAAGAACATCAAGCCAAGGGCTCGGGGGGTTCGTTGTGTGGTGAGCCTCACGAACTGCGCGTCAAACTTTGCAAGTTTGTGCCTCTCTCCGCCTCCAGCTACGTCTCCTTATCACGTCCCATTGCGGCAAAGAAGGCCGTCCTGAACATTCAAAACAGTGACGCCAAGTGCTTTCTCTGGTCGGTGCTTGCAGCATTACACCCTGTCGACCGGAAAAACCAACCACACCGAGTTAACCACTACCTACCCTACGAGCCAGAGCTGGAAGATGCGATGGCTGGGATCGACTACCCGGTGGCGCTTTCGGACATTCGCAAGTTTGAGGCCCGTACACACAACCCTCGGTTGGCTATCAACGTTTATGGCCTCACCGACAAAGATGTGGTGTACCCCATTCGGGTGAGCGACGTAGACGACGACGGTGCGCAGGAAATTCACCTTCTGCTCATCAAGGATGAAACTCGCCACCATTACACCCTCATCCGTTCCCTCTCTCGGCTTGTTTCGAGCCAACGGAGCAGTGATAGTCACCACGTTGAGGTGTGTCGCAGGTGCTTGTCAATGTTCGACGGACGGGATCAACGCAGTTACCAACATGTTCGAGGTCCCAACATCGCTGTCGAGAAGCTCGCTAACCACAAGCTCTACTGCAATGCCAACGAGCCTGGGGTAGCAGTTTTGCCCAAACCTGGCACCGTGGAGCGTTTCCGCATGCACGGTGCCATGGTGGAGCACCCCGCTATCATCATCGCGGATTTCGAGGCTTTTCTCAAACCCCTGTCTACTTGCGATCCCGACCCCGAAGTTTCCTCCACCACCCCTTACCAACTTCACGAGGCATCCAGTTTCGCATACGTTGTGGTGCGACGAGACCAACACATCCCCCCTGAGCCCTACGTGTACAGTGGTCTCGACGCAGCCAAACACTTCCTCGAGAGGATGGTTGTCGAGGCCATCGAGATAGGGAAGGTACTGTTGGCCCCCAAGTCTATGCTCCCACTGTCCCCCGACGATCAACGTAGACACGACGAGGCCATCGCTTGCCCTGTCTGCGTCAAGGAGTACACCGCCAACAACCGTAAAGTCCATCACCACGATCACTTTAACGGTAGGTACGTAGGTCCTTGGTGCAACGGATGCAACCTCATGGCCCGGGACCCGGACTTTATCCCTGTGTTTTTTCACAACGGCTCGGGATACGACTTTCACCACCTGATCAAGCATCTTGGGTACGACAACAAGGAAGTCAACGTCCTGGCCCAGAACGAGGAGCGTTACATCAGTGTGAGCAAACGAGTGTCGATCCCAGAATCCGGCTCTACCGTCGAACTTCGCTTCCTCGACTCCCTGAGGTTCCTCCCGGCCAGCCTCGATGCCCTGACGAAAAAGCTGTGCAACGAACAAATGCGCATCACCTCTGCGAATTTTCCAAACTTGGACGCCAGTCTTTTCAGGCGTAAGGGGGTCTACCCCTACGAATACATCACAGACCTTACCAAGTTTGCGGAGACGTCGCTACCTCCCCAGGCGAAGTTCTACAGTCAGCTACGAGGCTCAAACATCACAGACGAAGAATATCACCACGCCCAGTCCATGTGGTGCGAGCTGGGTTGTCGAACTCTCGGGGACTATCACAATGCCTACCTCAAACTTGATGTGACGCTCCTCGCCGACGTGTTCCAGACGTTCCGTGCGACTGCAATGAAAATCTACCACCTGGATCCCGCCTAC
This sequence comes from Lepisma saccharinum, assembly GCF_977018435.1. Lineage (NCBI taxonomy): Eukaryota > Metazoa > Arthropoda > Insecta > Zygentoma > Lepismatidae > Lepisma > Lepisma saccharinum. The sequence goes on from NC_139242.1 coordinate 11,099,231, forward strand.
TTCTATAGTCTCCCCGGACTGGCGTGGTCAGCCATGTTTCTGGTGACGAAAATCGAGCTGGAGCTTCTTTCGGACGTGGACATGATGCTGTTTGTAGAACGCGCCGTGCGGGGTGGCATGGTCCAGGTGTCGCAACGGCACGCGCGCGCCAACAACCATCACATGGCTACTGGCTACGACTCCACCCAACCGTCGAGCTACATCATGCACACGGACGTGAATAACTTGTACGGGCACTCCATGATGCAGCCACTCCCCTTTAGAGGGTTCGAGTGGGCTGACCCTTCCAACTTCGACGTTAAAAATTTCGACGATTCGAAACATGGGTTCTTCGCCGAGGTGGACCTTGAGTTCTCCGAGAAGCTGCAGGATTTGTTCTGCGATCTTCCCCCTGCACCCGAGTTCAAGTGTCCACCCGATTCCAACCAGACGAAGCTCGTCATGGATTTCGAACCCAAGAAGAATTACGTTCTTCACTACCAGAATCTCCGGTGGTTGATGCGGCGAGGGGTCACGGTCCACGCAGTTCACCGCATCCTCAAGTTCGAGCATTCTCCGTGGTTGCGTCCATATATTGATGTCAACACTGAACACCGCAAAAAAGCCGAGTCCGAGCTTGATAAGGATTTCTTCAAGCTCATGAATAATGCGGTGTTTGGCAAGACCATGGAGAATGTACGGAATCGCGTGGACATAAAATTGGTGACGAGGAAAGAGCTATGTCGTCAGCTTGTCGCGAGTCCATTGTTCAAGTCTCGAACAATCTACAACGAGCAGCTGGCTCTGATTCACATGAAGCAAGGTGAGGTGAGGCTCACCAAGCCCATCTACGTCGGAGCCACTGTTCTGGATCTGAGCAAGCTTCACATGTTCGAGACGTACTACGACATATTACGTCAACACTACGACCACAACATCTCGCTTCTCTACACGGACACGGGCAGCTTGGTGTACCACGTTCGCACAGCCGACGCATACGGGGATATAGCCAAAGTTCCATCTTTGGTTAACCTCTTCGACACCTCGGGCTATCCCCAGCCGAACCAGTACGGTATCCTGGCCCGCAACAAAAAGGTGCCTGGCAAAATCAAAGATGAGAAGGAGGGAGACGTGATTCTTGAGTTTGCAGGTCTTTGCGCCAAGGCCTATACCATCAAAGCCGAGGGCAGCGTTACCAAGAAGGCCAAGGGTGTCGGCAGACAGGTGGTTCGGGAGCATCTCACATTCGAGGACTTCGTGGATTGCCTCAAGACCAGGTCGTCGATTCTAAGAGCAGAACAGCGCATCCAGAGCGTCGACCATGTGTTGACCACCAACAAGGTGAGGAAGATTGCCCTAGATCCCAACGACGACAAGAGGTGCATCCTCGAGTGTGGAATCCACACATTGCCTTGGGGACATCGTCGTTTAGAAATAAATAAGAATTGCACACAGTGCAGATAAACCAGCATGCCTATGAACTTGTTCGGTTTCAAAAAAAAAATCATCATGGAAACTGCACCGTCCATACCAGATCATGAAGTCTTACCTTCCATGTTAACTAAACTCCATGGTCTACTGATTGTTCATCTCAACAGTATTTGGACGAAATTGGATGATGATGTGGGCAAGATGTTTTACGTCTTCAACAACAATTTACATTTTTACGAAATTCCGATCGGTGGGAAACTTCAAATCACCGTGAATCCGGAAAACGTAGGCGAAATCAAAATATCTACCGGCAAGAACATTTTTCGAATCAAGCACGACAAGATGCTTTCTAACATTACGTACGATGTTTCTGCAGGAGATTATCTTTACGTTCAACTCCTAGGAGATTACGATAAACTCATTCCTCTCTTCGTAGAATTACGTATCGTCTATCCTATTATAAATAACCGTTAACCAAAAATGCCTAACGACATTTTCTGCAACACCAAGCGTGTAGACCACGCAGAAGAGATTCTCATGTTGGACGTCCGAATTAAAAAGTTGAGGAGCGATTTGATCGCTTTGCAGGAGACCTTAAACAAAAGTTTAGAGTCGGAAATCGCTACGCTCCAAACGCAATGTCTCGACCCCATTCTGAAAATCGATTCCGAACTGAAAACGCTCATAAAAAATTATGTCGACGTACCTTCTTACGACAGCGTTCAAAATATACAGTTGAGCGTGGATTCGCTTCAAAATGATTTGGCCAAATTACAGCAATGTCAATCGAAAAATGAAGATTTGGAAAAATTGAAACTCGAAATCGAAGAACGAACTTCCGCAATCGAAAAGAATTTCTCTGAACTTCAAACCGTCGTGAAGGATATCGATGTAGAACGCTTGCATGTCGTCGTTTCCAAATTACAAGAAGAATTCACCAGTACGTTGGAAGAAATTAAATCCAAGTTACAGACTTTGGAAGATACAATGACGAACCTACCATCGTCAGACGAACTGCAGGTCATCGGCAAAAGCGTCGCGAACATAAAAATTCAATTGGAGGCTTATCAAGATTTCGAACACATTCAAACCACCATCGCTACGCTTCAGGCGTCTCTGGAGTTGATCAACGATGAAATTAAAAATATTCGCGCTGAAGCGAGTGCGTTGACGAGTATTCAAGATACGTTAAGCACGGTTCAGCAGAAGATCGAATATTTAGAAAATTTGAACGTCGAATCCAATCTTGCCCATTTTCATCACGTACTCGACAACATACAGGGTGACTTGGAATCGTTACGGACGAGCGTGCCTTCGAGCGAAGATTTGGAAAAATTGAAAACGGCGGTGACGGCACTATCCGAATCGAGCGACATCAAAAGTTCGTTGAGCGATCTCGAGAGTAGGGTGGCCAATCTCCCCACCTCCAAAGAATTACACGCTTTGAAAAGGAACATATCACGTATGCTGAAACGACTGGAAACGGAAACGGCGAACGTGGAACAGATTCGAGACGAACTTGCTTCGCTGGTGTCGACGCTGCCCACTTCGCAGAGCGTCGCCGATCTTCACACGCAGTTTACCGAGATGCGAAGCATCGTGAACGATCTCACCGAGAAGAGCTCAAAATTAAATCAAGTCGAGAACCTTCAGAGTATTGTCGTCAACATCAGGGATCAAGTTGGAGTGCTGGAATCCACGCAGGAATCGACGCTGGCCTCTTTCGGTGCCAAGCTGCAAGAACTCAACGAAAACTACAAGCAGTTGAACGTGGAAGTGAAAATCAAACCGTCATTTTCTACAGTAACGGATACCATAGTCGAATATTTGTTGCCCGTACAAAATACACTGGGACAGCTTCACAGCAACCTCGTTAGCGTCGATACTAAATTCGCCAAACTGCATTCTCTGCAAGCTATCGAAATCAACAGCGTACCCAATCAACAGAGAATCTCCACGTTCGTCGAAGGTAACAAACTGTACATGTTACATCCTTATCATCCGTACTACAAGTTTTTTCTCGATGGCACGATTCAGATAAACGAATTTTGGTACTGGTCTCACGGCAGAAAAGCTAGCGTTCCCACCATGACCTTGATATCGAATCGTGGTGTTCAGAAAGCAGGAAACATTCCTCTGGCACGTTGGAACGAAACGCGCAACGTATATGAAATACACGAAGACGAAGATCTTACCGTTTTCGACGTGAGTGCCAGCGATAAGCTGATCGTTCAAAACACGAGCGAGGTACCACCCTCTTTGAATCCCATCACGCTGGTGCTTCTCTTCAAACGTAATCTCTAAAAATGTCTAGGCAAGCCATCGTCCAAGAATTGCATAAACCTGCACGCCGCAACTACGAACGTTTGGCGGTGGTGACCAAGGGCATCGACGACCTCTGGCAAAGTGACCTCGTGGAGATGAGCAGCGGCAATCTAAAAAACGTACATAAATTGAACAAGGGCAACAAGTACCTCCTCACCGTCATAGACACGTTTTCGAAATTCGCATGGGCTCTACCTTTGAAGGCGAAAACAGGAACGTACGTCACGGAAGCATTCAAGACAATTTTTCGCGAAAGCGGTGGCAGACGACCACGGTTTTTGCAAACAGACAACGGGAAGGAATTTTACAACGCCGTATTCCAAAAGTTTATTCAAAAACATGATATTCGACATTATTCGACTTTCAGTCACATCAAAGCTAGCATCGTGGAAAGATTTAATCGCACTCTGAAATCGCGCATGTGGTCACGCTTCACGCTTCAGGGAAGCTACAAGTGGGTCACCATTCTTCCGGAACTCGTTAACGACTATAATCACACAGTACACAGAACGATAGGCATGAAGCCAGCTGACGTTACCAAGTCCGACGAGGAGCGATTAATTTCCAGCGTTTACTGTCCAAAGTACACGCCCACGACAAAAAAACCTAAATGCAAAATTGGAGACCAGGTGAGGGTCAGTAAATTGAAGCGAACGTTCGACAGGGGTTTCACACAAAACTGGAGCACGGAACTTTTTACCGTGGTTCGAGTTCTACCCGGAAACCGTCACACGTATATAATAAAAGACAGTGGCGGTGAAATTTTATTGGGGCGCTTCTACGAGGAGGAACTCTCTAAAACTAAATACCCCGACACGTACCTTATCGAAAAAGTTTTGCGTAAAAGAGGCGACAAACTTTTGGTGAAATGGCTGGGACTTCCGGGCACAAGTTGGATCGATTCAAACGAAGTGATTCTATGAGTGCGTGGAATGTCGTGAAACGTCTACCTGATTCGGAAAATCGAAAGAAGAAAAGAAACGGCGAGTTGCTTCCCGACAGCATCCGCTGTCTGATCGTAGGTCCTTCGGGGTGTGGGAAAACAACACTGCTCGTGGACAATTTTCTCCTCGCACCGAATTGGTTAGATTGGAAGAACAGGCACCTGTACGTGTTCTCGAAAAGTTTGGAGCAATCCAAATACCAGCAACTGATGAAACTGTACGATGGTCTAGACATTGCAACGTTCTCTTCGGAAATAAAACCACTCGACGATTGTCGTGAAAATTCAGTCGTTGTGTTCGACGATGTCATCCTGGAAAATCAAAATGAAATTCGCAACTTTTTCACGCAAGGTCGTCACAAAGGAATAGATTGCTTCTTCCTAGCTCAAACGTTTTCCAAAATTCCAAAACAGTTAGTACGCGACAACGCTAATTTCATATGTTTGTTTCGTCAAGATCACACCAACCTCAAGCACGCGTACGATGACTACGTAGGCGGAGACATGAACTACAATCAATTTTCGGAACGCTGCTGCTCCCACTGTTGGAACAGTGACGATTTCGGATTCGCGACGATCGACATGACGAGGAAACCCAACGACGGAAAATACAGAAACAAAATCAACGACTTTCTAAACGTTGCAACGTTGTGAGAAACGATGTGTATAAATAACGTTATGACGAAACGAAAAATCGAAGACGAAAATCTCAAGCTTCGCGATTACCTCGCGAAACGCTTCAAAGGTTGGAAATCCGAGAATCGCGGATCCTACGAAGAGAAGAAACGTCAAGATCAACCTGTGATCGATGCCATCAGCGATCTAGGTAAAGAAATTAAAGGCGTCACGGAACAAAATAAAAATTTGATCAACGAACTCGTACCACTCGCAGCTAAAAATTATGCCGTACCCACGCCCATTTCGAGCATTCCTTCAACGCCGTTCGAACTGAAGGACGTACCGGCACGACGTCGAGCCATAGGTAGCACGTCTTCGTCTTTGGATAAGATCGAGTTGGGACCTTTGGCACGAGACTACCTGAGCACCGGGAAATTCGACAAGGACGAAGTGTTCGGATTGTATCCGAGCATGGAGAGCAACGAAGGTGGCGGTGTGGTTTGGAAGATTGGAAAATCGAAGGTGACCTTCGAAGGCAACGACATTAAAGTTAATTTAGGCGAGAAGGATAGTTGGACCAGGTATCCCGGTACGGTGGGACTGTGGGAACTCGTTGCCAAAAAGCAGCCAAAAGATTACACCGACGAAGATTACCAGAGTTACAAGGAAATTTTGATCATGACGGATGCCTTGTACCAAAACAACGACGCCACGCAGAATAGTGTGAAATCCAGCAGCGGCGAGAAGTACAGGAATCTCATCAAACCGATTTGGAACCAGGTCAAAACAGGCAGCGGTGTCAAACTCTACAACACCCTGCCCAAAGAATTCGTTTGGGTGGACGACGTGCGCAAGCTCATAGACCGATTGTTGGTTATTGCAGGAGAGGAGAATGCGGGCAATCGTAATTTCTACAACGAGAAGGTTGGCATCGTGGACATGATCAGCGCCAAACTTTCCAACTTCATCGTGAACGACGACAAGGGCATAGGTTATCTCATCAAAATCATCAACACGCTGCCTCCGAGATTCTGGAACGTGGCCGAAGGAAAGGGACTCGTGAACGACATCATCAACAAGTTACCTTTCGAGATGCATTTACCCGGCTACCAGTACTGCGGACCGGGTACCAAACTCGAGAAAAGATTGGAGAGAGGAGACAAGGGTGTGAATCCGTTGGACGCCGCATGCAAAGATCACGACATCGCCTACAACACCACTCGCACCGATCTGGATGCACGTCACGAAGCAGACAGAAAGTTAGAGCACGCAGCTTTCGAAAGATTCGTCAGCAGAGACGCTTCGCTGGGAGAAAGAGTTGCAGCACTGGGCACCACCATCGCCATGAACACGAAACAAAAATTTGGATGGGGTGTGTAGAAATAAAAAAAATTTCTCGAACCGTAAAAAAAAATTTCTTCGGTATATAAATAACACTACGTAAAAAAAAAAAACTCCAGTTGTGTTTGCCATCTTATAAAAAAATGAGTAAACAATCACTAGACGCCCAAGCATTAAAACAAATGCTAAATTCATCAGTCGAATATGTAAAAATTCAGGAATTGGAAGTGGACAAATCTTACACGATAACTTCCGGTTCAATTGTTTCTACCCAGTATTGCTCAACGCACAATACAGTCTATTTTTACCAGATCGATACGCTAACATGTTATCCGACGAGAAGCTAGCTATTTTAATCGAGAACAAAACTCGAATCGTGTACAAAGGAACTTCTTGGTAAGAAAACAAAGCACGTAATAGAATTTGTGTAACTGCTCTGCGTGGAGTATATCCTTGAAAAAAAAATTACACAAAACAAAAAAAAATCTCAGAACATTTATATATAAATAACATACCGTAAAAAAAATTACACAAAAAAAATCTCAAAACATTTATATATAAATAACATACCGTGAAAAAAAAAAAACATGAAGCCCAAGGGTGTCGTGTACCAGATACCATACTCCAATCTGAAAAATCTAGGTGCCCTCGATGGGTTACTCACCAAGAAACAACGCGAGAAGAAACGTTCTTGCTTGACGAAAGGACACGGAATGAAATTACTTCTCAGCACACCTCAATTGAAACGCTTGCAGCGTTCGCGGAAACAGCAAAAGATCGGAGGTTTCATATTCAGCATCCCGGCCATCCTTGCAGCATTGGGGGCCGTTGGAAGTTTGGCCGGCGGAAGCGCCGCCATCGCAAAAACCGTCATCGACTCGAAGAAGAACAAGGCGGAATTGGAAGAACAGAAACGTCACAACCTAGCTATGGAGAAGAAGGGGAAAGGTATAACCAAAAAGCAAAAAAGCAACCTCGATGCTTTGAAGAAATATAAAAAAAAGAAGAAGCCCTGTCCAACTTCGATATTGAATCTCTGATCGAACTGTTGGGAATAAGGAACTTCAGGGGTGTTTTCATGTCCGATTCTCTACCCTCTGCTGTGAAGAAAAAGGAGTATGGCGTGGTCAACCTGGACAGTTACAAAAATCCTGGTACACATTGGATATGCTACCTCAAAATTAACGATAACAATGCATTTGTTTTCGATTCGTTCGGTGGCATACCGCCTGCCAGGTTGGTGAAGTATCTCAGTGTTGCCAACCTCTACTACAATGACAAACGCATCCAGGGTTTCACCGATGTTAACTGCGGCCACCTATGCCTTTCCGTTCTCGCATACATGTCTAAAATAAATAACCCGTCGGTGGAACATTTTCAGAAAGCATTGTGGAATCTTAAATACGATGGGCGTGTTCCATCTCACGAGCAAATCTTCAATCTTGAAACTCACGCTGCACGACGACATCGTCTATCCTAAATCCGTAGCTCTGCGTGCATTCTACAGCATGTACCTCATACCTAACGTCACGCAGCACAACAACAAAATTAGCGTCGGAAGCGAACACATCGTCGTCACGCCAGGCCAATACAATCTTTCCACTTTGCAAGCTCAATTACCCAAAGGCACGTACCTTTCTCAAAATTCGGTCACGCACAGAGTGGAAATCGTGTCGGCGACGGAGACCGTGGACCTGGGTACCATGGGTGAACTTTTAGGTTTCGAGAACAACACAAAACTCGAAGCTGGCATCAAGCACACGGCAGCAAACATTCCTAAATTTCTGGCCATAGAGACTCTGAACGTTCACTGTAACGTGGCGGAAGGCATGATCACTAAATCTTCGGACGGGGAGTTGCTGGGAAGTCACAAGCAGACGGGAATCATAGCCACGTTCAAACCAAGTTCCGAATTCATGGAACCGATCATCTACACACCCTCTTCGCCGATCTATTTTCCAGTATGTCGCAACCGCATAGACGACATAGAGTTGGTGGTGACGAACGAGAAAGAAGAGGTGGTGGATTTCGCAGGTGCCACTACGACGGCCATCGTGGAGATCAACGTATAATAAATAACCATACATAGTGAAAATGGAACAAATCGAAAGTTACGAATTGCAATCTTTCCCTCCGAACCGTCGCACGTTCGCCAATCTCAACGAAGCGAACAGGGAGATTGAATACGATGTGGACGTAGGGGACGGGTTCGTTCATCCTCACAGAGCGGACCTCTACCTTCAATTCGACGTGGTGAAGAAGGAAAGCGGAGAAGCGTTTCCGCCCAATGCAAATTTGATACTCGTGGACAACTTCGTGCCTCACCTGTTCTCGCAGGTGGAGGTGAGGAAACACAACACCGTCATCGACAGAATAGATTATCCAGGCATCACGTCGACGGCAGTGGGAACATTGAAATTATCCAAAACGGACGCGGCGTACTATCAAGCGGGAGGGTTCGAAGCAGGAACAAAAATATCGACGAGAAGTCACACGGTGCTCTTTCCCATGCGTCTGCTGCCGGGATTCTTCTCCGACTACAAAGAGATCATGTGGAAGGGTGGATTGCGCGTCACGTTTCGAAGAGCGGCCAACGACAACGACGCACTGATGCGATACACCAACTTGAACGCCGACGGCACGCCGATAGCCAACACTTTACCCGAAGCAGCCAAGTGCGTCATACGGAGCATGGAATTGAGAATGCCGATCGTGGAATACGAGACGAACTACGCCCTCAAGTACAAAGCGGAGATCTTGAAGAGTCCGCAGGTGCCGATTCACTTTCACGGTTACCAGTGCGTGCAGAAGTTAGCGTCGGGAAGTCACATGGAATTCGACGTGACGACTCAGTTCAACAACATACAGTTCGACATGCCAGATTTCGTCGTAGTGCTCTTTCAGACCGGGCGCAATAACAACCAGGAAAAAGATTCCAGTAAGTTCGACGACTGCAAGATCAAGAACGTTTATCTCAAGAATGGTAGGAACGAAGTGTTCCCGCGCGAGAATTACAACCTCGACATGACCAAAGACGATTACCTCAAACTTTACGAAGCTTACACGGCTTACAAGCGCGTGACCGAGGGAAACGTGGACGTGTACTACACGCCCAGCGAATTCAAAATCCGCAGGCCGATGTTCGTCATCAACACGACGAAGAGGAAGCAGGTGGTGGTCAACGATCGCACCAACATCAAGATCGTCTGCGAGTTCCACGACGCGCTGCCCGATGATACCGTGTGCAGCGTCATCCTGATTGCAGAGAAGTCCTTCGTCCACGACGTGAAGAACGAGAGGGTCACAGAGCAGTTTTAACAGATTTTTAATATCTTTTTCTTGCACAATCAGTTACAATAAGAATTTTGTGCTAGCACAATAATAATACAAATTTCACTAGTTCAGATCAGTTACAATGTCAATTTCACCAGTTATCAGTTACAATATCTTTTTTTTTCATCAGTTTTTGCACTATAGCACAAGACAATCAGAATTTGCACAAAATTTTGTTGTTTTTACATGAGAAAATTAACAATAAAATTTTTTTTTATTGTTTCAGATGCTGTCGAACATCAAGCACACACACTAGGAAAAAAAGCATGCAACTTTAGTTTTTATAACACACACATTCTCCATCTTCATCAAGAAAATATTATAATAAACATAATATTTTTATCTATCTCACAATAAAACTCTATATCCAAAAATATTACAACATCAAATAACACTAGAGTCGTTAGTACACGTTGCATGCATTACGGAGGTCCTCTGTAGAGTTTCATGGAAGTTTGAGAGAAAAAAAAAACACGTGAAACTCTACAGAGGTGTGGTTATCTACAACCACAGCCGTTAGAACCTTTTTGGGTTGGGCACCACGCACCCTGGCGGGGTTAGGGGCCAGGAATCCTAAAAAACAATTATTATTATTTTGTTTGTTTGCTTGCGTCACAATACAGGCACGCGCGCGCGCGCGTGTGTGTGGCACATCGTCCCCGAGAGAAGTTTACAAAAATCGCGATATACAAACATTTGGCCCCGGGACTTGGAAGATTACAATAAAGTGCATTCGTACTTCAAAAATGAGAAAATGCATTATTTTCTCATCACGCCGTGTCAGCGCAACGAATAAATGCGCGGAACGTGATCTACCCATGATAGATAGGCGCGCACGTGTGTGTGTGGCACATCGTTCCCGAGAGAGGTTTACGCCACCTCCACTAGTCAGTGTTGCCAACTCCCATTCGTAGGTTAGCTTCGCCTGTAAAATATCATGGTAAAATATTCTTGAGGTGAGTTGGCAACACTGAACCGCAATTGATGTTGCCAGTGTTGCCAACTCCCATTCGTAGGTTAGCTTCGCTTGTAAAATATCATGGTGGAATATTCTTAGAGTGAGTTGGCAACACTCGCTATTGATGTTGCCAGTGTTGCCAACTCCCATTCGTAGGTTAGCTTCGCCTGTAAAATATCATGGTGGAATATTCTTAGAGTGAGTTGGCAACACTGAACCGCAATTGATGTTGCCAGTGTTGCCAACTCCCATTCGTAGGTTAGCTTCGCCTGTAAAATATCATGGTGAAATATTCTTAGGGTGAGTTGGCAACACTGGCAATTGATGTCCTTCAACCCGGCCACCTCTACTAGTCAGTGTTGCCAACTCCCATTCGTAGGTTAGCTTCGCCTGTAAAATATCATGGTGAAATATTCTTAGGGTGAGTTGGCAACACTGGCAATTGATGTCCTTCAACCCGGCCACCTCTACTAGTCAGTGTTGCCAACTCCCATTCGTAGGTTAGCTTCGCCTGTAAAATATCATGGTGAAATATTCTTAGGGTGAGTTGGCAACACTGGCAATTGATGTCCTTCAACCCGGCCACCTCTACTAGTCAGTGTTGCCAACTCCCATTCGTAGGTTAGCTTCGCCTGTAAAATATCATGTTGAAATATTCTTGGGGTGAGTTGGCAACACTGGCAAATAATATCCTTGAACCCATACACCTCCACTAATCAGTGTTGCCAACTCCCATTCGTAGGTTAGCTTCGCCTGTAAAATATCATATGGTAAAATATTCTTGGGGTGAGTTGGCAACACTGAACGCCAATTGAGGTTGCAGAACCGGGCTGATCCTACTACTTCTTCACTAACTCTATTATCATTATTATTATTATTATTATTATTATTATTATTATTATTATTATTATTATTATTATTAAGTGTTGATTCAAGATAGACAAAACTTTTAACCCGTTTAAAGTTGTAGTTGTCAATTTTTAGATCTTTTATACGATTTCTTTCTTTTCTTGCTGTTATTTTCAGATATTTTGTTTTACTTTCATTAATTTTGAAACCCATTTTATTTCCTTCTTGAATCAAACTCAAACCAAATTATTTTAGGATATTCACATTTGAAGCATTATGCGAAGTTCTTATTAAAGTGAAGCCCGAAGGACCTTAAACACTTGTTGAGATTTTAGATTCTTATTCTTTGAAATTGTAGTCTACTAAAGTTACAGCTGAATTTGAATTTACTCTCAATTAAGTTTTTGTTATAAGTGAAGTGTAAACAGAGATTGGAAAATAGCATCAGAATTAGTAATGCCGGCGATATACGAAACATGGATTATTCGTCCGGCATGTTGAAACTGTTTGATCGAATTTAATCAAATAGGAAACCAGTTCGGCTACCAACGGTATCTGATGGATATTTGAATTTTTCCTTAAAATCTCTAAATTTATTGCAGATATCTATGTCAAAATATTGGTGTCAAGCCCTCATTTTAACACCCTGTACAATACACTGCATTATAGAAATTTTATTATGAAAACACAGCTCGTGTAATGCCCTAAGTCTGGCGAAAGCTTCCTTTCCAATGACGTAAATAACACCCCCGGGGAGGGTGGTTGGAGCTTTGAGGGTGCAGTAAGAATGATGCAGTAAGAAAGACCGACAGTTCACATAAGTTTTTCTTTCGTCGTTAAATAAAATCTATGTCCAACCAAGCATATTATATTTTTATCCTGTTGCAAATGTAAGTATGAAATGTTAATCATTAGAAAAGTAGAAAGGGAAATACCAGATTAGAAGGAAACCTTCACTAACTGAATAGTTCAAGTCATAGATTACGTCGCCGAAGGGTAGGCTACAGACAAGAAAATGTGATGCCAACGTTTTCACCCATCCCCGCCCCTACATAACGCCCACGTTTCAGCAAGGTTTGGTGAAATTGTGCTGTTGTTAAGTTTTTTTTGTAGTTGTTGTAGTGGAATATGCTACAAATGTATGTGAGAAATATGAAGAAGATTTTGCACTACAGATACACAAATGGTTTTATTTCGGAATGCAGTGTCAATTGGAATCGAAAGAACAATGTCGAACATCAGCGAAGATGCAGCATTCCTCTTGATAGAAAACAAAATTCTGGGTAGCAACATTCCTGATGTGTTCACTACTTATATGCTGTATTTGACCCTATCTTTGACGTTGAGAGCTGAGAGGTATTTTTCCAAATCAAAATTGATCACAAATTACTTGAGAAACACAATGACAAGAGTGAGATTACGTTAACTGACACTGTTAAGCGATCGTGCTCGAAAACTGAACTGAACCAAAATAGCACAAGTAAACGCTTCCATCAAAAAAAGCAGAGAACTAGTAATGGACATTTAACAATATTCTTGTAATTTTTGTAGTAAGAGTGCATTCCCATATTATAATTATAATACATCATTTTTTTACAGTTTGTGTGTTTAGTCTGTTGAGTCCTTTCGTACAAGTTTTTACATTGATTCAAATTACATGTATGTATTTTCATATTTGTACCTCATATAAATGCAGGAGTGAATTAATATTTTAGAAAAGAAAGCTTTAAAAAAAAGAAATGAGTAGGGGTCCACTATTGAAAGTTGCGGGGTGTGCATGGCATGTTAGTTACGTTACTGTTCCTTTCTTTGTATAAAAACGCAGTCCATATTAATATGAAAAAAAATTAGATCTTTTATAAGCCATTTTGAAGTATACTGACCAATAATGATTATAGTAAAATATCGTTTTTACGAAGTTTGTTAACCAGTATTCGTCGCTGTTTATAAGATTAGGCATATACGCGGATTGAAATTATAAATGAGGACTACTTCCTTCCCAAAATTTGGAAACTTTATTTACTCACAAAATGTTGTTTAATTGTGTAACTTCAAAATTAAATAAATGCCTTTGACGTGTCTGCTTCCCTTCGAATAAAGACATTGTAGTATTAAGCTTAACTCCCACTGAGACGCAGAGAAACGCGGCAACAGAAAGCAACAGAACTTCTGTTGTCTGCTTCTATTGAAATAAAATGGTGTAACGCCCACTACAGGGAAGCGCGCGGAACCAAAGCGGGAATTTCCTTGCCAGAAGTCTGGAGGATATCTTAAATGTTATGGCCCACTGAGACGCTGCAAACCTGTTCGTTGCGTTTTTTTGCGGCGTTTCAGGCGACTCAGTGAGAGTCAAGCTTATTGGTTCTTAGCTGATTACCCGGCGTCCCGGGGGTATTTATTTATCCCAAATAATGAATTCTAACCATAGTGTAAAATGTAACTAATTTTAAATGTTATCGTGAATGTCACCAATTAGCTTAGCGACTCCGAAAACTACGGATTCGACACTAATCTAAGTCATTTGTGGCATTTCATTTTTTACCCCTCTCATCCCAAGCCGATTGGTGATGAACTTGAAGTTGAACCGCATTGAGAGTGTCACGTAAACCATGGATTCCACGATAATATCGGTCGTTTTCACAACACAGCCTGAATGTTAGACAACCCTAGAAACACTTTCGTTCTGCGGGATTGCATAGAGTCACGGATGATGTCTGTTTGTGCGGAATTTAATATTGGTCGTTTTGGATTATTTTTACATGTCATCCCTTCCCTGCCCACACCTAGGGGTGCCAGGGGTGTCTTACCCCAAAAGTATTCTTTCCAGATTTCAAGTGATACTTGTACCAAATTTAGTTGAAATTGCTCCAGGCGTTCGAGAGTTATGCCGGTTCAAACAAATATACGCACCCACACACACATCCACACACATACATCCATTTTTATATATATAGAAGAAGATAGATAGATCTTGCGTTTCTCCCATCTCACTGGTCGTTATGTTATAGTTGAACGAATTTGTTTCCTCGAATGTAACACCAAAAAAAATGATCTTGTGTTTGTAAACCCCTACGAAACAAAAATCCACCGTTTCGTCTTTTGCAGACAAAATGAAAACAATCTTGTAACCAAAAGAACACGGAAAGGGAGGAAGAGGAAGTAGGTTTGCGAAGACAGAGATTTGTTTAGGAAAAGAGGCGGGGAGGAGGGGCTGAGAGCAGATGCGGAGGTTGGGAGTGAGAGTATATGGGGAGATGGAAATACAAAAGAACGAAATCAAGAACAGGAGACAGGGAAAGAGAACAAGGAAGGAGTAAGTGCCGAAGGTAGAGGGAGAGATTTTTTTAACATACAGTATATCACTACATTTTGATTTTGAGTGTGAACTAAATTGTTAATACTCTTTAATAGTTTAATATTATACCATTCATATAAGCTTTCCCTCTACATAGAGATGTGCTTTTGCTGTGAGGGAACTTAACAATGTATGTTGCCTTCATCTTTTGTGCCTTGTTGATTCTTTCGTATTTTATATTTTCCCTGATTAACCTAACAGTATAAAGTGTACTGGGTATACAAAATCAAAACTCAAATCAAATCGTTCTTACAGCATGTTTTTATATTTCTGATACTAAACTGAGCAGATAAATTGTTGACGCTCTACAGAATAAATCCAATACTTAACCATGCTCAAAATGACAATATGGAAATATCTTTCACTTGTGCAAGTTGACAAATTATTTTAATAAATGTTATTTAGACCAAGTATTGTGGAAATGAATATAGAATTTTAAAAAAATCCTAATTAATGAATTGTAGTACAGCGCGTAATTTCGCTAGTCATTAATCTCGTTGTTGTAATAAGAGGCAAAAAGACAATACAATTTAACGAAGGTAAAACTTTCCGTTTCGTGAAAATTTTCGTTTCGAGTCTTGTTGGGAGAAAGGAATGAGAAAAACGAGCAAGACGAAACGAGGAAACAAGAACAGGAAGAGAAAGGAAGAGATGTAAGAGAAGGGATAGAAACATACGGAAGGAAATGGGCGACATTTCGATCATGTCATCGTTTTGAATTTCTGCTAACCAATAAAACGGACACATTGTATTCATCTTTATCTGTCCCTTTGCAAATTTCATCTATGGATTACACTGACACGGAAAGTTTGATCAACCTCGTACATACGTTGATTTTTCAGTGGTTACTTCCTAATTCGTTCCTACTGATACGAATGTGCCAGTCTATTTGCTGTAGTCAGCTCTTTGAGTGGAAGATGTTAGTTGGAGGGATGTTCATATGGTTCATCATGGTGACAATGAGACCAATGGGGAGGGGGGTTTGCAAAAATTTTGTTAGCTGGGAGGATACCGACACCTGCATTCCCCCCTCTCACTTCAAGTACTGGCTGTAGTGTCAACAAATCCGATGTTTTTTTTTTAAGGTGCTAAATGTAGGATATTTGAAACATACAAGAAATTTGTTACAACCTTGGTTTATAATCACACAATTTTTCACTTTCATTTATCTCATTCTATTAAACGTGCTAGAAAGATTGTGAACTTTATAATATAAATAAAATTATAATGAGACAACCATCGCCTCATCACAGAATAACCCGAGTCTACCCGTAATTTACACTCTGACATTCTATTGTTTTAAAAACATCACAAGCTGAAAGCAAATAAATTTATATTAAGAAAGACACGTATAAAATAAGACAACTAACCAACGGCGGTTGAATATCACAAGTGACTATTTACACACAACAACTGAACTGCCATTTATTACATTTCGCCTCAAATACATATACGTTATTCTAGCTAAACCAAACAATGATGGTGATAAATAATATTATACTAATAAGTATCCATACGACTAATTTATTTCGAACTTAAATTCCTAAAATTTTTGCAACGCTTCTAATTTTAGTTCACTTGCGCTGACTATCCATACGGAATATTAGGAAGACTTGTGAAATCGTCACGTAAGAGAATACATAGATATACATAGCAGCGCGTTTTTCTCGTGCCTCTACATGTAAGGACGTCATCGCCTTGTAATCAAGGGGTCCCGGGTTCGATACCCGGTGGAGGTTCATAGTGGTTCGGATCCCACTTTAAACTGTAGGTCCAGTCCCGATGAGCCTTACTGTGCATAAAGTGGACTTAAAACACCAAATCAACAAAAAATCTACATCTACAGAATACACACGCTGGTTTATTAAGAGTGATAATGTCGGTAGGTTTTTGAAAGTATATTCCTACCTTGTATATGGAAAGACAGCTTCATCTGGACAAAGTGAGATTGTGACAACTCAAATATCCGAAACAGCAACAGCAATAGCAAAAAAAGAAGAAGTTTCTATTCATCAATGAATACCTCACACTTCGAACACGAAGTGTAAAAGTGTTCAAAATATATATCTACCATATTAATAAATTTCCTATATTAACACAATGCAGCTTATGTAAAGCAAGATAGTGGTAATTGATAGATAACATAATGCCATTTGTAAAACAATAACACAACATTATTTACGATTGCACGCAATTGAAACAGTGATAGCGAAAAAAAAATCCGGCGAGGCCAGGCCAGCTCGGTAGCTCAGTGGTAGACAGTCTCGTTCGGGATACGGTAGCGAGCAGACGTGTGCGTGACTACTCCCGCTGCGAGTTCCGTGCGTCTGCCATCCTTACGCGACTAGCGTTCGACTTGGTGAAAATTAAGTAAGTAAAATGATTCTGAAACGCGTGAATACGTTGAAATTGAACTTTCAAACAGTAACACGGAAACCGACTACATTGGATCTTCACCGATGGATCAGCGAGACCTTAAAAGTTACTCCAGAACAGGTACTAAGTATTGAAATAGACATGTATCTTAAGTGTATATATTTAAAACTGTTATCGAAAGTACTGTGTGAGCAATTGTTATTCAAGTCTGGTGGTATCTACAAATATACTGATGTGGACGGTGATTACGAAATAGAAGTGACTTGGGCAGATAACGATTATGTGACGGTGAGAATACATGTTGTGCCAATCGAATTTAGTGACGACCAAATACGAACAGTGTTAGCACAATTCGGGACGATAATCTCACCACTGGTAGACGAGAAGTATTCCGATCAGCATATACGTAGATCAAGTCCTGACAGGTAGAAAACTTGCGAAGATGACCTTGACAAAGGCCATCCCGTCATACATTACGATAAGTGGATCACGTTATTGGGTTACCTATAATGGACAGGAAAAAACGTGCGCCATTTGCGATTCCCCATCACACTACGCCAATAGCTGTAACGAGCGTCGCCCTAGGGACACCAGAGCAACTGCGACGGTATCCAGTTTCGCGACAGCCCAAAGGGCGAATCTGGTTAGGACTACCGTCAGCCAAGTACCAGTTAGTGACCGAGGACCGAAGTATCAACCCTCTGTCCTCTTACTCCCCAGTGCCGAGAATAGCGACACCAACGAAACCCCCCGACAAAGTCTCTCCAGACCGCCAATGAGTCAAATGAAAAAGATGACCTTGTGCAACCAGCTATGCAGTGTTCTACAGGGACAAAGGAAGGAATAGAAAATGAAGATGCGCCATCCACATCCCCAACCCCTATTGAACAACCTTTGGAGGTTTCCCCCCATTTGACAGGCAAAATGTTCGCTGAGAGGGAATTTCCATCAGTCAACACAAGACGATCCCGGTCCAGATCAACAACGAGAGGAGGCAACCCCCCATTCGACCATATGACACTGAGACCAAAAAAGAAGAAAAAGGGTGAAATGGTAAGTAGATCAACAGTTGTAAGCAGAGATTCCTCAAGTGCCAATAAAATTGGAAATAAACCTCTGACATAGATACCCAAAACCCAGCAATCAGGATGTTATGGTTTTGATTCCCAAAATATCTCAGCCCAGAAAGCCAGAAGACTTCAGACCAATCACATTACTATGTGCTGATTATAAAATCCTTGCACGTTTGATCACGAGAAGCTTGAAACATTTTGCTGATACTTTATTAGGGCCGTATAAAAATATATATGGTACAAGTGGTAAAATATTTCACATTCTAACTAGTGTACATGACATCATCACTTCTATGCAAGTTGTTGAAGGTTCTCCAGATGCTTTAGTGGCGTTAGATTTTAAATGTGCCTTTGACTCCCTCAGACATCACTATCTTTTCCAATACTTTGGAAAAGTTGGATGTGGAGATTTCTTTGTACAGTCTATACAGAGCTTATACAGAGAAGCTCGAGTTAAATTATCTATCCATGGTTTTCTGTTGCAAGCCTTTTCTATTCAGCGTTCTGTCCGTCAAGGATGTCCATTTTCCTTATATGCAATCTGCGCAGCTCTGGCTCCATTTTTACGAATGATGCATGAAAAACGTCAGGGACTCAGGCTTCTTGGGAGAGACCACAAAGTATGTGCGTACGTAGATAATGTGACCATAATCGTGAAAGATCGGCTAGACTTGACTCGTATGGAGGCAGTACTTGAAACGTTTAGAAAGCAGACGGGACTTAGTTTGAACCAGAAGAAATCTAAAATCTTACCCCTAGGACGTCACCCCACTCGGTGGACTGAACTTGTAACTATACCCATTGTAGATAAAGTAAACATCTTGGGAATAAACTTCACTACGAGCATCACAGAGACTGTCTCCAGCACTTTTACAACTATCCAAGCAGTGTTGAACATGAACCGTTTTAGACAACTATCCTTAAGCTCTAGAATACAGTATGTGAACACGTTTGTATTATCGAAGTTGTGGTATGCGGCGCAAGTTTGCCGCTCCCTGCGAAAGTCGCGGCGCAAGTACGAAATATGATAAAGCGGTTCATGTGGCATGCGCAATTGTTTCATGTCGCACATGCCTCCCAGCAAGTAAAGGAGGACTGAACATGCGCCAAGTTGAGCGACAAGCCTCAGCCTTGTTTCTACAGCGGAACATTGAGTTGCTCCTGCACTACCCTGATAGTGTAATAGCAAGATTACCACATACTCTGATAGATGAAGTGGAACTGCGAACACCCATTTATCCACGGAAGATACCTTCCCACTAGAACTATTTGAGGACAACTATTGTCGAGTTTTGCTATCTCCTAATCGGTCACCTCACATGGATGTCGATGGCATGACAGTGACATTTTTCTATAACTAACCAGCCACGAATTGTGCTTCTCCGAACTAATGTAGTGTGGTCAAACGTATGGAGAAATATATCTGCATCTCATCTTTCTAACCGCGTTCGCTCCCTGTGGTACCTAGTAGTTCACGATGCCATTTCAACCGGTGCTCGAAAGTGGCGATACCAAATGACTGACAGTGTGGTATGTTCAAATTGTCATCAAGCTGAAGACACTTTACGACATCGCCTCGTAACATGTCCCGCAACGGTAGATCAATGGAAGTATTTGTGTAAATACCTTGGTACTATATGTAGAACATCGCCCAATACATTTACTGTAGATCATTTATTGTTACCAGATTTTGTGTTCTTCCCTCTTACTAAAGTAAGAGCGGTCCACTTTTTAGTAGCTCAATATATATATTATATTTTGGGACATAATTCAGTGTCAATGCAAATTTCGCTTAAATATCATTACAGTGAGAATTATTACCAGATAGACCAAGCTAACAGCAAAACACTCTATGCAAATTTCTTGCAGGCCCTTATCTTGTAAATACGCCTAATTATGTAATCTAGATGTGATATGTGTGTAATGTTATCATAGGATCATGTAAGTAGTCACTACTGTATAAAATAAAGAATTAAAAAGAAAAAAGTGGTAGAGCAATAGCACGGTATGCCAGAGATCCGGGTTCGAGTCATCTTCGAGCCAGTATTTTTTGCTGAAAATTTCTACGTAGTACATTTCTTGTGTCTACCTAATCTTCAATTATTCACTTTTTAAAAAAAACATCAGGTAGATAGCCACCATTCCATGTTCTACACTCACGGAGTCGACGAACAAGATAATTCATTACAGACACCAGCATTGGGAGGGGAGAATTGTCTGGACTTCTTACCTAATTCATCTCTTCAGGGTTTCTAAGTTAGGGATACATGTTCAAAAATTTGGCTCTTAACATACCACCGGAGGAAGAAATTGCAGTCAGTCATTGTGTGCTGTGCAGCTACTATACAATGTACTGTACAGTGTCTCTCAAAAGTTTTAGGACAACGACATTTTAAACTAGGCAACCCAATTGACACAAGCCGTTGGTGGGTTGCGTGTAGAGTTAGGCTCAATTTCAGGGTTGCCACATGCACAATAGATATTTATAAAATACGCGAAAGGAATAAAAACAAGTAATATTGTATAAAATTATGAAAAATATCACTATTATATCGCAAGTGACAAAATTATTTCTGAAAGAATAAAAAGGTTTCTTAGTATTTCATCGCTGATGAGTGTACAGAAAGGAAAAGAGGTGAGAGAAAACGAAAGGTGACAAAGGAGAGGAGAAAGAGAAAGCCAAAGGGAAAGGAGAAGAGGAAAAGTAGAGCAAAGAAGAAAGAGAGGATAAACGAGGAGAGGAGATGTAGTGAGGAGAATGGAAAAAGATTCTAGGAGAGATGAGGAAAATGGAGCAAAGAAGAGAGAAGAGGAGACGAGAGGAGGGGAGTGGAGAGTAAAGTAAAGGAGAGAAAAAGAGAAGAACGAAAAGAAGAGGAGAAGAGTACAGTGGAGTCGGAAATCTAAGACAGGAGAGGAGATACGAGGAGTGGAGATGAGTGGGATGGAGATAAGATGCGAGAAAAGTAGGGAAGGCGATATGAGATAAAAGCAGAGCGAGCAGAAGGAGGGGAGAGGAGAAGGAGAAGAGAAGAACAGAAGGGACTGAAGAGAAGAGGTAGTTGCAGAAAATATCGTCTCAGCGTCAAGAATTGATGCATTGGTCAAATTATCGACATGAAACATTCAATAACATTTTGAAATGTATTGGATAATGTATTAGATCGGTTCGAAATGCATTTTGGCTTAGTTCAGAGCAAGGTAAAATCTTCCATGTAAGATCTTTGATTTTACCTGCGATTATACCACAAAAAAGATGAATGTAATTTTAATATTTATAAGAATTATCCAATTTTTGTCCACTTCTCGGTTCGTTGAAATGGAGATTTTGTAATTTAATATTTCCCCTCCCCCCATTGTTAATTCCAAACTGAATCATTCCGTTCACACGGCGTGGACAATGAACACAATGGGATAGGTCTAAAACTTACGAAAATTTTCTGCCACCGGAAGGGTTTGAACCTACGACCATCGGATTGATAGTCCTGAACGGTAAACACTACTCTACAAGCTTTCGCTCCTGAAAGTAAGTAGAAGGAGCTGACCAATGTGAAATGTAGATGCAACTCTCCTCCTACATGTAATGTGGAAACAATACTTGTTTGTAACAAAGAAAACGAAGGTAGTACGACTCGGCGAAAACATTTAATGGAGAATTGCACATGATGAAAACTTTTCATTCGATATTTGCGGAGGTATCCTTGCATTGAACTCAAGTGGGAAAAGGGGTAAAATTAGTATGTCCTGAATTGCCACAAATATAAATAGTTATTTCATTAATATTTGTCAATGTCTTTGAATCAGTACAAAATTATCGTTAGAGTATCATAATTCAAGATCTCATACATGAAAAAATATCCCTTTGAATGTGTGTCAATTCATTTTTTTTATTTTTTTTTGATAAATTCCATATGCAGAACAATGTAGCCACTATACACTGCTATGACAAATAATGTTACCATGCTCTCCACACCTAGTATGGAGGATCGAACCTGGGACCGCTAGCAGCCCAATCGAGAACTCTAACCACTACACCACGCCCTTACCTTCGATTGAAACAACAATTTTTAAGTCTTCTGTCCCTCCAATATTGTAAATGTCGTTGGGTATACATGTAGTTGAACTTTTACTTTAATTTTGAATTGCTTTCTTGTAGTATAACAGATATCTTCGAGAAATAATTTTCGAAGTTATGAAGAAAAACGAGAATATTGGTAGTTGCGAATGCGAGTTATTTCTTCTAACTTATTATTGTGATTAGAAATTATTAATGGAGAATGTCTAGAGGCTTGAACATTGCAGGATGATATTCTTTTCCTGTGATACTGCAACAGACGAAATACTTGTTTACTGACGCAAGTGTCGTGTTCAGAACAGTCTTATGAAATGTATTTGCTGTTGCGTAAGGTAACACGAAATAATTACACCCTTAGCGAACTACCAAATCTGCGCAACGTTAGACGTAAACAGACGGAAAATTTTATTCATAAAATCACTTCATATTTGACAGTATTAGTCAAGAGAGACTCGTGGGACACTGTGTTAAGGTGCTGGAGTAAATACTTCTTATTTTTCTTCCTCGAAGAACAACAATTTTTAAAGTAGAGTAACAGTCGTTCTGCTCTTTCTTATTTCTTTTATATTCTTCCACATTCCTTTAATTGGGTTAAAAATAAATACAAATATTGCTTGCATTTCTGTCATTGACATAGACCAGGCCCATACGCAGGATTTCTTTGAGGGAGGGTCCAGACACAAATTCATAATGTATATATATATATATATATATATATATATATATATATATATATATATATATATATATATATATATATATAAGAGAGAGAGAGAGAGAGACAGATATTAGTTCAAATAGTCCGAGCGCCTTTGAAAAGTCATGATAATTCTATGTTTAGAAAATAATATATTTATAAATTAAATGTTGCGTACTAGGAATTATTATTACAATAAAGAACATGTCTAATTGTGAGTTAATTGTAAGTCATAATTTCTGACAAACAAGAAATCTTATTGAATAAGTATTGGGATAGTAATATCTACATGTATCCGCTCCTTTTTAACAATGTTAGCTCGAAGACAATGTGTATTCCATTTGTTTATATTGGCAACTTGGTCAACCGGAGGCTATTATAAGGAACTATTTCGTAGATGTTCATGTAACCGTTATAAAATTACAAATAAA
Source organism: Lepisma saccharinum (assembly GCF_977018435.1). Lineage (NCBI taxonomy): Eukaryota > Metazoa > Arthropoda > Insecta > Zygentoma > Lepismatidae > Lepisma > Lepisma saccharinum. Next base: position 11,123,015 of record NC_139242.1, read on the forward strand.
GTATATTCACAAGCTTAGATATACTAACAACGAAGAAATAAATTCAGAGTTAAATTTCAAATGCATGTGTATAGAGTAATTCTAGAAGTACAGAGCTATATCAGAGTATTGAACTTCTTTTTGCAGGATAACGTTTACAATATTGACGCGACAGAATAATTAAGAATTGTTGCTTCAAGGGAAACAAAGGGCGTAGTGTATTGGTTAGAGTTCTTGAAAGCATTCGATCCTCCATACTAGGTGTTCTTTTTTAAAATTCTCTTTTTATTATAAACAAGAGCATGGTAACATGTAATAGCAGTGTATAGTGGCTACATTGTTCTACATATGGAATTTATAAAAAAATAAACAAATAAATGAATTGACACACATTCAAAGGGATATTTTCATGTATAAGATCTTGAATTATGATACTCTAACGATAATTGTGTACTGCTTCAAAGTCATTGAAAAATATTAATAAAATAACTATTTATATTTGTGGCAATTCTGGACATACTAATTTTACCCCTTTTCCCACTCGAGTTCAACACAAGGATACCTCCGCAAATATCGAATGAAAAGTTTTCATCATGTGCAATTCTCCATTAAATGTTTTCGCCGAGTCGTACTACCTTCGTTTTCTTTGTTGCAATGCGTGACAATCCAGGACATACTAATTTTACCCCTTTTCCCACTCGAGTTCAATGCAAGGATACCTCCGCAAATATCGAATGAAAAGTTTTCATCATGTGCAATTCTCCATTAAATGTTTTCGCCGAGTCGTACTACCTTCGTTTTCTTTGTTACAAACAAGTATTGTTTCCACATTACATGTAGGAGGAGAGTTGCATCTACATTTCACATTGGTCAGCTCCTTCTACTTACTTTCAGGAGCGAAAGCTTGTAGGGTAGTGTTTACCGTTCAGGACTGTCAATCTGATGGTCGTAGGTTCAAACCCTTCCAGTGGCAGAAAATTTTCGTAAGTTTTAGACCTATCCCATTGTGCTCATTGTCCACGCCGTGCGAAACGGAATGATTCAGTTTGGAATTAACGATGGGGGGAGGGGAAATATTAAATTACAAAATCTCCATTTCAACGAACCGAGAAGTGGACAAAAATTGGATAATTCTTATAAATATTAAAATTACATTCATGTTTTTTGTGGTATAATCGCAGGTAAAATCAAAGATCTTACATGGAAGATTTTATCTTGCTCTGAACTAAGCCAAAAGACATTTCGAACCGATCTAATACATTCTCCAATACATTTCAAAATGTTATTGAATGTTTCATGTCGATAATTTGACCAATGCATCCATTCTTGACGCTGAGACGATATTTTCTGCAACTACCTCTTCTCTCCAGTTCCTTCTCCTTCTTCTCTCCCCTCTTTCCGTTCTGCTTTTATCTCATATCGCCTTCCCTACTTTTCTCGCATCTTAACTCCATCCCACTCTTCTCCACTCCTCTTATCTCCTTTCCTGTCTTAGATTTCCGACTCCACTGCACTAGTCTCTCTTTTTTCGTTCTTCTCTTTTTCTCCCCTTTACTCTACTCTCCACTTCCGTCTTCTCGTCTCCTCCTCTCCTATCCTCTCGTTTTCCTCCTCTTTTCTCTTCTTTGTTCTTTTTTCCTCATCTCTCCTCGAATCTTTTTCCATTCTCCTCACCACATCTCCTCTCCTCGTCTATCCTATCTTTCTTCTCTCCTCTACTTTTCCTCTTCTCCTTTCGCTTTCTCTTTCTCCTTTCTTTTGTAACCTTTCCTTTCCTCTCACCTCTTTTCCTTACTGTAGACTCATCAGCGATGAAATACTAGAAGACCTATTGTTTTCTTTCAGAAAGAATTTTGTCATTTGCGATATAATAGTGATATTTTTAATAATTTTATACAATAATACTTGTTTATATTTCTTTCGCGTATTTTATAAATATCTACTGTGCATGTGGCAACCCTGAAATTGAGCCTAACTCTGCACGCAACCCACAAACGGCTTGTGTAAATTGGGTTGCCTAGTTTAAAATGTCGTTGTCCTAAAACTTTTGAGAGACACTGTACATTACTTTAAAAATATACCTCTACCACAAAAGAAGGGTGTTGAAGGGCCCAACGCTACATTGCTACAGAAATGGCATCCCACGTGATCTTACCTAGCATGCTGGAATACCAACCTTTGAAAGTGGTAGATATGTATTGCAGAAGTCTGTATATTATAAATTAGACATCATTTCGTTCTATTTTTGACTCATTACCTATCAACTTTCTTTCCCTCCTTAGCTTATTTCCTTTAATATGAAACAATGTTTAGGTAATGGAATGAATACACCTGACCACTATTTTTTTGAGATTTGAAGTCAAGGGTCAACATCAGGTTGATCTATTTATGTATATAGTGGGTTGGGGATTTAATAGTGGCAACTATTTATTTGCAAATGATACAAAAGAGATACCTCTGTGAAACTTTTACTGCCTTTCGATGTAGTCACCAGCATTGTGTACAACCATTCCCAGCGATATGAAAGTCGCAGTATTTCTGTAGCAGTGCCTGTTCTGGTCGATGGTTCGAATGGAGCGGTCTATTGCCTGCAGAATCTCTGAAAATGTTCGGAAACGAATGCCCTCCACATTAGGGATCAAATAAAAGACACAGGGGCTTAAGTCCGGGATGTATGGTGGATGCTAGACCACTTGTCAGCTCCATCGAGCTAATAAAGCAACCACAGGTGTCGCTACATTTGCCCGAGCATTGTCCTGCAAAATGATGGGAGAATTCAGTAGAAAGTGCCGCATCTTTTTAACAACGCAGGTCGCACGTTATGTTCCAGAAATGGATAGTAATACTGCACATTGACGGTCTGTCTGTTAGGTACGTGAAGATGACACCATCACAGTCGTACATGAGTTTCACCATAACTTTCACATGAGTTCTGGCTACACAACTACACAACTTTAGACCTCCAACTGTATTTCTATCGTCACTGCGCATGCACCTAGTGTTGGAAGGAAGAGTACATTTACTGGAAGGTATTTTAGTTATCAAACTAACGTGTGGTATAAACGATAAATATCGGTTCCGTTTCATGGCGTATATACAGCAGTGTTGTCACTATTAACTCTACAAGCCACGTAATTAGAAGTATGCAATGACAGAAAATGAAGTGGAAATTGTGGGGACTTACCTTTTATGAAGTCGACGGCCTGCTCCAATCCATAAGTGTCCTTGTCGCAGTCGTCCAAGATATGAGCTCCAATTTTTATCCCAGGGATAAAATTCGGCACATTATTCACATGGTCCAGGGTGAAGAGCATCGTCTCCAGCGCCTGTATTCCTCCCTGGGGCATTATGGGCCCACACGTTTTGGTATCTTCCCGCTCATGGACCATCATGAGTCCCCCGATCACCAGATCGCCGTCCACCTCGGAAGCTCTCTTGAGGGGCCAAGGAACGTCGCCCGCTTTGGGCCGGATTCGTCCCCGGGTTTTTAGCATCCCCTCGAAGCTTTTCTCGAGATCGGACTCCGAATCAAATATCGAATAGTCGCTGTGATCGTAAAAGACGTCGTGGACCAGGGTGCTGCTGGTCACGTTGGGCGTTTGGTTGGGAAATACTCCGAAGGTGCTTTCTGTGGTAAGATAGAACCGTGTCGAATTTTCCCACATGGTAATGTTTGACTCAGGAAATATATCAGATACGTTAGAGGTAAACAGGAAGGAGTTATTCGCATTAGATACGTCATATGTTTCTATTTCAGTTTCATATTCTCCAAAGGTTTCCTGTGGAATCGTGTTATTGTAGACCTCAGAGCTCTTAATAAAGGAAGTGTCAGCCCGATCTTTCCCAAACGGATTCTCCGTTCCTTTGTGTCTGGGAGTTCTGACACTTTGGGGCATTTCTGACGTCTGAAAGTTGGCATCAATAGTGGTATTACCGAAATCTGAGCCACTCACGCCCGTGGTTGCCAGGGATGAATTGGAAAATCGGGATGTCTTATCCACAGTTGTGTTGATAGAAGCTACATCAGTTACGGAAGCCGTGAAGATTTTTCCTGTTCCGAGCATTGTGGGATTTTTGCTTGTCCGGTTTATAATTTCTTTGGAAAGAATGCTGCTGAGAAAAGTCAAGCAGCAAAAAATGGTGTTAGTGAAATTCACCATTTTGCCATGTGGGTTCTATACAATTGTTACAAGGAACACAGAGTCTGTACCCTGGAGTTGTGGCGGGTGTTTATTCTACGTCTGCAGAAATGGTCACTTCAGAGTAGTAATCACAATCTGAAATGAAAAGAAAAAGATGGCATTAGTTGAAATGTTTTTGTCTTGGTTAAAAATAAATGTAGGTAGCATTTGTATTTTGAAGTAATAGGGTTGTAATTCACAGCATTACGAGCATCATGATACTTTAAACCTTCATTGCTAGTATACTTTAAATGAACTATATCGATATAAAGTGAATCGTTTCTCTTAAGAGAAAACACGAGGAAATAATGCATAATTTCAAAATTGAACAATTCTTTCCTTAATCTTTCAATCTACTTTCAATTATACACTAATATATGACTACACGAAAAGGTTATTTTTGGGCAATGTTTACATGAATTATACAGTTTGTACTACAATTTGAGATAGCATATGTAACCTAATTATATTAACGTTATATTTACATTTTACACTCATAGGTGTGTATTCAACGCAGAATATTTTCTTCTGTGAAAAGTACTAACAAACTAATATCTTAATATGTAAAATAAAAAAGGTAAAGTGCTCCCTTGTGCATAGCTCCACGCCATGAAGGTGTATAGGGGGTGTGGGGGTAACATATCTTAATATGTACTTTCAATATTGTTTTTAGATTTGTTATAACTAGCTTAGTAACTTAATATTTACTTTCTATATGGAGGTTGAACATAGAGAAAGCTAATGACCTTTTCATATTACATTATCAACTTATAATTATTAAATATAGCAGAGATTTCAATGTTGGATTCAAATATCCTCTTGGTAACAAATTCTTCAAAATTCTACGTTAATGTAGCAATGTAACATGAGAAACTTCAGTAAGAGGTACTCGCCACATTGTTTTAAACTCTTTTAAAATTGGAAACATACTTTTCTGCTTGCAAATCACATAAAAGTGGTAAGCTTTTGAGTGCAATTTTAAGCTTAGAGAATTCTAAATTGTTTGCATATAGATGTATACAGGGTTTCTATAAATTAGTTATACAAAAGTAACCGTTAATTGTGAAGAAAGTGTATGTGTAACGGAAATGGTTTATACATCAATGAATACAGCACATCTTCAAGTTTATTGTCGCACGTTGTTAGTTTCAGACCCCGCCACTGGAGGCTTGAGCTTTTACTAGTACCGACTTAGTTTGGTCGTGGCGGAACGATTCTGTTGCCACCTCATTCACCTGATTGGACCCATGGATTTCTCTATCTGAGGTTACATTAAAGAACGTGTGTTGACGTGAGTAGACACAATAAGAGAGTTCTAAAACCTCTTTTGAGGCTCGAATCATCATTTGAGGCTCGTCGTAGCCTTTTATGATGTATATTTTGAGGGCACAGAGTTGGCAACACTGTGGGCTTTTACTGTAGCCTTTTATGAGGGGGGTCCATTGCCCCCTGTTTACATCTGGCAACACTGTTGTAGATCCTTTGACAGTGTTGTTAACCTACTGGGTTTTTCACTGTAAATTTTCATCAAAGGGCCTGAGGGGTCCATGTACTCTTTATGTCTGCCAACACTGTTGGGGGCCTAGTGTTGGCGACTTGTGGGCTCTTACTGTAGCCTTTTATGAGGGGGACCCATTGTCCCCTTTTTATATTTGGCAACTCTATTGGATGTTCCTCCTTTGAGGCTTGGGTTTTGCCAACCCATCCGAAAAAAATTCCACTATATGATTTTTCACTAGCTAAACTAACCTACAAATAGGAATTGGCAACACTAACAAAACTCGAATTATCATTCGAGGCTCGAATCATCATTTGAGGCTCAAAATCATCATTTGATGCTCGTCGGTGTTGCCAACCTACTCTACAAAAATTCCACTATATGATATTTTGAAGCTTTTCACGGTGTATGTTAACCTCACAAGCAGTGTTGCCAACTCGGGGCGAGGCGTAGCCTTTTATGGTGTATGTTAACCCCACCAGCAGTGTTTCCAACTTGTTGTAGCCTTTCACGGTGTATAATTTTTAGTTTTTTTTGTGTGCGTGTGTGTGTGTGTGTGTGTGTGTGTGTGTGTGTGTGTGTGTGTGTGTGTGTACATGTGCCCGGGCGAGGCGTAGCCTTTCACGGTGTATGTTAACCTCACTAGCAGTGTTTCCTACTAGCAGTGTTTCCAACTCGTCGTAGCCTTTCACGGTGTATAATTTTTTTAGCTTTTTGTGTGTGTGTGAGTGTACGTGTGCCCGAACAAAACGTAGTCTTTCACGATGTGCCTTTGATAATGTATGTTAACCTCACTGGCAGTGTTGCCAACTCGCTCTACAAAACACTAAACTCGCTGAAATTGGCTTGCTCGAAACGAATCGCTTAATATAAAATAAAATAACAATGCCTATGAACCTGTTTGGCTTCAGGAAGCAGGCTATGGAGGCATTCGCCCAAAGCGCAACGTCGCCACCTGCAAGCTGGGACCTGTTACCCTCCCTATTATCTAAACTCAACGGTTTGTTGATTATACACTTGAATAGCATCCTGACCCAGTACGACGAGGATGTGGGCAAGACTTTCTACATATTCAACAACAACTTGAATTATTACCAATTCCCCATCTCCGGCAAACTGCAGTTTGACATGAATCCCGAGAATAAAGGAGAGGCCAAAATTTCCTCCGGCAAGAACATCTATCGCATCAAACACGATAGGATGAACAGTACCACCACGTACGATGTATCTGCTGGCGATCGCCTGTACATAGAGCTCTTGGACGACTACGACAAACTCATCCCTCTTTTCATAGAAATGAAAATTAGCTATCCTATAATAAATAACAATAATGCCTAACGATATTTTTGGCCATACGAAACGCGACGACCATGGCGACGAGCTTCTCATGCTCGACGTCAGGGTCAAGAAGCTGCGAAGCGATCTGCAGGCCCTCCAGTCCACGCTCAACTCCAGCCTCCAGTCCGAGATAGCCAGCTTGCAGTCTCAGTGCTTGGACCCTGTACTCAAGATTGATGCAGAGCTAAAATCGCTGCTGCAAAAATACACCGACCTCGCGTCGATAGACAATCTCGACAAGCTGGCACTGAGTGTGGGCAATCTGCAGAACGAACTTCTGAAGCTGCAACAAACGCAAACCTCAGACGTTGAACAGCTGAAACAACGCTTGCAGGATCAAACAAGCAACATCCAGACCGAACTGCAAACTATCATCCAAAGCATTAAAACGCAAGGCGACTACGATCGCGTGAACGCTAGTATTGCTAAATTGCGCGAACAGTTTCAATCTTTCGAAATCCCTACGTTGGAAAGCATCAAAGCTGAGCTTCAAACGGATGCTTTGCATGCGGCCATCAACGAAGTAAAAACTAAACTCCAAACGCTGGAGGATTTTATCAACAATCTACCGTCGTCCAGCGAACTGAACGCCATTGCCCGTAGCGTGGCCAACATCAAAGTCCAACTTGAGACCTACGAGGATTTCGGGAAGCTGCAAGGCACCATAACCCATATTGAGGATGCTCTTGCTGTCATTAGAAATGATCTGGCGAACGTTCACGATGAGCTGGAAACCAAACTGCCGGGCATCAGGGATACACTGGCCAACGTCCAACAGCAAATCGCCAAACTGGAAAATCTGAATGCAGAATCCGAGTTGTCTCATTTCCATCACTTGATCTACTCCCACCCAGGATGACATAACGCAACTGCAAGAAGGCATACGTGCTGCTGCCGATGCCTCCGAGTTGGACGCGGTGAAAAAAGCTTTGGAATCGCTCCAAAACACGGTGGCCACCCTGCCTACCTCTCAGGAACTGAAAAGCGTGAAGAGAACTCTCAACCGAATACTCAAATCCGACGACATCAAAAACATCCAATCCGAAATTGAATCGATACGGGGGTCTGTCGCGACTTTACCTACCAACCAGAACATCACCGAGCTGCATGAATTGTTTGCGGAAATTAGAACCCAGGTCCACGACCTTGTAATACAGAGCTCCAAGTTGACGCTTGTAGAAAGCCTGCAGCAGATTATTGCCAGCGTGAAAGAGCAAATTGGGGGTATCGAGGCAAGTCAGGAATCGACTATAGCTAATTTCAGCACCCAACTACATGACTTAAATGAAAAATTCAAGAGCCTTATTGTCGATGTAAAGATCAAACCAAACTACGACACTGTTGTTCATGCTATCGAGGAACACCTGGAATCGGTGAATGGCAGATTGGAGGATGTGGAGACTGAGGTTCGAACCAACGTAAACACTCTAAATGCCAGCATCGACAATCTCAAGTCTACGATTGTCATCGAACTGTACAGCATACCAAACAGAGAGTTATCCTCCCCTTTCAATCCAGGTTACAAACTCTACATGTTGACTCCTGCAAAAGCCTATCATCAGTTTTTCCTCGCTGGCACACTTCAGTTCGTCAAGGTTTCCTACTGGTCTTTGCCTCACGCAACCCACTACCCAATCATGACCGTGACGAACATTGGCGATGAGCCTAAAATAAGAGGAGTTGAGCTGGTCGATTTCACACACCCCGAAAGTCGCGAGACTGCCTATGCCGAAGATGCCACTCAAATTATCGACATAGAAATAGGTGACAAGCTGTACATAGAAAACCCAGCATTGTCTGCAGCCAGAAATCCCATCCAGGCTATATTCTTATTTTCGCGCCATGTCTAGGCAGGGTATCGTGAACGAGCTTCATAAACCTGCACGACGAAACTACAAACGACTGGCGGTGGTGACCAAAGGCGTGGATGACCTTTGGCAGGCTGACCTTGTGGAAATGAGTAGCGGCAACCTAAAAAATTTACATAAAATCAATAAAGGATACAAGTATCTTCTTACTGTTATAGATACATTTTCAAAATTTGCGTGGGCTTTGCCCCTCAAGGCTAAAACAGGTGTGTGCGTAATGGAAGCATTCAAAACTATTTTCAATGAAAGTGGCAGGCGACCTCGATTTCTTCAAACGGATAACGGAAAAGAATTTTACAACTCGATATTTCAACAGTTTGTTCAGAAGCAAAATATTCAACATTACTCGATTTTCAGTCACATCAAAGCCAGCGTAGTAGAACGTTTTAACCGTACTCTCAAAACACGCATGTGGAAACGATTTACGCTTCAAGGTAACCACAAGTGGGTAGACGTACTTCCGGAACTTGTAAATGACTATAATCACAGTTTGCATAGCACGATATGCATGAAGCCTGCCGATGTCAGCAAGTCTGATGAGGCACGACTGATCTCTACTGTTTATTGCCCCAAGTACCGGCCCACTAACAAAAAACCGAAATTCAAAATTGGAGACCAAGTAAGAATTAGTAAATTTAAGCGCATGTTTGAAAAAGGCTTTACCAAAAACTGGAGTACAGAACTTTTCACCGTTGCTCGATTGTTACCCGGTAACCGTCACACGTATATAATAAAAGATAATCGCGACGAAATTTTGAAAGGGCGATTCTACGAGGAGGAACTCTCCAAAACAAAATACCCCAATACGTATCTTATCGAAAAAGTATTACGTAGAAAAGGTGACAAACTGTTGGTGAAATGGTTGGGACTCGAGGAAAAAAGTTGGATCGACGCAAACGAAGTGATTGTGTAACAGGTGCTTGGGATGTGGTGAGACGACTGCCAGATTTTCCCTCGGAGTGTCAGGCTAGGAAAAACGGCGAATTGTTGCCGGACAACATTCGCAGCCTTATTGTCGGACCTTCAGGGTGTGGGAAAACAACTTTACTTATTGATAATTTTCTTCTTGCTCCCGACTGGTTAGATTGGAAGAACAGGCACTTGTATGTTTTTTCCAAAAGTTTGGAGCAAGCAAAATATCAACAGCTGACAAAACTGTACGAAGGGCTGAGCATAGCTACCTTTGCCTCCGAAGTAATGCCACTAGACTGCTGCCATGAAAATTCGGTGGTGGTCTTCGACGATGTGATTTTGGAGAACCAGAACGAGATTCGCAATTTTTTTACTCAGGGGCGGCACAGAGGCATAGACTGCTTCTACCTTGCTCAGACCTTCTCCAAAATTCCCAAGCAGCTTCTCCGAGACAATGCTAATTTTATTTGCTTGTTTCGTCAAGACCACACCAATTTAAAACACGCCTACGATGATTATGTAGGAGGGGACATGAACTTCAATCAGTTTTCTAAATTTTGCTCTTCATGCTGGAACCAAGATGATTTCGGATTTGCCACGATAGACATGACGAGGAAACCTAATGACGGAAAGTACAGAAACAAAATTAACAATTTTCTAAACGTTGCGACGTTACAAGAAACGTCTTGACGTATTATAAATAACAAATGATGAAACGCAAACTCGCAGACGACAACCTGAAGCTGCGCGACTACCTGGCCAAACGCTTCAGGGGTTGGAAATCAGAGAATCGCGGAATTTACGAAGAGAAAAAGCGACAGGACCAACCTATCATCGATGCTATAAGTGGACTAGGTAAAGACATCAAAGATGTTACCGAGCAAAACAAAGATTTAATCAACGAGCTCGTGCCACTTGCTGCTCGAAATTATGCTGTGCCTACACCGATATCCAGTATTCACACTACCCCGTTCGAACTTGGAGCTGCACCTCTGAGACGTCAGGTTCTAGGCAGTACCTCTTCGGACAAGGTAGTTGAATTAGGTCCGTTGGCGAGAGATTACCTGAGCACCGGGAAATTTGAAAAGGACGAGGTGTTTGGATTGTACCCCTCTGTGGAACCTAACGAGGGTATAGTTTGGAAAATTGGGAAATCGAAAGTCACGTTCGAAGGTGACGACGTGAAAATTAATTTGGGCGAGAAGAACAGCTGGACTAGGTATCCTGGCACTGTGGGCCTGTGGGAACTTATCACCAAAAAGCAACCTAAAGATTATACAGACGAGGATTACCAAAGTTACACAGAAATTTTAATCATGACGGATGCCCTGTACCAAAACAACGTTGCAACACAGAAACGCGTAAAATCAAGCAGTGGAGAAAAATACAGGAACCTCATCAAGCCAATATGGAACCAAATTAAAACTGGCAGCGGTGTCAAACTCTACAATACCCTACCTAAAGAGTTTGTTTGGGTAGACGACGTAAGAAAGCTTGTAGATCGATTGCTGGTTATCGCAGGTGAAGAGAATGCAGGTAATCGCAACTTTCACAACGAGAAGGTGGGCATCATGGACATGATTAGCACCAAGCTTAGCAACTTCATTGTCAACGACAACAAAGGTATAGGTTACCTTATCAAAATCATCAACACCCTGCCTCCCAAATTCTGGAATGTGGCCGAGGGTCGAGGTCTCGTGAACGACATCATCAACAAGCTACCCTTCGAGATGCACCTGCCAGGTTACCAGTACTGCGGACCGGGTACCAAACTCGAACGACGACTGGAGAGAGGAGACAAGGGAGTGAACCCATTGGACGCAGCATGCAAGGATCACGACATTGCTTACAATACTCACACTGATCTCGACGCGCGTCACGATGCAGACAGAATGTTGGAGCATGCTGCGTTCGGGAGACTTGTTAGCAGAGACGCCTCGCTGGGTGAACGGGTTGCAGCATTGGGTACGACCATTGCCATGAACACAAAACGAAAATTGGGGTGGGGGCTGTAATTAAATAACACACGGATTACAGAGAGAAAAATTTAGCAAAAAAAATGTCTACGCATATAACAGACTTACCAACTGAAGTGTTATGCAAAATATTTACATTTACCTTCGACGATAGTCACGAGGATGTTAAAAAGCTTATTGATTTAGTTAAAATAACACCACAATTTCGCTTGCCCTGTGAAATGCTACTTCTGGATCATCTGAGAAAAATAAGCGGTGTGAAATCTTCTTCTTCCTATGCTCTTTTTCGGGCTGCTGATGAAAAATTGGCTGATAAGATGGACGAACTTCACGAGTGGAGACAGGGGAGGAGACGATATACAGACGACTGGTACGCTTCAAATGCAGAAACCAGTAGGATCATCGATCACCTCATCGCATTAGGCAATGCCGAAACTTTTTTCTATAAATAACACACTGTAAAAAAATCTACAAGACCAAAAAAAATATTTCTTCGATATGAGTGAAAAAATTAGTGACGTCCAGGCATTAAAACAAATGCTAAATTTGTCAGTCGAATATATAAAAATTCAGGAATTGGAAGTGGACAAACCTTACGCAATAACTTCCGGTTCAATTGTTGCAACCCAGTATGGTCCCAAAGTACGTCTGTTGCTCAACGGACAATACAGTCTATTTTTACCAGATCGATACGCTAGCATGTTATCCGACGAGAAGCTATCTATTTTAATCGAGAGTAAAACTCGAATCGTGTACAAGGGGACAAAAGAACTTCTTGGTAAGAAAACAAAGCACATAATAGAATTTGTTTAACGGTTGCGTAGTATATATAAATAATATGCCGTAAAAAAATTATACGAGAGGGAAACAAAAAAATCTCGGAACATATATAAAATAACATATCGTAAAAAAAAAAATACATCATGAAGCCCAAGGGCGTCGTGTACCAGATACCATATTCGAATCTGAAAACGCTGGGTGCCCTCGATGGGTTACTCACCAAGAAACAACTCAAGAAGAAACGTTCATGCTTGTCCAAAGGACACGGAATGAAATTGCTGCTCAGCACTCCACAATTGAAAAAGTTGCAGCATTCGCGGAAGCAGCAGAAGATTGGAGGTTTCATATTCAGCATTCCGGCCATCTTGGCAGCTTTGGGTGCAGTGGGCAGCTTGGCTGGAGGCAGTGCCGCTATCGCCAAAACCGTCATCGATGCAAAGAAGAACAAGGCCGAGCTGGAAGAACAGAAACGTCACAACCTGGCTATGGAGAAGAAGGGAAAAGGTGTGACCAAAAGGCAAAAAAGCAACCTCGATGCTTTGAAGAAATATAAAAAAAAGAAGAAGCCCTGTCCAACTTCCATATTGAATCTCTGATCGAACCGTTGGGAATAAGGAACTTCAGGGGTGTTTTCATGTCCGATTCTCTACCCTCTGCTGTGAAGAAAAAGGAGTATGGCGTGGTCAACCTGGACAGTTACAAAAATCCTGGTACACATTGGATATGCTACCTCAAAATTGACGATAACAATGCATTTGTTTTCGATTCGTTCGGTGGCACACCGCCTGCCAGGTTGGTGAAGTATCTCAGTGTTGCCAACCTCTACTACAATGACAAACGCATCCAGGGTTTCACCGATGTTAACTGCGGCCACCTATGCCTTTCCGTTCTCGCATACATGTCTAAAATAAATAACCCGTCGGTGGAACATTTTCAGAAAGCATTGTGGTACCTAAAACACCATGGGAGTGTTCCATCTCACCAGCGAGACTTCGGTCTTGAAACTCGCGTTGCATGACGACATCATCAACCTATCGAGGTTGCTTTTTTGCCTTTTGGTCACACCTTTTCCCTTCTTCTCCATAGCCAGGTTGTGACGTTTCTGTTCTTCCAGCTCGGCCTTGTTCTTCTTTGCATCGATGACGGTTTTGGCGATAGCGGCACTGCCTCCAGCCAAGCTGCCCACTGCACCCAAAGCTGCCAAGATGGCCGGAATGCTGAATATGAAACCTCCAATCTTCTGCTGCTTCCGCGAATGCTGCAACTTTTTCAATTGTGGAGTGCTGAGCAGCAATTTCATTCCGTGTCCTTTGGACAAGCATGAACGTTTCTTCTTGAGTTGTTTCTTGGTGAGTAACCCATCGAGGGCACCCAGCGTTTTCAGATTCGAATATGGTATCTGGTACACGACGCCCTTGGGCTTCATGATGTATTTTTTTTTTTACGATATGTTATTTTATATATGTTCCGAGATTTTTTTGTTTCCCTCTCGTATAATTTTTTTACGGCATATTATTTATATATACTACGCAACCGTTAAACAAATTCTATTATGTGCTTTGTTTTCTTACCAAGAAGTTCTTTTGTCCCCTTGTACACGATTCGAGTTTTACTCTCGATTAAAATAGATAGCTTCTCGTCGGATAACATGCTAGCGTATCGATCTGGTAAAAATAGACTGTATTGTCCGTTGAGCAACAGACGTACTTTGGGACCATACTGGGTTGCAACAATTGAACCGGAAGTTATTGCGTAAGGTTTGTCCACTTCCAATTCCTGAATTTTTATATATTCGACTGACAAATTTAGCATTTGTTTTAATGCCTGGACGTCACTAATTTTTTCACTCATATCGAAGAAATATTTTTTTTGGTCTTGTAGATTTTTTTACAGTGTGTTATTTATAGAAAAAAGTTTCGGCATTGCCTAATGCGATGAGGTGATCGATGATCCTACTGGTTTCTGCATTTGAAGCGTACCAGTCGTCTGTATATCGTCTCCTCCCCTGTCTCCACTCGTGAAGTTCGTCCATCTTATCAGCCAATTTTTCATCAGCAGCCCGAAAAAGAGCATAGGAAGAAGAAGAAGATTTCACACCGCTTATTTTTCTCAGATGATCCAGAAGTAGCATTTCACAGGGCAAGCGAAATTGTGGTGTTATTTTAACTAAATCAATAAGCTTTTTAACATCCTCGTGACTATCGTCGAAGGTAAATGTAAATATTTTGCATAACACTTCAGTTGGTAAGTCTGTTATATGCGTAGACATTTTTTTTGCTAAATTTTTCTCTCTGTAATCCGTGTGTTATTTAATTACAGCCCCCACCCCAATTTTCGTTTTGTGTTCATGGCAATGGTCGTACCCAATGCTGCAACCCGTTCACCCAGCGAGGCGTCTCTGCTAACAAGTCTCCCGAACGCAGCATGCTCCAACATTCTGTCTGCATCGTGACGCGCGTCGAGATCAGTGTGAGTATTGTAAGCAATGTCGTGATCCTTGCATGCTGCGTCCAATGGGTTCACTCCCTTGTCTCCTCTCTCCAGTCGTCGTTCGAGTTTGGTACCCGGTCCGCAGTACTGGTAACCTGGCAGGTGCATCTCGAAGGGTAGCTTGTTGATGATGTCGTTCACGAGACCTCGACCCTCGGCCACATTCCAGAATTTGGGAGGCAGGGTGTTGATGATTTTGATAAGGTAACCTATACCTTTGTTGTCGTTGACAATGAAGTTGCTAAGCTTGGTGCTAATCATGTCCATGATGCCCACCTTCTCGTTGTGAAAGTTGCGATTACCTGCATTCTCTTCACCTGCGATAACCAGCAATCGATCTACAAGCTTTCTTACGTCGTCTACCCAAACAAACTCTTTAGGTAGGGTATTGTAGAGTTTGACACCGCTGCCAGTTTTAATTTGGTTCCATATTGGCTTGATGAGGTTCCTGTATTTTTCTCCACTGCTTGATTTTACGCGTTTCTGTGTTGCATCGTTGTTTTGGTACAGGGCATCCGTCATGATTAAAATTTCTGTGTAACTTTGGTAATCCTCGTCTGTATAATCTTTAGGTTGCTTTTTGGTGATAAGTTCCCACAGGCCCACAGTGCCAGGATACCTAGTCCAGCTGTTCTTCTCGCCCAAATTAATTTTCACGTCGTCACCTTCGAACGTGACTTTCGATTTCCCAATTTTCCAAACTATACCCTCGTTAGGTTCCACAGAGGGGTACAATCCAAACACCTCGTCCTTTTCAAATTTCCCGGTGCTCAGGTAATCTCTCGCCAACGGACCTAATTCAACTACCTTGTCCGAAGAGGTACTGCCTAGAACCTGACGTCTCAGAGGTGCAGCTCCAAGTTCGAACGGGGTAGTGTGAATACTGGATATCGGTGTAGGCACAGCATAATTTCGAGCAGCAAGTGGCACGAGCTCGTTGATTAAATCTTTGTTTTGCTCGGTAACATCTTTGATGTCATGGCTTTGATGTTTGACGACGAGTTGGAAACACTGCTAGTAGGAAACACTGCTAGTGAGGTTAACATACACCGTGAAAGGCTACGCCTCGCCCGGGCACATGTACACACACACACACACACACACACACACACACACACAAACACACACACACACGCACACACAAAAAAACTAAAAATTATACACCGTGAAAGGCTACAACAAGTTGGAAACACTGCTGGTGGGGTTAACATACACCATAAAAGGCTACGCCTCGCCCCGAGTTGGCAACACTGCTTGTGAGGTTAACATACACCGTGAAAAGCTTCAAAATATCATATAGTGGAATTTTTGTAGAGTAGGTTGGCAACACCGACGAGCATCAAATGATGATTTTGAGCCTCAAATGATGATTCGAGCCTCGAATGATAATTCGAGTTTTGTTAGTGTTGCCAATTCCTATTTGTAGGTTAGTTTAGCTAGTGAAAAATCATATAGTGGAATTTTTTTCGGATGGGTTGGCAAAACCCAAGCCTCAAAGGAGGAACATCCAATAGAGTTGCCAAATATAAAAAGGGGACAATGGGTCCCCCTCATAAAAGGCTACAGTAAGAGCCCACAAGTCGCCAACACTAGGCCCCCAACAGTGTTGGCAGACATAAAGAGTACATGGACCCCTCAGGCCCTTTGATGAAAATTTACAGTGAAAAACCCAGTAGGTTAACAACACTGTCAAAGGATCTACAACAGTGTTGCCAGATGTAAACAGGGGGCAATGGACCCCCCTCATAAAAGGCTACAGTAAAAGCCCACAGTGTTGCCAACTCTGTGCCCTCAAAATATACATCATAAAAGGCACGAAAGCACATT
This sequence comes from Lepisma saccharinum, assembly GCF_977018435.1. Lineage (NCBI taxonomy): Eukaryota > Metazoa > Arthropoda > Insecta > Zygentoma > Lepismatidae > Lepisma > Lepisma saccharinum. The sequence continues at coordinate 11,139,864 of NC_139242.1, forward strand.
TAGGGTATTGAGGGTAGCTCCCCCACATATTTTCGATGTCGTACATCTTGGAGGTGATGTGATCAGCACCACGACCCGGCCGCCTTCACTCCCCAACGGGTACAATTTGATTTGATGCTGGGTGGGCTCTCGAGCAGCTTTATGTGGGGACAAAGCCGGAAATATTCCGACCTTTGATCACCCACGCCGGGTCTCTCGCGTGGCAGGCAGACTAGAATCAAATCACGCTAGAATTTCACGAGAAATGCAGTGGTAAAGATTTATTCAACCTATCTCTAATCAGGAAAAGTTATTACTGCATTATTGTATCAAATATATAATTTTCCAAGTGTGAGAAATCTGTGTCATATATATAATATATCACATCACCACGGACGCCTTAACCAGAACCGGGGTGCTAGGGGGGGACTGAAGACTCTCCAGATCTCGTTTGGTCCCCTCTTCCTATAGGGACACAATATATAAGTTTCAACATATTACACAACTTTTACACACAGAAACTTCGCACACAACAGGTGGGAAAGTACGCAGGATTCTGCTCTGAAATGGGCAAAATCAATAATGTGGCACTAGCACTCAATTTGAGTGTTTTTTTTTATTACGCGTTTACTATCAGTATTTTCAAACCGACAATTCATTAAGGAAAACACATGGTACATTATGAATGAATATGTGCTAGAATAGAAGAAGAAGCATGGGAGTACTGTAGTCATGTTCTTGAATGACCTAGTTCATTGGAAAATAGGTACGTTTGCTTCCCGAGAAGAAAAGTCAAGCAGAAGTTGAACATATTCTGTTTTCAATACGTCAGTGTTTTATTTAATCAGGATTAATATTTTTTTTACATATACCTATAAACATGTGTGTGATACTTCATACTGCATTGACGTGGCTGAAAGTTGCAGTGTTACATATTTATATGAATGCTTAACCAACGTTCAAAACAATAGGTGTATGTGTGTGTGTCGTCGGCTGAAGGGCCGGGCAACCCAAGCGATTGTCCGGGGCACTGCCCTCGACAGCGCCAGACCAGAGGGTCCCGATTTAGTAGAGCCAAATTTTCATTTACGATCACATAAATGTGGATATTTGTATTATAAAGAGGTGAATTTGTGTGGAGAAAAAATAATTGAAGTTACTTCTTAATTATAAATGTATATTGCAAAATCATGTAGCAATTTAAGCTAATAGGCTTCCATTAATTTGATATCAATCTACAATATACGCATTCTTTGATATTAAGACATTGAAAGCAATGCTATTTTTTATCGTCATCAAAACAGTAAATATACAGCATGGTCATGTTTTTTATTCGCCAAAGGTGGAAACTAGTCGGATCAGGGTAGAAAGTTGAAGAGGGAGGGGGGTAACAGAGTGGCCAGTTCGGGTGTCAAAAATCAACCTCGCCTAGATGAAAGTTTTATCTTTGGCCGTCCTTTTTATTTGAATATGTGTGAAGATATTAAACTCCTATAAACGATTGTAGGAATAAGTATTATAAGCGGAATATGATAATCAAATTCTTAGTCAAAAGTTACATGTAAAGTATTATGTTATATAATTACATAATCAGAGTACTACAGTGATTTTTGTGTCCAGCTAATAAAGGTCGATGTGCCAGATATATATATATATATATATATATATAATCATTTTCATCATTTTCGGGACTGGCCCCTTTAAAGAAAATCCTGGGTACGGACCTGTACACAGCTAAGGGGTTCCTTCAGTCGACACGGCTTATCACAGCACAGTCCACTGTGTCACTGCACAAATCAAACGCTGTACATTACGTGTTTATTAATTACGATATATAGTAATATCCCTTATTGTAGCAAACAGGGTTATAACAAACCTCACATACCAACACGTAAGAGACGACTGAAGGTATACATGATGATTTGACACGCAAACAGTTTGCACTGTTGCCAGATTACAAGAAAAGCGGAATTCATGCAGACATTACCCATATTATGCTAAATATGACGCGTATCACGAAAATGGTACCTGATGGAGAAAAATGAGTAGCAAATTCGAAATCAGCATGCCGAAATTAGTAAAGAACATCTATTTGCTATCAGGATACAAATGGTTGTTCTCTAGTGTTATCGGGATTTTAACAAGCTTCACAATTGTTTACGATACATTTGGCCTTCCTTGTGTGCATGGAGCCAAACCTAAATGTTATGCAACTGTATTGCTTAATGAAAAAATTACACATATTATATTATATGTCGTTCCTCTTCTTGTGATTCCTATTTTATGAAGACTGAAATGTTCGAAAAGTCTTGGTTGGATTTTATTAACCAAAAGTTGGAAATGTATATTGTAAACGTAAAATTACACTTTCCCACGAGCCATTTGGAATATATATTGATTAAAAAGCGACAATTTTTATATTTTAAATTGGTAATGGACATTGGAGGATTTAGCGAAAAAAATATAATTTTAAATAGGTGTTCATAGCATTACATTAAAGAGACCATAAATGTCCAAGCAATCATTTTCCAGATACGCGTAGTAAAAGAATAAAGCAAAGTTTAGCACAATTACATAACGACTAGATATACGAGATAATTAATTTTAAATTGCAAGGCTATTACTTTAATTGATGGACACAAAAGAGCATTCTAGGTCATATATGTATTTCCAATGTTTATGACAGTTTTAGTGCTTAGAAGTACTTCTGTTTCACCAAAAACTACTAATGCTATCACCTTATAACCAATAGGTCCTGATTTCGTGTCCTAGTGGACGCATATTGTACAGTGGTTCGGATTCCACTTTGAAGGGCCAGTCCCGATTATTTTATCTGACCACCACATTGTATGTGAATATTATATATATGTACACACACACACCGGATAATTATAAGTGATTCATCGGGTTTGGAAGGTCTGTATTTAAAATATATAACACGTAATACAATAAAGAATGATACATGAAAATAAGCAGAAACTGTACAAGTTTCAGACATACTTTCACAAATGTTCAATCTTGCTTCCTTTCGTCACACGACACGCATCTATACGATAGTCTAGTTCACCTCACACACGGTCTAGGATATCACTACTAATGGTCGTAAATGCAGGTGTAATAAGATCCTGCAGCTAACCAAAGTAAGTATGTGGTGGTACGTACACTGTACTGTGTCTTTCACATGCCCCCAAACGAAAAAATCACAAACCGTTATGCCGGGAGATCTAGGAGGCCATGGGAGAAGCGATAAGTCATCTTCAGCACATCGCACCATCCAACGGCGTGGCAATTCTTCGTTGAGGTAACGACACACGTCAGTGTGCCTATGGGGCGGTGTCTCATCAAGTTGGAATACGAAGTTATTGAAATCCTTTTTCCCTTGTGAAATCAACCGCAACTGCAGCATATCGATGAACGACATACCAGTCACAGTGGAACCGTACACCTTTGATTCAGACACTGCAGCAAACACATTCACTGTCTGGGGAATCTCGTTCATGTTGCACTGTAGCATGTGGTTGTTCAGTACCCCAGATATGAACATTATGGCTATTAAACTTGCCACTCAAATAGAATGTCGCCTCGTCACTAAACAGCAGAAGCTCAAGAAAACCATCGTCCTGCATAGCGTCCTGCATGGAATTACAAAATTCGTATCGTTTGACAAGGTCGTCTGGTTGTAACATTTGCAATAACTGTATGCGGTACGGTTTCATTCGCAATCGGGTTCGCAAAATCTTTCAGACAGTTGGCTGCGGAATATCATGTTCCCGACTGGCTCGGTATGTTGATTTCTGTGGGCTAACCACAAAACTCGGGTAAACAAAAAGAATCGCTTGGACGTCCTGTGCTTGTACTTTTCCACAGGCAACCAGTTTTCTTAAACTGTCGATGCATTGCAGAATGCTTTGGTGACCTGGCGGTGCAGTTGCAAACTGTCTCCCGGAATGCACGGTGTACGGTAACAACGGAAAAACCCTTCTCATATTCTAAAACACACAATGCTTTCTGCTGCACAGACTCTATTTTGGAAACTCGGTTTGTGCTGCCATCTGTCGGCAGACGCCAAGGATACAAATATGAGAAATTAAACTTTCAGATGTGATCTTTCGTTTCATGATTAGCACACACATATTAATAGTTTTTGAAATATTTCACTTTAAAACCCGATGAATCATTTATAATTACCCTGCATATAAGGTTCTTATTAACTCGTCGAAAAAATCTACCTCAAATCATTGGGAACCTGGAGGCAACCCTGGGCGTAAAAGCTGGTGGAGCGTGGTGCTGATCACATCACCTCCAAAATGGTTCATATCAAGAATGTGTGGGGCCTACCCCAACATCCCATAAATGTGTCTTTATGGCACGCTGCTACATGCACATGAAACTTTACCTTAGCTTACCTATAGGTATTCCCAGTTTTACATCATAATCTGTGCTCCTCCCAGAAAAATTGTCTATATCCGTTTATGATCGCGGACACTTCCGGTCTGTAACGTCGCTATTGAAAAAGCATTGTAAAATTTTGACCACCAAAGCGCCTTGTGTAGAGACAACTTAATTAACATTGCCATTCTGTAGCTTGCGTGTCATTCACCGGTATACCTGTATGTATCACTCTGTAGATAGAACAGTGATACTAAAGACAAATACGAGATGAACATTGTCAGAGGTAATGTCTCGTTTCTCGACATAAATACTAGGTTCACGGCTTTTTTGTTTATGTAATCCTGCTTAGAACGAACCTGACGAATTGCTTCACATTTCCACTCAATGCATTAATGCAAACCTATCCGAGACTACTATGCGAGAGACCCGCGTTCGATCCCAAGCGGGGGAGAACCGGGATTTTCTCCACCTGTTCAAGCGGGCCCGGCGCCCACCCAGCGTTATATAAAGTGGGTACCTGGAGGACATTCTGGGGGGTAAAGGCTGCCAGGGGCTTGGTGATGATCACATCACCCATAACTACGGCAGTGTTCAAGAAAGTGTTGGCCCTTCACTCCATACCCCCTATACGCCTTCATGGTGTGGTGAAAAACACAGAGGATGGCTTTACTATATTTTGCAATTATATTTTGAAGGAAAATAATACTTAGAACAACACACCACTCTTATCACACATCACGCAGATGAAAGTCAATACAAAAGAAAGTATTTTTTTTAATTTTCAAGTGAATGTCCCATTTTGATTGATTGATTGATTTGCTTTATTTTACTTCACTTTTTGTGCCACTTTGGCTAATTTGCAAAGGTGGGGATGAGTGATGATATAATGAAATTGATGAACGGACACTCACAAACATCTATGTCAAATCCGGGATTCGAACCCGGGACCCCTGGCGTACTAGCGCGATGTGCTAACCATTCCTACACGGCGACCGGTATGAAGGAATGTTTTAAGACCATTTGCTGGAAAAAGCCCAATATGTATTGTCGTAAATGGACAGGAGCGGCTCAAGGTGGAGTTTTGCTCCCCCCCTATACTTTCAACCTTGTCATTCCTAACTATCCACATATTTACAATTTAAAATAAGAAAATAATAGCCTTCTTCTTTACATGCCATAGGTATTACTGTTAAAGAACACGTTTATTGTTCGTATCCATATATTTAATAACTACATAATTATATATCAAACAGTAATCTCCTAGCTTTAATAACTATACCCTGTTCCACATATCTCTGAAGCAAGGCCGCGCGAAGCGTCAGAGAAGTGTAGGAAACCGAATGTGCAGATCGAAGCAGCACACACTGCTGCGAAGGCTGGTAGCTGCAGTCGTTTCCTCCTCCACGCAATTCCGGTCCTCTCACGTGTTCATGGGTGGAGCCGTCTCGCGTCAATACTTGCGCAGAGACTTGTTTTCGTCCTTCTGCTTCAAAGATAGTTGGACAGGGTGTACAGGATTTTACAATATATATATATATTATGTTACGCAGCAGTCAGTAACTTTATTTAATTCTTGATACGTAAATCAAACTCTGTTTTAAAAATTATAGCCACGCTAATATTATAAAATAGAAGGTTTTGGCGCTACTCAAGGAGGATGCCCAAGTTTCGAGCCTCTCTGAAGGCGAATTATTTCATCTATTTTGGACATACGTGCTGTTAATAGAAAATGAAACAGTTATGAGAGAAATACAGATGCATTTTGTTATTTAGGTGCTGAAGACTTACTGAAGCATATAATAGAGACAAAGTTTTTCTTTCTTTTAAGATTTCGTTTTAAGTTCACTTTGTGGACAGAATGCTAATCAGGACTGGATTTACAGTTAACAGTAGGATCCGAACAACTATGTGCCTCCATCGGGTATCGAACACGCGATGGAGAGTGAGAGTTGGAGTGTTTGGTAGAATGTTGGTTAGCGTACCCAAACAATAAGATATACAATAAATTCATCTCTTTAGAAATTTTGAAACGTTAATGTATCACATACTCTTCCAGAAAGGTTGTCACTGTTCTCTATGCATTTCATTGCGAATAGTTTAAGATAATGTTAACATTCGGTATCGTCTACAATGGAAAATGTCAACGTGTCTTCCCGCTTTACCGAGTCCCTTTTCGCCGAATGGCACACAGGCGCATTATATCAGATTTACAACCTAAGTAAAATTTTCGGCGAAAGAGAAATTCCCGTTTAGTCGAATATTTTAAATGGAGGCAATTATCCAAACGGGAGTAAATGATATGTCAATGCGAGGGTTTACATTTGATTGGTGCAAAATCCACAGTTGTCCTTCGATGGTAAGACAAACGTTGTAGCGTTAAGCTGGGCCGTTTTGGATGATCACTACCAGCAAGGACATATATAGGGGAGGGGTTCAGGGGGTTCGGACCTACCCCTCCCCCGAAAGACTTACCAAGTAAATTAATTAAATAATGAAACTACACTTGTTTACCATTTGTTGCATAATAGATGTTATTCCTCCTGAACTTGTTGGAAGTAAAATATTATATTGGGATAATACGGCTTTGAAAGACAGTAACAAAGATGATTTATGAACGTTTGTTACACATGAGTGTTTGTCACCTACCGATTCGTCCGCAAGGTACCATAGCTTTCGCACAAACTTACAAATAAGAATCTGGAAGTATACAGAAGAGATGATCGAGTCAGAAGGGTGGGGCTGGTATGTAAAGAATAATTCCTGCTATGACTCACTAAATCCAGATTTCCTACATAAGATGATTTGTTTTTTCCTGCATGATGAACATTCATGATACTTAGGACGTGGATGCAAGTTCGTAGCGAGTGGTTTCAATACTATGATGACAGTGACTAGAGTACGGAGGATTCTTTGGGGGGGGGGAGAGGAGGGTTGGAATTGTAAAAATGGGCATTACCTACGTTCTACTGGGGGGAATATACAATGTAATATTTCGTATATTTGGAACTTTCACTCAACATTGTAATCTGAGGATTAATTTAAGAGGGATTTGCATATATAACTTTGGTATTTCCCTGGTTTCTGCTGCTTTCATTTAAAAATTTTGATTTTTCTCAAACTTTCGAGTAGAACTGTAGCCCCATCTGCATGTCCCCATGTGTACGCCAGTGTTTACAGTGATGAAGCCGATTAATTAAACTTTATCCATCCTTAGAAATTGACTTCATAATTAAGAGATCTTAAGAAGGAATTTTATTTGAAGTAATTGTGATTTTCTCTATTTTTAACTTGTATTTATATAAATAACTTTTAATATCAAAAATATATAAGAAATGGTATATTGTAAAATGATAGTTTAGTTTTAATATTACAAAATGTAAATAAAAGGATTATCTTTCTATAAAGCGTAAATTAATTTATTTTTTTCCTTTAGTAGAAAACAGCCAGCCCGCCATTTTGAAATCCGTTTTTGGTTTTTTTCCCGTGGTCCGATTTTTTCTGATTTTGGATATGTTATTTAGGAATGTTTTCTGAGCTAGGAACGCTTTAAAAAAATTCTGAAGCAATTTCGCCAAGGTCAAAGTATAAATTGCCTGGACTAGTCAAATTTATTTAAAATATTAAATATTCGACGAATTCATTCAAATTGTAACATTTAACTAGAATTGAAAGCCTCATAAAACGTAGTTTTACTGACATGAAAAATTAGTTTTGTCCATATGATTTTCTCACTTCTATTTCTCACATTTTTTGTACTACCCACATGGGAGGCAATGCTCCATCATTTGCGAAGTCCGGGGAGTCGCCTTCTTCGTCCACCCCTTGCTACGCAGCCAATCTCAGATGATCATCAAGGGTGAAAATTTATCCTTATTTTCTCCTCAAAACGACGAAATGAAAATATCCTTTAAATCGTTCCTGAATTCCTTATCAAAATTCACAAATGGAGCACATGGTGGTAGACCGAAAAAAAATAGGATCGGTTCGCCAGAAATTGATAAAATGTGAATAATAAAAATGGTAATGAATATTATCAAGCAATAATCAATTTTTCCATTTAATATTACAAGGTAAGCAAAAAAGTTCTTGCCGTTTTTGACGTCCCATTAATCATGCGCTCACAGAGAAGAAACGAAATGACGCACGTGCCTGCCAAGCGATCGGGAGTTAGTCTGACCATGGACCCTCAGTAATACAGGCACGTTGCGCACACACAGCAATCATAGCTCGTCCAGTGTCGAAGAGAAATGGAAGTATCGAAGCAGCTTGTTCGCGGCGTGTGTTTGTTGTATGACTTTAAAGTGGTCCTGTCAGCTCCTGCATCAAGTCGTCGCATTTGCCTGGCATTTGGGGAGAATGCCGTGAACGAACGCACTGGCAGGCAGTGGTTCCAGAAATTCCGTTAGGGAGATATGACCCTTTCGGAGGAACCTCGCAGTGGACGACCACATGTGTTGGATGACGAGGCCCTGAAAGCAGCCATCGAAGAGGACAGTGGTCTAACGTGTGATGAACTTGCAGAAAGGTTCCATGTTTCCGCAAAAACAGTCAGACTGCACCTGCATGGGATAGGGAAGGCATACAAGTTAAGTAAGTGGGTACCCCACACATTGTCGGCAGCCAGCAAGGAACAACGAGTGACAGCCTGTTTGTCCTTGCTCACTCGGCACCTGAGTACACCCATATTTGATCGCTTGCTCACTGGTGACGAAAAGTGGGTCCTCTATGACACTCCCAAGCATACCAGACATCGGTTGTCGCCGCGTAACCCTGTTCCTCACACCTCAAGACCACCTCTGCACCCAGGATATTCGCTGTATGGGGGGTTTAATTAATAAAATGCCAATAACTATTTCTATGCTCTCTGTATGGTGGAATTGTCGACAAGTGCTGCATTACGAGCTCCTTCGACCTGGTCAGACCGTTACTGCTGACCTGTACTCTCAGCAGTTGCAAAGGATGCACCTTGCATTGCGGCAGAAGGAGCCGGCATTGGTGAATCACAAGGCTATGCTGTTCCAGCACGACAATGCTAAGCTATATGTGGCAAAGATGACCCGGGAGACCCTTCAGCAACTTGGCTGGGAGACACTGTGCCATCCACCATATTTACCGGACCTTGCACCAACAGATTACCAACTGTTTTATTCCCTCGACAACCTCCTTCGTGGGAGATCCTTCGCTAATGTGGGAGACCTGCGGAACGCACTCACAGACTTCTTTGCATCCAAGCCTGGCGAGTTTTATCACCAGGGTATTGTACAGCTGCAGGAACGTTGGCAAAAGGTGTTAGATGCTGATGGAGATTACTTCGAAACCTAAAGTTAAGTACCGTCCACTGTATTGCTCTTTCTTTATCACTGGTCTAGAACGGCAAAAACTTTTTTGGTTACCTTGTATTAATTGAATTTGAAATTTTTGGGTGCATCAACACTTTATGCTATTTTGCACCCTTCACATTATACGGGGTCTAGCCTCTCACCATTACTAAAATATAACTGTAATGTTGAGGGACTAAAATAATCTTACTTGGGTTAAAAGCTGAGGCTGTAAAGGGGCACTTGGCACACATAAGGACAATACACAGGAAAACACATACTCAACTCTACAGAGGATTATATTGGCCGTAGGGTCAGACATCAGAGCATCACTAGTCTGCAAAATACAGTCCAGGGTGTACTACGTGGAAGTGAGGTTGACATTTGGCTGTCTTGTGAAAGGGCCACTCCTTACACCCCATTCATTATAATTATTATTATCCTCGATGACACTTCTCCACCAGATCCAACAGATCAATGAATATCCAGTAAAACTGTTTATCGTTGTATCTTTTGTACACATCATGCAGTTAGTGTACCGAAATGTATAGTTATTTTAAGATGTCATTAACTTTTAGATTCCTTGTTCAAGAAAAACTTTCAGAGTTGATAGAAATTATATTCGTAAAGTGCATGCTGTTATGTCAAGCGGGATTAAAACATTATCAAACAGGTAATTTGAAGGTCGGAAAAGGGATTTTGGAATAATTAGAAGTAGGGGTGCGCTGCGATTCCGAGAATAACACCTGTTTTGCTCTAGTTTTAGGAATTTCAAAAGTTTGAAAATTCTAGCTCGATTTTCTCAGCATTGTCATCTCTGTTGTATATTTTTAGAGCTTTGAATAATAATTTTTGAAACGAGTTACTGAATTTAGTTTCTTAGCTTCGATTAATCTCACATGTCAGAAGTTTCAGGGGGTGGGGGGAGCTGAACACTACAAACGCCCTCTAAATAGTGCCATGACGGAGCACATGTCCGACTCTTCTCTTTCACTATTACTTAAACCCAGCGAGGCGTATGAGATATAGTGGACAGTTAAAAGAGTTGAACTGGAATCGTGGATGTTGCAGATTCATTTTTTTTCTTCGTTGAACTTGTGATGGGTCATCGAATTCCTGGGTCTGTGGGAGAGGGTAAGGGAACCTTGGACTGTACTGTGTGAGGAAGTGCATTCCACGTATCTGGGTACCAAATTCTAATCGGAAGAAAAGAGAACATTTCCTGCCTTCTAAATTTAACTACACTCTTAAATATTATTCCCAATTACGAAAAGAAAGTTCCCTCTTGAATATATACACCCAAGCTTGTATTTGTAGAGAGTAATGTCGTCCCTGTCGCTACTACAATCCCTTCCTTCTCTGTATGCAAGTGAGGGTGCGAAAATATTGGTTATGGGTGAAATATTTTTCAATACCATCGGAAGTTTGTTATTCCCAAGAGAACAAATAAAATAATACTCCCATAAGAGCAATGCAATTCACCTTGCCTCCAACGGCCATCCTGACAGTGTTGCCAAACCTGATGCACATAAAAGAGCCAAATTTCAGCTTAAATAGAGATAAAACTGACTTTCAAGGGGCTAGATTTACGAAGGCTGGATGAAGTGCCTCCTAGGGTAATTTTACTTGTCAAAGGGGCGAGGGGCAATTCTATTATCCATAACTTTAAAGTGATGACAATTTATTCTTATTTTTCAACATCTAGATCCGGCAGCATCAGCTATATATTTACCTTCGCCAGAAAAGTATAATATATTCTTATTTTGGTGTTATCTATGACGGTGGAGCCCCATAATGCTTCGAATACCACTTTCAACTGTAGGTGCATGATAGAAGTTATGGAAAAGATAAAGGATTTAAGAAGATATACTGTGAACACGTCTAGTTGGAGACAGATTGTGTTTTGTCTTTGTTGAATGTCTTTCATGTAGTTTTTATAACATGAAGTTATAAGTTAAATAAATGTTGTTTTTTGAAGATTATTAAAATTGGCGACGAGGATAAAAATGGAACAAAGGTAATAAGAATAATGTATATAAGAAGTTGTAATGAGGCGAATCATTACTTGATCCTCTTTTATTTTATATGTTTAATTAATTAATTTAATTGGATCGATCAGGTTTTAGTGTCATGTATTTTGGTAATGTTGTGGATGTCTATGTATTCATGTGCGTGCATATTCTTGGCCGTTGGGTAGGTAGTTGTGTCTCTTCTCCATGGGGCGAAACGAAGAATCTTTCTTGATACTATGAATCGGCGGATACTTTAACATTCTTTCTTGCTAATAATACACACACTTTATCTTTTTTTCACATTTAATTCAATAGTACATCTCATGTGAGAAACCGGGCACATATGTACACATACCTTCAGCCACCTTTTTTGGTACTCAAAGTTATATATATATATATTTACTCTTGGAGCCAGTGGCTACGCGAATCTACACACTCTCTTCGGGAAGGGGGGGACAGGTTACACCGAAATGTAGATTTTGCGAATAACGGCCAAGAATTAACTTCTGTAAATATATTATAAATAAACCTATATATATCTAAAAAGAAATGGGCGTTAAGCTATAATTTGAAGAGGTACGTGTCTCTTGCCTAAACTGGCATCGACAGAACTTCAGGTACTGCAAGTTTTGAACCTAGGGACAAGGATTCAAAAATGTATGGTTGTGTATATAGTGTATGATGCTGAGAATCGCCTTAAAAGCACAAAGTATACCGTTACAAAGTGAATAGCACTAAAAGTGAAGCTGATAATTGTTTGGTTAGGTTAATGTGCAACGAAAAAGAGGTCCAATTCGAAGTACATACTGGGGCAGCAGTAGGAACATTCCAGTTATAAAGAGTGTTCTCACTTTAAGGAATGCAGATGGAAGACCATTACCAATAGTAGGGAGAGTTTTGCTGGATGTGCAATTAGAAATTGGAGGATTAAAAATGTCCTTGTACATTTCCAGAAATAAATTAAAGACACCTATTTTAGGAAGGACCTGGTTGGATGAATTATGGCCAGATTGGAAATCTTGGTTTCAGTTATGGATTTCTAGGGACAATTGTTTGTTAACAGTATCTAAGCAACTAACTTTTAATAATCAGAAAGTTGAATACTTAATAAATAAGTACAAAGAAGTTTTTTATGGAAATATTTGTGAGCCTATTAAGCAATTTAAAGCTACAATACCAATCAAGGATGGAGCAGTTTCAATATTCAAAAAGGCATACGATGTTCCATACAGTTTACAACCGAAAGTAAAGGCTGAATTGGATAATTTAGTTCAATTGGGAGTTTTGTCATCTATTCAGTATTCTGATTGGGGTACACCTTTGGTGGTAGTAAAGAAAAATAATGGTGATCTACGGCTGTGTTCTGATTTTAAGGTAAGCGTCAATAAAGTTGTAGAAAAAGTAATTTATCCTTTGCCACGAGTGAATGGTTTAATTAATTCATTAATGAATTCAGACACGTATGTAGTGTTGTACCTGACTAAAGCATATATTATATTACTATTACTCGACGAGAGTGTTAAAAAGTTGTTGGTTCTCAATACTAAATGGGGATTGTATACTTATAACAGGTTACCAATGGGTTTAAGGTGCAGTGCACAAATTTTTCAAACAACAATGGATCAAGTACTGTTAGATTATACATTTGCCAAATGCTACCTGGATGATTTGATTATAACAGGCCGTGAAGAAGAAGAATGTTTCAGTAACACAAAATTAGTTTTGGATAGATTGACATATTATAATATATATATATATATATATATATATATATATATATATATATATATATATATATATATATATATAATCTCGATATATGTCAGTTCTTCAAAAATGAGGCAGACTATTTAGGGTACAGGATATCTAGTAATGGTTTTCAACCTTTCATCAAGAATAAGACAGCAATATTGAATTGTCCAGAGCCAACAAACGTTAAAGAGTTGAAGTCATATTTAGGAATGATTTCATTTTATCATAGAAGTATGCCAAAGTTCCCTATGAAGATAACACATCTTTATGAATTGCTAAAGAAAGGAGCAGTGTGGTTGTGGACAGATCGACATAAAGCGGAATTTCTTGAATTCAAAGAAGCATTGCCAAAAGCTGAGATATTAACTCCATACAATCCAGATCAAGATATTGTATTGATTGTAGATGGAAGTGGGTCGGAGTTGGGGCTCACTTGTGTAATAAGATTGAGGGTGAATTGAGAACAATTGCTTGCACTTCGGTGACACTAGCGCCTTCAGAGAGATATTACAGCCAATTTGAAAGGGAAACGTTAGCTTTAGTGACGGGTATAAAGAAATTTCATAAATATCTTTATGGAAAACATTTCATAGTTTATAGTGATTCTTTACCTGAAAATATACTTTTGGCGAGGCAGCAGCAATTCCATCGTTAGCATGTTCACGTTTACAGTGATGGGCCTTGTTATTATCACAATATTCATACACAATTGTTTACACAAAACGTGTAGATGTAGCAGATATTTTATCGAGATTGCCAATAGAGGAAGACACAGGGCATGTTGAGGAATCTTTAAATTATATTGACACTTTTGAAATAGAACCTCTATTGTTAGATAACATAGTAAAGAAGTCAAAAAAGATGATATTTTACAAAAGAGTTGTACAATGGGTTGATTTTGTGTGGCCTAATTCACTTCCAAAAGAGTTTCAAAATACTGTGATCTTACATTATTACGAAGGAAGAATGAAATAACAATGAATAAAGGATGTATTATGTGGAAGACGTATAATAATCAAGAAAGAAGGCAGAGAAACAGTTTTGAAGTTGCTACATGCAGAACATGTAGGTACACCTAAAATGAAGATGATGGCTAGAGAATTCTTGGTGGCCTTTCATAGACGAGGATCTCGACATATTGGGAAATCAATGTGTAGAATACAATAGTTTTTAAAGAAATACATCCAGAAACAAATATGTCGGGTGGAAACAAACAGAGATTCCTTTTCAGAGAATGAATGTTGATTTTTTGAATACGGAGGAAGGAAATTTTTGCTATTCATTGATAGTTGCTCTAGATGGACAGAAATGTGGCAGGTGCGATCAACAACAGTAAAAACTATAGAATGTTTAAACAAAAAATTCCAGATCTTTGGTTATCCTTCTGTCATTGTGTCAGACCGCCTTTCAGGAGTAATCAATTTGAGAAATTTTGTAAAAATCATGGAATACGATTGATACATTCACCACCTTGGAATCCGGAAAGTAATGGTTTAGCGGAAAGATGGGTGCAGACTGTTAAAGGCTTATTAAGAAAAAAAATATTTTCAAAGTAGAAATGAGGGACGTAGAATTGACTGGGAACAAATGATAGATACTATCTTATACTATCTAAGATTTTCGAAATGGTAACGATTAGGAATGTCTCAAGCAGAAAGAGTTATGAGTTATCAGCCGAGAAGTATATTCAACTTACCAAATTGCCAAATAGATTAAAACATAGACAATAATAAATATGAAGCTTCAACAAAAAGGAAAAAGATAGACTAAAACTTACCTTTGGTAAAAAAAACGTATGAATGATTTTTTTGTTAGAGGGGGAGAATTGATAGAAGTTAAGAAAAATATAAAAAAATTAAGAACATATACTGTGAACAAGTCTAGTTAGAGATAGATTGTGTTTTGTCTTTGTTGAATGTCTTTCATGTAGTTTTTATAACATGAAGTTATAAGCTAAATAAATGTTGTTTTTCTGTTAACATTCTGCGTAATTGAAGATTATTACAGTGCAGTTCCGATTAACTTTCTGTGCATAAACTGAACTTAATAATATTTCAATAAAATAGTCAGTTGTCAACAAAATGTATATCAACAAATTAGAAAACTGCAGTTCAACAAAATGCATATTTGTAATTAATCTCAATATTTGAAAGAAGAAAATATTTTTCTTTACCTTCAATTCAGCGAAACAAAAACTAAATTTCATATCTATAATTTTTTATCGATACAAAATATGTTGAAAAAATAAATTTCATTCTCGTACTACTATGTATATTTAAATTTCACAGAGTTTATTTCTGCACAACAACCGCTATACATTTAGAACAAATTTATTCATGGAAAAGTCCGTCGAATTGCTCTCTTATGCAAACAATTTGTGAAATAAATTCTTCGCAAAAAGATAACATTTGTTTAATATTTAAAATATGTTCCTTTGCATGAAGTTGAAGAAATATTAATGCCACATTGTTGAGGGTTCCATACTCATCTTCACCAGAGAAAAATATAAACCCAGTTCAGATGGGCGCCTTCTTCATCTTCGCCAGAGAAAAATATAATCCCAGTTCTGAAGGAACCCTTCTTCATCTTCGCCAGAGAAAGATATGATCCCAGTTCTGATGGTCACCTTCTTCATCTTCGCAAGAGAAAGATACATCCAGTTCTATAAGGCGACTTATTCATCTTCGCCAAAAAAATTATAAACCCTGTTCTGATGGGCGCCTTCTTCATCTTTCATAGTAAAATACATAATTCCAGTTCTTATGGGAACGTTCTGCATCTTCGCCAGAGAAAAATATAATCCCAGTTCTGATGGGTGACTTGTTCATCCTCGCCAGGGAAGGGAAATATATAAATCCAGTTCTGATGTGCGCTTTCTTCAACTTCGCCAGAGAAAGATATAAAACCAGCTATGATGGGTGACTTGTTCATCCTCGCCAAGGAAATATATAAATCCAATTTTGATGGGCACCTTCTTCATCTTCGCCAGAGAAAGATATAACCCCAGTTCTGATGGGTGACTTGTTCATCCTCGCCAGGGAAATATATAAATCCAGTTCTGATGTGCACTTTCTTCAACTTCGCCAGAGAAAGATATAAACCCAGTTCTGATGGGTGACTTGTTCAACCACGCCAGGGTAATATATAAATCCAGTTCTGATGTGGACTTTCTTCAACTTCGCCAGAGAAAGATATAAACCCAGTTCTGATGGGTGACTTGTTCATCCTCGCCAGGGAAATATATAAATCCAGTTCTGATGTGCGCTTTCTTCAACTTCGCCAGAGAAAGATATAAACCCAGTTCTGATAGGTGACTTGTTCATCCTCGCCAGGGAAATATATAAATCCAATTTTGATGGGCACCTTCTTCATCTTCGCCAGAGAAAGATATAAACCCAGTTTCGATGGGCGCCTTCTTCATCTTTGCCATTGAAAGATATAAACCCAGTTTCTGATGAGCGTCTTCTTCATCTTCGCTAGAGAAATATATAAACACAGTTCTGATGGGTGACGTGCTCATCCTCGCCTGAGAAAGATATAAATCCAGTTCTGATGGGTGACTTGTTCATCCTCGCCAGGGAAATATATAAATCCAGTTCTGATGTGCGCTTTCTTCAACTTCGCCAGAGAAAGATATAAACCCAGTTCTGATGGGTGACTTGTTCATCCTCGCCAGGGAAATATATAAATCCAATTTTGATAGGCACCTTCTTCATCTTTGCCAGGGAAAGATATAAACCCAGTTCTGATGAGAATCTTCTTCATCTTCGCTAGGGAAATATATTGTAGAGATATGGAGATTATTAAACCGAGAAAACCTCGTCATGTTAATATTCACACTTGTTTATTTCCTGAACTTGTCCGACCAGCGAGTGATCCCAAGAATGCGCTAACTTGTAACTTCCGTTAAACAAGGAACTGGAAGGCAAACGCGTGGATCAAGACAAGATCCATCGTGTTCGAAAGGTTTAACAACCTTTCGACGCCTGAGATTATAAAAGCAAGCTCCTACCCGGAGCTCGCTCTCTATTACAACTTGACACTCATCGACGGTACATGGATAATTAGTCTAATACTAATACAACACATTACACTGCTGAACTACGACGATGGAACACGGAGTTACCGCTGCCTAGCATGCTAGAAGTCGCAAGGGATCGCTCGGTCTGGTGAGCTGAGGGTCGCTGGATAGAACCTTGGCAACTTTCACGATTCGGTTCTCAAGAAGCATCAGGACAAGACAACACACACACCTACCAGGTATGAACAAGCGTGAATAACCTTTACCCCAACTTTCCATATCTCTACCCTCCTAACGGAGCAGGTTCAGCCAACAGATATTATTAAGTTCTACCTAAATGTTTAAATGAAACTTCCCTGTGACCTCAGATCCCAGGTAAAACGGGATTACAACATGGTGGAGGTGCTTCAGGCACTTTTTTGCAATTAAGTACCCTCCTGTACGAATTGCTTTACATTAAATTATTCTCTCCCCCCCTCCCTCCCACTTTGGGAGCATTTTTAAACTAAATTTTTAGTAATTCCAATTCATACTCCCACAGTACGCTTCAGATGCGTCAGACCCAGTGACAATTTTGTGTATTACCCTATGGAAAACAACCCCTCTTTTCTCTTTTTATGCCGACCCCCCCATTTTTCAACAAAATCTAGTTCTTCTGCATAACATGTATTCAAGCATCATTCACACAGGAATGAGAACACTTGCTTATACTTATTTGACCAGCGATATATTAATGACATAAATAACTGTATACCCATACTTTCATTTGTTCTTTGGTCAGCACGACGAACCTTCGTTTATGAATACATCACAGATAGCGTTGCACGAACACCTAGATTCCTCCCTCGACCAAATCATAGAGTTAGCTACTGCAATCACGGCAAATCCAACAAATTCACGACCTTTATCCCCAATTCCCTCCCCTCCACTAACACGGTTAAGGTCTGCTAATAGAAATTACCCTCAATTTGTTCTTGGACTAGCAACACCCGACAGAAACCGACCCCAACCCTTAGCAAGTACCCCAGCTCCCGTTTCTACTCCCTCTAACACTGTTAATAGTTCTGGTAACGTAGCTGTACAAATTTCCACCACTAACATGGCCACCCCAATCCCCACTGCATTATACCCGGCACCATTTAGCGGAAATGACCCTAAGGACATTGACTCATTTTTCCTCAAATTTCAAAATGTAGCACACGCCGCAGGATGGTCGGAAGCTAAGCGTAAAGAGATGTTACCTTTATTTTTGACGGACACCGCTTTAACGTATTTTCATGACATACAGAAACGACCCTTTTTTGTAGACTTGACATATACCCATATCAAAGACGAGCTAAGTACGCTATTCAAGGGATCGTACCTATCAGCGGATCCTGTACAGATAATACTTGCAAAGAAACAAATGATTAGTGAACCCATCCATACCTATGTTATTGCTAAAAAGGCATTAGTCCAGCAATACTTCCCGAACGCCACTGAAGAACAAACTCTCTCTTACATCATCACGGGACTGCGAGCCAAATACATTGGCTGTTTAACCAACAAGAATTTCGCCAAAACAGAAGAATTAATTGCCCACCTACAAAATTTCGAACGCCAGCAGTCATTAATTAATTCACGTATGTTGGAGGAGAAATTGGAAATAGATCAGGCAATTGCACAGGCAAGCTTACCCCCAGACATTCACCCCGTCACCACTTAACAGCTGTTCGCATGCACAGGTCTACTCCCCCCTCCCAAGTAATCCATTGAACCCGAGTCAGCAGTTTGTACCATACAACCAGTATCCATCTCCTTTTCTCCCACCATCGACTCATCAAGTCCAAAGTCTACAATCCAATCCCGCTCCCAATAACTCCCACGCAATGTATCAAGGAATGTATCATGTACCGAGTTCTGATAGTGTCCACCAGCCGTAGCCAGAGTGGAACACGCTCAAAATGCCGCCTCTAGTGATAAAATAAATAAACTTTCGTCACAAATGTCGAAAATATCCCTCTTTTCGGAAGAGCAAATGAACTCAGCTTCTCTATTTAATCTTTGCTCAAATGTGTTGGAATTGGCGAAAACGGCTAATCAAAACGCACATGACATGAACAGAGGTTTCAACAAGGGGAATAAAAACTCCTCTTCCTATAGGAATAATAATAATCATAGAGCTAATCACAGAGGTAATTATAGGTCGAACTCTCGAGGCCAGTTCAGAGGTAATAGTAACAAGAGGTTTCAACGTCGAGATCAGGGTAATCGCGACGAAGCAAATACATCAGCCTGTAAATTCTGTGGTCGTTATAATCACGAGAGCGACAACTGCTTTTACAAGCCACAACGAGACAGTGGTTTAAACTAAAATCGTCTTCGACTTGCAGGAACGAAATCGAAGATAATACCAGATTAGATAAAGTTCCTATCATTGAAAGAAATAGCCTATATTTTATCAATAGTAGCATACAAGGCAAACAAGTAGATTTACTCATTGACGTGGGTTCCCAAATCTCAATTTATCCTTCCCACCTTCTGCCTACTGAAAGAAAAACATACAAGGTACAATCCACAATCCAAGGTGTGTCTGGATCGAAACTGAGTGTGTCTGAAATTGTAGTTCTTCCTATCATAATTGGAAAGCGTAAATATTCGCACCCGTTTAGAATAGTAGATTCAACTAACGTCCCTCCCCTTTTAGGAAATGACTTTTTACGAACGCAGAGGTGCGAAATGTCGTTAAAAGACAACACAATAACTCTTTATCATTTAGGACGTACTCCAAATTATAGTATCTTAAGATCAAAGTACAAGACTCACCAGCTGTCACATGACATATTTACACAAATTGAGAATGTAAATGTGTATGAGGGAAAAGCTACCCTTTCAAACACAGTTCAGTTAAGTCCACGATCCAAGACTTATATCAATTTGAACATTACCACTACGACACCTAACACCCCTAAGCCTGTAATTTTTACCCCATCTGCTTCCCTTATGGCCCAGCATCCAGTAGTCCTTCCCAATGATACAGTAAACACTCAGTCACCTGTAATTCCCAAAGACAACCCTATAGAAAAGACTAATCATGACAAGAAAGATGATGATGATGATGATGACTTATTCTTTCATCAAGTATTTCATGCACACGCAGCAGATTTTGATATTAGTTCAGAACAACGTAAAGACCCCTATTTAAGAGATATTATTGACGTCTTAGAAAACAAAGATAAAGCTAGTGACCCTAAACTAGAAAAGCTTTCGTATTCTTATGTACTCAAAAATGGAGTCTTATACAGGACTAATAAAATCAGAACTGGTAATAGGGATAGACTTTGTATTCCCCATGCATTAAGAAATCAAGTTTTCGATCTTATTCATGCACACAAAATGAACGGAAGTCACCAAGGTGCTCAAAAGACATATAATTTAATGCTTATGCGCTACTTTTTCCCTAATATGAAGAAATTTGTGTACGATAAGGTTAAACATTGCATCCCTTGTCAGATTTCAAAGAAACCACAAGGTTCTAAACCGCATACGCTGCAAACATTTCAACCAGGCCAAATTCCTTTCCAACGAATTCATATTGACGTATGTGGTCCTTTAGTCTCTTCAAAAACGCACAAATACAAATATTTCCTATCGGTAGTTGATAGTTGTACAAGGTACGTAATTACAGCTCCTTTGGCTAATCATGATGCACAAAACATAGCAACAGCTTTAGTTGAGAGAGTCTTTTTAGTCCATGGCATCCCGGAAACGATCTATTTAGATCGTTCAACACCCAATTCAAGTTTACTCTTACGAGAGTTAGCTAATATTACAGGCGTACAACTAAAATATGTAGATACTTGTGCCCATTTCACGAATGGATTAGTTGAAAGTTCATTTAGTTACTTAAAGAAAGTTATGAGAGTCTTTGTGTTAGAAAAGAAGGCTTCGTGGTGTGACTATTTAGCTAGCGCAGCGTTCAGCCACAACGTTACAATCCATTCTGGATCCCTCCAGAGCCCGGATTTTACTTTGTTTGGCTACAACCCAAGGATCTTAACAGACGCTGTCCTTCCTTCGAACCCCGACAATGTTTCCCAGACGAACGCACAGAGACTTGAACTCCTGACCTCCATACGTAAGACCGCACATGACAACTTACTCAAGCGTTACGAACAGCAGAAAAATACACAGAGCGCACTTCTAGGCAAATACAGTACTCACCAGGACAACATGTATGGATTCTAGATGCCACTCCAACTCCAGGCGTGTCAAAAGCCTTTGCGTCCTCTTATAAGTATAAAGGAACTATTCTTCGCAAAGTTAACGAGAATTCCTACGAAGTCACTTTCATCGACGGCAGGAGTAAACAAAAGACTGACACTATTACTATTTCTAGACTTAAAGCCCGCTACGACTAGTGCTATAAAAACCCCACTAACATTCATTAACACGCCACTCCGTTGTCACTCTCTTTAGCCTTCTCGCTCCGTACATTGCACATGCTAACATCCCATGATCCAGCATTTTCTCACGCTCATCGACCCCCCTTTTTTTTTCCACTTCCCGTGCTCGCACTGCATTTCTGCGTTAGAACGAACTCCTTTTTATTTTTAACAAGATCAGGATTACAGAATGTTATCTCAATCGTCGGAACATTTATAATACATCTCTTGCCTAATAATTTATTTTTTTATTTTTACTGATATTTTAATGTTATTTTATAATTTGCGATTAAACGCATAGTAATAGTCAGAACATATCACTTAGCTGATTTGACTAATAAGTACTTAGCACGTTTATGATTCTAACTAGCAAATATTTTTTTTTCCGCATTTGCTGGTACATATACGCTCAAATGAAGAAAAAAAGTACAAAGAAAGAAATAAAGAAAGAAAGAACTAAGATAGAACAAGATCAATGATTTAAAGAACAAATGAACTGCGTAGAACTTGCTTGAACTTTTGGCTTTTTGGCCATAGCAATTTTTTTTTATTTACGCTCAGGTGTAACGCGAACTGCTTCTTTGAAAGCTACAATGCACTAAATATGTTAACAAAGCATATAATAAATATAGGCAAATGTTCCCACTCTCTCTCTTTAATTTTATAGTTCAAATATTGATAGCATACAACATGGTATAGCTCATATCCCATGAAATTAAAACCTACTCTATTTTTCAATGAACTATTACACAAATCTATTACTTACTCTCTTTCACTTCTTTTTCAATTTTTTTTTATTAGCAGCGAATCGAAGGCTCTTAAACCTTTGTCCACAATACACGTAAAATTCTTGCAATTGCTTTTATAAACGACATTTACACATATTACAGAAGGAAATGTCTCGTAATCACTTAGTTCGTTCTATTATCGCTGAATTCTCCTTTCTTTTCTCATTTCATTCCCGGCTAGGCCGATTATTCCACCTATTCCCCCCATTCCCCCCCGGCGAACTTTCCTTACAACATGGAATTATTCCACCTATTCCCCCCCCCGTTGCCCCGGCGAACTTTTCTTCAGGTAAACCTGTTAATCATAAACAGGCCCCTTAAAAACTCTACGTCATATCAGTAATAACACCCCTTCGCCGTCACTACGTTCAGATCTTACCTCCCCTCCCCCCCAACATAGTTCACCAGTTTTATCTGAAAGTCCTTTTTCAATTGATTTTATAACCCGTCATCATTTATTGTAACTATGCTCCACTACCTTTTACACTTTTCCTAATTTTTCCCTTTTTGCGCTTGTTTCATTCTCATCGCCACGGATGCTGCCGGACTCATGACGACCACCGGCTTGTACCATCGAGCGAGAGACCTAGGCTCATCGCAGAGACCGACGACGATCTTGTGGAATTCCAGGACCAAAGGACCCGTTCCCGTCTGGACCGCATGGCTGATTTTTCCATTTCCCAGGCCGCGACCCAGAACTGGAACGCTTTCCTCAGGACGTTTCTTGCCCCGAAGCGCCATCGCAAACTTGACTTCCAGACTCAACTTCCCTGACGTCATGGCGACCTACATCGCCAAGGCCCCTCCCACTGAGTGCATCGTGCCCTTGTTTCCTGACGTCATATGATGCATATGTTATTTTTCATCGGCTAGAAGTGTTCCGGTGCTCAGCTACTTCAACTACCGTAAGGCACACGCAATTAGTACACACGCATGTCCTTTACAGTGCCAAAGTTTGTGCCCATGGCTGCTACCCATACTGGATTAGAGATACGTCTCTTTCTTTTGTGTTTTTTTTTATCGTCAGCTGCACAGAACGTCCAGCCTATGGCGACATGCAGTCTACAGAGTTGCCATGGTAACATACCTCAAGGCTCCGCCCAGCATCGTGTGTTATGCCGAGTGTACTTTGAACTCAGCAATCAGTAAATACAACCTTGTGCGTTTTACGGCATTTCTTCACACTGTGCTGACATGTGTTTTTTTTTATTATCGTGCTGTCATCATTCAATCAAAACTAGTTCAGTGTCACACTTATGTAATTATTTTTATCCATGCCTCAAGACTTAGTTATTGTGCTCATACTTTTTGAGTTTATAAGAGGCTATGACCTACAATTTAATTTTTTTTTCTCTACGTGTTTTTATATTTTTCTCAACGGTGTTTGGTGCTACGTTATTTTTGATGATATGACTATTCTGGTGATTTCAATTTTTTTTATGGTGATGTGAATCTTCTGGTGATTGACTTGCTGTATTGGTTTTCTACGAGTTTGATATGTTAATAAATAATAATTTTTAAATATAACCTACTCCGGAGGAAGGTAGTCGACCATCACAGATTGGTTCGATTCTTTCAAGAAGGAGAATGTAGAGATATGGAGATTATTAAACCGAGAAAACCTCGTCATGTTAATATTCACACTTGTTTATTTCCTGAACTTGTCCGACCAGCGAGTGATCCCAAGAATGCGCTAACTTGTAACTTCCGTTAAACAAGGAACTGGAAGGCAAACGCGTGGATCAAGACAAGATCCATCGTGTTCGAAAGGTTTAACAACCTTTCGAATCCTGAGATTATAAAAGCAAGCTCCTACCCGGAGCTCGCTCTCTATTACAACTTGACACTCATCGACGGTACATGGATAATTAGTCTAATACTTTACAACACATTACACTGCTGAACTACTACGATGGAACACGGAGTTACCGCTGCCTAGCATGCTAGAAGTCGCAAGGGATCGCTCGGTCTGGTGAGCTGAGGGTCGCTGGATAGAACCTTGGCAACTTTCACGATTCGGTCTGCAAGAAGCATCAGGACAAGACAACACACACACCTACCAGGTATGAACAAGCGTGAATAACTTTTACACCAACTTTCCATATCTCTACCCTCCTAACGGAGCAGGTTCAGCCAACAGATATTATTAAGCTCTACCTAAATGTTTAAATGAAACTTCCCTGTGACCTCAGATCCCAGGTAAAACGGGATTACAACAATATTAACACAGTTCTGAAGGTTAACTTGCTCATCCTCGCCAGGGAAATATATAAATCCAGTTCTGATGCGCGCATTCTTCAACTTCGCCAGAGAAAGATATAAACCCAGTTCTGATGGGTGACTTGTTCATCCTCGACA
Organism: Lepisma saccharinum; assembly: GCF_977018435.1. Lineage (NCBI taxonomy): Eukaryota > Metazoa > Arthropoda > Insecta > Zygentoma > Lepismatidae > Lepisma > Lepisma saccharinum. Next base: position 11,164,908 of record NC_139242.1, read on the forward strand.
GGGAAATATATAAATCCAGTTCTGATGGTCACCTTCTTCAACTTCGCCAGAGAAAGATATAAACCCAGTTCTGATGGGTGACTTGTTCATCCTCGACAGGGAAATATATAAATCCAATTCTGATGGTCACCTTCATCATCTTTGCCAGGGAAATATATAAACCCAGTTCCGATGGGCGCTTTCTTCATCTTTGCCAGGGAAAGATATAAACCCAGTTCTGATGACCGTCTTCTTCATCTTCGCTAGAGAAATATATTAACACAGTTCTGATGGGTGACTTGCTCATCTTCGCCAGGGAAATATATAAATCCATTTCTGATGGGCACCTTCTACATCTTCGTCAAAGAAAGATATAAACCCAGTTCTGATGGGTGACTTGTTCATCCTCGCCAGGGTAATATGTAAATCCTGTTCTGATGGTCACCTTCTTCATCTTCGCCAGAGAAAGATATAAACCCAGTTCCGATGGGCGCTTTCTTCATCTTTGCCAGGGAAAGATATAAACCCAGTTCTGATGAGCGTCTTCTTCATCTTCGCTAGAGAAATATATATGAACACAGTTCTGATGGTATGACTTGCTCATCTTCGCCAGGGAAATATATAAATCCAGTTCTGATGGGCACCTTCTACATCTTCGTCAGAGAAAGATATAAACCCAGTTCTGATGGGTGACTTGTTCATCCTCGCCACGGTAATATATAAATCCAGTTCTGATGTGCGCTTTCTTCAACTTCGCCAGAGAAAGATATAAATCCAGTTCTGATGAGTGACATGTTCATCCTCGCCAGGGAAATATATAAATCCAGTTCTGATGGGCACCTTCTTCATCTTCGCCAGAGAAAGATATAAACCCAGTTCTGATGGGTGACTTGTTCATCCTCGCCAGGGAAATATATAAATCTAGTTCTGATGGTCACCTTCTTCATCTTCGCCTGTGAAAGATATAAACTAATTTCTGATGGGCGCCTTTTCCATCTTCGCGAGAGAAATATAAACCCAGTTCTGATATGCGCGTTCTTCATCTTCGCCAGAGATAGATATAAACCCTGTTCTGATGAGTGACATTTTCATCTTCGCCAGAGAATGATATAAACCCAGTTTTAGTAGTGGTAGTTAGTTGTTTCAAAGTAATCCCAAGTAGGTATCCCATATTTTCTATGGATTTAACCTCAGTTGTATCATATTATGGCGATTTTGTTGTGAATTTTATAGCGTTCGAAGACGTTCCAGAACAGTTTTCATGGCAACTCAGTTTTTCCTTCCTCATCCTTTGTATTAATGCCACTATCTTTCGTGATATAACTTAACCTATTCAATTTTTTACGAGTTAGGTAACGTACATTTACTCCAGTTGTGACCTTTCATGAGGATGTTTTTTTTTTTAGATCTTTTACGTACTAAACTAACCTACATGTAGAGTAGTATGAAACGGTATGCATACTTTGACGTACTTTTGATTTTACGATCTTTTACGGACTAAGCTAACCGAAAAGGAGAAAATGCACAGTGGCAACACTCTTCCACTTATTCCTCTTGTAATTTCTTACGCTGATCTATTTTTTTACAATCTTTTACGGACTAAACTAACCTACGTATGCATGTCCCAAAAAAGAAAAAAAATATATTGACCAAGTGAAACCGTTTTCGAGATCCGGTCGCCATTTTTAATTTATTCCAGTCAGGGAGACGATGATAAAGCAAAGAAACCTGAGCTCTCTGCGACCATCTCTTCGGAAGTTACGAGTGATCGAAAAAAAATCGCCAATTGGTCCACCCCTTGACCTCAGGACCACCAAATTTTGTATACATACTCTACATCACCAAAATCGACAAGGGTGTCAACCTGGTAGATTGTTCGAGTTATTTTCGCGATATCTCTTACCGTTTCCGAGATACGTCCACTTCCGTTCGCCATTTTATGATTTTCGCGGAATTTTTGATAGGCGACGGCAATGTTAGAATTTTCTGTCAACATTTTTTTTTAATTTTGACAATTTTGTGCGAATTTTTAAAATGGTTCTTCATTTTGAAAGTTCTTGACGTTAAAACTGTTCCGTCACCCTCTCATTTTTGACATCTTGGACTAATTACTTCTCTGCCACCAGGATTACGCTGCAAACGGTATCTTCAGGGAGTAGATTGTGAAATTCACATACTATTTTGATGTTGGTGCGATCGTTGACCACAACCTGCTTTCTTTTTAACGTGTTGATGACGAACATGGGTCTCTGTGCTTTGAGTTCGCTTGGTGTGTAGTACATGTTCATGTTACCCGTGATTACTCTTTTGTACGCGGTGTATGCTTCGGAAAGCTTGAGATAATCGTTGGCGTTAATGTCGAGTTTGTAATTCTAGCGCGGGAAAACTTCGTTTCTTCCGTTCTTGAAGTAGGCGTTCTTGATTTTGGAGTTGTCGAAGTTGCTGAAATTTTTTTCTGGTTGTTGTCGCGCCCGGTCTAAAAAAGCACAATCACGAAATATGGCATGTCGAACTGTATGTTGTTGAATTGCGTCGTGGCGTCGAATTCGTAATGGTTGCCCGAAGCGGGTTTCTCTACGCACTGGTAACTGTAAAACTGAATATGTACTTGTGGATTTTTTAAGATTTCCGCTTTGTACTTGAGCGCTTATTCGGTTTCGTATTCTACCACTGGAATTCTCAACTCCATGCTCTGAATGACGCGTTTGGCTGCTTCGGGTAGGGTGTTGGGCAGTGGCGTGCAGTCGGCGTTCAAGTTACTGTATCGCATCAAAACATTGTTGTCGTTCGAAGATCTGCGAAAAGTTATTCTCAAACCTCCTTTCCACATGATCTCCTTGTAGCCTGAGAAGAAACCCTGAAATAAACGCATGGGGAACAGTACCGTGTGATTTTTCGTCAAGATTTTCGTTCCTGCTTCGAATCCTTCTGCCTGGTAGTAAGTCGCATCTGTTTTCGATAGTTTCAATGTTCCCACTACCGTGAAAGTGAGCCTGGATGATCGACTCTATCGATGATCTTTCCGTGTTTTCTGACTTCAACTTGCGAGAACAGGTGAGGTACGAAGTTGTCTACGAGTTTGAAATTTGCGTTGGTCGGAAATGCTTCTCCGTTTTCCTTTTTCACCACGTGGAATTTAAAGAAAGGTCTGCTCTGTGAGGATTAACGAATCCATCTCCAACGTCGATGTCCAGCTCTATTTCTCGGTTCGGTTCGTTGAGATTGGCGAACGTGCGACGGTTGGGACAGGAAGATTGCAATTCGTAACTTTCGATTTGCTCCATTGTAGTTATTTATATGTTGATCTCAACGATTACCGTTGACGTGGCTCCTGCAAAATCCACAATTTCACCTTTTTTGTTGGTCACCAGCAATTCTATATGATCGATTCTGTAGTGACACACCAGAAAGTATATCGGTGACAAGGGCGTTAAGATGATCGGTTCCATGAATTCCGAATTTGGTTTGAACGTCGCGATGATTCCCGTTTGTTTGTGACTACCGATATTGTCTGCTTTTGTGATCATGCCTTCCGCTACGTTGCAGTGCACGTTCAAAGTCTCGAAGATCAGAAATTTAGGAATGTTGGCGCCGAAGTGTTTGATGCCAGGTTTGAGTTTGGTGTTGTTCTCGAAACCTAAAAGCTCTCCGTTCGTACCCAAGTCCACGGTTTCTGTTGCGGATACCAACTCAACTCTGTGGGTCACGGAAGTTTGAGAGAGAAATACTCCTTTTGGTAATTCGACTTGCAAAGTGGACAACTGTACTGTCCCGGCATGATGTTGATTTTTTCGTTTCCGATCTTGATGGTGTTGTTGTGTTCGGTCACGTTTGGAATTAGGTACATGCTGTAGAATGCACGAAGGGCGATGGATTTAGGATAGACGATATCGTCGTTCAACGTGAGTTTCAAGACCGAAGTTTCGCTTGTGAGATGGAACACTACCATGATGTTTCAGGTTTCACAATGCTTTCTGGAAATCTTGAATTGATGGGTTATTTTGCCGAGACAAAAAGACGAGCATGGAAACGCAAAGATGACCGCAGTTATCTTCCTCGAAACCTTGGATTCTCTCATCGTTGTAGTAGAGGTTGCAAGCTTTGAGATATTTTACTAAACTCGACGGTGGAACACCTCCGAGAGAATCGAAAACGAAAGCGTTATTTGAATGTTGAGATAACATATCCAATGTGTGCCTGTATTTTTGTAATTGTCCAAGTTCACGACTCCACACTCTTTTTTCTTATGGCAGAGGGTAAAGAATCTGACATGAAAACGTCTCTGAAGTGTTTCATTCCCAAAGGTTCGATCAGAGATTCAATGTCGCGGTTACTGAGTGGTTCTTCTATTTTTTTTAACTCAAAGCGTCGATTTTTTTCTCATTGACACCTTTATCTTTTTTCTCCATTTCCAGATTGTGACGTTTCTATTCTTCCAATTCCGCCTTGTTCTTTTCCGCGTCGATTACGGTTTTTGCTATGGCAGCACTACCACCTGCCAAACTTCCCACGGCTCCCAAAGCCGCTAGAATTGCTGGAATGTTGAATATGATACCTCCCGTGTAATTCTGCTAAATGTGTATAAATGTTTATAAATGTACAAAATATAAGTGTACCTATATAATTGAAACCCACAAGTAACACAAATTAAATAAGTATATGTGAAGGAGGCAATGAGGTAAATGAGGCACGGTATCAGTATTTACAGATTAACATCTTAATCTATTGTTTAAATTTCGCCAAAATTCTCTCCTTTCTCCAGGCTACAGGCAGTTGATTCCACGCCTTACTTGCTAGCAATGATAAGGATTCTGATCCGTATCTTGTTTTATTTCATTTTGGTACTCGGATACTATTGGTGTTAATAGATTGCAGATTGGATAATTGAGCTAAAGTTGACTTACAAGGAGCTAGATTACGAAGGCTGGATAAAGTGCTCCCTGCTATTACCGGTAACTTTACAGTGATGGCAATATATTCTTAATTTTTCACCGTCTATCTCTGATGGCATCACCCATCTCAATAATCCACCGATTGTTGTATGAAATCGAAAATAAGGGATTACCGGATAACAATATTGTCATCTTCACCTCAGCCAAGGCGCTATATAAAAGTAGCTGAGGAGGTAAGAGAGGGTGGAACGACGCAGCTAACATAATAATATCAAGTCACGTGGATAATTTATACTCATGGCAAAAGTGTCGTATACCAATTGAACTTGAACGCCAGACCTGATTATTAAATGTTGTTCGTCATCAGTCTGTGCATTGTTCCTGTCGAGTTTGTATGAAAAGTCATAGCCGTCGTTCATGACGAGGCTTCTCGCATTTATACCATTATGTAAGTTATTGTAATAATTATGTTATTGTGTTGGCGAATTGAAGTCATTTCTCGGTATGGTCACGTATTACGCTTCGTACCTGCCAAACCTAGCTGACTGTGTTGCCAGTTTATATGATTTGTTGAAGAATAGGGTGCGCTGGTCATGGACAGATGTTCATCAGAAGGAATTCCAAGATGTTAAGGATCTGCTATCTAAGGACTTAGTACGCACAGTATATGATCCTTGTAAGGACTTATACCTGATGTCGGATGCATCTCCTACAGCTACGGGAGCAGCCATAATGCACAAAATAAACGGAGTCCTAAAGCCTATCATGTGTATGGCCGGTACATTATCCGCTGCGGAAAGGAACTACACTCAATTGGAAAGGGAATCACTTGCATTAGTCCGTGGAGTCAAATACTTTCACAAGTATCTCATTGGACGATATTTTGTTGCATTCACCGACTCGAAACCTTTATCTCACCTGCTGGATCCTAGAAGTAACCTGCCTGCTTTAGCCATCAGCAGAATCAACAGATGGAAGTTAGTATTGGAAGAATATGACTTCAAAACTGTTTACACGCCTCATGTTGAGTTGGCTGATGCATTGTCTAGAATTTGTGTTGCAGATGATCCAGTTCGTGATTATTATGATGATTTCGCATGTCAGTTGACAGCTGAGCCGGTTGTCCTTAATCTTATTGAATCTTCGGTGTTGACGCGCATTTCGCTGGAATCACAACGTGATCCTGAGCTTTCTAAAGTCTTCGAATATGTTCAAGGGAGATGGCCACAATTCATCGGGAGAACAAAAGGTCATCCTCTCAGAAAAATATTCGACAGGCGATATGATGTCCACATACAGAAGGGATGTATTTTCGTGGGCGAAAGACTGGTCGTACCTGAATCTTGTATCCAAAGTGTCCTATCTCTGTTGCACAAATTCCACCAGGGAACATGCAAAATGAAGGAAATAGCTCGTTCATCGTTCTTCTGGAACACGATGAACGAAGATATTGAGAGGGTTACGTCTTTGTGTGACACATGTTTGCGATACAATAACAGGCCCAACGTACCGGGTACCGCATCGAAACGTGGCCTATTGCATCGCAGCCTTTTGAGCGTGTTCATCTTGATTTCTTCCATTTCTCAGACATGAATTTCCTGTTGCTGGTTGACACTTATTCTCATTGGATATCTATATGGAGAGTGAAGAATATGCAATTTGACACCATGATTGGTTATTTAGATGAATTTTCTTCATGCTTTGGATATTCGAAAACCTATGTTACAGACAATGGACAACCATTTGCATCTTCAGAGTTCAACTTTTATTGCTCGAAGAGGAATATCAAGCTTCTTCACTCAGCTCCGTACACCCCCCAATCAAATGGTCTAGCTGAAAGGAATGTTGGGGTGGTGAAGAACTTACTAGAAAAGAACTTTTCAAATCGTTCATGCATCACGTTGAGAGAGATGGACAAGTTCGTTTTTGAGCTTTTAGGCAGATTAAGGAATACTCCAGTGCACGGGTATAGTCCAGCAGAACGTTTGCTCAAGTTCCGGCCAAGAACAGACATTTCCGCTTTTGACACATCTAATGGTTCCAAGAATCAGCCTATTAGTCCAGTTCCGTTTATGCCGGGGGAAAAGGTAATTGTGGAACGTCACAAAAAACAATTCAGCCATGGGTCCAAGTACAAAATTGGCGAAATTGTTAAATTGATGGGCCGGAAGATGGCGAAGGTTATTGTAGATAATGACATGATTGTTGTTCATCTCACGAAGATTAAGAGGTATCCTGACAAGGTTAGAGAAGACACCTTTGTCCGAAATCAACGTCGACCGCACAGAAACAACCCGATGCTTGTTAGAGAGGAGGACTATCTTCCAGTACCTGCTACTGAAGATCTAGTGGAACATCCAAATGCTACCTGCGACAATCAACCGCTTAGGAGATCACAGAGACCAAGACGACCGCCTGACCGCTATGGGCAAACTCCATGAAACGGGAGTCTCTTCAGCCGAAGGGGGGGAGAGTGTCGTATACCAATTGAACTTGAACGCCAGACCTGATTATTAAATGTTCGTCATCAGTCTGTGCATTGTTCCTGTCGAGTTTGTATGAAAAGTCATAGCCGTCGTTCATGACGAGGCTTCTCACATTTATACCATTATGTAAGTTATTGTAATAATTCTGTTATTGTGTTGGTGAATTACACACTTTTGTTTGTGTTGAAACTTCAGTCGTATTCTTTACTCCATTTCCTGAATAACCGAAGAACAGAGAGAACCCAAAACTCAACAATCTTCACCTCAGCCAAGGCGCTATATAAAAGTAGCTGAGGAGGTAAGAGAGGGTGGAACGACGCAGCTAACATAATAATATCACGTCACGTGGATAATGTATACTCATGGCAAAAGTTGGTGTATGTGGGCTGGGGCTAGTAATGGCATCTTAGTGGGGCAGGGGGCGGGTGCCACAGTTCTCAGCCAAACGAGTGCAAGAAAGAGCCAGATCTGGCCCGAAAGGAGCTAAGTTGGCAACAGTGCTCACCAGCTGCCTCATAGAGAAGGACATTGGCAAAAATAGTGAAATACGTGACTCACCTTTCCATTTCTTTCTCTTCATTTATCAGAATAATTTCTCCACCAGTTGTCCTTCCAAAAACAATACATAAATGCTCTCATAGGCAAGTTCAATTCATAACTATGGGAAACATTATAACAATGCTGAACAAATTGTTACAATGGAATTATTATATTGCTTGCATGAGGATTGTTATGGTAGGTTTTCTAAATAGGACAGTTGGCGATTTTATTTCATATATTTTAAATGTTCTTATATCTCTAATACATTGAACTGCACCCGTTTTATTATGTTGCAGAGAGCAAGGTCCATGAAGAGTTTCCCTCACCCTAAGGCTTAGGCAGGGAGCAAGACTATGATTCGAAGGACCTTGGCAGTGGGTATAACTTCGAATAACACATTTATTTTTCCACGTAGTATACTCTGGACTGCATTTGCCAGATTAACGAGGCACCGGCGTCTTGATCTACGGCCTGTATAATCCTCTGTAGGGCTGTGTGTGTGCTGTCCTGTGTTTTGTCCTTATGTGTGTTAAGCAGTGGCGGCTGGTGGTCTGGCCCTATGGGTGTGCACTTCAGCCTTGCGTCCAGAAGAAGTGTTATAAGTTACCCCTCTCAAATACTCGCACCAGTTTTTAATGATGCTAAATGTATTGGCAAACCAAGTTATGACCATATTTCACTGAAAATGAGGTTAATGGGAAAGTTGTATTTCATTAAAAATCTTTTTATTTGTTTGAGTTTATTTTTTAGGTTTATTTATGTACAGAAAAACAGACACGACCTATAGTTTAACGTTGGATCCGAACCACTATGTACGTCCACCGGGTGCGCGGCTATTTGTTTTTAAAAAGAATTGGAATTATTGTTGTCAACATTTTATTAAATTACTGCTGAAAATCTTAATAAGAATATTGTAAATTCATGTAGGGATTTAAGCTAAGAGATTACTTTTATTGATGACATTAATAAGGTATTAAATAAACACATTCTCACATGCCTACAATGAACACTCAAAGCATTTTTAAAATAAGTCTATTATTTTTAGACATCAAAACCGTAAATATATAACATGGTCATGATTTACATTGGAGCAAGGTGGAAAGTAGGAGCAGCAGGGTGGACAAGAGGGGACATCACCTCACACGGCTGAAAATTTTGTCTCAAGCCGCTGCTGGATACTCGATTATTATTAATATTACATATCCTATGTTACTACATATTTAGAAACATATCCTTTGATACTTAGATACATATTTTATTAATTTTTGTTACATATTTATGTACGTATTTTGTACTTCGACATTACATAAAAATCCGGGGTCAACACATGACCTAACGAAGCATCTTAATTCAATTAGTCTTTCCACAATACGTATTCGTATCTTTAAGAATGGCTAATGTAATGCCCAAGTCCTAGATATAATCGTTCGACAACACAGTTACAGCTTATATTGGCATATTCGGTATCTAACCACCTCGGTAGCTGTGCCTGTTCCCCTCATTTTCTCGCTACCAAAGGTTCGGGGTTCGACTCCAGACCTGAGCAGTGGCTTTTCGTAAATTTCATCGAAGAATGGTTCATTTCACGTCGTCAGGATTAACCGATAATGGCAGATAACCATCGATAATGGAAGTACAAAACCGAAACTGGTTATCTCCGCTCTAGAAATGCGTGTGTCTTTATTATTCGTGCACGTACCACACAGGCGCAACCACAATTTTTTGTTTGGGGGAGGTGAGTACCTGAATCCATTGGCGTTGCTAGAGATTTGTGTAGGGGGTTAGGCCAACGATAAAACTTGAATAGTTATAACTAGGGCTCGGATTTTTAGGTGCTAAAAATCAGAAAAATATTTATTTTTTATGTGCTCAAAATATGGAAAATATTTACACTTTATGTACTTAAACATGGAAAATATGCATTTTTATGTGCTAAAAATGTTGAAAATTTCTGCTTAAAACAGCTCTACTCACCAGATGAAATTAGCATGTTTTGCTGAAAAATGGTGAATTACAATACACCACAACTGTCATCTTCAAATTGTCCATTACAAAGGACTGACGATTGTCTCGAAACAGTGCCTTATACTGCGAAAATGTTCGTTCTACATCACATGAAGTCAACCTCGCATACTTAAGGCATGATATTTCACTCACACTTAAATATCCAATATTGTCTTCCTGTTCACCATCCAATACATTCGAAATGTTACACATCATTTTAAAGCCGGAATTTTTTGCCATGACATCTTGGAGTTTTCTGCGAAGCAATTGTGCCTTTGGTCCATTAAGTTTGTTGAGCTTGCTCTCCACTTCACGAACTTCTTTAACTGCTTCTGACAAAGGAATGTCCGTTGCTTCTAGTTTCTTGATCGTATTACATAGGAAACTCAAATTTGCAGAAATATAAGCCAGGTCATTTCTTAATGTAGAGTCACTCAACATACCTTGAAGAATTTCAATGGAAGAAGCATCATCTCTATTCAGTCCATTAACAACAAATGAAAATTCTTCAAAACTTTCTGCATAGTATGCAACAGCATTAAGCCATGTTCCCCACCGCGTAACTACAGGTGTGGGTGGCAACGGTGTTTGGGGATTTTCCTTTTTGAAGATTTCAGTTCTTGTTGGCGATTTCACAAACACCTTTTTTCATTCGAAACCAATTTATCTACATTAGGATATACATTTCTGATTTCTTCACATACCCTATGCAATCCACGAACAATGCACGTAACATGAGTCATTTTAGGATAACTTACTGCAAGGCCTTCTGCTGCTTTCTTCATATATGCTGCAGCATCTGTCGAACTTCACCCCACTTGGGCACAATATCTGCATGGCTTCATTGAACAATCTATCAATTGTAATATGATTTGTGGCACACAGTTCTTGGCACGTTAAACGAAAAGATTTACTTGAAATTGTTTCGTCATTTTTCAATAACCCAACAACTACATTTCCCACTTTCCTACCACTTGAGTCCGTACTTTCATCTGTGCTGACCCAGATTTTTTCATTCTCACAGATATCACGAATTTTCTGCATCGTTTCTTCGTAACACTTTGGGAGGTAACATTTCCTTAAAGTAGACTCATCTGGGGTGTCGATGTTTGTGTATTTGCTTAAAAAAGTTCGCAGCTAAGGATGATTCACCTTATAAAGCGGTATGTCAGCAGAAATAAAAGCCATACACAAATCCGAACAATAACGAGAAAACTTGGATGGTTCTTGGGACGAACTTGGGATGGGGTCACCAATAAGGGATTGTTTGCTTTTAACACGCACAGCTGCAGCAATATGTTTACTGCCATTCACATGTGGGGTTACCTGAGATCGCTGTTCTGCTGTTATGGCTTTTATACAGGGCTGACAAAACAGTAGCTTTCCATCAGTGGTAAATGTGTTCTTGAATTCTGCAACATATTGCTGCAAACGATAGCTTGGTGCAGATTTCACTTTCGGCATTTTCAAACACGCACACACTTACAGAAAACTCGCACCTTTCGAACGAAACACACTAGTGCTTCTCCCACGCAATACCACGCCAAGCAAATACTGTGGAACAATCTGTTCACTACTTAACGTTGAGCTTACGTTTTACCTCTCAGTATGGACGATTCGTTACATCCAGACTGGATACTGTTGCCAGGTCTTACAGAAATTTTTCACTCTCTAAGATGAGAAAATAAATACAGCGACTATAAAAAAAACCTTTTGATTTTTTTCTGGGAAATCTTAAAAAGATAAGAAAATTTAAGTAGATACGAAATTTTATATGAAATTTTTGGGACAAAACATTCATTTTATGCATTTATGAGCGAATATTAAGAAATATCTATTTACATAAAAAAATGGAAAATATGTTTTTTATGTGAAATAAAATTTGATATATAACCTCCAGTTACTATGATCGGAATTTGTAACTCACTTACGAGGTCATATCTACTCACAGAAAAAATATTTATTTACCTAAAAATCCGAGCCCTAGTAATAGCAATAACAACAGTAATGGTTATTATTTTCATGTTTATGGGTATTATAAAATAATTATAAACTAATAAAAATAAACCAATTTTATTCCAGCTGTATTCTTATATTTTTCACTATTATTAATAATAATAACTAAAGTGAAGTAAAGGTAAAGTGTTGCCCTGTGCATATCACCACGCCATGAAGGCGTATAGGTGGTGTGGGGGTAACGCCCCACACTTTCTTGATGCGGTCGTGAGTGGGGTGATGTGATCAGCATCACGCCCCTGACCGCCTTTAGCCCCCAGGGTTTCCCCCAGGTACCCATGTTATTTGACGCTGGGTGGGCGCCGGGGCCGCTTCCACCGTTAGAAAAGTTCCCGGATTTGAACCGGCCGGGGATTGAACCCGGGACCTTTAGCATGGTAGTCAGACGCGTTACCGACTGAGCCAACGCGGCCACCTAAACTAACTAACTCTCTAGCCTTCTTAAACCCGAAGGTTCATGGCTGCAGCAACACAGGCCTTCCATCTGTCCTTATCTTGAGCAAGTTCTATATACTCTTTTGCATCCCTACCGATTTCCTTTAGGTCTATCTCAACGTTGTCCCTCCATCTTCGTCTTAGCCTTCCTACAGGTCTCTTACCATCAGGTTTCCCAACAAGAATCCTGTGAACTACTCTTTCCTCTCCATTTTGGTTGCACATGGCCTGCCCACCTAAGTCTTCTTGATTTAATTATTCTAATAATATCTGGACATGAATACAAATTATCTAGTTCTAAATTATGTAACCTTCTCCACTCACCTGTCTCCTCATCCCTTTTAGGTCCAAATATTTCTCTGAGGACCTATTTTCAAATACTCTCAATTTATGTTCCTCTTTCAATGTAAGGGACCCATATAATAATACAGGCAATATTACTGTTTTGTATATTTTAACTTTTAGTTTCTTGGATATTAAACAAGAAGACAAAAGTTTATGAAGAGAGAAGTAACATGCATTTCTTGAATTGAGCCTACTTTTTATTTCCTCTTTAATATAATTTTCATTTGTTAATATTACTCCTAAGTATTTGAATTTGGAAACTGGTTCAAAGGAGTTGTTATCAATAATTAGATTTTGATTATTACCTAACACTTGGTTTCGGCATGTAAGCATATATTCAGTTTTCTCTTTGTTAACTTCCAAACCTATCTCTTTAGCAGTTTTGAGAAATATTTTAGCATTATTATTAATTGTATTTATATCATCCCCTAATAAGTCATCATCTGCATATGCTAACAACTGAGTCATACCATTTAATTTTAGTCCTTCGTTAGTTTGTTTTACCTTCCTAACAGCATATTCTAAGGCAAAATTAAAGAGCAATGGAGATAATGCATCTCCTTGTTTTAACCCATCATAAATTGTAAATTTGTCAGACACATTAATACCCACGCGAATTTTACTTTCTGTTTCACTGGTGCATACTTTTATCATACTAACAAGCTTCTTAAGTTTTCCAAACTCGACTAATATATTATATAATGTATCTCTTTTGACCGAATCATATGCTTTTTTAAAATCAATGAATAGCTGATGGACATTTTGATTATATTTCCACTTTTTTTCAAGTGTCTGTCTAATGTGAAAAATTTGATCTGGAGTTGATCTGTTACGTTTAAATCCACATTGATAATCGCCTATAATTTCATTAGCACCTGGGGTTATTCTTGTTAGAAGAATGTTAGATAATATTTTATATGTTGTTGAGAGTAGAGAAATTCCACGGTAATTATTGCAGTTCATTTTATCATATATTTTAAACACGGGAACAATTATGGATTCTTTCCACTGTTGAGGAATTGCTTCTTTATTCCATATTAAACAAATTAGTTTATGAATTTGACATATTAACGAATTTCCACCATATTTAATTAACTCAGCTGGTATTAAATCAATGCCAGGTGCTATGTTATTCTTTAGCCTAATAGTATCTATAACTTCAGTCAAGTTTATTATTATTATTATTATTATTATTATTATTATTATTATTATTATTAATAATAATAATAATAATATATCATTGGAGAGACTTTTCTACTGGATGCACTACACTAGTGTCGAAAATTAAAGCAACAAACAGAAATCCTTTCCTCGTGTGATTTTTTTGATAAATTTCACAAGTTTAACCTGTTGCTATCGTGCTTTTTTGTTGATAAATCGTGGCACATTAAGGTTAATTTATTTTATATCTTAAACCAGTTGTCTATGACATCATAAATATTACTATAACTTGACAAGTTTAAAAATAAGACGTTGCAAATAGCTGTTGCGCATCTCACACCACATTTCCCCACTCTATTCTCCTCAGCGACGTTGGTTCGCAGTGTTGCAACCTGGAGGAAGCGGAATGGTCTGAGGATTTTCAACGAAATTTGTATTCGCTTTTTCCTGGGCTGTTCTCTGCCTGTCGGAGTACAGAAATTCAGCTCACCTTTCGCCAACGACTATTTTCCTTCTTTTAAAATTTGGCCTCACCGATGGCGCAGTGGTAGCGTCGTCGCCTTGTAATCAAGGGGTCCCGGGTTTTATTCCCGGTGGAGGCACATAGTGGTTCGAATCCTATTTTAAACTGTAGGTCCAGTCCCGATTAGCCTTACTGTGCATAAAGTGGACTTAAAACAACAAATCAATCCAATCCAATCCAATTCTTTCAAAACTTGAGAAACCATCCATTTAGATATTCCCGTGGCGGCGCTTGTGGACTCGACAACATTATACTTAAGTTTAAGTAACTCCTTCTGATTTCGCAAATATGCAACATTGTAAACAATTTCTCTGGCCTGTCCTCTAAGGGGCTTTCCAGAGCAGATTGTGGATTTCGTTGGACCCGGCATGATTTGATTCTTGCATTTCAAAAATATGCAGCCAAGAGTAAAGAGCAAGAACATTTCAATGCTTTAAAAAAGAACACAGGCAAGCATGTTATCAGATTTGCTTCTCGTAGCGATTGTTGTACGATAAACAAAAGAACCCCCATCCCATTCGGCTTTAAAAAAAAAAAACAGGCCACTGCTCGATGTCGCATTCATAAAATGAAGTCATTCGCCCTAGTTTTTCTTCGTTATAAACCTTAACGCACGTGCATAATACTACAGTTTACGATCCGCGCACCGCACGCATTTTCAAAGACCGGATTAAATCAAATGAACCACTGATAAACTGATAAGAGCCGGCATCGTCAATCTACACAGTAAAAATAGTTTGTCATATTTGTTTTGGCTTAATTTTGCTGAGTTGGCACCACTTGTACTCTAAAGACCAGTTAGAAGAGTGGTGGGGAGGATGACGTAATAGGAAGTGCTCCGCAGCGATCTGCGCATATCGGGACTTAACTTGTCAGGCTATATCACCTGATCGTATTATGTGGTCAAATGGACCCACGGGAAAGAATTTTCGTTTGTTGCTTTAATTTGGGACATTAGTATAGATGAGTTAATATACATTGCAACTGTTTTTTTTATAATTTTGCGACATTTCATACAGTAGTTTGGCTGATT
Organism: Lepisma saccharinum; assembly: GCF_977018435.1. NCBI lineage: Eukaryota > Metazoa > Arthropoda > Insecta > Zygentoma > Lepismatidae > Lepisma > Lepisma saccharinum. The sequence goes on from NC_139242.1 coordinate 11,180,322, forward strand.
GCACACTTATTATATTTTGTTATCAGCTTTTACACATCTCGTTCAATTTAAAGATTTAAATACAAGGGAGGAATTGTAATCATAGTATTTATGTTGTTTGCACTTTTACAAAAATACTATAATTTTTGGAATTTTGAAAATTGTGAAATCATTTATTCTTTGGTTTAAGGAGAATATGAAAACATAAACAGGTTCCTGTACTTTACACTCATTTTTTTAGGATTTGTTACGTTATTCCTTTCGAAAACTGACTAATTGAACTTTATATATAGTATGTAGTCTTATCATAATACGCAATCATTTACTGGGCACTACGCAATAATTTACTGAACACAAGGATGATCCTATGTATGGAATATGAAGTAGTAGATATCATATCAAATTAAAACAATGAAGATAAAGATAAAAACTAAAGTGCTTCTATCAATGGCGACGATTAGGGAGCCGAAGGGGCACTTTTCGCCAATTATTTATCTCGCACTATTCTAAACCTTATCTTCAGAGGGAAATATACTGTCTTTGCCCCCCCCCCCCGCAGTTTTGGTACCTTGGCCCCCCGGTTTGGAACCCAGTCGCCGCCACTGGCTTTTATTATTATCCAAACATTGAAATTCGTCTCTAATTCAGATAACTTTATCAAAACTGTCAGTAACGTTAAAAATTAAATACTTGAAACAAAAAAATACTTAGAAGAACTTAACAGAGTATAAAGATCAATAAAGCGGAACACTTTTCCTGTTAATAGTTTCGACGCTATGCATCTATAAAATACAAACGATTATCCCCAATACATCCAATCACGCAGCTAATGGATGGACATACGCAGGATTTTTCTTGGGAGGGGGGGGGGTGGACTTGTAACTTTGGATGGTGCATAGCTGAGTTCAGTGTCACAGGCAGGAAAGTTTTTCATCTTGGGGTACAAAATTCAAACTCCATATACATACATACATGAATGTACGTATAATGCGGCAGCATGGAAATTCTATTTTAGAATAGCGCACACGGATTTCCTGTTTTCTTATGGAAAGTTTACACCAGAGCCTCATTAGTCTGCAAAAAACACGCGGAAGTGAGATTGACAATTGGGTGTACTACGTGGAAGGATCACCCCTTACACCCCCATCGACACGTGATTGATTGATTGATTGAATTAATTTTTAGGGGCTGCGTCGGCACTTTGGCCCATTTTCACCCTTGAATATATTCGGTAAAATATCTCCTTACCCATATTTCTTTTTTTTAAATTTATGGTTATTTTAAAAACAGATATTTCCGAGACGTATTATTATTATTAATTATTTTAATGCGGTTACAACTAACTTGTAAGTCATGAAATATTTCATTTAATGATACAATATTAATACAAATTGTGGCTTTATGCACTATATATAAAGCTCTAGACCTCGTTCTGGGCTCATTTCGAGATTTCTATTTCTGTCTCGAACCATCAAACCTCTGGTTATGTAAATTGTATTATGAAATATATCACACTTGCAGTGCTCCAGTTTAGTTCAATTAAGTTTACAGCCCGAAAGGTACACCGCTACTTATGAATTTTGAATTTTGAATTTGAATTTAAAATTTTGGGAGCGTCAGCACTTAGGCTTAGGCTACGGGGGCCAACCCCTTACCATTACATATAACAACTCTAACGTTGCATTAAAAATTTTAAAATGTTCTGACTTCTGTTAAAAGCTGAGGCTGTAAACGGGCACTCAGCACACACAAGGACAAAAGAACAGGATTGATTTGATTTGGTATTTAAGTCCACTTTATGCACAGTAAGGCTAATCGGGACTGTACCTACAGTTTAATGTGGGATCCGAACCACTATGTGCCTCCACCGGGTATCGAACCCGGGACCACTTGATTACAAAGCGACGACGCTACCACTGCGCCATCGAGGAGGCCAGAAAAGAACAGGACAATACAAACAAAATTATACTGGCCATGGGGACAGTCGCCAGAACCTCGTTAGTCTTCAGTCCAGGGTGTACTAACGTGGAAGTGAGGTTGACATTTGGGTGTACTACGTGGAAGGTCACCCCTTACACCCCCCCGCTACTTATGATAACATGCATAACATACTATTAATCAGGAATATTACTCATTCTTCAACTCATTTGTCAGTCTCTAAATTCTCTATTATTTATATTTTTGACATTTATTTATTTGCCAGTCAGTTGTTTTATGCAAATTTTGGATCTTAGATGTACGCAAGCTAGATAATGATCATGTCCAATTATATATATTTTCTTATACTGAATTCTTACTTGCTCATGTAATAATAACAATATAATACTATTTAATTTACATATTTTTCATACCTTAATTAAATTTAATATAATAATTATTATTTAATTATTTTATTTAAAGACTGTTATTATTACCATCATTGTTGTTATTATTATTATTTTTTACATTATTTCTGAGCCACTTGGTTCAGACCAGCCAGAAATATATTTTTAGATACGTACCTGAAACCCAGATATAATATTTTACCTCTGTGAAAATAAAAATCATGAAGATTTCACACGTGGAATACCCGAATTCTTTCCAGAAACTCAAATAATCGTCAATCAGTACCCACTTCGCACATTTTTCTTTCTAAGAATCTTATGATATCCTAAATCTTTGATTTACAAAGATATGTGGCCATGCTACCCGAGATTATCGGGAATATTTATTGCTAAGTTAGAAAGACAGGGGATACAGAATTTCTACGATCGGTTCTTCTGCCACACTTCCAGTTGTATATTTCGGAGCCCGCTTCCCATAACTTTTATTTAATAACAAGCGAAAAGGTAGAGCTTGCTATAAAAAGAATGAAAGTGGAAGCAACAGCTGAGATCGATATATCTATCCCGTTCGTAAATTATATCCTCAGCCACACCGGTCGTATTTACAGCACGCCATTAAACCCAGGCATTTGGAAAGTGTCCAGACTCTTCTTTGCTCAGGGTACTGCTCGCAGCATACAGGGTGACCAGCGGTTGTTTTTATTTATCTAGAAATATTCTGGCCGTCCACCTTAAACAATATGGGTATTCAAGACATGTTGTCTCTTCTACAAAAAAATACAAAACAAGTTCGAATCAGGTTGACATCAATAAGGGCAATAAATACACAGTTTTGCTTTTGTGTTGCAATACACGGAGTAGGAATTTCTCCCATAACATATACAGGGTTTAGAGCTTTTGTCTGTTTTCATCTCTTAGTAATATTCCAACTGCTTAAATACTCATTGTTGAAGTGAATTAAGTCTATATTTGTTGCATTCATTATTATGAGTTTATCCAATAATATTAAAGGGAAAGGGTTGCAAATGCTGAATACAAAATGGATGCAATTATGAAGAGGGAAATTATTTTATTGTCATACTTTTGTCTTAGAACATAGCCCCGGGGGACCGGGGGGGGGGGTTTATCTTCATAGCAGTAGTACGTCTGAAAGTCCGGCCATGCTCAATAATTGGAATTCGGAAATACGGATTATAATACAACAACGAAACAGACAAATTTAAAAACACGAAAGTTTCAAAATTGTACTTCTTTCTCTTTCAGCTTAAATGACACCCTAAAATTAGATATACGCATTACACAAACATTACATGGGATACAGGAGAACTGAAATTTTAGATCAGATGCAATCTAAAGTATTTGCTTTTCTGTTGAGCAAATCACGATGATAAAGATGAATGCTAAACAGATGGAACATCGTGCCTTATTCCGAGATTGAAGCTGGTACCTCTAACTGCGTAGCGTGTTTTACTCTGATCACACAAGCGGCAGGCTAGATAATAAATGTCATACGTAATTACTACACCAATGTAGTGGAAAACACTTGAACTGCAGGATTCTTATGGGAATCATAACACTGAATCACTTCACCACTTAATAGTGCGCGGATGGAATATTTATATTTCTGGGTCGTTATACCCGTTGAGGATGGATGAGATAGCTTATATCCCAGCACCACGTGGTTAGCAATAAACAAGTCATTTCTTGAAAGCTATACATTATATTCTAGTTCTGTTTGTTTTGTTCATTAGTATACATTTGAAGGCATGACAAAATAATATATCCATTATTACTATTATTAACAAGCGGTTTTTGAAAAAGTCCCTTGTTTCCCACTGTTTGTAATATTATTGGATAAGTTTTATGAAAAGGACTATAACTTCTCACCGCATCTCTCTGATATATTTCGGTTGTACATGTAATAACAAGAACAAAAATACAATTTAAGAACGTGCGAGAGTTAGAGGTCCGTGGGGGGTCCGGAGGCAAGGGTCCAATTTTCAAAATTATCCGAAATTGCGGCGTTCGGAAATGTTGAGAAATTTCCGTTTTATTTTAAAAGTTGGGTAATGGACAATACGTATTCTTAAAGAGTTGTCTTTTGTGATGCTTCTCTCCAAATTTGGTTTATCCTGCCTCTATAGGGTCGACGTTAGAAGCGAAAATATGGAAATTGTTTCTGTAAGCTGGGAACATTACCACTCTTATACAATGTTATTCACCAAAAGAAGTATCGGTCAGTTTTCAACTAAACTTTGTATGGTTGTATTAATGTACATCTGCTACATACTACATTTTGAATTTACTTCGGTCTATTGTCGTGGGGACAGGGCAGTGCCGAAAACTTTTTTCTTTAATTTCGATTTTCTTCTTGTCTTTCTACTTCTTTTTCTTTTAACACTCGATATTTGGACGCACAATGCATAAGTTTCAACTCACCTCTGCTAAAAGCCCTGTCTTTAAGAAAGAAAAGAAAACCAATTTCATCTCTCTATGACATAGTTATCTCTTTTTTTCTTTTTTTTATTAGTCGCTTGCAAATTTCGGGAGATCATTTTAGAGTTGCGCACTTGGTAATCTCACTCAATGCCGGGGGCCATTCAGCGCCACGCACTCCTTTGGCAGTTGGCCGCCTCACAAATCAAACTTTATCGGGAGAGCATTAGCCATGTGCGGTTGAGAAGAGCTTTTAACCTGAGAGATTTGTTCCTGGCAATGACTTATGGCCTCTGAAAATGAATAAATTCAAGTAAACGAAGCTGGCTTAATCCTGTGTAAGTCACGCCAGGTGTTCGAACTTGTTACTATCTGTGCTATCTGGCGGTAACAGTTCACATTGTTGAAGGTTTTCTGAGAAACTTGTTCAAAACTTTTTGTGAAAGTCAAAGCTACAACACATCAAAGGTTTTGGAATTAATGTTAGGGTTAAATTTATGCCAACAAAACTGTCGAATTTACAGTGTCTTCGTAGTTGAGAAATTGGCAGTCGTAAGAAATCTCCACTGTCTACCGTTATGTATGTTTCTTCCCTCAATATGAATATGTATTATTTTAATCATCCCCTAACAAGTTGCCATAAAAATATCAGACAAATGTGCCCAGAATAATAAATTTTGTACAGAAACGCTTCGAAACTCTTCGAAACAGTTTCAATTATTGACAATTACCTCACGGCGAACTATGTCAGCCATTACCCAAAACACTAGGTTAAAGAAGCTTAGTCATGAATGGAAGTTCTTTTGCATTTGCATACTATATGGAAGTAACGCCAATAAGTTGTTATGTATTTGTATCATTAGGTGTTTTATGATAACATGTATAATTTTGTGAAAAACTGTATCTTGGATGTAGATACATATTTCAATACTCCTGGTCACAGAAATATTAACTCGATCACGAGTCTAAGGTTTCAAGTTTTAGGTAAGGAATTAAGTTAATTATAAATAATAGGCATTATCCGGCACCAGGGAAACTTCTTGCTGGATAATAATTTTGTGAGCCTTTCTAGTTTCGACAATATTCATAAGAAAAATATGCACGTAGTCAAGACAAGAATATATTTTTATTGAAGTATTCATATTTTTCTCAACATGCTTGTTAATACTTCTTGAATTTGTTCAGGTGGGCAATCGTGTGGGCAAAGGATTTTTTGGGTGGGCTGTCCCTGCAAAGAACACTCATGCCCAGGCCGAGATTTAACCTAGGACTCCTGTCGTCGTAGCCCGATGTTCCAAACACTCTGCCACGGAGGTCTGCTTGACATGAGTTATGTAAATAAATGAAAGAAAGATGCTGAACTATAAGCAGAGGGATACGAGACACTGCGACGAACGAAAGCAAACTGGTAGGTGACGACTCAAGACCCAGTCCCTCGGGAGGCGAAGGAGTCTGGCGGAGACAATGACTTATCGATCTGAATGAAGAATCTTCCGACGGGACAAGTGGTCTCAGGGGTGTTCCATTTCTTCGAAGCCTCTCATTTTCCCCTTTCCCTTCGTCCCTGCTAATGGACGAGCGGCGGAATCTAATGGGAAGGCAGGAAATTCCATCCGCCACTCGTCCTGTTGCTTGCTTTTATTAATGTCCCGTCACGATTCAACAAGTGGAAGAAACGATCTCTTCTCCCCTGACTATTTCAATATAAATCGAGGAAGATCAACTGTCACTATATATTAAATAAAAAAGCGGTGGCTCAGTCGGTAACACGTCTGACTACCATGATAAAGGTCCCGGGTTCGATCCCCGTCCTGTTCAAATCCAGGAACTTTCGTAACGTTGGAAGCGGCCCCGACGGCTACCCACCGTCGAATGACATGGGTACCTGGGGGAAACCCTGGGGGGTATAGGCGGTCAGGGGCGTGATGCCGATCACATCCCCCACTCACGACCGGATCAAGAAAGTGTGGGGCGTTACCCCCATACCCCTACACACCTTCATGGCGTGGTGACAAGCACAGAGGAACACTTTACCTTTACCTTTTTATTAATTACTTGAGTTTCTTTACTCATTTAGAGTAATAGTACCTCAAATTTTCTGTAATGGTAACAAATGTATTGGGATCATTGCACGTCAAAGTTCCCCTAAATTTCAATTTGTAAAATTGAATGCAATGCTGTAACATTCGATAAAAAAATCAAATATTATATATAATTAAGTTAGAAAGTAGAAGATGCTTTAAATATTATTCGTTTATTTTAACTTTTTTTTACTTTTATTTTCTATTATGTCCCACCCGTGACACCAAACAAACAATTAATTTCTCCTTTAACTGTTACCTTTCCCCTTCAACCCTAATCGAATATTAAAAGCTCAATAACATTCTCTCATTGTCTTAAATAATTTATATTTCATCACTTAACAATTCACATCAATTAAAATACATTTCTCATTAAGTGAAGAGGCAGTGTTTCGTCTGTCCCACCCGTGACACAAAATTGTTGACTTGTAGTTACAAATCTGGGAAAGTGTTTTAAGGATAGTTACGTTTAATCAACAGTGTTAAGTTTCATATTTCATTGCACAGAAACTGTAAGAAAAATGTTGCTTAACTATCAGTAGAACAGTTACTTTAATATAAAAAATGTAGTGCCCGTGTCCCATCCGTGACAATGGAATGCCGCATTGATTATTTCTATACAGGTTATACTATGACAATGAAAATGTTAATTGTTTATTGATTTGGTTTATTCTACTTAGTTTTCTGCCACATTTGGCTAATCGCGAAGATGAGGATGAGTGATGATGTGATGAAATTGATGAAGGGACACTAAAATAGAACACCCCTGCCCAGGCCAGGATTCGAATCTCTGACACCTGACGTCGTAGCGCGTTCTCCTAACCACTCTGTCACGAAGGTTAACAATATTAACTTGTGAACTACACTCTGTTTCGGTTACCTCTGGAGCAAGGCCGCGCACAGGGCAGAGAAGGGAGGGGGAGATGGAGTGGGCAGAGCGAGTGGGAGCCGTCTCGCGTCACTGCTTGCGCCGAGACTTGTTTCATTCGCTTGCTCCAGAGATAACCGGGACAGAGTATACAGTTTCTGAAACTGCAATGCTTTCCCACATACGAAAACTTTGATATGATAATAATGTTATTATTTAAGAAAGTACGAAAAACAGATTACAAGCTGTTTAAGAATGTACGTTTCTAAATAGAAACAAATATCCAAATTTTACTATAATTGAGTCAATTGTTTATACAATTACGACAAATCTATGCATGATTCTATTAGAAATGCTACATTACTACAGACACAAGAAGGAGCAGAATGTAGAAACACCCATATTTGTGGTACGCAGTTTTATAGACTGATTTTTTTAAAAATAAATAATACCCACTTCTAATACTTTATCTTGTTTTCACATTTGTATCTGAAGCTTCTAATGTTCCTGCTTCGCGATCGAGTGCTTTGAGTAGTCGACAAATGATTTTAACACAGGCTGGTTCCGTGTTCGAATCCCAGCGAGGTTATGGGTGTAATTAGTGAATAATCGTCGTTTACTCACATGAACTACAGTCGAATTGAAGATAATATTTCCAATTCTGTACCTGAAAATCCCAGGAAATAATTAACATATTCCATGGACATTTTCTCAGGAGAACTCAAGTTGCATATTTAGTAGGTTTCCATGCTGGTTAACTTGTTCACTTTATTATCTTGTATTGCGTCCGAAAGTGAATGATGCCACTCTGTCATTATGACGTTATGAAATTGTCATCATTAACAACATTCCCCTGTAATATTCAGGGTGCCAAATTGACGAAAGAAGACTCACACAGAACACTCGCACCCAAGCCTAATTCGAACTCTGTACCCGCGTCGTGGCACACTGTGCTAACCACTCCGTCAAGGATATCTGGAGAGATAGGTAGAATTGTATCGTACTTTTCATACAGAAGTTTTGTAAAATATTGTACACATGAAATGTTTTGTTGAATAACTTTTCAGAGCTGCTTAAAGAGACAACAATTCAGCTGGACCATTATCTGTTTCATGACATTTCTGTAATTGCTTTGCTTTTGCTATGAGTTCGTCATGCTTTGGGTTGGTTATGCAGTAGTGTTTAAATAAGCAAATCAAGTTTGAGGGTCCCCAAATTAAGTAGTAACTTCGTTCTCTCCACGGGATTTTCGTCCCTTGCTCCGTCGCTTAGGACTTCTGTGTAGTCTCACCTCTTAACTCATTTATGCAGTAGAATCTCTAGTTTCAGACCACAGATGTAGGGAAGAAACACTTGTGGTTAGAAAGATATTAATATTAATCTGGTGATATGGAGCATTAAACAGAAGCTATTAACCGAAAACTACTACATCTTAGTCAAGTTGAAATGAACAACAAATCCTTTCATCTTACATTATTTTGGTGACATTTTCTTCTTTGCTCTGTGGTGCTGGACAAATTACTACTTTCATTGTTTTACATACACATATTTGAAATATTGAAGATTAGGCACGCACAGGAGAAATTTTCAGCATAAAATGCAGGCTCGACCAGGACTCGAACCCGGGTCTCTGGCATACTGTCATTTCTCTACTACTGAGCTACCGACAGCAAAAAATCAGGCGAGGCCGGCTAGGTAAGTTCAGTGGTAGAGCAGTGGCACGGTATTCCAGAGACCAAAGTTTCGAGTCCTGGTCGAGCCTTCATTTTTCGCTGAAAATTTCTACATATTTGAGCATATATAGGTCATGGCAAGGCCTCCCTAAAGGCTTGCTGGTCTCTCCGCCCCCTCCCCGAACACTGCGGGGTTTCGCTGGTTATAGATCTGGTATGGTTACAAGTTACAAATTAACCAATAGTCGATATTGGCTGAACGACGATGCTACGAGAGTGCCCCTTCCCTTCCAGCCAAGTTTTTCTACTACCTCTCCCGGTGCGAAAGCTTCATCAATCGGACTTTCATTACGAAAAGCAAGCATTTAATTAGCGTTCACTATTCGTTATTAAAACTAGTAATATCGTAACTGAAATAATTTGCTCAACGTTATTGTTTGTACTTTAGAGTGAGCTGGACTGTGCAAAATTCGTCAAGTTACAGGAGCTTGAATTGCACCAAATATCAATGCATATAATCTTCTCAGACTGGATAACTCATTTTACGCATCTTAGAAAGTAACCTAAGTATTTTCATTCGATCTCTTATGGCAAACTCTAGAAGACTAGTGAAAAATGATTGTTCAAACTTCCTCAAATTATGGCAGTATCAATTTCACGTATTTGTACTTCATTATGAATGTTGTTCTCCTTTTCAACCTAATATATCTATTGTTTCTCATCCTGCAAAGTAAAAAGGCAACTTAATTTGATCAACAATATCACATTACGTATCTTGTCAATATAAAATTCGTGAATATAGCTGAGTTTTAATTGTAGCTTCCATGTATTCTAAGAGACCCAAAATTATTACAGTAAATTAAGTTATCCACCCTAGACAGTAGACAAAATAAGTTTGCTTTAGAAAGAGATTTCACTCTAAAAACCTACAATATGAATGTAGTTTGTACACAATTAGAAAAAAATAGAGGAGCTTTGATTTGGCTGAAGTATAAATGAGAGAGAGAGAGAAAGAGAGAATAATAATAATAAATTCAGTGCTAGAAATTCAAGAATAGGAAAATATACACCATTGAAATGCTTCTCGTTTCATTATTCTCACGTTACTGATGCAAAAAAATAACTTATTTTTAATATTGATTCGCTAAAAAAGAACGAAATAAAAGACCAATAATCGTGATAATGAAATGTCAATAGAGCCAACAGTAGAGCGCTGAATTCCTGGAAAATTTTAATCTGTAAGAAGATGAAAGGTGTATTATGTAAAATATAACGATAAAACTGTACACTGTGTCGTGCCGTGAAAGCACATAGGAGGGTGTGCATTATCGATCTCGGTCATATTGGAAATGTAATCAGCACCACGCTCCGGCCTCTCTAACTCACCAGGGTTGCCCCTAAGTACTCACTGATTAGAGGCTGTGTGGTGTTCATAACTATTCTATACAGGGAAACACTTCGAAAGAATCCCACCAACCTATTTTTTTTTTGTTTGCCTTGATTAGGACAATAATGAAACGGATGAAAGATATCCACAAGGAACACCCATGCTCAGAACAGGAGGTCATCTACGAACTTTTGCGGAGAGATCGAACACTTAAAGCGCTCAGACAAAGTATGTGTGCAATTCAATATTTGTAATGCGGTGGCGTATATATAATTTGATTTCAAGTTAAGCTACGTTCTTTTGTCTGTGTTGATAGCTGATGTCTTACTTCACAATACATTTGAAACGATGATATTAAAAAAAGAGAGCAGTGCATCAATATGTAGGAAATTCAAATAATAGAAACATATTTGCAGTTAACAAGTGATAACCAGGGTTTCGGTGTATGAATAGATGTTTCTTTGCCTTCATGAAGTCATGAGAGATATAAATATGTTCAGTGTATCTGCATCAGATTACATATATGCTATTTGTACGCACACAATTTCATATCTTACGGATAGTTCTTGTAAGAATATGAAAGTTCAGGTAGTTCTGATGTACTTTTGATGAAGATAGTAGATATTCAGAGAATTTTACAAGACGTAAGAGTCAACCCTTTGCTAATATACAGACGGAGAATCACCCTCTAAATGCATTAAATAGTATATTTTGGGGGTCTAGAAGGGGTCATACCAGAAAGCGTCCACATACGTTGCTTGATATAGGGCCAAGTGAAACACGCATGCATGGTAGACAGAAAATCGAAGGAGACATTTGATATTTCCCTTTAATAAAATGCATAAGTAGTGGGTTTTCTTATTAAACAGGAATTAATACAATGAGACATTGCACTAACATAGAGCAGAATGTATGTGTACGGAGCATCAGAATTCCATTGAAGAATGTATATTTGAATTCATGTAAGTGTATTGGCTAAAATATTTTTTTCATTAAAAAGATAAAATTCCCCGTGCATATAGAACCTTGCTATGAATGCACGTTTAGAGGATGTGTGGGTAGGGCCACATTCATTCTCGTTCTCGGTCATTTTGGGGTGATTACACCCCCCCCCCACTCAGGTTTCCCCCCGGTACACATTGATTTCAGGTTTGGTGAGACGCAGAGCCGCTTTATGAGGGTAGAAGGTCGGAAAAATTCCCACCTTACATCACCCAACCAGGAATCGAAACCGGGTTTCTCTCATGGCAGTCAGATACCCTACGGACTACACTCCAGAGCAGTCTGCGCAAGTGACGCTAGACGGCTCCACCAATGAACACGTGAGAGCAACTGGAATGCGTGGAGGGGGCGACCGCAGTTACCATCCTTCGCAGCACCGTGTACTGCGCATAGCTCTGCCGGCTCGATCCGCCCTCCATCTTCTCTGTCGCAATAAGAGGCCTTGCTTCAGAGATAACTGAGAAAGGGTATAGACCACTGAGGCTCTATTTTTAAATTAATTCAGATATCAGGTAACTTGCCTGTCCAATCCTGTTAACAGTTCAATCGGGTACATGCAAGATGGTTTAACTATACCCGAAATGGTTTCCGGCTTGGAGGCATCACTTCCAACTTTGGCCATGTCATGCCGTGATCGAGATAAATTTATGGAGCTAGCAGAACTGACACGCTCTTGGCCTTTACGTGGGTGTACATCGAACACGTCACACCAGGTGCACGGAACAGTCAGTCAGATGAACATATCCTTGAAATATGGCCGCACTATATAGGTGGAACCCAGATTCGCTTTTCCGTGGAGTCGAACCAAGAAGGCGATGCCATCTGTGGCCTTCCACGTGTTCCCAATTTGTAAGCATCCTGTACTCCACGACGTAAAACGAAGAGAAAATCTTACAACTTGTGCAGGAAGAAGTCCCAAAAAGGGGGAATTCGCTTGTACACAATTTTTGGAGGTCGTGCTGTAAACACACTTGCCGACTACTTGTGTTTATGAAGTACTTGTGGAAAAGTCCTTGAGTGCCAAGTTCCCAGCTATGCTCATAACAGATGCGTGATCCGATTTCAGAAAGGGTGTTCAGAGTTGAAGAAGGATGAAACCTGATCGGAATAGCAACAAACATCCGATCGATGCTTCTTGCGTCTTCCAAACTTCCCAGTCCTCAGGGCATTTTTTTCGGGGGAATCGGATGTTGAGCGTGGCTGTAACCGGTGTCAGATTGCGCAAAGCTAAAATAGGGCAGAGGATAGGGTTTGTAGGTTGCCTACGGGAACTGCAATGGGGACCTCCCTGCAAATTGAAAAGTTAAACTTCAGTGGCTATCCGAGTCTGAAATGCTCCATGCTGCATCAGAATATACATGATTTCATTCTCACAAATACTCTTCTTCTAACTGTAAGTTACTCTTGAGAAAACTTCTTACTTTGTTCTTAGAAAGAATGGGGGAACCCCCTGAGAAAGCCCGCATCAACCCGCATACATTCATTGTTATGCGCTTGATGCCCCTGGTTCCTATAAATACATACAAGGGGGTCAGTTTCCACGAAATTTTGGTTCTCCCGTTTTTTTTATTGTACTCAATTCATTCAAATATTAGTTACAATGTAATACAATAATACATTGTAATGCAATGATATAACAAGAAAACATAATATAATCTATATGGTATAGGATGTTAAAATTACATAATTACGATTTGTTCTGGAATTTAGAACAGACCTTTATTGAAATTGGGAAATCAAATTAGTTACTATTTTATATTATTGTTTCAACGTGAGAATTTCTCTTATTAGTATTTATGAGTCGGTTAAAGCTTTGCGTAGTGTGAGTTATTATTTAGGCTGCCTTTAAACATAAAGTTTATATTTTTATTTATGACTTTGTTGTATTAAATAGTTTGAGTTTGAGGGAATATTGTTTGCTGTATTTAATGAGTGTATTTGTCAAAACCTTAATTATTATTATATTTCTTAATTGGTTTTAATTTTTTAGATTCCCTGATAATGATAGCAATGTATGCACTCGAAATGTTGGAAATTTCGGCTGTTTAAGGGAACATTTTCAATCGTCAAAATGTGACCAAGTGGTGTCGTGCCTTTGTTGACTGTGAATGTCCGCTGCACAATCTCGCCTTTTTCCTGGATAAAACGTATCAATTCCCACACTTCGCGTTTGGCTGGATTCTTTTTCGCCGCAGCAATTTCCATCACATGTGAGTAAGAAACGTCTCAACGCAGCACGTCGAATGAACACTACTGGAAAGAGTAAGGATCAAGGTTACTGTCAGTGTTGTCAACTTATGCGCTACAATTTTCCCCGTTGTATATTTACTTTCCGGACACGCCTCGTATTTAGTAGACTGTAATACCTTCTTTAACTGTACAACTCTTTCTGGTAGGAACGTTCTTACTAACCTCTCTTAAATTTTACTACGGTACTTTATGTTTCTTGGATGTACAAAACCGTTCGTCATTTTCAAAACTCAATATTTTATCCCATTTGTACATAGTATTGTGAGTCTAAAAATATAATTTCGTTATTTTCCCATTTTAAATTTATATTCTTATTCACAATTGTTCTCACTTAACACAGTCTCGGAAATGGAAAATTTATAGTTCGAAATATCGCATGAGAAAGTTGACGTTGAAAAAAAAATTTGAAAATTAAACTTTTTCTTTGCAATAATAAAAGTGCAAAAAAGGTTATCTAATTTACGAAATGTAAAATGTGTTTAAAATCATCAATTACATTTTAAATGGAAATTACAATTTAAAGAAAGTGCGTCCAACTGTAATTTGTTTTTATAAGTCTTTATTTTCGTTTTAGCGGCACTCGGATCTCCCAACAATGATTACTTGTTTGACTAATTATGTTTATTTAACGTTAGTTTTGTTTACTTAGTTTTGCGCCTGGAGTCAGAACACTAAAAAAATCCCATAGATCGTACGATAAAAGTATACGTAGTCACTAACTCCTCGTAAGATTTACGACGACACCCAAGAACGTGCTACGTACAAATGCGACCCATTGGGACGGTAGCTCGGCACAGACTCTGTCTATGATAGTAAGATACAGGGAAGGGAACGTGCAGAAAAACATGCTTTGTTTAAAACAGCATGTTCTGACAATTTTTCTCGTAGCAATTACGACGGGTTAGTGATCTAACAAATGTACTTTAGAATTGTGCACATACTGACCTTTAGCATACTGTGATGCATTACCATTAGGTTAGATTGAGTGTTATGGTGCTTGAGTGGAAAGGTTAGTCAAACTAAAATATCCAGGAATCTATCCATCGGTGTAACATTATACGCACATTATATCCTGGAAAATCTTATTTCACGTTTAACCCAGTATTTTGTTCTCATTTGTTTTGATTTGATTTGATTTGATTTATTTTACTTCGCTTTTTGTGTCACTTTTGGCTAATTTGTGAAGATGGGGATGAGTGATGATATGATGAAATTGATGAATAGACGTCACAAACGTCCATGCCCAATGCAGGATTCAAACCCAGCACCCCTGTACTAACTACTCCGCCACGGGGGCCGGCAATTTGTCCTCATGAAACTGTTATAAATAGATATAAGGTTGCAGATAGATGAGGCATGGAAAGTATAAAACTTAGTTTGTTTGGTTGTGTGTTTAGCCTAAACAACAGTGAGAAATTATTCTCGCAATAATTAGTGTTAGTATTACAGTAGATCTCAGTAAGATAATTCAACAATGGACAGCTCTCAAATGATAAAAATGTAATTATGTTTTTAATTTAATCATAAATAAATATATTTCCATTCTTGTAAACATTCGGTTAACGTTACCCACTTTGCTTTTACCGTTCAACTGTAGCCCACCTTCGTAGCTGAGTGGTAAGTATACCGTGCTGCGATGCGAGCAGTTCAGGGTTCGAAACCCTGGCTGGGCATGGGTGTTCATTTAGAGTGTCCCTTCGTCAATTCCATCATACCATCATTCATCCTCATCGTCACAATTAGTGAAAAGTGGCAGAATAGCGACGTAAAATAACCTATTTCAATAAATCAATCTACCGTCGAATTGCAAATAGTCGTCATTAAACAACATGGAGCTTACTCATATGGTTGGGAGTAGTCATACAATTGGCAGTAAAATACGTCAGTATCAATACCACAGTAATTTATTTCGTTACCGATTCATCAGCAAGAAATTGTGTTTCAGGAATTGAGTAGCTTCTTCAATTCTACTTCTCATATCTCTTTCTCTTGAAAATGCCTTCCTTTTCATTTGACAATAAAAGGGACAATACCGTACGCTTTTTCTGTAAGGATAGAATGAAGTATAGTCTGTCCCGGCATATCTCTGGAGCAAGGCCGCACATAACGGCAGAGAAGAGGATGGGAGATTTCGTGAGCAGAGCGAAGCAGTACACGCTTCTGCAAGAGCTGGTAACTGCAGTCGCTTCCCCCCTCCACGGAATCCCGTTCCGTCTCACGTGTTCATTGGCGCAGTCGTCTCGCGTCTCTGCTTGTTTTCGCTCGCGTGCTCCAGAGATAGTCGGGACAGAGTATACTTTATTTGGTCATTAATACACAGGCAATCATAATGACGATACCCTTAGGGAACGTATCAGTTTCTTCGACTGTTCATCCGTAAATGCTATTTTCCCTCACGAAACGAGGAGTTCCTGTTACGGACTGCATGTCACACAGCACCCAGAGAAAGCTTCCCACTGGAGGCAGCCTTGGAACAGATTCAAGTACGTAATCCACGAGGGCAGGGAAGTTCTCCACTTGGCATTCAGTTCAAGTTTACAAGATCAGCGAACGCTCCATATACTTTAATTACACGGCTGCAGAGGCCCTTCCCGAGAGGCCAACAATAAAGAACTTCGAGGGAAATCAGCCGCAACCGACTTCAACGTGCATGAGGAGAACCCCAAGGGGGCAGAAGATGCTCTTTGTTTTTCAATTTATCTTGGAGAAAGTTAGCGAACAGCGAAATCAGCAGATAATCGAGGCTGGTAAGGAAAATTAAGATATACGAATAGGAAAATTATTTGGTGCATTTGGTTCATGTTTCAAACAAGCTACTGTAGTATTAACTTAAGTGATATATATATGTTCTGTGCTGTTTTGAAGTACAATAGAATGTTAAATGTGCCCCTTGCGTAAACTAACGTCTATTTCTTTAGGTGTGTATGTTTACGATGACAATAAATACAACGGAAAATAGATTTTAGTGTCAGGCGTTTCAGTTCGTTCGAAATTCAATAAATTTTACGAAGTAATCTTAAAAACAAGATTTCCATATCAGATGTCCTTTGCTTTCATAGCGAGAAAGTAAAGTATGCTTTTGTAAATTAATTGTTGGTTTATGAAATTTCCTCTCTTACTGCCATTTCAAATACACGATATTATGCCTTAGGGACTTAGCGATATAGATAGACTATTACAATATTTTTCCACATCATGTGTCAACCTTTTTAAATTAACACCTTTCCAAATCCTAGATCATTTTAATTTCTCTTAATGTTTTTTTCCCTTTTGCAGCAGCATCTGAGATATCTTTCAGAAAACAGTCACTTATTAAGATACGGCTTAATCATCTCAGCTTAGTACGTGTTATTGTCCTGTTGAACTTGTTTTCCATGTGTTTATTCACATAGAATCTTACATAACTATTTACTTGCAACAAATTTATCCGCCTCAACATTATATCTCAGATCTCTAGATTATAGGAATAATTAATTCGCAGAAAGCATAAAAGGGAAAGCTAGGTATCACTAATGAGAGAACAAAGTTTCACCACACCGACACTCAAAGTCCGACATCAAATATCAAGTGAACAGAGTGATAGTCTTAAAATACAGGTGAAATGAGTTAGTGAGATAAATGGAAATTGAATTCTGTCGAACAGGGAGATATTACAGGTTTAAATGTTTACATGCTACGACACAATATTTTGAGTATATTTTTAACGAAGTTCATTAAGTGAATCGTGCATTCATAAATAAATATGAGAAGGAACCAGAGAAAGCTCAAAGGTATCCTCATGAAAAGGTTCTGTCCGTTCTTCCGTGTCATCTACGGTAGCTCCGAAGTTGCCAATGGTATTCCAACATAATTTAGTTGACTGGCAGGCTTACCAAGTAATATCAGAATGAAATAAAAATCAACTAATTGGCTCACCTGTCTGGCAGTGAGAGACAACAATCCAAACAGTCCTGGGAAACTAGCAACTGCGTAGATCGTTTTTTTAATTGAAGACATAGCAAATGATAGTTTAGCACAATAAAATATTTTTGACTGGCCAGTCTCTTTGTATATGTTCAATAATGCATGTGAAGGTTGTAATATCTCCGAAAGTATCAGTATCTGTTTCCAAAATACAAAAAATAAAGTTAGCAGAAAACCATGAAGAAATTACAGCCATCATCACAGCCAATGGTGATTGTGGTATGTCCAAGAATTGCGATAAACAAAGTCAATCTGAGTTCGAAGATGGTTTAAATAAACTTATTCTTCTGCAATATGGCATGATAGCAGGTCCACAGGGTAAATAAATCCTAAGATATGCCTGAATAGCTGTAAGCACTGAAGAAAGTACGGAACTAATATCGCTGAACAAGTTCATAAATACTTATAGACAATTCTCTGGGGACTTTATTAAAAGCAAAGTTTAAATAAACTTATTCTTTCATATGAGTGACATGATCGCATGCCCATTGATACGACAGGATAACTATGTCTCTAAATAATTTCAAATATGTCCTGAAAGACATCCAATGTTGGCAGCTCAGTTTTTGTCTGTTGGAATTCGGTGATAAAAATGCCATCGAACTAAACTTTATCCCGAGAATCTGTGAAGCAAGGTCGCGCATAACGGTATAGAAGGGGAGAAATCTAGTGAGCAGAGCAAAGCAGTACACGCAATCCAGTTCCCTCGCATGTGTTCATTGGTCGAGTACTCTCGAGTCACTACTTGAACAGAGACTTGTTTTCGATCGCTCGCTACAGAGTTTCCTGGGACAGTATAGAATAAGGTTCTGTTTATAACCTTGCAAAATTCTGTGACGTCAAGAACTTTGTAATTCACAAGGGCCTCTTGTGTGTACAAAGGCAATATTATAGGTTGAGATTCAGTAAACAACTGAATTTACACTTACACTCTGTCCCTGATATCCCTGGAGCAGAAAAACGAAAACAAGTCTCTGCGCAAGTAGTGAAGCGAGACGAATTCACCAATGAACACGTGAGAGGAACGTGAATGTGTAAAGGGGGAGTGACTGCAGTTACCAGTGTTTCCAGCAGCGTGCACTGCTGCGATCTGCCCACTCAATTACCGCCCTTGCTCCAGAGATGTGTGGGACAGATTATAAGGTAAATTTGTCCTGTCTTGAAAACCACAATTATACCTCTTGTAGTTTTGCTATTACATTCTTATTACAAACTTGATGTGTTAGTAAAGATTAATCTCGGATGTGCATCAGTCTTATACTTATTTTTAAAGCCTATGGAATGTTATCTACGTACTTGAAATAAAAGTTACTGAAATTTAGCCTTTATTTCTACAGTTCTTACTAAATTAATTCAAATGGCTATTCGCGATGATAAGGATGAGTGATGACATGGTAAAATTGATGAAAGATCATTCACAAAAAAAAAAACATGCCCAGATAAGGATTCGAACCCAGGACACCTGGTGTCGTAGCGCGCTTTGACAACCACACGCTCCACCACAGAGGCCGGCTAAAATACACATTAAAATTAGATAAATATGTAGGCAATACAATAAAAATGCATAATATAATTAAATCTATATTTGATCTCTTCAAGTACCCAATGAGGATTCCCTGGTATGATTCAGAGTATCATATCAGATACCCATGGACCACATCGCGGTTCAATTTGCTTCTAGTGATTTTTTCTCTTCGGCAAAGTTTGTTTGAAATTCACATTTAAACTCGTTTACACTAATCGAGACTAGCCCTACGATTCACAGAGCCATATTATCAATGAAACGTACAATTGGGCCACATTGTCAGTTTTTTCTCGTCGTTTGTAACTTAAAGTTAAAAATAATATGAAAGGGTGCCATTCACAAGATAATATACTTTAGCCCTGCCGTCCTTCCCGCCGCAAGGAAACCTTGAAGAACGCAGCGGACGCAAACTTCATTTGCTCCAGAGTGTCCCCAGCCGCGGACCCCCATTAATCTGCAGCGCGAGAGCAAAGAAAGGTCGACCGCACTATTAAAGTCTAAAGTTGGGATCAGCTGCGGAGTGTGGGGAAACCTAGGCGCTTGTTGGAAAGTTGCGTCAAGAGACTCGAGCGCGTCTCCTTTGCAGCGAAGAATCTCCATCGCTTGGTCAATTAAAGAGTTTGAACTTGCCTCTGCGTCCCGCCATGACTGGGTTTCCGGAACGCGGTAAGCAAAGATCGAAGTTCGTACTTCGCTCGTCGTGGCTTGCCACGGTTAAACAAACAAAGTGATTTTTCAAGTAACTGAACTAGCGATTAATGTTCATTAAAGTGGTACTTAAGAAGCGAATCAGAAAGAAACAGAAATTTTAGCAATGGGTGTGAAGGGAAAATTAAACCTAAATACCCAAGGGGGGTGGGTGTCAGTCCCAGCACCCTTATATTTTCGATTTTTCAACTGTGATAATTTTTATAATAAAAATGAAAATAAATTACATTGTTCCTAGGGTATTCCCAATATTTCTGTATTAATTTTGTTCATAATAACGTAAGTGTAATGTAAATTGGAGGCAAAATGTGCAACGAACCCGCGGTTTTATTTGTTGAAACAAAAACGCAGTTGGTATTACTTGGGTTTGTCAGCCTGGAAATTGATAGTGGCAGATTGACATGAACAGCTTTGCGTGTATTTGTTTGCATTGTTGATTGGTTTATTTTTATTATCTTATCTGCTCTGCGTTTCTCAGTTCCTATTGTTGTTTTATAACTTAGCCAAAATGCTTTTCGTTTTCCGGCATGTACATTTGGTTATTTTCTTGGTTTGGTGTTTTCTACAGCACTAAAAAGGGTAATTTACATATGTTTAGTAGGAAACGTGTAAATATTGGAGGTTTGCTACGCGTACCAGATAGTTCAAATTTCGGCCACCATGTTACAGCGACACTTTTGTAAACAGCTCTACGCAGCCGGTGTATATATTGCAAGGTCCTAGTAACATTACTTATGCTCTATTTAAGTTAATACCCTAAGGTAAGTCAAAGGGCCTAGTTGCAAGCAATTTTGGGCGACCCGCAACGTAAATAAGTAAGAAGTAGTCGTGTGGAGCATGTATGTTGCAAATGCAATAGGTGGGCCAATCAGGCGCGATCATTGAATGCGTGTCACTAATGCCAGTGCCAGTGTACAATTGGTTGGTAATGATGGTATTTTTGTAATTTTTAAAATTTATAAACAACTGCACCTCTATAAGCAAAATAGCATTAATGAAAAATTATTATGGTCTTCGTGAGTTTTAGTGAATGGTAAAATATGTGTGTGACACTCATGCAATATTTAGTTATATTTTTTTATTAATGATGGTATTTTTTGTAATTATTGTAATTAATAAGTAACTGCATATATGTAATCAATAGGGTTAGGATTCTTATGACAGCATATTTTTTTTCGGTAAGGGTGATGTGTCCCCAAATATATAGAAATTCATATTGTGAAGAAAGTAATTGAATTAAGTTGCTTTCTAAGGGCATATTTTGGCATATTTGGCCATTTATACGTGATAAAGCATATTTTGATGGATTTTCGATCATATTCAGCACATTTTCGCTTTTTCAAGAAATATAGTCATTTTCCAAGTGGATTAGTTCTTACTCCCATGTTCACTCGAGGATTTTTTTTGGACTGCAACAAAATCTTTTTAATTTTTAATTGAAAATTTACAGTTATATATTGATGTTTGAAACAGTCTAGTTATAAGTGCATGTTTTTCAAATTATAGTGCATATTTTGTAAAATTTTAGGTCATAAGAGCATATTTTATTTTGAATTTTGGTGATTTTTAGGTCATAACAATCCTAGCCCTAGTAATCAAGAAAGGAAGCAGTTTATCAATACCAAAATGGTTTCTTGAATTTTAGTGAAAATAAAAATGTGGGCCTTTGAGGTCTCCCCTCAGGTAAGTACGTTTCTCGTACAGCACGGTAAGCTAAATTGTTTCGAAGGAACCAAGTCACAAGAAAAGCAGCCCAAGCACGGGACACACGAAACCTCTGGTGGAGACACGGGGGTTACCCTTTATTTAAGTGTACCTAGGTAGAATGATATCAGTGATGTTTGTTCCAGAAATAGCGCAAAATCCTGTCCGTCGAAGAGAAAAATTGGCTGAAATTCAGTAATATATATTCCACAAAAGAGCATCTAATTGCACGAGCATGAAATTAGGCGGGTGGTAAAAGCTCGCATTTTTGCCACGTGGAAGCACAACCCCATGTGTGCAGAGGTTTAAGAGAATGTAAGATCTCGCTGTAGAGTTGGTCCATGTTAGTTGTATCTATGTGATACAAACTGACAGTATTTGCTCCAAAGGTCAGGGATGACACAAAAGTGCCCCGGAGAGAGGTCAATCTGACGCTCGAACCAGGCAACGCAGCCCGGTTGACGTTGCCACGCAGTGCGCGGGAATCAGCGTCTTTTGTCCCTCTCTCGCTTTGCTTTCCCATATGTGGCACCGGCGTAGTTCTAGCCTGCTGCCTATTTTCATGGCCGTGCGTTTAGATTATTGAAACGAACTGCAAGAGTCCTTTTTGACTTCCAGAAACTAGTAAATTTTATTGATAAAAGCCAAGGCAACATTTGGGAGTGGCGTATTTTCCATCGATAAACATGAATTAAGTCGCTTAAGAGCTTCATTCTTAAAACCCGCTTAGACCCATTTCGCCTAATTCCCCTTCGCCCAATTGCTTATCAGCACAATATAATGTGATTTAGGACCTGGCCGCCCTTTTAGGCGAAACGGGATATCCTCTTTCGCCAAATCCAATTGATCCTAAAGTGATTGAAATGGAAATATTTCGCATGAAGGCAATTTAACGGTCTCCCAACATGGAGTATGTGCTCTGCTTTGTTATGTTAATCATCCTTCGCTCTTCTTGGTGTCATACACCTCGTCCAGTGATCGGTTCAACCAATACAAGCTAAACTCGTTATCTGGAAGAGATCATACCAACATATTGAGCTTCATTTAACTAATACTGTAAAAGCACAAGTTGCTAGAAGTTGACAATCCGGCTAAACTCAGAGATTGAAGTGGAGTCGTGTTAACGATCGTCTCTGCCTACTAAAATATATTCTAAGAAATGGATACATAAGATTATGCTGACGTTGCTGACGTTATGCAAACATTGTGTTCATTTAGTATATGTTTATGTTCTTGTGTTGTATTTCATTGTACTCATTTTTTTAGCACTTAGCGTACGACTAAGGCTATCGACTGGCTGTTATATTGCTGTCATGTTTCCTTTTTAAATATAAATGTTACTTTGTTTATCTTATTCTTTTATCTTATATGAAATACGGCAAACAACCCAGGCTACTTAATTGTGTGACAATGCTCCTTTATAGAAACAACATCTAACTATTTGCCTCATGTTACTGTTCGTAATTAGCATCGGAATATGTTCCGAATTTTTTGTTACACCGTCAGAATTTCCCTCACTTGCAATATTTCCCTTCCAACGGGTTTAGGCGAAACGGGATATCCCATTTCGCCTAAAATTGAAAACAGCTATCAAATTTGATTGGCAGGTGTTAATAAGCCATTGGTCGAAACGGGATGCGATCTTGAAACCAAGTATTAAGTTCAGCAATAACTTACGTACATACATATTTGACACTATCCCCATTCCAAGCTGATTGATTGATTTGGTGTTTTAAGTCAATTTTATATACAGGAAGGCTAATCGGGATCGGAACCACTATGTGCCTCCAACGGGTTTCGAATCCCCCTTGATTACACTCCGCCGTCGGGGAGGCCCCATATTTCAAGTTAGCTGAATATATCTGCCTTCCGTATGTTAGTGAGTGTAGCATTGACAACGAATCGTACTTTGATATTCTATAGAAAAGCGGGTAGATAATGGATATAAAATTGATATTGTCCATGAATTTAAATTTCAAGCACACTTTGACTGCTGCAGAATAGATCCTCCCCGATGGCGTAGATACGTTACATATACCATCACAAAATAGTGAGACAGCTGCAACCTAAACAAATTCAAAAATAAGATAGGGCTTTCTAAAACTGTATGCAAATGCACCAATTGAAAGGAAACACAAAGGCTGATTCAATTTTAAGAAACGTTCGACCGTTTTTCAGCTTTCAAACATATTTTCTATGTTGCATTAACACTCAAAAAATATTTGAGTGAGGTATGTTGTGAACGAATACGCGCAAGCGTATGTTAACCGGCCAGTTTTACAAGCAGCTCCACTAAGAACAAAATGACCAAACTCCAACTCGCCATCTGGTATCACGGCAAAATCCAAAGAGCGAATTTGAAGCAAAAAGTGGAGATCAAAGATCAAAGGCATTTACTATGTTTCACTTTTGCTGATCGCAAAGATGAAGATGATAAGACGAAATTGATGAACGGTCAATCACAAATATACGTGATAAATCTTTGACAAACCATCAATTAGCAAATGTTGTGCTCTGTTACTTGGATTTTCTTAATTTTTGTGTACAATGCATTGAAACCAGAATAGTCAGTCGCAGGTTAGCTGACACAAAATTTCCTAACTGGAAGTTTTCATTTCATGGATTTATCATTAATAATTATGAAATTACAAAACTTCGTTTATATGTTTTAAGTTTTGGAGAAAATGTGGCACAAATAATATCGAATAAATCTAAAACTATGTAGGCTACTTTATGTCGTGTTAGCTCAAAGTATTCATTTTCCAATTTGATTATAACAATAGTTGAAAAATCTCGCAAAAAAAATCTTATTGCACCCAAGATGTATACATAATTGAAAGAGAAAATAAGTGGAAATAAACTGTAAATAAATTTCCCCCAGTGGTTTATTAAATTCCTGCAACTGAAAGATGGAATGATTTCTTGAGTAAATATCTCCTTGAACACCTTTCGAAGCGCCTAGCTCGGAAGACGTTGCTTTAAAGTGCAGAGATTAAAACCCTGGTGTTTTGAAACGGCGGCAATTTGATCTGGCTGTGGAGATCAGCCACCGTTGTGACGTAGTTAGGGAATAATATATGCGAGGAGCGTTCTACGGCGGCGGCTGCTGAGAAGAGAGTTTTCTTCTCGTAGACAATGGAGTCGGCAATTACTCAGGCGGGGAAATTGGGGGCTAATTCGCGCTTCGAGCTGAGCTCCTGCCAGGGGAGGAGCGTAACTCAATTGCGGGTGTGTTTGCTCCTGCCTGGGAGCACCGTCAACATCGGCCCCCACAAAGGAGCCGCCGGAGTGAGAAATTACCTTGCTTAGCATTTGGAGAATCGACATCTATGGGAATGACAAGTAATTTTGTCTCGCGTAACAAATGAGAACCGTACGCATTTATGCACGTACGCACACGGAAATGATAAGAGTAGACAGATTATATTTCAATGAGATGTGTACGCAACAAAGACAGAATGTACAGTATGTTAGAGAATGATTTGGAATGTTATAATGATGATCGAAGCAGCTAGGTAAGGAAATGAAGCGTCCCATATGGAATAGTGGTAACGTCATCGCCTTGTAATCAAGGAATCCCGGGTTACATACCCGGTGAAGGCACATAGTGGAAACAACGTGCAGTGCAATGGATGGTAGTTCACTATTTTTTATACGAGGGTTAGTCAAAAAAAGTGAGAATGATTTTTTTAGGATGCAGCAGTGAAACAAATTTGCGCTAGAAGAACGTGTCTCGTACAATCGGCAGATAAAATAGAGTCGCTTCGTGAGGAGCAGTACGCAGCTACAGCGCGTAGTGTGGAAAACGACCCAAGAAACTGTTTCCCGAGATGGATGACAACATAGATGGCAGTGCGAATCCCTGTCGTCGTAGCGCAATGTGATAACCACTCCGCCACGGGTACGGCCCACGATTATTATTACACGAACAATTAGGTATTATTTCAAAAGAGTGACCTGCCGATCGTCAGTATCTCTAAAAGTCCTCCAACTACTGCTCGTAATTTGGTTTGGATAATTAACAATAATTTTGGGCCCAACCTAACTTTTTTACTCTTTGACGTTTTTTAGAAAGCGGATAGTTTCTTAAATTATGAATGCATTTAAAATATATAGATGAGGATCAGTCTATCTTTGATACAAACAACTAGAGGTTGTTCACTAGCTTACCTGAATTGAAGCCCTCATTTAAGGCTCTCAATATAAACATGATTATTTACTTTCACTTCTCGATCTCGGTACTTAAACTAGAACTAACCCTGCCTTCACTTTGTGCCACTATGTCGATTTATATATATATAAAAAAACATATTTATTAATTTAACATTGTACTTGTAAGTTGAAAGTAGAAGCACGTATAATGACGCAACCTTTTTCTGGTTATTTTAGGGTAAACGGGTCTTCCCGATAGCGCAGTGGTAGCGTCATCGCCTTGTAATCAAGGGGTCCCGGCCTCGATACCCGGTGGAGGCACATAGTAGTTCGGATCCCACTTTAAACTGTAGGTCCAGTCTCAATTAGCCTTACTGTGCATAAAGTGGACTTGAAACACCAAATCAATGAATCGATCAATCAATTTTAGGGTAAACGTTTATTTCATCAGAAGTTTCGTCATGCATGTTTCTTAGTAATTAAAGAAATGTTATCATTTCATTGGCAAATGTATTGATACAGAACATTTTTTTCATTTTCATAATAAATCCATTTCATTCGTGATCCTGAAAATATTAAAATAATTATAAAAATAATGCAAAACGAGGGAAGATCACTATGTCGTATCCAAGTACGTTAATTCAAAAATTAATTACAATCTGAAGATTCCACAAAATTACAGAATGCTTATTAAATAATTAGATTCATTAGAAATTCGATTAGCATTCAAACGAAAGACATTGAATTACAGTGACGAAATTCGCTAATAAGAAATTAGGGGATCAGAATCATCAAGAAATTCGTATTCTGGAAACGAAAAAGTCATAATTAACTCGATTCATTTGATTTTGCCAATTACGGACTTCTTTAGGTTTTCTGACAGTACAGTTCAGAAAATTGTGTAATGAAAAGCTAATTAGTAACCGTAATTTTATTTCTATTATGGCAGAACATTGAAAGGTTTTAGAAGTTTCTAAGATATATGAGAAATTTAAAACGTAGAAACCATAGCAAGCATGGGATGGAGTTCTATGATTTTATTCCAGCTTTAACCCCAATGACTTTAGTAACCGAGGAGTAAGTAATTGTATATATATCGAACAAGGGATGGGTGATCAATTGTATAAATTATGTTATATATGCACAGAGCTCTTGATATACAATATTCCACATATTTTGAATTTATAAATAAAAAGAGAAAGGACGCGTCGAAAGAGTGTAATAGAAATAGAAAATCCAGGATGAAACTAAATAAGGCAGGTGAAATGTGTCATGACATAGTCAAATTAGAAACTGACCGCGAATAAATGAGTGCATAGAGAAATAACTGGTAAAGTGCAAATCGTAACGGAGGAGAATTTGTTTCAGTGAACAGTTTGTATTCTTTCCTGCCCGCTTGCAATTACCAAGCTTATTTCATTCATCTAATATTTATTTACTTTATTGAATTTCAACACACACACCATAGGTGAAGGCTTTTAATGTTGTTTGCAAGCATCGTGCTTGGAGAACTACAATAAAAAGAAAATGGAAAACAGAAAAGGTTACAAATAACACCTAAGTACACAAAGTTTATTTACACAACACTCACACCTTATATATTATATCTAAGCAAAAACGTCTCTAAGAATTATTACTTTTATTGGTCCTCGTTTCGAAACTTGTTCTTTAAAAATTGTGTTCCATTCTTAGTAGAATTCAAAGCTAACACCGATTGATTACTTTTGCAAATACTACGAACAACCCTTAAAGCATATCTAACATTAAACACAGACCTTTCGTATATAACTGAATGATTGCATAATAAAACAATTTTGGCTGATTTTTAAAGTCTGTATTTTTGAAGTATTGGCTCCCCTGCCCCTGAGTGGTTATCTCATCGCACTACGACGCTAGGGGTCCCGGATTCGAATCCCGGCCTGGGCATTCATCAGTTTCATCATGTCATCCCTCATCCCCATCTTCGCAAATTAGCCAAAAGTGGCACAAGGAGCGAAGTAAAATAAATTAAATCAATCAATCAAGTCTTGGCTCGTTTCAATTTTATAGAGGCAAGTCTCGTTCTCTGTCTCATATAGATAAATTTTGAAAGGTTTATAATAAGAATTTATTCTCATTTAGAGAAATATTTACAACAGTGGGATAAACAGGCATTTAATTTAATATCAGCGAGGGAACAGAAGTGCTGGTACCATACGAAAGAGGATATTAATGGTTCTGTGCTTCAATATTGAATTTAATTTTAACGAAACTGATTCCATAGATTCCAAAAAAGTAGGTTGCACAGTTTAGCATAGTAATAGATGAATTTCAAATTACGTATGATAAGAGTTGTTAATTCTTCTTCTAGGCTTTCTGCTTTGCTATCTGTGTGCTGGCTGCATAAAGGCAAACTGACAGGGTTAGAGTATCTTGCAAATGAAGAGCACACGGAAACAACGGGTTAAGTCCATTTTATAAATTTTTCAGGAGAGCATTGTTTAACTTCAAAACGCTATAACTTCTACATTTATGTATCTAAAAAGTTGAAAGTTTACACCATATGGAATGCTTATTTGTATACAAACATTACACGGAAAATTAAAAATATTATAGAATTTAATCTTCAATACATATATCTGTCTGTCCTCTAATTTTCTCTATATAACTGTTATGAATGTCGTTGCAAATCCGGAAATAGTGAGCTAATGCTTGAACGTAGCAGGCATTTTACTACTTATTGGTCAGAAAAGCTTATATTATTTAATTCATATTTCTCTTTATTGTTATTTTTATTATTTTATTGTTATGTCATGAAATGTACAATATACAGGTTGAACATAAAGAGTGTTAAAAAACTTGCAAACATTAATTTTCATGTAAAGATACAATGGCATGTATGAAAACTGCAAAAAAATTTTATGAAAAGAAATATTTGTGTAGTATTCCTGGGCCTCTGAGTCACAGAACACTTTTAGTTCTTGCAGGTCATGATACTTTTCCTTGGAGATAGGTAGGAGTCCCTCATAACATTATGATAGAAACATAAACTCTCTTCACCGAGCTTTGATTCCTCTTCCTGGCGCTTAACAGTACCAGTTACTTCTGATAATGTCCATTCCCCGTTGTAAGTTTCTAGGTGACTCATGTATCGTGGATGATGGCGTTCCACCTTCATCTCCTTGATAACACGAGATGGAAATGGACATTTTGGTTTGTACATTGATTGCAAGAAATTTGTCCAATCTCGTATCAAAGGCGCATCAACCTCCACCACATCAAAAGGAGTCGGTTTTGCTCTGGCATCTTCTATAATTTAGATCCAATCCCTGGGAACATCGGCTCTCAACTTGCTTCTGATAAGACCCATGTCTTTGTCACTTTCCAGATAGGAATTTTCCCTAACAGGGAATGTCACGTAAACAGAATCAAACTGCTTCAATTGGTGAACAAGATAGTGAATATATCTGAAAAGCGTGTAATTCTTATTCTGACCCCACACGAATCACAAAAAACTTCTAAGTGCTTCACTTCAGGATCAAGGAGTGTGGTCACATAGTGATGAAGAAAAGAAGCTACTTCGTTGGACCGTTGTTTACCGATTGTCTCTGGGTAAGCATACAATACTGCAGGATTATCGGACAGTCTATGTATATTAAATAAAAACAGAGAAAGTTGCCGTTTGTAGTAAACAAGATTGGTGCTGATGTTAGGACTTGGTAGATTTCTGCTTCTCTGTCTGGCTTGTCTCTTTCGCACGTCAAATGTATCAGCTTTGCGTCGGTGGACCTCGTTTTCTATGCTTTCCTTCTGTAAATGTTGTTCAATCTCTCTCCTCTCTTCTTCACTGCTGGTATTCTTCAACTGTCTTTCCAGGGCTTTGGAAGTTACGGGAAATTTGTCACATGTGCTGCACGTATCACTACGCGGAAATCCAAATGAAATGTTATATCTTGTATTAAAGATTTTACGATATGTTTCGTAAGATGCTTTAACATTAGGATACACCTCTAGAAACATCTTGTACATTTTCAGAATACTGAGTTCCTCAGGCAGATAAATTTTCTTGGTTTTGTAATGGCTATGCCTCCCTTTAAAGGATTCAATATGAGAACAAATACTCCGATATACTTCTGGTGGATGTTTATGGGCAATGTTCCCATGTTTACCTCTTTTATCAGTAGGAGCCAAACCTGTTAATTTTGATGATTTTCTAATGGTTTCTACCCTTCTCTTTATTATCCTATGTAATTCAATGAATGCCTTTAAATAAACTGGAACTTACCGTTCCTCATCACACTTACCTTATACTGAAATGTATAGTCATGCAAATTGGCTTCAGATTTATCTTTACGGGGTCTTCGGCGTCGAATATTACCAGTTGCAATAAGGCCTGTCAGATGATTACTTTGCTCGTTCCAATCTTTCAACTTATTGAAACTTGATATAATTTGTGACATTTCTGTATTAAGAAATTTCTCAGTGCACTTTTTCCTACAGCTACAGGCCTCTCCTAATTCATGTGACATAGTTCGCTGCTTTTTAAAAGCTTCAGACATTCTGCCAAAACTTTTACTCATTTTGGTATTTCCACTCATTATTTCTTCTGAATTTTCCATTCAACATAAACCGCTCCTGCACTAAAAACGTCAACCACCCTCAATCACTGAATGATTATTACCTACTCTCACGTTTACTACAATGAACACAAGCGTTAAATATAACGTCAACAATAAACCTTCACCAAGCAGCGGCCTGACAAACGATAACACAAGTCCTGTACGTACATGCTTACGTGTACAGGACTTTTCCCGTTCTTTCCCTGTTGTGAACGGACTTTCACCATTCTCTCATTGCATAGCAATAGCTCTGTAACTTGACTCATTTTTATAAATTGAATTTATGCATCTACAAGAGTGTATAAGGAAGTATAGAACTGCATCAAAAACTCATTTTCGGTAAAAATGGACTTACCCGTTCTTTCCGTGTACACTTATGTTTTTTTTCGTACCTTTTAAGAGACCATTGTTTACATATACTTAATAACTTGAAAATCAGAAATGCTGCACATAAGTTCAATAGAGCAGGTATGTTTTCAGTCTCTTTTCATTATACTTATTATCGTACGTTACATTTTTGTCACACTTGTTTAATCTCGATTGCAAGGCATTGCAATTTGTAAAAGTAAAGGAAATTACATTCGTCAAAAATTAACAAGAACAAAGTCGTTGATTGGCAACAATAATTATACAGTAATTCTCAAAGTCATAAGAAGGAAATGTTTGAAAACAAAATTATCATACATAGTTTGTATTTAGAAAACTTTTCATTCGTATAAAAATAATATTACGCAAGTCAAAAACTAGAATGATTACCAGTGTATTTTAAAGCAAATGCTCTACTAAAAGTTTTACTAAAGTAAAGCGTGTAGTTGAAATATAGCACCTTTAGTGCCAAGTCAAACCTGGACAGACACCTTTGTCTCTGGATGACTACAACATTGCAGCAGGTATTTCGTCTTGCAATAAGAGCATCTTTAGTTAATTCGTCAACAAGAACTTATTGAATAATGCATTTATTTGCTGAGGGAAGACCCCTCGCTTGGGCGAGTTCCTTGTCAGAGTTTCCTTGTCACGAGAATCAATATAGACGCACAAAACAAGCTGACGCTTGGCAGATGCTGAAAATCTCCTCCAATGTGGTCAACAACAGGATTCGGACGGATTTCACTTAGCGTTGGGGCGAAACTTTGGGGCCCAGGGGGATCACCACAGTCCTCTTGCCGTCGGCGGGAGAGGGGAGGTTTGGGAGTGGAGGGATCAATGTTTCCAATCGAGTCCAGGACGTCGTGCTGCTTGTATTGCCAAACAAGATTACTTCGAAGACTCTATGTAGGTTACTTACAAGGAGTAGAAATTCCGGGACATCCATATCCTGACCTCTCCAATAAATCACATAAAAGCGGATGTTTTTCGTCGAGAGTTCAAAATTTGGTTAAAAGTTTTTCTTGATTTTCAACAATGTAATTGAGTATTAAAAAAAACACTTTAAAAGATATATGGCTAAATACTTAAAACATTAAACTATGTGAACGCTAGTGCAAGAGTTTATGATGTCACGTTTATTATTCTGAATTAATGGTACACGTGATACAGAAAACACATATACTGTACTTGTTATTTAAAGAAAAGGTAATAGAAATATTCATAAGTGAACTGCAATTATTTAAAAAAGATAGAACTGGATTTGAAAATTTTCAAGCGACTGTGCACCAAATATTTTTCTACTCCTATCTGTCTATCTATGTAATCTATCTATCTTTCTATATATACATACACACATACACATACACACACACCCCCACACACACACAACACACACACACACACAAATATGCGTTGGAATGGTAAGAAATCCTCAGTCGTCTTCTCATCTTCATCTTGAATGGGAGCCTAAAGGAGCGATTACCACTGACTAATTTATCTCTTCACTCCGTGCTATTAAATATTTCCTCTGTTTGTTCCTCTCGCTTTGCTAACTTGAGAAATATCAATATTTCAAGCTAGCATTGACAGTGGGTAAACAGAATCTGCGCTCATGATGTGTTAGTAGAAACTGAAACTCTGAAAGTATGTTGACAGTCTTCATTGCAAACGACTGGATATTAGATGGTTTTAACGAACGTTCCAATGAGAGAATGGAATCACAAAAGAGCATACAGAATAAAGAGGAAGATTACCGAAACTTTCACTCTTTGCATTTTTTCTTGGACAAAATAATAAATTTGTCAATTATTATATCTCTTTTATATAATATAATACCGGGTGTCCGAGAAGTCTTTGTATGAAAACAAAAATTAACTGTATCCGCTATATGCAACATAGACATGAAAAAATAGTACCAAAATGTTCGGAAACTATTCAAGTTTTTTTTTGTTTCAGATGTCTGAACCGTTGCAGTAGTGTAGCAGTGCCAGTGTCCAGCAAACCGGAAATGTACACAAATCAGAAAAAGGCTGAGTGTGTCCTGTGGTTTCACGAGAGCAGGTCACAAAAAACAGTGCAGAGACAGTTTCAAACATCGTGCGTATCTGGGGTAAAGAGCCCCCTCATGAGGTGAGGTAGTCGACCATGGGCAACCCGAAGGTGAACGTTTGGTGCGCGCTGCTGCATGACAGAATAATCGAACCATTCTTTTTCTGTGAGGACACCTTAACATCTGGAGTGTATCTCGACATGTTGCAATTGCTAGAATACCACCCAGATGTTATCTTTCAACAAGACGGTGCACCGCCACATTGGAGTCTGGAGGTTCGTTCCTACCTTGAACAGACATTTCCTGGAAAATGGATTGGTCGAGATGGACCGACGGCGTGGCCTGAACGATCTCCAGACATAACCCCTTTAGATTTTTTCTATGGAGTTATGTAAAAGAAAATGTCTACAGAACTCCTGCATCCGATCTTGCAACTCTGAAACAACGGATAACCCAAGTCATCACATCAATCCCTCCTTTGATGTTGGCTAATGCATGGCGAAAAGTTGAATTTCGACTAGATGTACTCCGTGCTACCAAGGGTGCTCACGAGGAGATTTATTGATTTCTTTC
This sequence comes from Lepisma saccharinum, assembly GCF_977018435.1. Classification (NCBI taxonomy): domain Eukaryota; kingdom Metazoa; phylum Arthropoda; class Insecta; order Zygentoma; family Lepismatidae; genus Lepisma; species Lepisma saccharinum. The sequence continues at coordinate 11,213,961 of NC_139242.1, forward strand.
CTATTGCCAATAAAACTTGAATAGTTTCCGAACATTTTGGTACCATTTTTTCATGTCTATGTTGCATATAGCGGATACAGTTAATTTTTGTTTTCATACAAAGACTTCTCGGACACCCGGTACAACTAGACGTCGGATTTTAGATTTTTAACCTATTTTCCCTTTATAGGTATGTAAGAAATAATAAGTTATGTCAGCGTTTCATTAACAAATGCAACAACACTGATGAAGTTTTATAGTGCCTAAAAAAACTATTTTCCTTATTAGAATATTTTAGGTTTAAGCGCCTAAATCAAGCCTTTTTTAGGTTTTATATAGTTTTAAAGGTTTTACAGGATTTTAGTAGCAGCGGTGAGTCAGGAAAAGTAGAGGCGATTGGGTTCCAAAATTAAGGGTCAAGGACAGTTTAATTTTTCTTGGTAAACAAGGCTTAGCACTTGTAGTACTTGGGCAAAACGTGGGATCCCCTACGCACCCATAGTCGCCTACACTGGTCAGGAAGAATGACGGTTAGGTTAAATTTAATAAATCAAACCCAGAACCTTCGGATGCTCGATTTTAAGTCGAGAACTAAACGCTGTTCGTCACCGAGAAGGTGAATGATTCCTTTATCTATTTCATGAATTCTTTGCTCGTTCTCACATCAGCAATAAAACTGCTGAGAGTGACGTAAACCTCCACAATACAAAAAGCTACTACAGTAGTATTCTGGCTGCAACTTCTACTCAACGCGTATATTGTAGGGAATTATTACGTGAGTTCCAAGGTTTCGAAGGGAAAGAACTAGAACACCGTGCTTCATTATCTGAAACAATGAACGTCAAAGATTTCCTCGTAAGAATGGCGAGGTTAACCTATAAAATCTAGGAATGAATATGGCAGTCAACACTGGTTCAGAATTTACTATGTGGGAAACTTAAAGCAAATTTGGTTGCTATTTGACTGTCGAATCCTGCAAAGCGTAAATATTTGTATAGCAAAGTTAGCACCGGCATAATTCATGTCTTTTCTTAAAATAATAAATAAGACCAATAATATTTAATATACTGGTCGTCTTTCCTTCTCTATGCATGTGTTTGCAAATAATTCCGGCATGGCATATGATTTAATGGCGTACGTTAGAACAAAAGTTATAAGATACTTAGAACAGCAAAAAAATAATAAGAATAAAAAATAATAAAATAAAATACTGACTGGTATCACATACAAATTTCCAACGCCAAAAAAACATACCTCCCGAAATGAAATCACAAATACGACACTGAATTGGCATGCCCTCCCAAAAAAACCGTAATCTGCACAGTATAAGCATATAGTGTGGTTTAACTCATTTATGACATAATATAGACTTCAAAATAAACGCGTGATTAAAGCAATGTCTGCCATTGGAAGGCTTCTGAGCTGGATGAGATACTGTAGCTCTGTTTACTTCCTTTTTCGCTTGCATGGCCTGGTTGTGATTTACCTGGAATTTTATTGTTTATAGTTCATTAATACAAATTCCATTGGACTAAATTTGAAATTTAAGTAAGGTTAAATTTAAATTGCTCCTGGTCATGTTGATTACGGGGAATTGAGCGGGCTTGCAGTGAAGTCAAGATAGCCATTCTTTCGACCGACACATTTACTTTCTGACTAAAACGAGACTGACTTTCATTATGTATTATCCCAGTTAAACGATTAGAGACTATATTTACATAAAATGAAAGAATGGGGTAATTTTTTTTCTTGTTATTATTGTTGATTAAGTTGATTAAGATGAGGTTATTCTTTGTTAATTAAATATGTAATGGGTGATGGTTGTTTAATCTTTTGGTTAAACAAAGATTTATTAATAAACTTCAATAGTGTATAATATGTCCTTACTTCGTAGATAAGCTAATCCCCGTCTCACTCCTTAGTTTAGGGAGAAATAAGAGTCGAATGGGATTACAAGTGACAGGGAGACAATTTCAATCGAACGCCAAATATAGCCTGTCTCAGTTATCTCTGGAGCAAGGGCGCACATGGCGGCAGAGGAGGGGGGGGGGGGTGAATTCGAGTGGGCAGAGCGAAGAAGCATGTTGCTGGGAAGCCTGGTACCTGCAGTCGCTTTCCCCCCTCTCCACGCAATCCCGTTCGTCTCACGTGTTCATTGGTGGAGACGTCTTACGTCACTACTTGCGCAGAGACTTGTTTTCGTTCGCAAGCTCCAGAGATAAGTGGGACAGAGTGCACAGTTCACATGGACAACGCTAGATAGCGTATGGAATTGAGAGCATCATCGCTCGAGCGAATAACGCTCGAACAGCAAGAGGAGCGGTATGCTCTCGAAGACTATAGAACCGTAAATTATGTGTAGTAGTGCTCCCTCCCTCAAATAAGGATCGTTGATTGTGAAGTGAAAGACGCATCTTAAAATGTAGTTTATGTGTATGGTAGACAGGGGAAATCGTGTCATTTGTTTTTTCAAAACAGGTGTTTAACTAGGTGAAAATTATATTTTCTTATAGAAACTACTAACTTAACAAAAAGCTGACTTTGAAGCATTTAAACGATATGTAACTTACAATATGAACTAATTTCTAACCAATTACAATACATGTTGAACGAACGTCTGTTCTGCCTCGATTTTACACATTGATGCGGGGTAAACCGGATCAGTGCTTAGGGAATTTCGAGTCACACAGCTATTTTATTGCTTGTATCTACATATTCCATATAAAAAACTGCCTTCTGGATCCTTTTATCACGGTATGTCATTTTGCGAAAGTTACAAAGTGATTCTTATTCTTCCTTCTGCTCTTCGCTCTCTTCTTCTGCTACGTCACTGGAATCTGATCCAGTTGTCTGTTTATTACTATGTTTCCGCCATTTTTAACTTAGAAAAATACATTTTTACTCATTTTGCAGTTCACAAATTATTAATTTCACACATTCTAAAATAATTATTTTCCTCATGGTGACAACATGGCAGGTATGGGCACTGTCCCTACATTAACTAGGACGACGAGGGGTTGAAGTTATTTTTTTAAAAAAATAGGTATTAGTTAAATATTTTCATCTGAAACAATATTTCCTGTTAAAAATGGATTGACAAAAAATCTTAACTCCACCAAGGCGGATATTTTACATGTTACGTGTCTACGAATATTACCACATTAAAATGATAGCTATTCGATTGTATACGCTTGAGCGTGCATGCAGTACTCAACTTCCGAAAGGGTCACCCCTTACACCTCATAAATGATGTACACAATACTAAAATGAACACCCACACACCATGCATAAGGGGGAAAGTTATTATGGTTATGCAATTGGGTAATTTATATTACAAAGTTAGTACATGCGAATAGAATATCGTAACAGAATTATTGAACACATGACGTGTAAAACATAATGCAATTCTCATATTGTCTTTACCAAAAATATGATATGATCCATATTTTTATGTGACTTCACCACTTGAAAATGTGTCACTGGTATACTCGTTTCTGAAAGACAGCGAAATTTTTGTGTTAATGTATATAAATTATATTATGTGTATCTCTAGTTTAATATTTATTGTACTGTATTCTGTTTTTGTGCATATATGTTTGTAAGATATATTGAGAAATGCTCTGTGAGGATTTTGTATGAAAATTTATGTAGACGTCGTTTTTGTTTGTAGCATGTTTTTAAAATTAGCAAGTGATTCATCTGTGTCTAATCCGTGATCTTGAAAATAGAATACATGCGAGTATTTCGCATGAGAGATGAACATTCTCCGCAGAATCGTCCACAGAATTCAAACCCAAAAGGATTTATCAGTGTTGTACGCACATGCATCTTGGTGTGGTATTTCGGAGCTCAAGCTAGACCTATGCGACCATGGGTACGCCAATAGCCATGCATTGAGTTTACGTATTATAGTTGAGCCAAGACACTGACAAAGCGAAATCCTTACATTCGTTCGAAATATATTTGCATTACAATTGTAATAAATAAATAATGAAACCTTTCAATTTATCTACGGTAGTAAAGTGTTTTCATTTCTTTGCGCTGTGAAATATTGTCATTACCTAACACTACCCCTGTACCTGAGAGGAGTCTGTGTGCTTCAGGGAGTATCATTGTTTACCGACGAGTATAAGTCAAATATTGTTATTAAGAAAGCAAGCACACGTATTTTAATTAATTTTAAAATCAGGAAGAAAGCTATACGCGTCAAGTAAATATATGTACTACCTATAGTTACAAGTACCTGTTTACCTCCATAGTAACAATTACAAATTCGGTGTTTTTTTTAATGGCTTTCAGATTTGAAGAGTGAAAAGTTTTATGGTTTGACCGACGTCGGATGATTGGTTTCCGCTTCATTTGCATGAGGATGTTCCAAAGGGCGAACCACAATCCCAGCTCGTTAGAAGGTATGCAAATGCCTCTGACGTAGGGTGCATCTCTTGTTACTTGGTAATTGCTTCCCATAAAACTGAATGACCATTGTTGAAAACCTGACGCCGCAAACTGTCAGCGAAGGCGAAAAAAAAACAGAATATGTTTTTTTCTTCGTCACGAATTGATTCACAGGGAAATAAAAGCTTGTGTCCGTGATTCGGAAATCCGTTTTCGAGGCCGCACGTAATTTGCGGAAAAGTACCGACATGTGGCTATTTCGGAAGAAATTTATTTTACTCGGTGTCACTCTCTCTCGGTCTTTGTGCTTTGTGCTCCTTTCTGCCAGTGGGATGGTTTTACCAATACATATTGATTTTCAACATATTGGCATAGGCTATGGATAACAAACAACTTGAAGTTACCCTATTCAGTTTCAGTAATAACTTTAATCCAAGTTATGTTAGTGTAGTGATATGTTATTTTTTCTTTGCCACGTTTCAAATATCGCATTTTTCGGTTCCTAAACTGAGATTGTTACAAAAATATTATCCTTATGAAACATGCCTATGTTCGTGTCTGTCCATATAGCCTTTCTACTGTATCTTATGAACTACAAGGGCAATATAAAAAAATGGTGGACTGATACATTTGATCTACATCACTCTGACAATGACACACAACAAGCAACAATCGATCCAAAGTAATTTATCGATATCTCGGAACGTAAAGATTATGAAGATCTATTTCTTTTACTAATAAAATCCAAGTAAATACTGTGTAAAACGCGATATAAATTACTTTCATTATATAAATTACTTTCATTGGGGAGTACATCTATCTGTGGGGATTAAACAATTGATGGTCAACAATGTGCATATTTTTAGTTGTTCCATATCTTCGAAACATTTCGAACTCTCATTATATTTAAACTTTTAAAAAAGTAGTATAAATATAGAAAAAGTTAAAAAGTTTTTTTAAAACTGTGCGAAGGCCTGAAAAAGTAGTATTTTTGATGACGACTTTGCTCCAGGTTGAGTTCCAGGCAAGGATATTTTAGTTCACCAAATAACCAACTAGAACAAGACAAATATCGAGTCATAGGTTTAAATTGGGAGAAGCTGGTAAATTGTTGAGTACTAACATTTTTGCAGAAATTACATAAACAACGAAATAATAATATAAAAAATCTGTTTTTTAGACACAAAGAAAAGGAAAACATTAAAAGCCTAAGACTTTATGAACACTCTTTCCTTAAATACACTAAGAACAATGCAGTGTTCTTTATGATTTCTGGTAAAAGTATGAAAAGAGGGCTGTGTGTAATCTTGGACATTGTAGACAGTGGGAATTTTCCATCCTAAAGAAAGTAGACACCTCAGAAATTTTGCATTCAAGCTTGACCTCTTTCATGGGAGTCAGGAAGCCTTACTTCTAAGAAGTGATTCAAAATTTATAGGAATTAAGCTGCCGCGTGTAATCGGCTTTAATTAATTCTGGAAAGAATTCGAGCGTTGTGTGTTGGCTAGGAATTTGAAGACAGTTTCCTCCTACTTCTTTCCCTACACAAGGGCATGAATTATTGCTGAAGTCCAGTGCATAAAAAATGCAGTTTTGCTCAATAGTATGCTCTTAAATTTATCTTGAATTTCTGCATTTTTACTCATGCATGTAGCACAAATGCTGGTCACGCAAAAATACAGGGTCTCCGAGAATAAACGGTGGGGTTCCATGAGATCTCTGTGAACTATGTATTATGTATAATGGATTGAAAGTGCTTTTATTTAATTCAGTCACTCTGTCATTCTGTCTGTAATTCTGTCATTGTTGTCGACCTACTTCATATTAAATTTAACATTGTTTTTGGTCCGTTTTTTGTTGAAACCAACATCAACTCGACTGCGTACATGGACATGCTACAAAACTTTGTGTTTCTTGAAATCGAGAACGCCGAGTTGCAGATCCTCTTTCAACACCGCCATACTTTGCTAACCATATGCGAGAAGAGTTGAATCGTCAATTTCCAGAAGGGTGGATTGGCAGAAGTAAACCCATCTCATCGCCCGCAATCATTCCTGATCTTACTCCATTAGACTTCTTCCTCTGGGGCTATGTCAAGAATGACGTTTACAGTGAAAGAATTGATAATCTTGATCACCTCAAGGAAAGAATCAGGCAAACAAGCGTTACTCCATACGTTCTTGCCAGAAATTGAATATCGCTCTTACGTTGTCGTGTAGTTAATGGTGCGCATATTGAAACTTACTAATGTTGTTCGTAATATGTTTTAGTGATTGAATAAAATAAAAGCACTTTCAATCCATTACACATAATAGATACGTACGTCACAGAGACCTCATGAAACTCTACCATTCATTTTCGGAGACCCTGTACAGAAGAACATTAAACGCAATGTACTTGATAATGTGAAGGCGACAAGCACCACAAGTTACATCGGTTCTTTGCAACACATGGTCTCCCATGAAACGCCACGTCTCTCACAATTTGAGAATTTTATGTTCCACTTCTGAGTCATGTCGACGTATTAATATCAAAGAAGATTTCCACATAACTGTCACCATTCCGTTGGTATATGATGCAATATTTATCGAGAGCTGCATTATCGTAATACTACATCATCAGATCTCTTATCTTCGCCATCTTGATTAAATTTTTCCAGTAGGAAAGATGTTGATTCTCTCATACTCATGCAAAATGAATGGCAGATAAAAGTTTCTATTTATGAATGATACCCTTTGATCTATTTTTTTCTTTCGTGGCGTAAAGATATGAACGAAGGGGTAATGGACAGTGGTTAAAAAGTTTACTCCTTCTTGCCTGGACTTAGTTTCTTTAATCCGATACTTATCTATAACAAATACAAAATTGAAGATAACGTCTAAACTACTGCATCTTCTTGGCTAACTTGACAAATTTACATTCTAAATGTGAAAATGAGTAAAAAGCAACATTGTAAGTAACATCTGGCAATTAAGGGTCAATGGGGAAAGCAGGCGCAAAAGCTCAATGTTCGAAACTTTCCGTAATTACGCATCATTTCCGTTTGGTTTTTTTTTTCAAAGTTTTTTCCCTCCATTTGGTCCATCCAATGTTGATAGGGCCGACGCTAGAAGCGAAATTCAGGAAATTTTCCCGAACCTGGCAACACTGTCGCTATATACAGGGTTACTTCAAACTCGACGTATTCATTTGAAGACATGGTAGTATAGCGAATTTGCAACAAATTGAACCCTAAAGTGCCTTACACCAAGGGGTCCATTTTCGAGATATTCCACATTTATTGATTTTGTTAAAAAACTGATTTCCAGGTTCGAAATTAAAGTAAGAAAAAAGTGGTGATCGAATTCAATTTGTTTTAATTTGTATGCCATGCCAACATGTTGACAATGTTTTATGAACAGTAAATCAATCAAAAGCGTCGAACATTTTCAAGGAGCAAGTCAAAACTTACTCCATGTTTAAATTTTCAATGAAGTTGCTTACCAAAGAACAGCAAATATCTCAAAATATCAATAAGAAACTAAGAGTACAAACTACTGGAAAAACTTCCTTGTTTTATCAGTTGTCCGAAGCCCTAAGTTCTGCCTCGAACTTTAAAAGAGGAGAATTACGACGAATTCTTAAGAAATGAGCTGAGTATGTCCCTCTCGCTCCAAGACGACAAATGATATACCAGAACTACGGCTGTCCAGCGTAGGGATGGCCAAACGGATCCGGATTCGAAAAATCCAAAAGTTCCGGATCTGGATCCGGATCCGAATGTTCAGGATCCGAAAATCCGGATCCGGATCCGAGAGTTTCGTATATCAATCCCATTATAATATTACCACACCTTAAAAAGTATTATGATCTTCGATTACAAAGAAATTTTTCATTAGTTAGTCCTACAAGAATTTTTTTCAAGTGTTGTTCCTAAAATACTCTGCTACGCATCGGCTAACACACACGTGCACAAAAATAATCTTACTTGTTTAACATAAAATGTCAGAGGTGATTTTGTAAATGCCATTGAAACGAATATGTATGCATTCGAATGTATTGGAAATAGAAACACACATAAATGTGAGACATTCCATTCCAGGATGAAACCTTTAACATATATAACAAGATAGAAAATGTTATACAAAAATTATACAATTTTTCTACAGTTACAGTTTTACAAATTCAAATAAAACATTATAATTATATGCAGTGTTATATAATTACAAAGTATAAGACTAACAAGAGAGGTTATCTAAGTGTCCGCCTCCGATTTCCATGAAAATTGGCAGGTTTATAGTGGGGCCCAAAGGAAGAAATACGTGTTTTTTTTTGTTTCAGCTTAAAAAAACTGTTTTAGGGGGCAACCCCCCTCAAATGTCAAGATGAGGACAAATTTAAGTGGGCCCCTCTATACACCTGCCAAGTTTCATGGAAATCGGAGGGGGAGACTTAGACCTCCCTTGTGTGTATTAATTAATTACAAATCGCGCACGCGCGCACACACACTATATATGTGTGTGTGTGTGTGTATATATATATATATATATATATATATATATATATATATATATATATATATATATATATATATATATATATATATATATATTAGCAGGTAACAATATGTTATAAACACATTCTTACTTTCCAAAGAAGCGCATGTGAGATGGCAAAACGGATCCGGATCCAGAAGTACCGGATCCGGATCCAGAAGTACCGGATCCGGATCAAGAAGTACCGGATCCGGATCCAAAAGTACCGGATCCGGATCCGACAGTACTGGATCCGGATCCGAAAGTACCGGATCAAGATCCGGATCTGAAAATTCCGGATCCGAAAAATTTTAGGATCCGGATCCTTAGGATCCGGAACCAACCGGATCCGGATTTCGGATCCGATAGGATCCGGATCTGGCCATCCACTCCAGCGCACTTTTGGTATTGAAAGCCAATGGCATTTATATTATTTATTTGAACATAATGCAATATCTAACAGCATGCACTTTCTGTATATCGTAGAATAGATGGATATAACACTTTTATTGTGTACAATTTTTTAAACTGTTTTCCGGGGTGGAGTTTTAAATTGTATTTTTCCTTATGTAGCTTCTATCTTGTTTTGTTGAATATTTATTTGCTGTTGACTTAAAATAACCAGAATACAAATCCGTTAATTGCTAATGTTTTTATTTTGAATGTATTTCAAATAAATTGGATTGAATTTTCAATTCATCATTTTCGAAATGATAATAAAGAATGCATCAAATGAGAAAAATAAATTTGGAAATTTTTGGCGATGGTCTCATGCTGCGGGTATTATATATAGGGATTTGAATTCAAGACATTATGGCTGAGTAAAGGAAAAAAGAAACAACAATAAAAAGGCCTAACCTATCTGTGAACATGTACTTACACAACCTAAAGGCTCATGGCCTCTCCGCCTTGATAACACACTGATTCTTAGAATCATGTATGTTAACAGCTAGATTACAGGTACTATAAGATCCACATAAGCGTCACATTAACCAAAAAGCAATAGCAGGCTTCTTACAGTTTTGCCCATTAAAATAAAAATGCAATTCTGCTTTCTTAAGCATTAAAGTAGAATAGTAGAGGCAAGAAATGTCCCGTCTAAAGTATAGCATTTAATTTAATTTCTTAACTAAATATCTGAAATCATCAAGAGGCATCAATCGTTGCTACCAAAAGATTCATAATGCTACGCAGCTCCTTAATTGAATTAAAACATATCTCCTTCCATTCCTTTTTACTATACCCTTACAGACTAGGTTCTCTAATATAGTTTAATTAGCAAAAGTTACACCTGTACTTTCTCTGGCAGCATTGGAAATTAATACATGACATATTCGGAACAGAAAAAATTGCTCTATGTGCTCTGTTCTGATATTTTTTTTATTTTAAAACATAGATACACATACTCTTGCAAATTGCATGTAGCCTTCTTAAAATTTTCTGACGCATTCATTTGAGCCCCGTCAGTTAGTCTCTTTCCGGCAGGTAACTTATGTCAGAATTCTAGACGATTTTCCGCTGGCGCGCACATCTACATTATGTGAATGTTTATAATTAATTCAACTTATTTCTTTAAGTATGTATGCATGGGACAAAGAGAGGAGGGTAAACGATTAATAGACATGGAATTTGTGTTTGCTACCCATATGTGGTATTTATGATTTCTTTCCGGTAGGATAGGCTATATTCTCGCCACTGTATGTTCTCCAGACTGTTCATTCTGCACTGCATTGCAGTTGTACGTACACACATTAGGATATTTTATGGTCCGAGTTTGTACAGAATTTGGTGTATGAAGAATGTTGACGTCACAGCGAGTGTCAGAAGTGGTCGCCATAAACTTCAATGCATGCCTGCACACGCCTCTCCATGTTACAGAAGGTAGCCATCAACATATTAGTACGAACCATTTATCGTAAGCACGAACTTTCAACCGAACCCGAACAAGCACGGACCACTATCAAGTGCGCCACAACAGCAAGGCCAAGAACTCAGACTGAAAGCTAACGCTCGTACGATTGGCATTTAACGGTAGAATCGCCCAGACGCACGCGCATGCCCAAGCAAGGACTGGAGAGATTTTGGCGCCATCTCCAATGACGTCACCATGCTTCTCATAAACAAAGTCATGTCCGTAGCAAATTTCATTGCATTATGACCAATAGTTTGATTTTATGAGCGAAAAACAGGGGCCGAGAGCGAGTGAAACACCCTGTATATATTCATCTAGTATATCGCTAAGACAAAGAATGTGAATAATGAAAGCAAGTTACTTTCTTGGAGAGAAGAATATATTTTGCAATGAGGCTTGTTTACGAATCAACCATTTCATATAGCTACGAGTATCAAATTAGAATTATCGGATATTTCCAACTTTCGTCCAGCCAGGGGTTTTAAACCGTTCTATTGGCAAATCCTCTTACTCGCTACATGCTGGAAAGGACCGAGTCCTCATCCCTACAGTCAACAGCTAGACATCAGTTGATTGGAAAAGAGATTAGCGAATGAGATACAGATTAATTCACAGGCGAATGGAAAAATTTCAAGCTCGCACAACTGTAAATTTGAACAGCAAGAATCAATGGACTTTTTTAAATGATATATATCACTTGGCTAGAAACAGACATGTTTTATGATCGTATGTTACGTCATGATTAACAGAATATGATGAAATTTTTATGTATGTTACTAATCAGCAATGAAAAAAATGGGTGTACCTGTCTTCTTGTCCGTCTATCTCTGCAAACTTTTGACGTAACAGAATCTAGTGCAGGTACAGTGAGTATACAAGACTTGAATGTAACAGCAATTTCGTAAAAGCCGGTATTGATCGTACCAAAGTCGAGAGTAGTAATCATTTGGCTACAAGGAAGTTCTAGCAACAACCAAACTTGTTTTTCCATTAGATAGTGAATTCCTAACCAGCCTTATTGAATAAAATATTGTTATTCATTTCAAGAAATGAACGGCAAAACATTTAATTAAAATGTGGGATTTGGACAATTTCGTTTCATATTTCTTACTCTCTCCCTGCATTACTTACAAGCTATGTAAAAGATTTAGATTCTATGATGATAAGCTCCTTTCCATAAACTTGATTTAAGGTTACCGCAACAACCAACCTTGCTTAAAAATCGGCGCGTCTCATGTGAGTGAGCACTCATGTGCTACCTACTTACTTAGCCGGCGACACTAGTCTCCCTTAAGGCTCAAATGTCTATCTTCTCGAATAAATGTGTACGTACAGCCAATATGTATACATTTTTCACTTTTTTCTGTACATTGGCTATTTTAATCTGCGAAGCTAATTCCTTATATTTCTGTATGAGGTGAATATTTTCAATTCCTTGCAGGATGAATAAAAATAATGATTTTATTTTAAAAATCATTTTTAATTATTTTTTATTTAAATCATTTTTTTTTTTAGAAAAACACGCTTAAATTGCTCGTATGGTTTTGGCACTACACATACAGCTATGTTGTTTTATAGAAAGGTCATTTCTAGTAAACAACTCTAAAATATTTGAACAGTTTGATCAAAGCTAATAAAAATTACATTGTTCTGTTTCTGATACTCTATATATTAACCTACTATGGAAACGTTTGTTGAGCGTGTTAATGATACTACTGTAAAAACATAATTATAGTAACTTTTCTTTCAGTGAAAAAAAACATTCTGGATGTACTCCATAATTGAAACTTAAAATAAATTAAAAGTCTTTGTAGCTGAATTTTGGCTTCTTTTTAAATGACGGGTTGCAAAATTTCAGCTACCATGTTTATTTACAGTTTAATCATAATAATCTATTTACGGTTTAAGATGATTGGTATTTTGTATATTTTTCTACACAAAATGTTTGGTTTTTTTGCCTACGAAATTATTGAATTTTAAGTCAAGAGAATTTGCGTGTGTTTACAGTTTATATATTTATTACATTTCCTTTCCTGTGAGCTTCACCCCATCCCATCAGAACATACATTTTTTCTTTCTTTTCGTTTCTTAGAGCTTAATAAACACCATTAAATGAGAATCGGATATTTACAAAATCATTAAATATATTATTCTATAAATTGCTCATTTAAAGTAATTTAAATCAGTGATTTTTTTTAAATCACCTGATTTGAATTTTGATTTAAACTGCTATTTAAATCACCCTGATTTAAATCAATCCACCTTGATTCCATGGACACCTTTTGTTGAAAAACAGGTAACAGGTTTTGTAACTGAAAAAGCAAGAGGAGTTTTCTTAGGTATAACACGTAGCATATGAAACGACCATCAGTTATATGATACATTCTGATATCGCTACAGATAACATTGTACGCTTGGTGAGTCATAGATATGGCTACACGTACTATGCAACGATCCTGCGAGATCGCCACAAGTTACGCATTTGTTCTTTTTATTGTCATTGTTGAATAGCATTGTATAATCTTATCTATTGTGTTATCGCTTCTGCATAGGGTTTCACTGCTATGCTTGGTAGAGAACGTAGTTCTACCATATATCACTAGGGAGCGTTATTGTTTATAATAGTTCATTATTAAACTGTATAGATGGCACCTCATGTTAAGCAGCGCTCTCGTAGTTCACGAGAATCCACTAGAGGCGCTGGCGCTGCGCTCGGAATTGTATATAAGCAGCGACGCTGCCCCGGCCAGGCAGTTCTGTGTTGACTCTTCAACGACTCATGGTCGAGCTCTGCTCCCGCCAATAGCCCAGCATTGCAAGCACACGGGTGCTTAGGGATACAAGAGGGCTTCTCACAGTGTGGCCTACTCTGGTAGATTATACGAGAGGTAGCAATATTTCTCGGCCTACCGAGTAGAATATACGCATTGTTTCAAGCTCAACCTCCTACAGTTTGGCCTGCCGGTAGAACAGAAACGTACTCCTTGTGCGGCCTACAGGTAGATTATACGCATTGTATTGGGTTACGGTTTAGCTCGTGGACATATTTACTGTTGGGAGACGGCCTACTAGTAGATTATACGAAGGGTATCCGTATTCTTTGGCCTACTAGTAGATTATACATTTCACAACAGTCGATGCAGAAATGACGTCATCTTTTGGCCTACTGTGGTAGATTATACGAGCGATAGCAATATTTCTTGGCCTACCAGGTAGAAAATACGAAGGGTGATGTTCATCGTTAGTTAATTTTTCATTAAGGGAAAAACGAGCAGTGTTTTATTACTGCCTTCAGTTTAGCATTATTCAAGTAATTAATTAAAGTAAATAAAGTTTAACTAAGCATTATCCTTTGTAAGCTTATAGTAAATTTCCGTTGCTTTGTTGATATTACCTTTTACTAGGAAAGCAGATTTAAATGTTCCTTGAGTCGTTTAATTAATGCCCTATTGTCCCTAAGTCAGCACAGAGGCGACCCAATGCCATACAAGAAAAATAAGGTTCTTTATTCCCCAGTGGAGAAAAATTGAATGGTCCCTGTCCTCCCTCTCCAAGACATCTGCAGAGGAGATTCGAACCTGGACTTCAAGAACGACAAAAGTGCAGTGAAATCTTATCAGGAGATATTGTGACTTTGTTTTGTGCGGATATCTAATTTCACCCCAGTTCAATAAACTGTTTACGTCGACGCTAACTTTCATTATACATATATATACCCGAACCCTGAGTGTATAAGAACATCATATCTCCGGCTAGAAAAGAGCTAACATCATGGGTAAAACTGAATAATGTTCCCCTTCACAACGTCGAACCCGGTACGTTGCAGTCAAGCCCGTTTATGAGAAACCGCAACTGCAACGTTGTGCCGTGAGGGCGTGTGAGGATCGAACACGAGCGGAACGTTACAGTTATTTGGCGACCATAACGTGGGGCCCGAGAAGCTTGGTGTGCGTACCTGATGTACACAAAACGGTGAAAGTTAGTGTCATTGCCCGAGAAGCTTGTTGGAACAGACTGTGCCTGTGTCCGATGAACACCGAACAGTGAAACTTAGTGTCATGGCCCGAGTAGCTTGATGGCCCGAAGAGTGAGTCTATGCCCGTTCAGTTATTGGTAAAACTTACTGTTTATGGCCCGACAGAACTGTGCAATTAAGTGAAGCCAACCGAACCGTGCATTAAAAGGACTGTCCAGTGAAAGTGAAAGAGTGGACTGTATTAAACATGGATCAAGAATTTACTAGTATGAACCTGAGAAGTAGAGGGAGGAAGACCATAGATTCAGAGTCTGGATTTGGTTGCTGTGAAGAACTGGGAGAAGAGGCAGCACATTTCCAGTGTTGCCAGTGCCAGCGCCAAATTCACTGGAGCTGTGATGGAAAAGATGTGGCTACCTTCCCCGCTGTAGGAGTTAAATGCCAGACGTGTGAATCTGCTCCGCAGACTCAAGTAGCGGAGGCCGCACTACAAGAACCAAGTCCGCTGACCAATCCTCCATCAGACCATTGGTTATTGGAATGGCTGACGAAAGATAGGGAAGACAGAAAGAAGGAGAGACTTGAAGAAGAAATACGCCGAGAGAAAGATAGACTCAAGAAAGAGGAAGATGAAAAGAAAGCGGAAGAAGAAAGACAAAATAAAATAATATTGAAGGGTGAAATATCCTGGTTGAAATCAAGAATTCGCTTCGGAGAAGACCGTCGTAAGTATAATTTAGAATCTGTTAAAAGACGAATGAAGAGTAGAGAAGATATAATAAAAATTAAACAAGAAGCCGTCCTCCGTGCAGAAACAGATGTTAGAGAAGCAATAGAAAAAGAGTACAGCGATAAAGTTATCCTTCGGAGAAGGGAAAGTGTAGAAAGTAAAACAAGGGAATATGAAGAAAGTCTACAGAAACTGGAGAGCTACAACAAAGAATACAATGATCTATTGCTGCAATATGAAGAAGCGAAAAAACAGGAGAAGGAAGAATTAGCAAAGTTGACTAATGCTTTAATGGGGGAATCCAGAGTTGAAGAAGTAGAAGAGTTAAATGATAAGGAATGTTCTCTTCAGTCTCCTCCAGAACAGGAAACATTAATTTCCAGTTCCAGCATAGTTGTTGCTTCAGAACCACTCCATGATACTCTCGAGCCGTTGCCTCTCGATGAAGAAATGAAGATGCAACCAAAAATGCAGCCAGAAACGCAGCATGTAACGAAGATGAAACCAGAGATGCAGCCTGTAATGCCCTTACAGCCAAGTGTGACTTTCCGCCTACCTAAGAGGTTTCCTTCTTGTAAAGAAGAATATTGGAAACGAAAGAAGAAAAGGAGGATAAAGAGACTCTTCTACTCTAGCCATATCTTGCAGAAGAAGAAGAAGAAGAAGAAGGATTTACAGAGGGAAAGGACGAAGCATCTATTCCACCGAAGCAGATGGAAGATACAAGACTGGCATTCTTCGGTTATTAGGATATGTAGAGATGCTATGCTTTCTTGTGAAGTCTACAAGGGCCGAAAAAAAAAAGGAAGTAATTAAAAGACAAACAAACAAAGTAAATTTTCTCATTCCAGTCTAGTGATGGTAGTCCTGATTGTGTCTGGAGGACTCATACAATTGTGGAGCTAAATAATTAAATAAATGAAGCACTTCTTATATACTAAAAAGTGGGAAGAACACCAGCTGTTCAGCATAATGAAAGGAGGTATGACTCCAGTAAAATGAAGAAATGTAGACATATACAGTTGAAGAAGAAGAAGATAAATGATATATGAAAGGTTGAATTGAAGCATGTATTAAGGGTGTCTACTTGAAGTTATTAATTAATGGAAGGAAAGGAGCTAGAAAGAGGCCCAGATTAAAGGTAGTTTCCAGAGTCATAACTAAATAGTGGTCGAGAAGAAAGACTCCCATGGAAGAGAGAAGACTCGCAGGGAACTTTATTGTGCTTATTTTTAGTTATTGCGCCCATGCCCTCAACCCAAGTCCAACTGTAATGAGAAACATGTCTCAGAGAGCTGGAATAATATTGTCTTAACGATAGCTGAACGCACTTATAGGAGTGCCTATTTTAACTAAGCAGTGCATATATCTAGCCATTTTTGCTGCTTCTTGATAAGGCTTCTAGAGCTTTTCAGAAATAAGAATGGAAACTAATGCTACACTGGGATTCTCGGATGTTTGTTTAAAAGAAAGAAAGAAAACAGAATAAGCGCAACTTTCCTAATAGTACTGATGTAACAATGGAGAAGAAGAGAAAATTATGAAGCACCAAGCAGTAGTATTCAACGGAGAAACTCTAACGAAAACCAAACCAGGACAAGAAGTCCAAGAAGAAGGCATCCTAGTCCTGCCAGGACTAGTTCTGCCTAGTGCTACAACAGAGCAGGAAGCAGCGGTATGCGACATTCTCACCTTCCCCCGAAGATAGAAATTGTTGTATGCTGAACTTCATAACAGTTCTTCTTCAGCCTACTATCCAGGCTGATGACGTCCAGTTGGTTGAAGAGGATGTGAAGTGAGAAGACCTTGAAGATAAACATGGACTGATTCGTGATTTCAAATTTTAAAGGATTGTTGAATAATAAATTAACATTTATGTGTTATGGACAGCCAACTGTTGTAGTGAATGTTTAAAAGAAAATCAATCATATATAATGGAACAGTTAGTATTACATGCTGTGAAAAGGATTGTTATCAATGTGTTATTTAGAGGACTGTGGACTTATACAATATGATATTATTTAGTGTACTATGGTGAAATATTGTTTTGAAAAATTTTTCAAGATTCTCTTGTAAATTTAAAATTTAGTCGAACTCTCAAAATTTTTCCCCCAGAGAAGGGCAATTGCAACGATCCTGCGAGATCGCCACAAGTTACGCATTTGTTCTTTTTATTGTCATTGTTGAATAGCATTGTATAATCTTATCTATTGTGTTATCGCTTCTGCATAGGGTTTCACTGCTATGCTTGGTAGAGAACGTAGTTCTACCATATATCACTAGGGAGCGTTATTGTTTATAATAGTTCATTATTAAACTGTATAGATGGCACCTCATGTTAAGCAGCGCTCTCGTAGTTCACGAGAATCCACTAGAGGCGCTGGCGCTGCGCTCGGAATTGTATATAAGCAGCGACGCTGCCCCGGCCAGGCAGTTCTGTGTTGACTCTTCAACGACTCATGGTCGAGCTCTGCTCCCGCCAATAGCCCAGCATTGCAAGCACACGGGTGCTTAGGGATACAAGAGGGCTTCTCACAGTGTGGCCTACTCTGGTAGATTATACGAGAGGTAGCAATATTTCTCGGCCTACCGAGTAGAATATACGCATTGTTTCAAGCTCAACCTCCTACAGTTTGGCCTGCCGGTAGAACAGAAACGTACTCCTTGTGCGGCCTACAGGTAGATTATACGCATTGTATTGGGTTACGGTTTAGCTCGTGGACATATTTACTGTTGGGAGACGGCCTACTAGTAGATTATACGAAGGGTATCCGTATTCTTTGGCCTACTAGTAGATTATACATTTCACAACAGTCGATGCAGAAATGACGTCATCTTTTGGCCTACTGTGGTAGATTATACGAGCGATAGCAATATTTCTTGGCCTACCAGGTAGAAAATACGAAGGGTGATGTTCATCGTTAGTTAATTTTTCATTAAGGGAAAAACGAGCAGTGTTTTATTACTGCCTTCAGTTTAGCATTATTCAAGTAATTAATTAAAGTAAATAAAGTTTAACTAAGCATTATCCTTTGTAAGCTTATAGTAAATTTCCGTTGCTTTGTTGATATTACCTTTTACTAGGAAAGCAGATTTAAATGTTCCTTGAGTCGTTTAATTAATGCCCTATTGTCCCTAAGTCAGCACAGAGGCGACCCAATGCCATACAAGAAAAATAAGGTTCTTTATTCCCCAGTGGAGAAAAATTGAATGGTCCCTGTCCTCCCTCTCCAAGACATCTGCAGAGGAGATTCGAACCTGGACTTCAAGAACGACAAAAGTGCAGTGAAATCTTATCAGGAGATATTGTGACTTTGTTTTGTGCGGATATCTAATTTCACCCCAGTTCAATAAACTGTTTACGTCGACGCTAACTTTCATTATACATATATATACCCGAACCCTGAGTGTATAAGAACATCATATCTCCGGCTAGAAAAGAGCTAACATCATGGGTAAAACTGAATAATGTTCCCCTTCACAACGTCGAACCCGGTACGTTGCAGTCAAGCCCGTTTATGAGAAACCGCAACTGCAACGTTGTGCCGTGAGGGCGTGTGAGGATCGAACACGAGCGGAACGTTACAACTAACGTAAGTGTAGTGCGTTACTGTACTATTTATAGGGAGGCGGTGAATGGTATACGCGTATTAAACTTGAAACTTCATTTATTCATTTGAGATAAGAGTCACTCGTCCGAGTTTACGTCATTTGCCAAGATCGCGCTGAACATGCAGCAGCAAGTTACAGTTGCAATATTGGAAATTGCACACCAGAATGATTGTGACACATGATTTTAACGTAACGTTGTTTTTGTCAACTGTGGGAAAGCTGAGAAAACGACTGCCTATGTCTAATTGATGTTTACATTAAGTCCATGCTGTGCACACGGCCATCGCGATCATTCTGGAATGCAATTGCTCACGCTGCAACTGTAACTTTCTGCTGCATGTTGAGCGCCATCTTGGCAAATGACGTAAGCTCGGACGAGTGATTCTTATCTCAAACGAATAAATGAAGGTTCAAGCTTAATATACCATTCACCGTTTCCCTCTACATTGTACAGTGACACACTACATTTTCTTCAAAGGTGTCGTCATATTTCTGACTTACCATGTATAATGCGAAATCAGAGAGTTCCATACTCGAGAAAGTAATTTTGTTGCTGCATTCACTTTAACTTTCTATATTTACTACTCACGTCCTCGGAGGTATGCGCTTACGAAACAGCTTATCCTGTTCTACATCATTGAGTAAGCCAGATACAAATGCCACGTTCATGGCCTTCAACCATAAGCAACTAGGAATGATCATCAATTACAATCTTAATTTTGCGTTTGTTATTCTTTTTCAGTCTTCCAACTTAAGGTTCTTCAGTATCTAGAAGATTGCTACGGTAGCATGATCTCTAGAATTTCTAGAAAAGGAAATCAAAAAATGAGAAAGAAGTCGGGAGAAGTTAAATGATGTAACAATAAAGACAAATGTTCTCAAGTTTTATCAGACTCAGCATTAGGATTGAAGCCATACAGGCATGAACTCGTCTTGTAGAAAAGAAGAATTCTGACAGTGATTAACGAAGTGGAATTTCCATTTAAGTGAAGATCCATTGTCACATTAGTGCAGATGACTCTTTCGGCGAAAGTTGATCTTCAAACTCTAGCCTTTATGTGTAAAATCGGTTTCGCTGGTTTCATCTCTAGATAAAGAAGATTTATTTCGGAACGTTAACATGAAAAGTCTTAACTGTATGTTTTACATAGTATTGTGGTCCACACAGCCTTTCAGAACAAGAGGTCAGGGAGAGAAATTTCGATACTTCCACCTTTGCCCTCGGGGATTTGGACATTCTTCTTTGTTCTGGCTCCATCATGCTTTGTCTTTTGAACAGTCATTAAGCAAGCTAAGCACGTGCTTGGAGCATTAAAAGTGCAATACCAAATGGGGACATTATAATTTAAATATTAATGGCCATAAATTTTGCAGCTCATTTTAGAAAGTCAGGTGAAATAAAAGTTTAGTTGCTTCTCAGTAAAAGTGGCTGCGAGATTAAAACCAGGGTTCAAGGGTGTGTTGCCTTTAATCCGACCTTACAAAGGGTTATACGTCAAAACATCGACAGCAAAAACATCGCTAAAATAAAGATCGACGGCAAAAACATGTTTTTGGCGTTGATGTTTTTGGCGTCGATGTTTTAGCCGTCGATGTTTTGTTCTGACAATTATTTGTACTATGTTTTGTTCTGTCGATGTTTTGTACTGTATGTTTTGTACTGTTGATATTTTGTTCTGTCCATGTTTTGTACTGTCTATGTTTTGTTGGCGATTTTTTATCGTCGATAATTTGACGTTACACCCAAAGAAAAATACAACATTGAATTCGGCGCGGGTGATGATATGTAGTTACGATCCTTATAATAATGAATACAAAATTTCAATTACTTAGAATTCACAGACGTAATCATAGCAATTAAAGGATGTGCATAAAAATTAGACAGTGAAAACAAAACAATAGTTGATTGGAAGTTACACTGGAATTTCTGGAGAAGATATCGAGAATCAAGAATCAGTTTTGAATTAACAAATGGACTATTTGCGAACTGCGTACCCCGCATTTGAGCACAAATGTTCTAGAATATTAATAGGTGTCGTGAATACAAAGACCTCATAAAATTAGTAAACAATTGATAAGTATGCCACAGTCACGGTTGAACGTATAATTACAAGAATCTGTTAGTATAATAATAAGTTGTGAATTCCAATAATGTGAGATATAAAGAAGATATGATGATATATATTGAAATAGTTCAAATTAAACTTTCTAAGGGTAGAAGGGAACAATGGATAGGTCACGTGTCTGAGCATTTGTTAAACTTTGCCAAGGACTACATGGTGCCTACTAGATGGCGTAATGATTAACTTCTCGCCTTTAACTCTTAGCTTATCCGAGAGAGGGCTGTCATGCCCAGCACCTCTTCATTTTTCGATTATTCAACTGTGAAAAGCTATGTAGAAAATTGAAAATTAATCACATTGTTCCCTTGGGTGTTTTAAATATTTCTGTATTCCTTTAGTTCATAAAAACATAAATGTAAACTAAATACGAGGGTCACTATTTATATTTTGAGCCTAACAATGAAAAAACAGGAATTTGGCATTGAAAACTGCTTTATTGTTTTTCGAAGTATTCTCCTTTATGGTCAATACACTTTTGCATTCGTTCGAACCATTTGTCAAAGCAGTTTTTCCAGTCTTCCTGAGACACCTCCATAATATGGTTTTTGAAAGCATCAACGGCATCTTCCGCCGACGAAAATCGTTGTCCACGCAATTTATTCTTGACATTTGGTAACAAGAAGAAGTCATTGGGTGCCAAATCAGGACTGTATGGCGGATGACCAATCAATTCGATTTTTTGACTGTTCATAAAGTCGGTTGTTAGACGAGATGTGTGACAGCTGGCATTGTCTTGATGAAGAATGGTCTGACGGCGTTTGTTTGTTTTCCTTATTTGACCGAAGACCTCTGGCAAACAAATTGTTGCGTACCATTCAGAGTTGACCGTTCTACGTTCCTCTAAAGGCACAGTTGCCACATGACCAGTTTTCCCGAAAAAACAGGCGACCATTTGTTTCGATGTGCTTCGAGCGCGAACAACTTTTGTTGGATTGGGTTCATCTTGAAACACCCATACAGTCGACTGCTGTTTACGTTCCGGCTCATATGCATATATCCATGATTCGTCACCTGTTACAATCTTATATACGTCTTTTGAAGCACCACGATTGTATTTATTGAGCATTTGTTTGCACCAATTGACGCGAGCGTCTTTTTGAGTTTTTGTCAAATTGTGTGGGATCCAACGAGAACAGCTTTCTCACAGCTAAATGATCATGTAATATTTTATATATGCTGGTGGAACTAATGCCTATGGTTGCCTCAATCTCACAGTATGTCACATGACGATCTTGCGGTATTAGGTTTTGCACAGCATCAATGTTTTCTTGAACAACAACTGATTTTGGACGACCTTCGCGAATCTCGTCGGTGAGCGAATGGCGGCCGCGATTAAATTCGTTATACCAGCGTTTCACAGTGGCAAAGGATGGGGCTTCATCGCCAAATGTGGAAGTAAGTTGATCGATGCACTCTTGTCTTGATAATCCACGTCGAAAATCGTAAAAAATCATCGCACCAAAATGTTCACGAGTTAATTCCATTTTATTGTTGTCGCGCAATATCCAAGGCAACATAAACAACACAAATGAAGCTATTGACAAAACATTTGAAGTACGTTATGGTCAATAATGCCAGATAATACAGTGCAAACGTCAAATCGTGCCTAACTTCAATCAGTGTTGCCAAGGCTCAAAATATAAATAGTGATCCTCGCACGAGGCAAAATGCACTAGGTGGGCCTATAAGGCACCATTTTTGAATACGTTGCGTTGGTTGATTTGTTGTTTTAAGTCCACTTTATGCACAGTAAGGCTAATTGGGACTGGACCTACAGTTTAAAGTGGGATCCGAACCACTTGTGCCTCCACCGGGTATCGAACCCGGGACCCCTTGATTACAAGACGACGACGCTACCACTGCGCCATCGGGGAGGCCCCATTTTTTGAATACGTGTTATGGTTGGTAGTAATGGTAATTATTATAATTAATCATCAACTACACCCCTACAAAAAAAGCATTAATCAAAAATTATTATGTTTTTTGTGAGTTTTAGTGAATGTGTGTGACACTTATTGAATAATTGTTTATTATTTCTTACTGAAAAAAGTAACGACACATATATACTCAACAAAGGAAGCAGTGATTCAATAACATTTTTTAAAAAAATTTAATGATAAAAAAGAATGAGCTCCTCATCCTTAGGTAAGTACGTTCCTCGTACGGCACGGGTAAACTAGACGTAAATCAAAACTGAAAAAAATTGAAATGGAGGTGAAACAATGTCCTGAATATGTAACAAAAGTTTTAGAGCTTTAATTATAACGCTCTACGAAATATTTCACAGAAAAACGACAATTTGAGATTGACCCGTGAGGAAAGCTAAAAGCTAGAAAAAACGGCCATTGGATTTTATCCACGGTCTCAGCTGAATGCATCGCAAGCAATTCTCGAATCGTAACTAATTCGATGTCAATTCCAACTGCCCACATTCCTAGTTCTCCGTTTTTTCGCTACTTTTTTTCTGGTCATGCTAAATCGGTCTTTCGATTTTGTGACGAGCTACTTTAACTTTGTCCAGAAGAAAGTCAGCGGAGAAGAGGAACGGAGAGGAGGGATGGTGAGTCTGCCAGGACCATAAAACTTCGATTGGAAGCCCCAACATTTTAAGAGAGAGATTTCCCATCTCCTAAAAACTTGTCATATTTTTTTGTGTCTTTATTCATGGCAAGATCGATGAAGACCTCAAATTCCGGTCAGTTTCTTATAACGATACAGTCGTATTTTGAACAAGAAATGCAGGACAATATAAACATTAAAGATTTAGAGCTGTCTCTTGACGGTGAGCACCATATCCTGACAAGTAACCTCGTGGATGCTTCAGTGGTTTCGTATCTTTCATTCTGCTGATGTTACTGGAAAACACATTTACATCATTGTTTTTCAATAGCAATATATTTTCCAAAAAATAATGAGTAGTTTATCAAGTCTATAAGCACTGAGGGGATGTGGGAAACATATGACAACAAAGATTACAAAGATCTACGTGGATTTCCGCAAGGGAATATGCTACTTGCTACACTTGTTATATGTACATTTTTGACTTCATGTTCTTTGCCTCAACCGCGTTTGAGTCCTAGTCAAGCCTGCATTTCTCGCTAAAAATTTCTATATTCATGTTCTTTCTTTCTAACTTTTAATCATTTTATACCGATATAATATGTATAATGTGCATATTAATGATTTCTCAAGTGAATTAATAAAGTCTCTACAGAGTTTCCATTTATGTGATCTACTAATAACGTTCTGGCATTTTTTATAAATGCATTTGAAGCACCAATAGGCATAGATTAGTTATGAATCCTATTTTGTTTATAATTTCACGTGTATAAATCTGCAGATTGTTGTCTAACTTGAAAGAAAATGTGTAAACATTTTTACACATATGTTTTCTTCTAAAATTGAGTATAAAGAAAATGAGGTAAAATTATGTGGATGGCTGCAAAATGGTTAGTAAGTTAGCAAACATGACGAAGTGTATTTTAGTAGCAAATTTTCAATGTCAAATCTACTACCGCCGTAGGCAACAAACAAAGCTTTGCAAGGAAGCGAGTAGTTTCGGATATCGGTGTTCCATTTATATTGCCGTTGACTGTACCTGAAACGTGCTTCTGAGCACTGGCGTCGACTACAACAGACCTAATGCTTCACACGTCAGTCTGCGCAAGTGCAGTCACAATTTGTTGTCAACGATAAAATTGAATATTTAGTGAAAACGCAATAATGCATCAAAAGTACAGATTATGAGAGTCCTAAAGAAGCATACATTCAGAAATGTCACTCGAGTTGTCAGTGAAGGTTTTTTTTAACGACAACCACACCAAAACGTCCTTCGGAATATCCCAATATAGAACATCCACAGTATTTATACGTCAATGTTAAGTCATTATGTCTGATTTGATTTCCATTGAAATTTAACTCTCTCATATATTGAGCATTTGTATGCATATCATATGCACTGCAGACTGAGGAATTTTTGGAAGGGATTGATTTCACTTTTAGAGAAATGGAATGAAATTCTAAAAAGTAAAAATGAATAAATTAATTATATTGACGTTTTGAGGGCAACTTCAGTATGCCCATGATACCCGCTAGGTGACTAATTAATGTTTATTAATCTCCTTTACTGCACAAGTTATTAGGAAGTTAGGAAATGTGACAACACCAGTGACGTATTTAACTGACGCTCCCTAGATGATGTTATCGTACCTGGCAAGAGAAGAAAAAGAGGACAAGGCTCATCCAATTTTTCCTCACAGTAAGGGTGCTGGGGGAAATGGGGAGCTAATTTAATTTTAAAGGCATCAGTTTACTTCATCTCCTCTTCCTCCCATGGTAGACTGCTGCCAGGTAACGTGTGCCAGTGTAGGTACCTCGACTATTGATAGCGGTTCAGGAACACCTGTGCAGGGCTTTGCGATAAAGATTCTTCGTTATCAAAGTTTTGTATGTATTGAACATCGATAATTTCGTCGATATATCGAGTATAAACAATACCGACAATATACAGTGCCTTCAGTTTGGCTCGAGGCCGAGATTGTTCGTGGCGTGACGCAGATTCAGACTTTTTTTATCTGTAACGTACCGCTTTTTTTTATCTTTACGATGCAGACAATTATATTTATATTGCATAACGAGTACTAACCTGTGTTATAAGAGTTGTTCAAAGTGGTGGGCAACTGCATTCACACATTCCCGATATCTTTTGATGAAATTTTGATCTTCATTAATCTTAACAACAAATACCCATAGGGCCTCCCCGATGGCGCAGTGGTAGCGTCATCGCCTTGCAATCAAGGGGTCCTGGGTTCCATATCCACTTTAAGCTGTAGGCCCAGTCCTGACTAGCCTTACTGTGCATAAAGTGGACTTAAAACACCAAATCAACAAACGAATTACATTTACACTTAATAATGGAATCGTAACACATTGTATTACATCTTTTGGTGTGTAAGGGGTGGCATTTTCTGAGGATACCAAAATGTCAACCTCGCTCTCAAATAGTACACCACTGAACCTGCAGTGTTGCAAGTCAACGAAGCTCTGGCGTACGGACCTGCGGCCAATATAATCGTCTGTAGGGCTGTGTTTTGTTCCTACATGTGCTGAGTGCCCTTTTAAAACCTCAACTTGTAACCTATGCAAGAACATTTTAGTCCTGAGAGACATGTATCGATTTTAGTTATGATAAGGGGCTGGACCCCATACAATGTGATGGGTGTTAAATAGCTTATGAGCTGAAGTACCCAGAACTCTTATTTCAATCAATCTACACGTCTGCCCTTGAACGCTTTGCGAGTGCGTTACAAAACCCTTTCCGCTTATCTGATAACTTATTGATTGTAATAGCTACTATACAAATGTGTTGCTCTTGGATATTTAACTAGGGCAAGGAGACGCATAAGCAGTGGAGTGCCAAAGGGAGGGTTGGTGTGGGTTATAACCCCGCTTTTGGTCCAGTATATTTAAGAAAGAACGTCAAAGGCAGGAAAATATGATAAAATTAGAACTGACTACTCCCTTTCGAAAATCCTGGGCACTCCCCTGCGCATAAGAAATGTCTAGGTTGTACAAAACTCATTCTAAATGCCTGTGCTAGTTGCGATCAACTCAACATGGCAGCAGTCTTTATCCCTGGGGAAGACTACGAAAGTTTAGATATTCTCTTTTATGGGCGCCGAATGAAATATTAATCTGAAAACATTCAAACCAGAAATGGAAACCTTCTTTCTTTCGTGACACACATATGTCCTAACGCCCGACTCTACAAATACCTATGCATTTGTAACATGCAATGTATCAATTTAAAGAATCATTAAACACTTGAATTTTGTACTAAAAAAAAACATAGTGAGAACGATGAATAATTTCAAAAGGACGTAGGGAATTCTGCTCTCACGTCACTGGCGTACGTACGATATTGTTTTCGGAGGGTCTGGAATTGGAAAGGTGTGCATTACTTATCTTCGATCTGAGGGAGATAAAATGTTTTGTAATTAACATTTTCAACCTAGTTGTTCAAAGACATAAATGGTAATCAGGAGCCATTTTAAGGGGAGTTTGCATTCATCACTTTGTTTCCAGTTCTTCACTGTTTTCATTTGGAACTTTTGATTTTCTCAAAATTTTGATAGGGCTGTAACCCCATCAGCTCCCCCTGCGTACGCCAGTAGTTACAAGGTTAGATTGTCTTGAAATTTAGTTGTGATTTCTTAAGGGTAATTTTATTTTCACTCAGTTGTGTCTTATTGTTAATATACCTGTTAATTCTTAATTTTCTTACTTACCGCATAGTAAATGATTTCCGAAAAGTACATGAAAATACGTGAGTGAGAAACTACACTACATTATTAGATCGAGTTAGACGCAGCGGTTATGTTCTATTTTTGTATGTGTTTAATCTTAAGATCATGCAGCAGGCTGATATGAGTTGATATATATATATATATATATATATATATATATATATATATATATATATATATATATATATATATATATTTGTTATTTGCTATATTTAACTTCGCTTCTTGTGCCACTTTTGGCTAATTTGCGAAGATGAGGATGAGTGATGATACGATGAAAATTGATGAATAGACACTCACAAACATCCATGCACAGGCCAGGATTCGAACCCGGAACCCCCGGCGTCGTAGCACGATGTGCTAACCAATTTCTTCCAATTTCACCGAATGGACCAGAGGAGCGTTATATCAGATTTCACAACTTAAGGAAAATTTTCGGCGAAAGGGGAATTCCCCTTTTGCCGAGTCCCCTTTCGCCGAATATTTTGAATGAAGGAAATTTTTCCATCATAGTGAAATGTCAGGTCCTTTATAAGTTCTATACGTGGCGGCAAACTTGTGGTATATGAAGGATTCGTGTATCGCATTTGTAAAGGAGTGGACGGCAGATCTTATTGGAAGTGTAAGAGTGGTTCTACGGCATCAGTTGTTCTTCATAATGAAGAATTTGTGTCTAATGCTGGAAAACATACACACAAATCGGTATTAGCGAGAATTGCAGCTGGAGAGGTCGTCGACAGAATGAAGAAGAGAGAGCATGGACAACCGTTGGAACCCGTTACTAAGATTTACAGGAAAGTTTTGTAATATTCATATTGCAGAATGGTTATTTGTTTGTTATTCGCTTTCTCTCCATATGTTTTATGTTTATTGGTGTCAGGTGTGCTCTGAATGGGGGAAATTATTATTATCTGTTCTTTGAAATTAAGAAATGAATATTGTTTTCGGTTTGCAAAGACTTACCAATCCCCTTTTTTTTATTATTTACAGGGAGGAGATTGCGAGGGATGAATTTTCATCGAGATATTTGCATTGGCAAAGTGCAAACCGACTGAAATCGTCCTTCATTTCGAAGTAGCATCTTTGAACACAGTAGGCAGCGTCTTTCCACGCATCATCATCCAAGGATATCTGTTCCACTTTCCTCGCTGTATGTGGAGGAAGGTTCAAGCATTGGGATTAGCAAAACTTTACAATGAAGATAAGATAGTCATGTTGTGGATTCGACAGGCTGCAGCCCTTTCCTTCTCCCCGGTAGAAAATATAAAGGAATATGAAGCAAGATGAAGCTCCGGAGGGGCCCAACAGGGATTATTTCCAAAACTATATGGTGGAAACCTGGGTGTTCACATCGATACATCGATGTACACTTCGATATCAATTTAAAGAACAACGAATTATGAAAGAAAGAACAACGAATTATGTGGAGGGATGGCATTCAGGGCTGAACACAGTGCCGGATCTACTACCCTCAAAATCCCGCAGGGCGGGTGGGGGGGTGGGGGGCGGAGACAAGTAATACTTTAGGGGGCCCTCAGCCATTGACATAGTAGAGGTTTCGCGTATGTAAAAAATAAACGTAGTTGCTGCAAAGTGCAGAAACGAATACAATATGTAAAGGTAAAGTTTCCTGTGCATATAGCACCGTACCATGAAGGCACATTTAGGCTATGGAGTAGGGCCCCACAAATTTCCGATGTCGGACATCATGTGATCAGCGACAGGCTACGCCCGCCTTGGCCTCCATCCGGTACCATTTGTTTTAAGGTTGGGTGGGCCCTGGAGCTGATTTATGCGGGGGGGGGGGGGGGAGACGGAAAAATCCCGACCTTAGGTCACCCACCTAGGGTTTCACGCGTGGCAGTCAGGCTAGAACTTCACCAGAAATGAAGTGGTGAAGGTTTCTTCAACGTATCTTTAATCACGAAAAAGTTATGACTGCATGATTGTAACACATGTATCGTTTTCCACGTGTGAGAAAACAGTTATATATATACATAGTATACCGGGTCGTCCAAAAGTCCCGGAACGGTCATATATCGTTAGAAATACACATCGAATCGGAAAACGAAAAAAATACGTACTGAATAAGTGAAGTCCTCTTTCCGTTTCTACAATACAAAATGCGGGTTTCAATTTAAAATTTCACAGTTGCACCCGCCCCACCCCCGCTCCCTGGGGATCAAGTGTGATATCATTGAATAGCTTTCTTTCACTTATTCAACACGTATTTTTTCGTTTTTCGATTCGATGTATATTTCTCACGATATGTGACCGTTCCGGGACTTTTGGACCACCCGGTATATCATATCACCACGGAAGCCGAAAACGGACGGGCCAGGTGTGGCCCCGCTTATAAGGGACCCAATGTATAACTTTCAACATAATACATAACTTTTGCACACAGAAACTTCGCACACAACAGGTTAGAAATTACGCAGGACTCTGGTCTGAAGTGGTGAGAATCAATAATGTGGGACTATCACTCAGTTTGAGTGTCTTTCTTGTGCTTGTGCATTTACTATTTTAGTATTTCTTTCTTCAAACCGACAATGAATTACGGAAAACGCATGATATATTATGAATGACTATGTACGAGAATAGAGGGAGAAGCATGGGAATATTGTAGTCTTCATGCACTCTTGAATGAGCCAGTCCATTTGTTTCCTTTCGGAAAAGTCAAGCAGAAGTTGAAAATATTCTGTTTTCAATATGCTACTGTTTTATATAATCAGGATTACTATTTTTTTTACATGTAACTGTAATTAAACATGTGTGTGCTACTTCATACTGCATTGATGTGGCTGAAAGTTGCATTGTTACTTACTTATACCAATGCTTAACCAACGTTCAAAACAATACGTACAATTTAAGAGACTGCTGTTATTTTGGTATCAGCCTACAATATTACACGTTCTTTGACATTAAGGCATTGGAAATACAAGGCTATTATTTATCGTTTTTTATTGGACGAAGGCGGAAAGTAGTGGGATCAGGGTAGAAAGTTGTGGCGGGGGTTAACAGGGTGGACAGTTGTGGTGCCAAAAATCGACTTCGTCTGGATGAAAATTTTATCTGGGCCTTCCTTTTTTATGTGAATGAATGTGAAGATATCAAACTCCTATAAAGGATGGTACGTAGAAATAAGTATTAGGAAACCGAATATGATAATCAAATTCTAATCAAAAGTCATATATAAAGTATTATGTTGTATAATTACATAATCAGAGTAGTGCAGTCAATTTTTGGTCCAGCTAATAAAGTTCAATGTACCCCGATGTATAATTGTTTTGTTGTCAAAGCTATTGTAATTGCAATTTTTCAAAGGTTAACTCAGGTCCCAACTTGAAAAATAAAAATAAAACTTTGCCCCCCCCCCCCGCCACCCCAAACTTAAAGAAATCAGTATTTATTCATTACTTAGCTTTGACCCCCCAATTTCTGAAGAAATTGAGTTGAACTCAATATGGCGCTCACCAGTATGGCGGACGTGCGCTTGGAATACAGCATGTTCCCCCCCAAGCCTAACCTGTTTCTATCATAATCAATTTACCCAGCCTAATTCCTTTACTTTTTACTTTTTATAGGGGGTTTAAGGAACTTTTGAATCACCCTCTACGTGCTTATATGTGACTTCGTCAATATGAGATCTAGAATTACATATATGTTGCAACGTACTCCAGTTGGACACCAGTCGTCGATAAGTTACTCCGCTACTCCTTTAGTCGGGAACATGAGAATCTTTGCAAATCATCAGGGCTTGCTGGGAAGAAAAGAAACACAACACAGTATTCAAAGTTAAACGTAGTTTTTATAAGCACTTATATTTCCTATCGTATGTGTACTTACAAGCAAGGCACATATTTGCTTACGTGTCTGCCCGAAGAGGAACAATTCTATATCATATTAAATCACATCACAATCACTACAGACACTTGCATATAGAATTAACGTTGGACAAGACAAACATAAATACACGAAAGTTTCTGTACTTAATTATTATTTCGAGTATAGCCAGAATGAAACGAAAATAGTTACCATTACATTTTTCCGGCATTAACTGTTACCACGTTCTTGTTGATTCCTGTCCTTCACCTGTTTTTTAAACTCAGTCTGTCGTCAGGTGAGAAACATTCAGGTGTGCTCACTTCCTCTGCTGATATGAGAAAGTGACGTCAACACGAACAGATTATGACGTATTTATAAACATCTACACAAGTTCCAAACACAACTGTATCAATCTAACTATAATTATCTGTGACAACTTGAACATTATTTGAAGTAACAAACATAAAAGATTTTAAACACAAGATTTTAAAAATCTTAACGTCTTACAAATATAAAACCTTAAACTCTCAGGTTCGTTACAATGTGTGTGTGTGTATATATACATACATACATACATATATATATATATATATATTTGTGTGTGTGTGTGTGAAGGTAGGTAGGTAGAGGGGGCCTTCTTTGGCAATATTTTGCGGGGGGGGGGGGGCAAAATTTGTAGATCCGGCACTAGCTGAACAGAAGGCTACAGAGACAGCAATCCGAACGTTTACGAATTCATCACTCTTTTGAAAGAGCTGCAGAATGAGAATGAAAGTGTTGGAAGCTGCTAACGGACCGAAGCGACGGAGGTTATTTTTTTTAATTTCAGTTCCTGAAATTTCCCGGTAGAGTGAAAATTCCCTTGCCTCAGAATTTCAGCGAAAGGGGATTCGGCAAAATGGGAACTCCCATTTCGCCGAAAATTTTGCTTTGGTGTGATATTTGTCTCTGGGGCATTTGGCCAAACTGGAGGTTAAAATATTTTAGTGAGATTTCACATCGAAGTGACAAGCAACACGTGCCACAAACTACACATTGCTGAATAGTAGACACTTTCCCGTCGAATCACAAGAAAGTCTACTCATACCCAACAATGAGATCGAGGCTAGAGAACAGACGGACAACAATCGGTACTTTTTCAGCGTGTCACGCCACTCCATTGGAAGAGATAGCATGAAGTTCGGTTTCAAGTAACTGGTCACTCGGATTTCAGGCAACCTGTCACTTGTCACGTCGTGAAAGCTCCCTCAACTCAAACTCCTGCGTAGAATAATTGTTAACTCTCTAGCTTAACACGCCGTATAAAATATATATTTCGTACAATTGGTCATGATAGAAACAGGTTAGGCCTAGGGGGAACCATATTAGTGCGTTCCAAGATGACGTCCGCTATTAGTGGCCGCCATAATGAATTCAACTCAAACTTTCTAAATGGGAAAGGGAGATAAATCAAATCAGGCTAGAATTTCACGAGAAATGCAATTGTGCATGTTTTTCCAAACCATCTTTAATCAATATGGCGGCCACCAATATGGCGGACGTTCGCTTAGAACACACCAATATGCTTCTCTCTAGGCCTGACCTGTTTCTATCATAACCAATTGTTCCAAACATACAAGTACATTTTAAGGGACTTTTGAATCACCGTGTATTCTTCCACTTAGACCAATTTTTTTGCTACTGTTCTCTGATTGAATATGATGGGGGGATGGTGATGTTGAAGAATATTACTTTGTTAAGATTCTTACAGATGTAGCTGATGAATATATCATAGAAAATAGAAAATATATAGCTTTGATAAGGTAAAATTATATATGTATCACATACTTCTTGGAATATAAGCAATTTGTCTTACAAATGTACAAAGTGCAAGGAACTTCACACTGAAAACTAGAATTTACTTCCATCTTTTGTTTTATTTTGAGCACCTTCGAAAAAGGTGAAAATGATTTAGCTCCTTCGCAGTTCTTTTACGGCGCTCGCGAGCACATTCAGCAGCAATAAAGCAATATTGTTTTGCACACTCGGCCTCCTCTAGCCTCATCTCTCATTCATGATTTGGCGGCATTTACAATTCATGGCATTCTCTGCGGTATGTGTTTCTCTCTCGTCGCAGAAATTGCTGAAAGTTTTTTAGCCGCCCTCGGAATTCATCGCTCGCTCCAGCCTTGAATTTCATCGCCTGCCATTTATCGTGGCGGGAACAAGATCAAAGGGAAATCATAATTCAAATAAACTGATGAGAAACGCGATAATGCAATGTTTGTCATATATTATGTAAAAAGGTTTCGGGCAGTAAATTGATTGGGTTCTGTGAAGGGAAAGAGGATTTCCACGGAAGGAAATGTGTGCTACGTTGAGGGCAATCGGCCTTTTTCCTACCAGTTGCACTATTAAATGTTGACTGGTAATTGCGGTACAAGAACGTCAATTCCGTTCCTGTACAATTGCGGTAAGAAAATTACATTGACCATTTTACAGTATTAAAAGTCATTACATACGTACCACAATTATAGTAATTTTAATGATTCCGTTTATGTTTATGGTTCATGAAGGGTGCATCCCGTTTTCTAAATTTACAGGCAGACTCTTCAGCGGTATTAAACTTTAAGGTAACTTATAACAGTGTGTGGGTGTGTAGCGTGTTGTGCAGTCGGTGCCTTCATTCCGGTTTCAATCGATTACAACCAACATCGTTTGAAATATCAATTGTCGATTTCGATTAGGAGAACCGAACACTCGGCCACGAGGAAATAGTCTAAGTTACTGGATTATCTTGCAGCCTTGAGTTGAGTGATGGGCTCACGATATCGCTAACCAAGATTCTGGGTTAGATTGACTGATTGACTTGGTTTATTTTACTTCCTTTTACTGCCACATTTGGCTAATCACTAAGATGAGGACGAGCTATGATATGACGAAATTGATGAAGGAACACTCACAAAGAACACCCATGCCAAGTACGGGATTCGAACGCTCTCGTATGGTCGTAGCTTAGATCGGCGATTCTGGTTTCGAATGTTTCTTCAGCACAAATCTGATTGATGTATTTGTGTGTACATACACATATGTAAAACAGGAGGATTGTCAATTCCGGTGAAATCCTTTTGAGTGAAGTTTCAAGTATCAAATAATAGGAGTCTAAAATTATGTTTTAGGTTGGATCAATTTATTATGCAACACTCCGACACTATATTGAAAGCATTTTATAAAATCAGCATTATTTTAATGTGTGCCTACATTCATATGTTTCGATAATGGTGTTGTAGGTTCCCTGATACTCCTGTCAGGGAAAACATATACTAGGCTATACTGATAGTGTTGAACATAGGTCTAGAATGTGACCCCTAGAATGTGATACTAGCTATACTGGAGGAAGTTCAGTTTAGACTACAGTGCTCTGTCACAGGAGGAAGGAACCACTAAATCCCCCTGTGAGATGGCTACTAAAGGCCATCTGGTGGTTTCTTTGTAAAGTACATGTTATTTTGACAGAACCTTGAAAGAAACACAGTAGCATATATCCGCGGTACGAAATAAATAGTTTTACGCTGGAACAACGGAGGCAAATATTGAAAACTTATTTCCAAAGTGAGTGCTGTGTTGCCGAAACAGTGCGAAGGTTGAAAAGAAATTTCGGACGAAATAATGCACCAACCGCGCCTGGTGTACGGAAGTTCGTGAGAGTGGCATGCTAAGTGATAACACAAGTTATCCTCGTGTTCATCCATTGCGCTCAGTCCAGAATATTGCTGCTGTTTCCGAAAGTGTGCGCTGAAACCCGAGAACCTCAACTCGCCACAGATCTCAGCAACTGAACATTAGCCGCACTAGCCTGAGGAGAATTCTGCATAAAGACCTTCGATTATTCGCTTACAAGGTGCAACTTACTCAGGAATTGAAGCAATATGACCACCCGTTTTGTTATCGCGTCTCTGTGTGGGCTTTAGAGCAACTCGAAAGTGAAGTCGCCCGATCCTGTGGCCGAGTGGTTAGCACATGGCGCTGCGACGCCAAGGGTCCCGGGTTCGAATCCCGGTCGGGCTTGGTTGTTTGTGAATGTCCATTCATCAATTTCATCATTTCATCACTCATCCCCATCTTCGAAAATTAGCCAAGAGGCACAAAACGCGAAGTACAATAAACTAAATCAAATCAAATCGAAAGTGAAGTCGATTATGCTCAAAAAATCATTTTTTCGGATGAGGCACATTTCCATCTGGTCGGATATGTCAACAATCAAAACTGCCGTATTTGGGAGTCGTAAAACCCACACGTCGTCGTAGGGAGGCCACTGCACCCTCCGCGTGTGACTGTTTGGTGTGGTTTGTGAAGTGGCGGCATTATTGGCCCATTTTGCTTCGAGGATGACGATGGCAACAACATTACGGTCAACGGAGAGCGCTACAGAGGCATGATAACCGATTACTTTTTCCAGCAATTGCTGACTTAGACGAGGGCGAGCTTTGGTTCCAGCAGGATGGCGCTACGTGCCACACAAGCCGTCCAACAATCTCCCTTTTGCCCACTCAGTTAAATGAGCGTGTAATCAACCGTTTTGGTGATGTTGCCTGGCATCCGCGAAGCTGCGATTTGACGCCGTTGGACTTTTTTTGTGAGGTGCCGTTAAAGATCGATGTTATTCTGGCAATCCAGAAACGATTCAGGCAGTTAAGCACAATATTGATCATGCTATTCGAGCAATACAGTCCCAAACAATCGATAATGTCCTGCAAAATTGGGTTGCCAGGATGGGCTACTGCCAAGCGAGCCGCGGCAGCCATTTGAATGAAATTATATTCCATAACCAATCGGAAGGTGTACTCTTGTCAATAAAGCAACAATCTTTGAAAAATATTGCACGGTGTTTGTTTTACCGCACTTTTAAAAAGAAACCAGCCAATGGCCCACCCTATATATAACAATCTGTATCGGGTATACAGGGTTCGAATAGTTCAAGGGCGGATTTGGAAAGCGTTTGGACTGATGCCAATGGTTTTAGAGGTTTACCTCAGAGGCGCAATCACGAATTTTTGTCAGATGCAAGTAAGTGTGTAATGCAAGTACCATGATAAACGTACAAATAATAATAATAATAAAAATAGATGCCATTATTATTATCATTAATAGTAGTAGTAGTAGTAGTAGTAGTAGT
This sequence comes from Lepisma saccharinum, assembly GCF_977018435.1. NCBI lineage: Eukaryota > Metazoa > Arthropoda > Insecta > Zygentoma > Lepismatidae > Lepisma > Lepisma saccharinum. The sequence goes on from NC_139242.1 coordinate 11,250,490, forward strand.
AGTAGTAGTAATAGTAGTAGCAGTAGAAGTAGTAGTAGTAGTAGTAGTAGTAGTAATAATAGTAGCAGTAGTAGTAGTAGTAATAGTAGTAGTAGTAATAATAATAGTAGTAGTAGTAGTAGTAGTAGTAATAGTAGTAGCAGTAGAAGTAGTAGTAGTAGTAGTAGTAGTAGTAGTAGTAGTAGTAGTAATAGTAGCAGTAGTAGTAGTAGTAATAGTAGTAGTAGTAATAATAATAGTAGTAGTAGTAGTAGTAGTAGTAGTAGTAGTAGTAGTAGTAGTAGTAGTAGTAGTAGTAGTAGTAGTAGTAGCAGTAGTAGTAGCATGGGCGTGTATACATAGTTCACGTAAGAGGGGATTCAACTTTTGGTACAGTGGGATCCATGAGTATTACCGTGCAAATTGTCCATGACTATTTTCATTAATTTTCCTCTTACATCCTATGTATTTTTAAGCGATGGATTTTTATGTATCCTGGTGCAGAAGTTGTCAACAGCTTGTTTTGAGTTATCTTTTAATTCTTCAAGCTTTTATTGGGTCAAATAAAGTGCACGAACATGGTAATGGACAATTTGCACGGTAATACTCATGGATCCCACTGTACAATCAGGATGCCTACATTTTCTAACTGAAAATCCGGGACACTACTGACCGGAAGCTTGTTGGGGTGCGCGGGGGGGGGGGGGATCTGGACCCAATAACGTTGTACAACATAATTATTCACTTCGAAGTATATCACTTCCCTTGGATTTCCTTTTCGGTGCCGAATGAACGAAGCTGCTATCTCACAATGTGGGACATTTATTTGAAAACTGCGGACTGAACAGATAGGCACATGAGCACTGACTCCTTAAAGTAAGCAGGTCACTATACAATGGAAGAGAATCGTAACTGAAAATCGGCACTGCTAGCAGACAGCGGCATCTTTTTGTATTGTGGAGAGGGAGCGGTTCAATGTAGAGTTAGATTGTTTTGTAAAATGAGCATTTTAAAATTACGTCCACGCATTTAAATATAACTAAAGTTCAAAAAAGTACAGTCTTAAACATTTCTTCTTTCCCACCCGATTCCAGGACATCTGTGCATCCCGAAGAAACTTTTCGGGACACCGGAACAAATTGTCTCTGAAACTTCGGGGCATAAAGCATCCCTAGGTCGGATCTAGCTATCAAAATCCAATCTGCCACCACATGAAAGGCCACAAATTTATTAAGTTAAGTATATCTACGAACTTCTAACTTCTCTACATAAAATGAACAGAAAATGCTTTAAAAAAGCTATTCCCAGCTTCACATTGAAAAAAGAATAACGATATTAGAATTAGTATTTTCCTCCTTGCTAAAAATTTAAAAATAACATAATCGGTGTTATTTTAATATTCGTAAGTACACTTAACAGTGCAGGGTCCATTAGTCGAGAATCTCCCGTTGAATTGCGAGGATATTATTTCAACCTCTTCCAAGTTGAATACATCCTCTCGGGTTTTAAAGTTGAAACTGGCAGTGTAGCCAAGATCACCAACAATTTGTGCATATTTGAGTAAAAACGCTTGTCACAACATTCTACTGTCTACTTGTCTTTTCAATTACTGTTTGCCACATTTTTCATTCACATTTGAAAATGTGAAAATATCAACCAGGCCATCAACATTTTGACACACTGTTCCAATGAATTAGGAATATGCATTTCAGATTAAGTTGTTGCAATTTTGCAATGTATTGACTGTTTTCAGAGAAACATGAGTTCAATTCTACCTCAAAATGATTTTAAAAAATGGACGAAAATGGTTTGCTTTGAAATATTATTTTGTGCTCTCAGCTGGTGCATTATTCCTCCTATTTGACGGCTATGTGTTCTAGGTCTCTTCATTTCTTCATCATAGTCTCTAAGTAGTTTCTCTGCTTTGGAAGAAATTTTACTAAAATTCTCAGAACATTTTCTTAGTTTCTTTTAATATCTCTATTAGGATACCACAATGTTCACAATACTGAACAGTCCACCTTTTTAGGTGCCCAAAATAATGCTGTACTGTTTGAAAACAAGTTAGAACAAGTGGAGAAATTTCAAATTCCTTACAAGTTACACAGTTAAGAAACTGAAGAGCTTGCTGAAATTCTTCTCTTGTACTGGTAAACTGTAAAGTTTCTACTATTAGTGAATAAAATTTCACAAGTCACCCTACTTAGTATTGATACATTTCTGTTCGCTTCTTCTCGAGATAACTGGGACAGAGTGTAGGACGCTGGAAGGTCTGTCGAACAACATAATAAGAACCTTGAAGGACATCCTAATCAACGTAGTGAAACAGTGACGACCAACATGTTTCTTTGTGTAAACTGCTGTCATTGGACACACTCTGTCGTTTGTCTTATTTCCTTGCCATGTGGGCATTGCACATGCGCAGTGTGTGAATCGGTTGAGAGAATGAAAGTGCAATGAACTTGTTCGCCTCGTAATTAACCTATGAATTTAATGGGATTATTAAATTTAATACATCGTATTATATTATACATTTACATAGGGATTAAAGTGGAGTAATTGCACCAGAGTCGTCCTCCGTGGCGGAATGGTTAGCACAGTTCCGGTCCCGGCTTCGAATCCCGCTCTGGGTACGGGTGTTCTTTGTGAGTATCCATTCATAATCGATTAGTCAAAAGGGGCAGAAAACGAAGTAAACTAAACCAAATGATCCGCATAGACAAAACTACGCACCCAGTAGATAGGGGCAGCAGAAAGGACTGCACTGCTCCACCTTGCTCATGGTGTATTCAAAAATATAAACGATTTTCCGTATCTTTTGCAAAGGTTTTTTTCTGATTATACGTACGCTTGAGTTTCAAGCTAAGTAAGTTGCATTTCACTATGTTCATGTAATAGTTTTTGAAATCAAAGTTCGGGGAGTACTAAATCACACTTTACTATAACACTTGGGGTACCAACCCAGAAGTAAAGATCTAATCGAAAAAAAATGATGTTTTCTGTACAATTAGAGCAAAATTGTCGTGAAGGGCCGAAGTGGCGTAACTCGAAAAATTGCGTTTCTGAGTTATGACTGCCATTCATGTATGACGAACCTCCTCTGTTACCTGTAAAAATTTTGTGGCTGAATTCCCACTGGTTCCGGAGATTTAAGCACCCTGCAATTGGCGTATCTTGAAATTTTCTGTATAAAAAAATCTGCGAAGGAGCGTAAGTAAGAGGTGCATGCGAAATCTCCACTTGCCTACACAATTTTCTTCATGAATTGGATGTAAAACAGGTTGAAGAAGTTTACTTGTTCGCTGATGGTTGTAAGGGCAAAATAAAAACTCAATATTTGCAGCCATGATGCTCTACACTGTTACTATGGCTCAGCATATCAGAGTCATTACTTTAAATTTCTTTGAATCGTACCACGGACAGAATGAAGGAGAGACTGTTCACTCAACCATTTCGACGGCACTAAAATCAACTGGAAATGTATTCATTCCAGCTCAGCTGCTACCAATTTTTAGACTTGCACGATCTGCTAAACCATACATTGTGCATTCTCTTCGATACAACAATTTCTTAGATTTCCGAGATGTCGCATCAAATCTGAGGATCATATCTGTAAGGAAGGATGATAATGCTGAAAGACTTGACTGGACAGGCATACGAGAACTAATGGTGATCAAGGATCAACCAGAAAATTTTATTTCAAGGAAAGCCATTTAAATGTGTCATCACGCATTTTCCCCAAGGATTTCACCACACACGTATGCAGATTTGATGTATTTATGTGAAGGAGATGCACCTATAGTGAGAGACCCTGAGTTTGTGTATTTCTGCAAAAATCTTCCACACTGAATACCATTACAAAAAAAATTTCAAAATATTGTATTGTATGAGCCTTAGAGTCCCATAGTTATTCTTAGTTAGAAATAAACCAGAATTCATATTATCTTTGTACTATATTTTGAATTGCATTAAAGACAAACCATTATTAAAGTTCTGTATTTTATTAATTTCTTTTAACTAGTAATATCAACAGCAATGGATAAATAAATGTGAATGTATGGATCACTTATAAATAGAGATATGAAATCAATGCGACTATTATTATACACTTTATGTTAACGGGAAAATTAATAAATGTATATCTACATACCAGAAAAATATTTTTATTATTATTTGTTAGGGGCGTAACTTTAATCGTAATCTTTGAAAAGAAAAGGCAAAGGGGCGTAAGTGATTCCAGCACATTCCAGCAATTTTTTTTAGCAGAAATTAAAACATGGTCAAAATGTAATTTTGTCCCCAGATGTAACAACAATCATACACTTATTGTACAAAATTTGTAATTGATACAATAAAAATCAAATGAACACGAATTATGTTGAACAAAACACTTTAAATCCCTCTCCTGAAAAATCGTTAAAATCAAGATACACCACTTCGCCACTTCGCCCCTTCACAGACGAAATTTGAGAGACGCCTTACGGAAACTTCAAAATCCCGCCAACAATTATTCTTTACACAGGAATTCTAGCATAAAGTGAGAAACCATAGAAGAGCAACACTGAGTGCATTCTCAGTGACATATGAAAGCGTTGCCACATCTTGTCCTTCTATTCCACTGTCTAGTGAAAATTTAACCAATTTCGTACCTTTCGCTGCCCCCTCCCTTCATTCACTACGCTTGTGTGAACAAGGTCATAATGCCCACATCCCCCACCCCCTTTTTGTCAAGTCAGCGAAGGGGATGAGGATAGGAAATTCAGACACGGCCCTCCTTTGTCTGTCGTTCCCAAACCTCAAAATTAATGACTGTGGTCTTCCCTGCCGCGGGGACGAAGGCCATCAAATCATATCATGGAGAATAGTGGAGAGATGGGTGAGTGGCTAACAATAGCCAGAAGGTGCTTCTCCTTAGCAGGACGAATGGTCGGGGAGAATAAACGTGAGCTGGAAATAAGACTAACAGTACCAACGAGATGGAACATGAGACAATTGACTATACTCTGTCCCGGTTATCTCTGGAGCAAGCAAAGGAAACAAGTCTATTCGCAAGTAGTGACGCGAGATAGTTCCACCAATGAACACATGAGAGGGAATGGGGTTGCGTGAAAAGGGAGAAAGCGTGCACTGTTTCGATCTGCCCACTCGATTTCCCCCTTCTCTGCCGCTATGCTCGGCTTTGCTCCATAGATAGTTAGTACGTAGGACAGAGTATAAAATGATGCGGTACAAACACGAAAGCAATCTCAGGGCGGCAATAACGGAGAAAAAATAAACTTGTAAATGAAGCTTACATTACACTTCGCACGTAACAACAGAAATAATCGTGAAATTGTTCTATACCTGGTGGAGGCACATTGCACAGTGGTTCGCATCCCACTTTAAACTGTAGGTCCAGTCTCGATTAGCCTATCTGTGCATAAAGTAAACTTAAAACAAAAATTCAATTCAAATAACCTGAAATTGATACTGAACACCGATTCCGCATAATAAAATGGAATAACAACATTTCACGACAAAAGCCAGGACATCTTCTACAAACGCGTATGCGTGTGTGTGTGTATCTGATATTCCTATGATATTGGTTTGTTACACCCTATGCTCCCTGAATAATTCAATCCCAAAAAAGCTAATGCTACTCTCTATTTTAATCGGTATTTTTGACTAGCCTCTTTATGAATCATGACGACATATGAATATAAATATTCGTATATCCATAAGTTATATTCAAAGATGCCTGTTCAAAATTATTACCAATTGCCATCCCCAAGAACATTACTGCTTTAACAATTACAATAATTGAATTTCTCTTCCTGTAATTGAAACCGAAGGTTTATTACCGTAACAATGTGATTCATTCGGAAGCAAATTCTGTAGGCAATCTATTTCCACTTGGAGGTTATTATTGGTTTCTTGTATATGGGAAGGTTGGGGATTCAATTTCCAAGTGAATCATTGAATAAACTAGTCAAATTTTCTGTTAATTACCTGCAGCATTCGAACAGAAATTTCAACTTGTGCGTATGTTTTCATATGCATTGGTAACAATGGATGCATTTTCTTCAGTGTTCTGAATAATATCATCCCTTGAAGATTTTTACCGCATTCGTTTGGAATGATAAAAATGTATTTTAACGTGTTTCTGGCAGGGTTGTCAAAGGTCCAGGAATCCTTAATTTATTTTTCAGAACGAGTTTAAACACTGTCAGTCATGTCTGCGCCAAACTTCAGTAAATGAAGCGTGAATCGAACTATCACCAGCTAGACTAGAAATGACAGCTCTAATATCGCGTTAGGTAGTTCTTTTTGGACAGAAGAAGCCTTACACCCAGTTTATATTGTATATTTCGCGGTGTTTTTCACGTTGAGATGAAAAATTCGGTATTATTCTGAAAAGTTGCATACGTCGCGTTATTTCTCGATTCCGAAACATCGAAAACTTACCTCCTTAAGCTACCTAAATTAATTTTAAACACTTTATTTGGCTTCCTCAACTTTGCAGTGTTATCGCTAAAACGAAAACTTCATGTCCCTAGCTATCGTCCGACCCACCACAGATCCTTCAACAGCTCACAGAAGCCGCAGTACATGAATGGGACCGTATTATTCAGGATGCACTGGGAAACATGTTGCGAAGCAGGCCACGTCGTGCAGAGAGGTGCAAACGTGTTAGGTAAAGGCCCATTGGCTCCTGAAGACCAGGAACGACTGCATCAGCGATGTTTGTATACTGTCCCCCTCTTTCTTCATGTAAAATATTATTGCTATCAAATAAAGGTTTTTTTACTTCTGCCGCAGGGCTCTATCTATTTTATCACTCTTACTACGTATATGCATTATACACAGCTCATATGCCAACTAATAGAAATACTACAGATGACATATATGCAGATGACACTTTTTTTTTACGACAAGCACTAATGTCGAATCTGTGTTACACTAGTGCACAGTGGTGGCGATTGGGTCTAAAACCGGGGGGGAGGGCAAGGTGCCAAAACTAGGGGGGCAAAGACAGTATATTTCGCTTTGTAGATAAGATTTAGCATAGTGCGGGGGTAAAAGTGGCGAAAACTAGGGGAGCAACTGCCCCCTTCGCCCCCTAATCGCCGCCACTGAGTGTAACGACGTCTAAGGATAACTTAAATTGATGAATGTACACTCACAAATATCCATGCCCAGGCCAGGATTCGAACCCGGGACCCCTGTCGATCTAAGGATATATGAACGATGGACAACTTGTTGGTGCATCCGCATCAACGCGGAGAAAAGCTCAGTCATTTTTATTTTACAACAATACCACAATTCCAACGGCACTAAGCCTTCATGGCAACAGGATTCCGCCTGCGTAAAGAGTTCGCTCTTCGACAGCAGCAAGACCTTTGGACATAACCTGAAGGACCTTGCTGATAGAGGTAACAGATGCGTCGGACAACTTTATCCAATTCTGAAAAATCGGCGCTCACATGGATGCATAGACATAATATATACAGGCTACTTACTCATTCAGATACTGATCACCTATGCATGTATACGTAATCTGGATGCGTACAGCTCCCAGTCATTTTAAAAGACTTCCGATTGTATGGACAACGAAGTTAGTAATAAGGTGTGTCTTAATAATAATAATAATAATAATAGTATAATAATAATTCCTTAATTAAGCGAGCGAGATTGAGCCGCAGGCTGCTCTATCATGTAACCCTTGTCATAAGGTACATAAGAATATATGCATGAATACAGATAGAAAGAATGATTAAACAAAAGAGCAATAAAGAATTTCAAATATACCTACAATTACGAATATACTCATTACAGTAATATTAGTCATAAAATAATATAAATGTGAAATAACAAAAAATGCACATGTAAAGAAATATGAGTAGACTAATACTGAGAATAAATAATTCAAATGTGAGTGTTAACATAAGGTTGCCATTAAGTAAATTATAATAATAATAATAATAATAATAATAATAATAATAATTTGAAGATAGTAATAAAATTCCAATAGTTGCAATTATTGAATATAATTGTATTGTGTCGTTTGTTGAGATCCAGTTTAATTCTAGTATGTGCTACTGTTCTGCTGCTGTTCATGTACAAGCATTTCGTGCCAGATCTACAAATCTTGGCCACCCCCCGCAAAATATTACCAAAGGCCCCTTCCCTTCTACCTACCTACCTTCACACACACACATTATGTACATACATATATTACACATATATCAAATATTTAAGGTATGTGTGTGTGTGTGTGTATAATTCTTGATATCATGTTGACAAAGTCACACATAAGAGCCTACAGGGTGATTCAAAAGTCCCTTAACACCCCCTATAAAAAGTAAAGGAGTTAGACTGGATACAATTGGTCATGATAGAAACAGGTTAGGCTCAGAGGGATTGATTGATTGATTTAGTTTATTTTACTTCGCGTTTTGTGCCTCTTTGCTAATTTGCGAAGATGGGGATGAGTGATGAAATGATGAAATTGATGAATGGACAGTCACAAACAACCAAGACCGAGCGGGATTCGAACCCGGGACCCTTTACTTCGCAGCGCGATGTGCTATTTTTTTATTTACAATTTTTCTTTCATACAGTAATTTTACATTTTTTGGATAACAAAAGTTCTTTGTACTTTAACATTCCATCAGCACCTTTAAAAAATGTGCGAATAATATTTTTCTTTTACCTGTTTAACATATATTAAAAAATTGATCATGAAAATCTACACCTTTATATATGCAGACAAACAATATATAATGTCCAACAAGCGATTGTACACTACGAAATTTAGTACATGGAAAATACTAAAATTTAGGTAACATTATGTTATGCACAGTAAACGCATTGGGATGGGTGCGACAAATTTTTCCTAATAACACACATAGATATATCCATGTTTCACGTGTCCGTATGCATTTACTTAGCCAGTGTGAAATCGAACCATTTTGTTTACATCTACAACATAGTGGGTCTTGTAAAAGTTTTAATATGTAATTTCTCTTCCGTCACCACTATATCCTGAACCGCAAAGTACCACGCAGATTTTACCAAGGGCGATAAATGTGCTGCTTGAACATTGATCCATATCTTGTGCCAGGGATGGGTTGGTTGTTTAATCATTATCTTGCAGCTAGGCAGTGTTGCCAAACAAAGTGACTTGCATAATTGAGATACTTTTGGTATTTCAAGAGTTTTCGCTGAAAGTAGTATATAACAAATTTCTAGCACTGATTCTTGTAAATATTTATAATGCGGTGGCACCGTTGCTATAGAGATCGGAGACTTCAATGGTATGGTGTCCAAAATCTGCTTAAGTATTATACCCGTTAAACTGTCTGGGAAGTTTACTAACATTGACATATCTGCTGGTACGCGGAGAGCTTGGCTCTTTAACTCCACGTGAGTCAGGCCAAGTCCTCCGCACAGTACTGGTAGACATACATTCTCGTGACACACCCGCAGCATTTGGTGTGCCCAAACAAACCAGTTTATCGCACTCCTTATCTGTACAAAATGCAATTTCATCATCAGAAACACTCGTGCCACAAACCAGAGCTTTGAACTCGCATAAATATTTACAAAAGCTACCCTGACAACCAAGCTAAGGGCACAAAGTTTGTTTTGTTTAAGCACACTTTTCAGGCCAGCAATACATGTTGAATAATTTTGCGCAATAATTTCTTGTAAAGAGTGGGTAAAAATTACTCCAAGTATTTTCAGTGCATTTACTTTTTGAATTTTATCGTTTGATACGAGTGGTTTGTAGAATCTAAGTGCATCCAATGAGTTTTATTATAGTAAGCTTTTGGCCAGCCACCGAGCTGTATTTTTCTATCACATTTTCAAGTATTTCCATATCTGTCGGCAATTTCACAAACACAGTGACATCATCAGCATAACCTAATAATTTTATCGTTGTTGAGTGAATATTTAACCCCTGCAATTGCATTTCACGTACCTTTAAAAATGGCATTTACGCTACACAAAAACTTATCATAGACATGGGATCACCTTGTCTTACACTCCTTTGTATAGGAAATGTCTTAGTTAAAAAAAAAAACATTGATTTTTACACACGATTTGGCATCAGTACATAAACTCTTGATCGCATTTACAAATTTTGGACTACAACCCATCCTTAAGAATACAGCATATAAAAATTCGTACTGTAAAGTATCAAAGGCATTTTGAAAATCCAATGCCACTATACCATGGTGACCTTGTATAGTCGTATGTCTATAACTAGTTATGACATCACGAATTGTTTGTAAAACAGTAAAGATCGATCTATTATTACCATAACAGTATTGATTGACGCCGATCATTCTTTCCATATAAGGCAAAAGACGACGAAGTAAACATCTTGCAAAAATTTTATAATCCGTGCACAACAAAGATATAGGTCTATAGTGCTTTACTATCGTAGGGTTAGGAACTTTGGGAACCAGGACGATTACACCTGTATTGCTCGTCCTACCCAAGCAGTGTTGATTACATACTGCATTTATCCAGTCTGTCACAATATTACCTACAAGTGACCAAAATATTTTATAAACTTCTATGGGAATACCATCTATTCCTGGCGATGAGTTATTCTTCATTCCTAGATTCGCTTCGTACACACATTGTTTCCTTCTATTCTTAATTGTCGAGATACATTATATTTCTCACAGATCTACAACACACAGACGAATCAACGCCTGGCTATGAAAAGGTGGCTCAAACAAGGGTGACATCTACATAATAAGGAGTTCCAGCCCACATACAATTACGTATATATTGTTATACTCAATGCGTAAATGTCTACATCGTGCTTGCTTTAATTAAATGTTTAGTTTGTAAAAAATACATGCAATTTCTTAGAGCTTGCCGTGCTTGTTGTTGTCCATGGAAACGGACGTTGCTAGGGATCTTAAAGAAAGTTTCTTTTCACCCCGAAAACTACTGTAAGTGAATTATACTAGACATTTCGAATTTCAAAATACGAGCGTCAGAATTTATTACAGAGGCAAGGTAGGAATTTGAGGGCAATGAAGGAAAAATTATTATCCAATTACGTCTAAAAATGTGAAAATGACAAAAGACGCAAATATTGCATTTACAATTTAGTGTCGCTATTGAATTAGTTTATGCAAAACATCCAACTAACTTTCTTCAAAGGGTCATTATTTACGCACTTTATTATTAAGAAGTTAGACAATACTATTTTCAATATTTGTACTTTATTAGAGCCCATACACACATAAAGTTACATTCTAAACTTTTGAAATTAGCGAACTTATACACTTGTTGCCTTTCATCCAATACAACATGCAGACATTTTACTCTATCTACTAGAATGTATCAAAAAGTAAGGTGAATTTTCGATTTATTGAAAAACGTGCATAGAAAAAAATATGAAACTGTAGTATGTTTGACACATGGTATCACACTAAAATTCGACATAGGAACCACTGCCTTCGTGGACATATCGTGTGAGGTGGGTCAGGGAAATGCCCATTCGGGGGTGTTCTTGTCCTCACTCAGATTTTTGGGCACCCAGCGCGCACACATTTTCCTGAAGCCAAGTTAGTGATGGACGATACTCCTCACTGAACCATATGAGATATTCAATGCATCAGCAATGTCATGCAACCTGACTCTTCTGTCTTCAAAAATCATTGCATCCACGTCTCACGCATTGCTGTCGGTGATGGACGTTGCTGGTCTGCCACTTCTGTCATCATCATCTGTCACACTACTCCTACAACTTGCAAATGAGTTACACCACACATACACTTGTTTCTGCGACATAACTCTCTCTCCATAGACCTCCAACAATTGTCGATTAATTTCAGATAGTTTCTTTCGCTTGACCCATGAAAAACGAATAACACTGCGCACCTCCTCCTTGGAGTAACGTTCAAGTCGTTGCGCCATCTTTGAATTGCTCTAGGTGACAGACGGGTTGACGTAGAAGACTGTAATTGCCGTCAGACTTGCATGACCTTGATATCTGACACATGCAAAAGATTTAATTAGCTGCACAAAAAACTCTGGGTTTTAAAACCAAATTCACCTTACTTTTTGAAACAACCTTGTATAATATGATTACGCCCACAACGTGGCCGAAGGTCACGCATGCGAGCGTACAGTGGGAACCGATAGTATTGCTTGGCAAATTGTCCATGACTATTTTTATTAATTTCTGTCTTACATTGTGTGTGTTTTTAAGCAATGGATTTTACGTATGCTGGTTCAGAAGTTGTCAATAGCTTGTTTTGAGTTTTCTTTTAATGTTTGAAGCTCTTATTGGGTCAAATAAAGTGCACGAACATGATAATGGATAATTTGCAAGGTAATACTCATGGTCTACACTGTACAAGACGTGGCCAAAGTCCACGTCGAAAGTACGCAAGTCCATTATATATAAATCCCTAATCCACAATATATATATAGCCCCAATCACACCACTCACTGACATAAATGTTCTCCATGAAAGAAGCCCCGGAGGCGAAAAACGCCCGATTACGACCCCCCATGAAATTGTCCCAAAAAGTTTATTATCACCACGAAAACTACTGTAAGTGAATTATGCTAGACTTTTCGTATTTCAAAATTCAACCGTCAGAATTTATTACAGAGGCAAGGTAGGAATTTGAGGGAAATGAAGGAAAACAATAAATTTCCAATTACGTTTAAAAATGTGAAAATGACAAAAGAGTAAATATTGCATTCCAATTTAGTGTCGGTATTGAATTCGTATATGCAAGACATCCAGCTAATAATTTTCAAACAGTTATTACTTACTCAGTTTATTATTAAGAAAATAGACAATAATACTTTGAATATGTGTGCCTTATTAGAGCCCATACACACATAAAGTTACTTTCTAAACTTTTCAGGTTAGCGAACTTATACACTTGTTCCCCTTCATCCAATACAACATGCAGACATTTTACCCCATCTATAATATGATTACGCTCACAACGTGGCCAAAGGTCACACATGCGAGCGTACAAGACGCGGCCAAAGGCCACGTCGAAAGTACGCGAGTCCAATAACTATAAAGCCCCAATCCCACCACTGACTCACTGACATAAATGTTCCTCGTGAAGGAAGCCACGGAGGCGAAAAATGCCCGATTACGACCCCCCATGAAATTATCCCAAACGGCCGAGAAAATTAAGAAATCGCTCAATCGGCCCTTCCTTAAGGGCAAAAATGCCCCTTTTTGACGTCCTTAGCAACCGTTGCCACGGACATTTTTTGCAGCACACATTGTTTCCTTCTATTCTTAATTGTCGAGATACATTATATTTCTCACAGATCAATAGCACACAGTTGAATAAACTCATGGTTTTGAAAAGGTGCCTGAAACAAGGGTGACATCTACAGTACATAATAAGGAGTTTCAGCCCAGATAAATTACGTATGTATTGTTATACTCAATGCGTAAGTAAATATCTACATCGTGCTTTTTTTAACTAAATACTTAGGGGGTATAATGACATACAATTCCTTAGAGCTTGCGTGCCTGTTGTTCATCATGGAAACGGACGTGTCTAAGAAACTCAAAGATAGTTTCTTTTCACGCCAAAAACTACTGTAAGTAAATTATACTAGACATTTCGTATTTCTAAATATGAGCGTCAGAATTTATTACAGAGGCATTCTAGGAATTTAGGGGTAATGACAGAAAACAGTTATCAAATTACGTTAAAAAATGTGAAAATGACAAAAGACGTAAATATTGCATTCTCAATTTAGTGTCGCTATTGAATTCGCTTATGCAAAATCATCCAACTAATTATCTTGAAACAGTTATTACTTACTCAGTTTATTATTAAGAAATTAGACAATACTCTTTTGAATATTTGTACCTTATTAGAGCCCATACACACATAAAGAAACTTTCGAAACTTTTCAAATTAGCAAACTGATACACTTGTTCCCTTTCATCCAATACAACATGCAGACATTTTACCCCATATATAATATGATTACGCCCACAACGTGGCCGTAGGTCATGTATGCGAGCGTACAAGACGTGGCGAAAGGCGACGTCGAAAGTACGCGAGTCATTTATATACAGTATATGAGCTTCGTTCCTTTTTACATGCAATCTTACAATTCTTCAGGAATTCCCTTATGTTTTCCACGAGATAATTTCCACACAGTCCAACAGGAATAGAAAATGAACAGTTATTTGGTGCGTTTATATATTTCTAACTAACATTGTGCAATTCAGTTCGATTAAATTGTGCTATTAAATTTTCACAGTTCCACCACATCCACTAGGGAACATCTTTAATATATTTTTGTTCTTTTCTCTCGTGACTGTCATGAGATATTTATTTAAGATTATCGTGCGAAGTGTAGTGATAAGTGCGAAGGGTCGGTCAACGGTAATGCTATTTGCACCATTTGTAATGACCTCCAGTTTGACGACGTCACGAAGAAAATGTGAAACAGGTACGATTACCTAAAACAGAAGTATTACTTTGTCTAGAATTAAGTTAATCAAATTCTTAGTCCAGGGGTCTTCAACGCATGGTCCGTGGGCCAGAGGTGGCCCGCCGTGGCCTGTGTCAATTTGAAAAATTAAGTACGTAACATAAAAACCGGATTAAGTAAATTGTAGATGGCAGCATCTTACAGTTCTGATTACCATAGCGTAGCTTCGTGGCCTGCGTGCGTCATTGAAATTGTTAATGTGGCACGCACTGTCTGACGAGTTGAAGACCCCTGGCTTAGTCTGGCAATGAATAGGATAACTATAAAGCTATATAAATATTGGTAACATGATTTCCTCATGGGACTAAATGAGAAAATTATACACGTGAGCTGTAAATGTAAAAGTGGCAGCACTGTCAGGGAGAGGCAATAACACCGTGCATGTGCTATCAGCCAGTGGGACATATGTGCATTTGTGGAGTGTCAATCGTGTTCGGTGCAGCGAATACTGTTATGTATGTATGAGCACCATTTTCTTTACTGCCCTAAAACATGTAGAAAAGGTAGAACAGCAATTGTGAATCAAAATCCAGGTGGCATGTGCTAAAAATCTACGAGAATGTCATCAAGACTTGCATGAAGCCTTTAACAACAATACCTGTTCATATGGATATATCTGATGGTTGCACAATGGCTACAACATGTGGATTCATTTCTTTTCATTTTCAGTTTGTTCTCACTGACAAATCGCAACCACCTCAAGTAATGCACCTACCCATTGTAGGTGTAAATGTAAATGTGTATTCAAAATCGTAAATTATTTTCTTCTAACTATCTCTCTAGCCTTCTTAATGCCGAAGGTTTATGGCTGCAGCAACACAAGCCTTCCATCTGTCCTATCCTGGGCAATATCAATCCAATCTTTCCATACCTACAGATTTCCTTTAGGTCCATCTCAACGTTATATTCCATCTTCGTCTTTCCCTTCCTATAGGTCTCTTACCATCAGGTTTCCCAAAATGAATCCTGTAAACAAACTCTTCTTTCCTCTCCCATTCGTGCCGCATGTCTGCCCACCTACGTCTTCTTGATTTAACAAGTCTAATAATATCTGGACATGAATACAAATTATGTAGTTCTAAATTACGTAACCTCCACTCACCTGTCTCCTCATCCCTTTTAGGTCCAAATATTTTTCTAAGGGTCTTATTTTCAAACACTGTAAACTCATGTTCCTCTTTCAATGTTAGGGACAAAGTCTCGCATCCATATAATACTACAGGCAAACTTACGTATATTTTAACATTTAATTTCTTAGATATTATACGAGAAGATAAAAGTTTATGAAGAGGAAAGTAACACGCATTTCCTGAATTAAGCCTACTTTTTATTTCCTCTTTCATATAACTTTCATTTGTTAGTATTAGGTACTGCTAGGTACTGGAATTTGGAAACTGGTTCAAACGAGTTGTTTGTTATCAATAATTAGATTTGATTATTACCTAATACTTGGTTTCGACCTGTAAGTAAATGTTTAGTTTTTATCTTTGCTGACTTCCAAACCTTTGTCTTTAGCTGCTTTGAAAAATACTTTAGCATTATTCCTAATTGTCATCCATTTCTAAATTTATTTACCCAGTATATACATCTCTGATATTCTTATTATTTTTGCTGTTTGTTTCAATTTCGTTAATTTTGCTTTTGAAGTATTTTATTTTTCTTCTAAACGTGCACTTAACTTCTCCCATTATTCTATTATAATATTGCTTAAATTTGTAGTATCAGAGTTACTTAACCACCTAAGTCTAGCCTGATTTCTTATTACTATTAGGATACGATATTCATTATCAAACTTACTTTATCTTTGTTTATAGTATCCTATATTTTCTTTAGCTGCTGATTCTATTGCATTTCTTACATCAATTTTTATTATTTTCTCGTTTTTCTTATTTCAGACAAAGACAAACATCCATATCTTAGCTGGGATTAGAACCCGTGACTCCTGGCTTCGTAGTTAGCTGTGCTAACCACTCCGCCACGGAGGTCGACAACGACTGAGCTACCACGGCAACTATCATCTGGAGAAAACCAGGTATTTTTATGGATATCTTTATGTGGTACTCTTCAAAATTAAATTCTTTGAGATTCAAAAGTAATTAATCTTATACCATTATCATTACTTAATTCATGAAGACTTCCTTTACCAATCGTGGGTTTAAATGTCTCTTCTTTACCAATCTGTGCATTACAGTCACCTAACAGAATTTTCATATCATACTGGGGGAATTTATAAAAGATCTGATCTAACTGCATAAAAATCATCTTTAGTATTATCACCTTTATCTTCCGTTGGTGCATGAGCGTTTATTAAAATAATTTTTCACCACCTACATTGTAAAACTCCATATGATATCCTATCATTAATAAATTCTACCGTTTTAAGGGCCAAGATAATTTTATTATTTATGAAAAAGCCTGTTCCGAAATTATGATTTTCAGTACCACCATAGAAAAAAGTATAATTTTTAGTTTTACAATTCCCTTCTCCTGGCCACCTAACTTCCTGGACAGCTACTACATCTAATTTATACTTAACTATCTCATTAACTGTACACTGAAATGCCCCAGGCCGATAAAGGCTCAAAACATTCCAGGTGCCTAATTTAATATCCTTATTCCTACCGTACACCCTATGCTTAGTACAGGGACCTACTAAAGTAGTCCCCGCTCGGATATCCGAAGGGGAGATTATTTTACTTCCGCAATATGTTACCTTGGGAACACCCATGGCCTCATGTTACTGTTTCTTGAAATAACCTTTTTTACAGTGCAGAGTTGTCAGCTCTACGCCAAACCTCCAATATGAATGGACGACCGTACCTGTCGTTGGTCAGCGGATCCCTTGGATCAAGCTAGGAGGACCACAAAGTCCACTAACCATGTCCATTTCTTCCAATTGTGGGACGCTCATACAGCCATGACAGGACAGCTCTGTAAATCCCATCCGAGCAAAATGTTGACCATTTCACTCTGTTGGTTGACTAAGGATCATTAAGGATAATATTGTTAATACACACACATTGATTGATTGATGAAATTGCTTTTTTAAGTTCACTTCATGCACAGAAGGCTAATGGGGACTGGACCTACAGTTTAAAGTGTTATCCGAACCACTATTTGCATCCAAAATGTATCGATATTGGCGGCTATTAGGAATGGGCAGTTGCCTCCCCCCCTTTTCGCCACTTTTACCCGTGCACTATGCTAAACCTTAACTACAAAGGGAAATATACTGCGTTTGCCCCGCCCCTTCCCAGATTTTGAAACCCATTCGCCGCCACTAGGTATAGAACCCGGGATTCAAGGCGACGACGGAACCACGGCTCCAACGGAGAGCCACCAACACACACACATGAAGAACGATAGAAAATGTCTGTGTAAGCATTGGTTGTAGCCGCTTTTTTACCTTACATAATCATAAAAATGAATTTCCTTAAATATATTTAAATATTAGTAATTTTACATTAATAGATCAATAAAGTATTTAATTGTTTGCATTTTAATGACTATGTGAATCCATAGGACTCACACTCCAAAAAAGAATACTAATTCTCATATTTAATTTCATATGTAGATACTACTAATAACGGAAACAAATGGGTGGTGCTCTCTTAAGGAGAGCCATCGACAATGATACTGTGAGAAGTACAGAACACTTTTAAAATTTAACGAAATTGTAACTTAATACGTAAAGAAATAAATACTGTCTTCACTACAGTATTAAATCACAATTGTTTATATAAAAAATAATGGTAAAACTGTCAAAGCCGGGAATCGGCTTTAACTCGTTTATTCTGTAATTGTGGATCTGTAATATTACTTATTCTGCATTGCAAGGGATTTCGCTTTGTTTTAACGAAATTAGTAGCTATTGTCGGCATATCGAGTAATTATTGTTCATTCTTTTCTCGCTTCCTGAACATGCAAAATGGCGGGCAAATCTAGACTAGCGTTGTGTTTCAAACGGCAAAGCAGTGTTTCAACCTTCTTAACAGGAAAAGTAAGGATAATAGGGACTGAACTTACAGTTTAAAGTGGGATCCGAACCACTATGTGCCTCAATCGAGTATTGAAACCGGGACCCCTTGATTAAAAGGCGACTACCACTGCGCCATCGGGGAGGTCTACTTTCCCAAACATTCTTATCTGATGGCGTATCTTATTAGTAGCTGAACAACATTCTAATTTGTGGTTTTCTGTGCAAGATGCAGGGGCGTAACATGCGGATCCCGCAATACGGGCGACTTCGAAGTTTAAGGGGCCCAAAAATTGTACAAATTATTTTCGTATTTCCCATGTACTATCTGTCCATAAAGAAAATGCTCGGTTGATGGTGGCGTTGAAAGCAAAACTTCAGATATGAAAAATATTAAGGTCAAATGTGTGACTGAACACACCATTCCCACTTCAAGTTTTTTGAAACTTACATATTCTCTTTTCTGGGAGTTACGTTTCAATAATGTACTCCATAAGGATTTCCGTGGGTGGAAAAAGGAAAAAAAATGTATCGGTCTGGAAAAACAACTACATCTGAAAGAAAATAAGCGAGAAGAAATTCGCGTCACCAGTAGTGAAACAATTCGAAAACTTACATAATAAGTAAATAAGTACTTACCAATATAAGGTGTAAGTGAGTGGTTAGTGTTATGGCTTCACGATCTGAAAGATGCGGGTTTGAGCCCGGCTAACCTTTTTTATTATTATTATTGCCGATGAGGCACCAACATGTGTGTGATCGAATCCGCATTTATACAGTGATTTTGTTTAATATCTATGTCCACAGAATCTCGAATATATGGAATGTTGGAAGTGCATACCACATGCATTTCTAATCCATGATTTCACCTGCGAAAAGCACCTTAGATTTATCCTTCTTGATTAAATAAATAATAAATAACGCATGGCGCGACAGACCTTGAAGGGCCTTGGCCTATTTCCTGACTGCCTGTCTCCCTCCCACAATCCTATATAGAGGTGTGGAGAACTTCAACCGTTATTGGGGTGATATGGGGTCAGCATGTCGAACCCCCCTCCGTTGTAGAAGATTTCCGAGACCGGGTTACGCTACTCTCTCGTAGCTCCCCAATTTCCTCACGATGGTGGGTCGCCACCAGTCGTATACACAGGCCGAGAACCCAGCTATTGAACCCAGGCGGACTCGAACCTATTCCATGCCGTCCCTCAGTCGGATTCTTATACAGGGTGTTACTAAAGTTCGTTTCCAACGCTTAGGAGGTGATTCTACAGGGGAAAATAAACATAAAAGTTAATGTGACGAAATGCCGAAAACTGCACCCATTCGGAGTTATTGAAGTGGGAAAAAGTGGGAAAATGATGTTTACAAGGAAATAGTGGCACAACGGCCAACCATATGACCGCGACGAAGGGCGTTCCACAAAGAAATGCGGCATGCTCTATTCAAAAAAGCACATGGCAGATGTGTGAACTTGATGCGCAAGGGATTCCCCAAAATTGGCGAATGGGTCTGTTGAAGTCATGGGGGGTAGGGAACTGTTTAGCGAGATGTGATATCCACGGAAAGTGATATGTGGAGACTGACAACCAAGAAGAAAGCGAAGATGCGTAGTGGACATCACCATTACGTAGAAAAAACAAAGGTGGTGGTGGTGGTGCGCTAGGTTGCATATGTGTCGACATGTTCAAGTGTGCAGAGTGGAGGTGCCGAGGGAACCACATCACAGACGATGGTCAAACTGTCTGCCATTAACTTCCACACAGAGATGACAACGCCGAATCAACGATCGTCTAGTGCGAGCAAACAACCCCGCGGTGTCTGCTATCGTCGCTGCGGCGACATTAATGAGTGCAACGAGATCCTCGGCCAACACGATATCTTCTTCCCTTACTGCATACATACAACCCCTGAAACTGGACAATCTTTCAAAGAATGAATCAATATAAATCATTTAATATTTTAATAGAAACTGAAGGAATATAAATGGCAAACTGAAAGAAACGTCACTTTTTGAATGACAGCTTGACACTGGGTTACTAACAAATCCAGCATTAACACTTGCGTCTGTGTTTGGATTTAGAGGCAAGATGTAATAGCACAGTAAACCATTGATGCACTAAGCATAAAATATTGTACCATCAATTCCATGCAAACACTAGTTTTAAATTATACACTGTTTATTGTTTTTGTTATTACAGTTATTTTATCCGTCTCATTTTATGGTTTCAAATTTATTAAAGTAGTTTTGTATTGAGTAGTTTTAAAAAAATTGCAATTTGTATTAAAACTTAAAAACATTTGTCATCAAATACGCAATAAATATTTCACAGACTTACAGTAATTCACATTCTATCGTTTTTTAAAAAAAAGTGCTGTACGGGGAGAATCGAACCGGGTACCCTTCGTGTAGTGGGCAAGTATCGTAATGACTGGACCACACCGTCCTTCTTGTTTTATTGCTTATATGCTCGTACTCATGTCTTGAAACCATATTGCACTATTATATCTGATATTCATAGAAAATATTTCAAACAGAATATTACAATAAAACTGGTGTTTTTTGAAACTACGAAACATTATGTTTTCTTGTTAACTCTAAATATTGAATAGGAGGGAATTTAGAATTCGGTCACAGACAGGATAGCCCATGCCGTGTATGTTTCAACAGTCTTAGTTACAGAAACCTGCGAGCTGATCATGTGCAGGTCAACGATTGGCAAGCATCGCACTCTGTACTTGAAACCACAATTCACACAGTCAACGCAAATGTTCTCTCAGCAGTATGACTTCATCCTTGGTTGATATGCAGCGGAGTGCCCAGGAATTTGTAAACGAGATATAGGGTTTTCATGACTTTTTTTTTTTTAAAAAAAAAAAAGAATCAACCTCTATTTTACCTCACAGTTGGGCCACGAATATTTCTCTGTTCACCTTATTGCCTCATATAGGAAGTAATTGAGTATTGGAGAAGGTATGTGGAAGAACACATCCAAAGTGATATCGACAAGTAATTAGATTTATCAGAAGAAGAGTTTTTATATTCTTCCTCTTAATAATGTCCAAAAGCAACAATTCTACTAAATGAAAGAAGTCGATTCTACAAGAGATTTGAACCTTCGACCTTCATACAACAGACTCTTTACCACTTTCCCACTTCATCACTCGATCAAACCAAGTTGAAATTTTTGTCTAAATACTCGTCAGCAATCTTGCAAACTTCGTTAACATACCTGCTGTTTCTCACTAGTTTATTTTTACAACCTGGAATAGACTTGATGTATGCAACTCAGAACTAGACTTCTGTGGTAACTTATTCTCTCCAGTCTGATCTAATGTGACAAATCTCATGTATTGTAAATACAAAGTGGCATTGTTACATGTTGCAAATAATTTCTCATACAGATGTGAGTACCAGATTTGGTCACATCCACCGAGCATTTACTTTCTGGGCAGATAGTACAACAATTTACTCAAATTTTCACGATAACTTCTGAGAAATGATATTGTGAATGCGCAAGTAATCGCAGGCTTATTCTGAAGTTTTTATCTTTTGGAAAACGTAGTACAGAAGTGAAGTCAAGGAAATACTAAGATTAGGGATGATGTTCAGTCGAGAAATATATAACATAAAAATATAGACAGAGTGTCATCGCCCAAATATCCACAGGCCCGTAGCTAGAATTGATCTCCAAAGGGAGCTCAAGGGTTATCAGGAGGGGATTTGTAAACCAAGTCCATTTTTCAAAAGTTGAACAGTGTGAAATGAAGGTAAATTATTTGTGTGTGGGGGATCATTAAGTTAATATAATGTAACGCCCCCTCGAGGTTCGATCCCTGCACTCACACAACACACACCCTCACGGCACAACGTTGCAGTTGCGGTTTCTCAGAATAGTACTTGACTGCAACGTACCGGGTTCGACGTTGTGACGGGGAACATTATTCAGTTTTACCCATGATGTTAGCTCTTTTCTAGCCGGAGATATGATGTTCTTGTACACTCAGGGTTCGGGTATATATATATAATGAAAGTTAGCGTCAACGTAAACAGTTTATTGAACTGGGGGTGAAATTAGATATCCGCACAAAACAAAGTCACAATATCTCCTGATAAGATTTCACTGCACTTTTGACGTTCTTGAAGCTCCAGGTTCGAATCTCCTCTGCAGAAGTCTTGAAGAGGGAGGACAGGGACCATTCAATTTTTCTCCAGTGGGGAATAAAGGACCTTATTTTTCTTGTATGGCATTGGGTCGCCTCTGTGCTGACTTGGGGACAATAGGGCATTAATTAAACGACTCAAGGAACATTTAAATCTGCTATCCTAGTAAAGAGTAATATCAACAAAGCAACGGAAATTTACTGTAAGCTTACAAAGAATAATGCTTAGTTAAACTTTATTTACTTTAATTAATTACTTGAATAATGCTAAGCTGTAGGCAGTAATAAAACACTGCTCGTTTTTCCCTCAATGAAAAATTAACTAACGATGAACCTCACCCTTCGTATTTTCTACCTGGTAGGCCAAGAAATATTGCTATCGCTCGTATAATCTACCACAGTAGGCCAAAAGATGACGTCATTTCTGCATCGACTGTTGTGAAATGTATAATCTACTAGTAGGCCAAAGAATACGGATACCCTTCGTATAATCTACTAGTAGGCCGTCTCCCAACAGTAAATATATCCACGAGCTAAACCGTAACCCAATACAATGCGTATAATCTACCTGTAGGCCGCACATGGAGTACGTTTCTGTTCTACAGGCAGGCCACACTGTAGGAGGTTGAGCTTGAAACAATGCGTATATTCTACTCGGTAGGCCGAGAAATACTGCTACCTCTCTTATAATCTACCAGCGTAGGCCACACTGTATGAAGCCCTCTTGTATCCCTAAGCACCCGTGTGCTTGCAATGCTGGGCTATTAGCGGGAGCAGAGCTCGACCATGAGTCGTTGAAGAGTCAACACAGAACTGCCTGGCCGGGGCAGCGTCGCTGCTTATATACAATTCCGAGCGCAGCGCCAGCGCCTCTAGTGGATTCTCGTGAACTACGAGAGCGCTGCTTAACATGAGGTGCCATCTATACAGGTGAATAATGAACTATTATAAACAATAACGCTGCCTAGTGAGATATGGTAGAACTACGTTCTCTACCAAGCATAGCAGTGAAACCCTATGCAGAAGCGATAACACAATAGATAAGATTATACAATGCTATTCAACAATGACAATAAAAAGAACAAATGCGTAACTTGTGGCGATCTCGCAGGATCGTTGCAATAAAATATAGAGATATCACAAAAATAGCACATCTTTCTATACGTATCTTCTAAAACATCCCTTGAAGTGTTTTAATTGCTATTGACATCATCCCTTATTACATACTACACAATACTTTTGATGATACAGATATTTATATCATACAAGGAAATGCACAATATTCAATCATAGTGCCTACCGTACATTCCACCCCCAGCTGAAGGAATAAAACTTAACTTTGTTCCCAAAACTTTTGACCTTTGATGCAGATATGGAAGGAATGTGGATGATGACGTCGAAGTCACAGATTTCTGTCTAAACGGGACACCGCAACAAGGTACGGATAAAGAAGCTCCTCTGTGAAAGGACATTCTATAGTCTAGAGAATCTTCTAAATACTTGCTGCTACTTCGACTTCAGCTCATAAACAAGATGAAGTTTATGTTCTGTGAATTTATCCTTCACCAAGCTGTGAGCAAAATAATATCTGCTGTCTACATTTTCACTCTTCACTGCAAACAAATTATAAATACAAAATAGTTTTACCTAATGTCAAGGGGGAGCTCAGCCTGGCTACGGCCCTGCTATGCAAGAACTTCTAAACTCTATACAACCTACTAAATACAGGGTGTCTACAAATTATTGAAGCAGTTTTAACGATGGTATTGTACAGTGGGATCCATAAGTATTACCTTGCAAATTGTCCATCATCGTGTTCGTGCACTTTATTTGACCCAATAACAGCTTCAAGAATTAAATGAAAACTCAAAACAAGCTGTTGACAACTTCTTCACTAGCATACCTAAAAATCCATCGCTTAAAAACACACAGGATGTAAGAGAAAAATTAATGAAAATAGTCATGGACAATTTGCACGGTAATACTCATGGATCACACTGTACGTGTATTATTGAACATATTATGGAGTAACTTTACAGTTTTGTAGAGAAACTCAACAATTTTTGTGACACATTACAAGTGTTCGAAATGCCCCCTCTTCGTGATTCTGTAGACATAAATTATATAATCAAGTAATTCCCAAACGCGATGAATCATGTACCTATCAATTCGATCAAAAGCACTGATGATACGAGCCCGCAGTTCTGCTAGATCACTCGGTAATGGAGGCACAAACACTAGATCCTTCAAATAACCCCACACACAAAAAAAGTCACCGTGAGGCAATGACAGCAGTTGATGATCATCATTTCCACAACGACCGACCCATGGGTTTGATACTCTGGTGGTTAAGATTTTGTGGACATCGTGATGGAACTGGGGTGGAGCACCATCCAACTGGTGGAAAAAGTTCTCACTGTCTGTCTCGAACAGTGGCATGAGCCAATTTTCTAACATGTCAAGATACCAGTATTCTGTAATGGTTGTTCGCTGGAGAAGAAGCGGCCGTAAACTCTAAATTTTGAGATTGCACAAAAGGCATTGAGTTCCGGAAAGTCACGAATATGCTCAACCAACGGCGCCACGGCGAACAGAAAACTTCCATAACTTGTAACGTGTCACAACTTATTGAGTTTTTTCTACAAAACTGCAAAGTTACTTCGTGATACGTTCAAAAATACATGTACAGTGACATCATGAAACCGCTTTCAATCGTTTCTAGACACCCTGTGCTTTCAGCTACTTAGACTTCAGTTCATAAACAATATGAAGGAACGTGATAACTGATCTTCGTTCTGTGAATTTGTCCTTTGATCCAGTTATGACCAGGTTCGATACCCGGTGGAGGCACATAGTGGTTCGTATCCCACTTTAAACTGTAGGCCAGTTCCGATTAGCCTTACTGTGTATAAAGTGGACTTAAAACACCAACTCAATCAATCAATAAATAAAGTTATGAGCACATAATATCCGCTGTCTACATTTTCACTTGTCACTACAAACAAATTATACAATAGTTTACCTAATGACCGGGAGCTAACGGCAATGCAAGGAGGGGCTGACGAAGATGCCGGGGAGATAACCCCCACCCCTCTGGCCCCTGTCTGGCTACGGGCCTGAGTTGATATTTAACAGAAAATCTTAGGATTTTGGGCAGGGGCTCCTAAATTGACGATGCAGGTACAATTCAGTGTAAGTCATTATGAAAAACTAAAACTTGAAAAACAGAAAAAACAAAACTCATTGATAATTTTTATTCATAATCAATTGTAGAAAATCTTTCTACCGATGTTGGTGACACGGTAAAAAAAAACATTAAAAAATAAATGCAAATGGCTGCAATGTACAAAATTGTAGGCAAACCTTCGATTTTTTTTTACTCCAACTCCATTTAAACTTTGCTGTACTGTACACTCGCCTCACTTAACAGTATCGCTTCTCTATGGAGTATTTTTGTGCAAGATACTGTTCGACGGACGTTATTCAGTTAGAATTTTCTATTATTTATTTTAATTAATTTTCACTTCTTCTTCATGAAAGGTTGTTTTCTTAAATGTTACAAAAGGTTGAAATCAGTGCATCAAAATAGTGATGTATAAATTACACCGTTCTACTAACTCGTTGACTATTTTGTACATAGTTGCACGTTTCCAAGTTCATAAACTTTAATAAACATATTACAAAATATGTTGATGCTTGTGAAGTTTATTTTGATCTAATGGATATTTGGAAAAGACTGACTTCCCTTCCTTATAAGGAAACATACCCACAATACCTTCATAGGAAACATTGCAGCAGGGGTGGTATTTCTATACTAACCTTGGGAGGGCAGCACTTGAAATTCGACCCTGGATCTATATATTTATATCTAAACCTTATTAATTAACATTCAAAACCCATAGCCGGATTCCTCGATTATTACTATAGTTCTGAATGCTTAAACTTAATTAAGAGGCCTAACAATCCAAATAAGTATGTTTTCTCCCTTCTATATTCCATATTGGAGTTATGTGAACATCATCGGGAAAGCCTCACAAAGAATGCAACACTAAAATACCTACATCGAGGCGGAACGAGACAAGAATTACTTGAATTCCAAGAAGTGCAGAGTTGAAGAGTAACACATCAATTATGCTGCTGGAATCCACGACAGGCGTTCTTTTCAATTCTCAAAGCGTTTGTGTCCAAGGCCGGTAGTTGCTTTTAAGATTATTTTTAGGCATTGCCTCACAACTTGCTCTCATGCTTTTTCGCCAGGCGCGATGCGATGCGATACAATGCGACGCAATATTGCTGCAACTCAACCCGCCCGCGGTGCAGATGTCAACAACTCAAGGAAATCTTCTCTTAATAAAGTTTTTCTGTTCGATACCTCGTTTCGATGCTAGAAACTCTCGACAAACAATGGACTGAATGTATGCAACAACCCAGCACTACTACTGATTTGTCACTAGTGAATTAGCTTCGCAATTACGATGCTGTTCTTCTCTTTGTAAAATTGAAATTTCACATTTGTTCAGTTCCTTACATTAGATCTGTTGTGACGGTCCTGTGGATCCTCACAATATAATTATTATATGTTTATTGAAACTATCAATTTCATATTATACAAATCACTTTATATTAAAGTTTAAAAAATGTATAATTATTACTTTGTACAACGTTAATTATGTTTTATGTTATTTATTGCACTATACGCTGTATAAACGAGATATTTGGAATTCTAACGTTGCTATAGCAACGAGAATCAATATTCATTATGTGGTAGTGTGTCTGACAAAAATGGAAATATAGGTAATAGTGAACTGCATATTGCTCAGTTATTTCACTAATATATAGACCCATAGAAGTTGTATCTTCACCTTCGCGTTTTAGTTTCAAATATTTATGAACGAAATGTAATCGTGCAAATTATTGACTTGTAAACGTCACTGTATAATTGGTGGTCCAGTATTGTGGAACATTATCAGCACGATCTTGAGTGATGTGTCTTGCGTAAGTGTTAACTTACCCCATTGTTTTCGTGAATCTAGTTTGTACATAAATTTCTATAATGTCCGCATCAAGTAATTCTTATAATCTGAGATCCAAAACAAATCTTACAGCTAGATCTATCAATTGTGGTGATGATCCTGATGAATCACAAAATAAGAATGGTGCCATGAATATGGTGAAGTGCTGCAAAGATCCCGATAAGGAAAGGTTGGTAGCTTGTGAAAATTGTGGCCATTGGTATCATTTAAAATGTTTGGGTTTGTCCGATAATCATTGGGAGTTAACCAGTTAAATGAAAATTATTTCTGTAAAGATTGTGATCCATCTTATGATTAGTTCAGTATTGAAGCTTTCGTGTAATGGAAAAGAAGTCAAGAAAATGTTCAAGAAATTTACATTCGTCCTTCTGTGTTGGCAGATACGTCAATGGGGCAAAGTAATGTTCCTTTTCAAATGTTTGATCTACTTGCAGAGTTAAGGAAAATCAGCGAGTCACAACAGGTGGAATTTATAAAAAATAGGGAAACTCAAAAGCTTGAGTTTACAAAAATTAGGGAAACTCAAGATTCTATGAGGCAAACTCAAGATTGTATGAGGCAAACTCAAGAGTCTCAACAGCTTGAGTTTACAAAAATGAAGCAAACTCAAGAGTCTCAACAGCTTGAGTTTACAAAAATGAGGCAAACTCAAGGGTCTCAACAGCTTGAGTTTACAAAAATGAGGCAAATTCAAGAGTCTCATCAGCTTGAGTTTATAAAAAACAGGGAATCTCAACAGGAAATTCAAAATTCACAGCAACTACTCAAGCTTGATTTCCACGAATTGAGTACATCGTTACGAAAGGAATTAGCTGAAGTTGCCGAGTCCTGCAAATTAGCAACACGTTCATTACATCAGGAAATGGAAAGAGAAGTCCAAGGACTAGCAGAGAAATCGAGGAAGTCAACACTACTTGTACAGAGAATTCTGATAAACTTGCTGGATTGAATGATCAGATTACAGAATGGCAGAACAATGTTTCAGGGTTGTCTCGGCAAGTTCAAAGACTTGAAGCCGTTGTGCGCAAGGACGAAATAACTAAGCGCGTGGAAGCATGTGAGGAAAATATTACTAAGTTAACATCTAATATCTCGACTAATGTTGAATCAAGTAATCCTGTACAAGTTTACAGTTCTCATGTGAATAGTAACTGTCAACCTGTATTCCTGCACGGAACCTAACCTCTCCTGAATCATCTATTTCTTCAGCGTGTGATGTTTCTGATGATGAACACAATCGCATCGCTTCCCAAAGACACAAACGTTCTAGAAATAATCGAGTGAGAACTAGTAATACTAACAAGTTATGTCAAACAACCGTTCTTTATATTCTGATGGTTCTGGTCAGGAAAGAAAGAGGCAAGTAAACCAAAAGTCAGCAAATCCGCAGAATCATCGACGTGATTATCCTGACAATTGTATGCGTTCGCTTACTCAAGAACCTCGACGGTTGGTAAGATTGAATGAACTTACTGTTCTTCCTAAATATTCTGGAGATCCTGAAAAATCAAGCCCACTTAAGTTTATTAAAACTTTAACGTCCTACTTAGACTTACTGCAAGTTCCTGACATGCAAAGGCTTGAATGTATTACTAATTGTTTTCAAGGACCTGCAGAAGGTTGGTATAATACTCATGTCGATTCGTTTACATCGTACAAACAGTTTGTTGACGAATTTCTGAATCACTACACGTCTTATTCGTTAACTCAGGCTCAATTATCTGAACTTAGAAGTCGTAAATATGATCCTAAATCGACGAGTAGTATGGAAGTTTTTGCTATTCGTACGCATTCAGCATATTATAATTTAGTTGATCGTCCGAATGATGCAGAAGTTATTGATATAAATCAGTTGCCCACATCTATTGCACAAACAATATTAGCTGCTAGATTAGTTAAAATGGATGATGTAATTGCGTTACTAAAAGGGTTGATTTTAGTGAATTCAAGATCAAACAAGAGTTTTAATGTTCATGATAATGTACGTGAAAAAAATTTCCGACGTGATGGGAATAATTCTAAAAGTTTTACCGA
The DNA here is from genome assembly GCF_977018435.1 of Lepisma saccharinum. Taxonomy (NCBI): domain Eukaryota; kingdom Metazoa; phylum Arthropoda; class Insecta; order Zygentoma; family Lepismatidae; genus Lepisma; species Lepisma saccharinum. The sequence goes on from NC_139242.1 coordinate 11,280,175, forward strand.
CAATAATAGTGCAAGGGCAAAACTGAGAGTTCAAAGTGTTGCTAAAAGTTCATCGTTTGTGAACGATGATGAACCTAGTGGAAATCAAGGTTCAAGACGTAACGTAAGACCAAATGACAGAGTTCATTTTGTTTCTTCTAGCGATGAAAATAAAATAATTAAGATTCCACGTACAGATGTTCCATTTGTTGCTGAAAACCAACAATCAAACCCCAGCCAGAAGATGATGATATTTAGTAGAAATAATAATTTTGGGAAACCTAACTTAACTAACAGACCATATAATCGTTACAGACGTAATGGTACAGGAACTCAAAATTTTCGGCAAAATAGAAGTCCACAAAGCTCACGATACTTCAACAATAATGGTAGATTTATGAGCAACGGTTTCAATGCCAGAAACGAGCAAGAACAACAGCAATTTATTTATTTTATTTATTTATTGCGTCTTGTTTATCATGGCGAAGTTAAGGCTTTGTAGCCTTTTCTACCACTTAACCATGTTTACAACAACATTTAAACCATTACATAGAAAGGTAAATTTTAAAATATAAAAAGAGAAATATAAAATTACAAAGAAAAAATTACAGAAAAAAAATGATAAGAAAAAAAAATACATACGGGAATAAAAACCTAACCTATACACACGAACATACAACAAAACACACACATACACACACACACACACAATCAGATATTCATGACAGTAGTCAGGGATTTGAAATATTAAGGTGAATAACACTGCGTCCTAACTCTCAGTTCTCTAACAATAATTTCCACTCATTCCAACCATGCAGCGAATGTTCCAATCTTCTCAGTTGTCAACGGGAAACAGTTGCAATGCAACTGCAGTGGCGAATACTCCATTAAATGAAAATGCTCCATCTTTCGATCCAAGAGAAACTTCTTATAAACATTTCATTTCTTCTGTCCCTGAAGCAACATTAAACGAACGTCTCGGGTGAACGTGGACCAGTTTGCTCGCACTAAGATAATGGAGGGTCCGTTTAAATCATATCGTAGTGATAATATAGGCACAACTTGTCAGTATGCTGTATTAAGTAATTCCATTTTATCTGAAGTTGATCATTGTTATCCACTTTCAATATTTTTTCAATTAGATTGGTACGAAGATGAACCTACTTGGATTTTAAATGATACTGGTATACCTACTCCTATTACTGATCAACCTTTGATCACAGGAACAGTTTGCGGTATTACCATACAGTGTGTCATCGACAGTGGAAGCCAGTGTAATTTAGTCAGTTATGAATTATGGTGCAGTAAAAGATCAATTATTCCGAGTGCCAAACTGGATACAGTGGATCAACTTAAGTTATTGCCGTTTGCAGGACATCAGAAGTTTCGTGTTGCTGGTCGGAAGATTATAAGTATTTCAATTAACTCGGAAGTTTTTTCTTTGGAGATGTTTGTATTGAAGCAACTGCATGCTGAACTAATTCTCGGAATACCATTTTTAAGGCAATACAAAGCTGTACTCGATTTTAGAGGAAACGAAATTAGTTTGTTGGCGTCTACTGGTTCCGAATTGGTACAGACATTTAACTCTTGCAAAAGCACAACTGATAGGGATCGCTGCCAGATACAGGAAGTTACTATAGTCAAAGAAGCAGAAAATTTACTTGTCGTTTCTCTAGATCAGATCACAACGAAGGTGCGGTCGTGTGAATCACTCAGCAGTCTCAGCTTGAGAATATCATAGGTTATTTTCTGATCGACCCCGATCTGCATTCGTAGAACCTTATCAAATTGAACTAGACACAAAGGAACCAATCAAGGCACCTATATATCCGGTACCGTTCGCCAAAAGAGCAGCGTTAGAAAGGGAACTAGAGAAATGGAAGGCCTGGGGAATAATTAAAGAGATGTCTTCGCCTTATTTAAACTCAGTACATATCGTCCCAAAATCTAATGGTGAGTGGCATCCAGTGGTGGATTTTCGTCGCCTAAACCAACATGTAATTTCACCACTTACCCATGTTGAACCTACAAACGAGCTACTTGAACATTTTAAGGGTGCAAGATATTTTTCTTTGATTGATCTCTCCTGTGGATATTTTCAAATACCACTTACGCCCGACTCATATAAGTACACAGCTTTTTCGTATCGAGGACGACAGTACGTGTTTTGTTACTTGCCATTTGATATAAAATCAGCTGTTTCTGTTTTTGTTGAGAGAATGAATTATTTGGACCGGAGACTCATTCATTTCTGATGATACATGTGGATGACATTTTAATATTTAGCCCAACAATAGAGAAACATTTTGAACATCTTGATTATGTTCTACAGACATTGCAGATGACGAACATGTCCATAAAATTTGCCAAATGCAAATTTTTCCAAACGGAAATTAAGTTTTTGGGTCATGTGGTGTCTGGTTCCGAGATTAAGGTCGACCATGATAAAGACTCAGCTACTCTACAGTTTCCTGTTCCTCAAAACAAAAAGTCACTTCGCAAATTTTTAGGACTGGCAAATTGGGGGAATCGTTTTATACATGGATTTTCAGATATCGCTAGGCCATTATATCATCTTTTACGCAAGAATGTGCCATTTTATTGGACACCTCAGTGTGAAGAAGCTCTCTTGTTATTAAAGAATGTTCTAATTTCAGCACCAGCATTGAGTCAACCCGACTTTGAGTTGAGGTTTTGTGTTTCTGTTGATGCAAGCCAGAAAGGATTGGGTTGTGGACTTTGGCAAGTTGATAATGATGAAATTCGTGTCATACAATACGGCAGTCGTGCTCTTAAAGGAGCAGAGATTACATATAGTACACACGAATTGGAATGTTTAGCTATATTATTTGCTTTGGATAAATTTGCTATATATCTTAAAGGAACTGATTTCAACTTATATTCGGATCATAAGTCGTTGTCTTGGCTTAAAACTGCACAATCACTTAATTCTTGTCTTACGAGATGGGTTCTCAAACTGCAGTGTTTTGATTTCACGTTATATCATGTCCCAGGAGTTTCGAAAATATTGCTGATACGTTGAGCAGATTTCCGCCTTGTACTACTTATTCTGCACTTGAAGTTAAATTATATGTCAATCAAGTAATTGTGGAAGATTCACAAGATGATACTTCTTCTATTTGGTTAAAAGCTCAACGAGCAGATGAAAAATGCAATAATATAATTTCTCAGCTGGAAGATAGTACAACTGATAAAGACTTTTCAAAGAATCTTCTTCACAACAAAATTATTTTTTATAAACCCAATTCAGATGAAATTTGTAAACTTGTAGTGCCACGTGAGCTTATACCTTTGGTATTGCACAAAATGCATGATTTAAATGGACATTTTGGTTATCAGAAGGTTTTAGCAGCTCGTAGAAGGGCATATTTTTGGCCGTACATGAGAAAATCAATTAGAAATTACCTGAAAGATTGCTTAGAATGTGCACGAACAAAGATTGTAGGTTGGCCGTTGCGGAGAGATTAATATCACGTCGTTTCTCACCAACCACACGATTTCCTCTCTATTGATCTAATCGGAAAATTACCAAGATCACGTACATATGAATATCTCCTCACAATTGTAGACGTTATGTCAAATTTGTTATGATTTATCCGTTAAGAAAAGCGACTGCCAGGGAAATTATCAATCGTTTTGAAGAACAATATTTTAAACATTACCCTGTATGTAATGTATTATTATCATATTGTGGAAGCCAATTTACATCTTCGTCTGAGGAAGACCCTGATACAGGGTCGAAACGTTACCTGTTAAGTGTTTTTATCTTAATAATAAATTACCTTGGTCAGCAACTTAGTGTTTTTGGTTATTAAACCATTCATGCTCTTCAGTTACCGGATTATCTCCTAGTGAACTTTTCTTACATGAAGATATGAAGGACTCAATATTTGAAGAAATCGGCTGCCCAGAACAAATTAAGTCTTTGGCATGGAAACGCAAATTGTTTTTAGCAGAAATCAGGACTAGACAATCTAGAAGAAGTAGAAAGATTAAGAATGCATTGAACTCGATCAAACTTCAAACAGGAGATTTCGTTATGATAAAAAAAATAGGCAAGTTAGTTCTAAAATTAACAGCCAGATTCATAAATTGTTCAACTTGTATATTGGGCCATTCCTTGTCAAAGAAATTAAGGACAATAATGCAATTCTTTACACAATGAACCAGCAATGTTATGACAAGGTGAACTTTTCAAATTTTCGAGTGTTTAACTGCTCGAAAGAAAAGAGGAATCAACTCTTGTCTGAAAATTAAATTTATGAGTGTAGATACTGGAAAAAGGAAACCATTCTGTTTATTATTTTGTACAATTGAATGTTCTATTATGGTCTGATTTGTTATTACCTGTTAGGCACAAATCTGTTTATGTGCACGTTGTTGTCGAATGTCAGATAATAAACGGAAACTTGGTTAAATGTAGGTGTATATGATGGAGAGTTCATAGATAACCGATACAATGTTTATCGTCAAGATCGCGTCTATAAGGGAGGGGGAGGTGTCTTGGTTGCTGTAGCAAACACATATTCTGTTGAGGAATTTAAAATCACTATAGAATATGTAGAAATAGTATGTATCAAATTTATATTTGAATATAGTTACTTTTTTATATCAGTATATTTTCCACAAAAATCACCAATTAAGAAGTATCAGGAATTTTTTGAATTTGTTGAGGAGATTGCTAACCGGCATAGTTTTAAAGTAATTATTGTTGGTGATTTTAATATTACCATAATAATAGATGATCAATATAATTTATTGGAAGGTGGACCTATTAGTATTTCTCTTGCTATTTTTTTATCAATGGGAAATCTTAAATCTGTCAATCATGTAAAAAATAAAAATGGGAAAACCCTTGATTTATTATTGACAAATATAAGTGATAGCATGACTCTTATTAGAAATTTACACCCGTTGCTTGAGGAAGACCACCACCACCCGTCACTACTTATTCAGGTTTTTTTAAACATAAAGGTTACTAGTGTTAAATCAAATCCAGTTACTGTATACAATTATGCAAGGGCAGACTTCTACACACTTGTAAAATGAAAAATAGGACAATTTAGCTACTTACAAGAATCCCAATGAAGTTGGTGTTTTAAGTCCACTTTATGCACAGTAAGGCTAATCGGGAGAATCCCAATGAAGCATTAGACTATTTTTACAAGGTAATTAATGGTGTGATAGATATATATGTGCCGAAAAGATTAATATGTAAAAAAAAAAAACCTTCTTATCCATGTTGGTTTACATCTGATATAATAAGAAACTTAAAAGAAAAAGAAACATAGAAAATAGATGAAATATTCAGATTATTATCAAACTAAATTTGTTGAATTACGTAGAAAACTAAAAAGAATGATAAATATAGCATATAAAACATATGTATCAGGAGTAGAGAACAATTTAATAAGCAACATTAAACCATTTTGGAATTTTATAAGAAACAAAAAAAAAATAAAAAAAAAATAAGAAACTAGCTTATATGATGTATAAGGGTAATAGATTGGAAACGAACGTATTAATTACTAATGATTTTGCTGAATATTTTCAAACAGTGTATGCTTCAAATCCTTCAACATATAACATCATTGAATCCTCTTACATGATAGTATCTCAGTCGTTGGTGGTAGATTCTATCACCAACGCAGAATGCAATGAAGCCATAAAAAAAACTGAAATCAACCAAATCTAGTGGTCGCGACCAATTGCCAACATACATATTCAAAGATTGTGCCCAATTATTATGCACCCACTTGTGTTATATTTACAATATTATTTTAAAAACTCAAATTTTTCCAGATCTTTGGAAAATCAGTAAAATTTGTCCTGTTTTAAAAAAGGAAGATCCATGCGAAATTACAAATTACCGACCCATTTCACTAATCTCAGCTCCTTCAAAAATATTTGAATATATATTATATGACAAGATATACAACCATATTAAACCTTATACATCTATAGATCAACATGGTTTTTGTCTTGGAAAGTCTACTTCAACTAATCTGGTCAATTTCACACAGAGTATATCCGATTCCCTCGATGATAGGAATTCTGTTGATGCAATATATATGGACTTCGCCAAAGCCTTTGATACTCTTGATCACGATGTATTGTTGAGTAAATTGTCTAAGTTTGGTCTCTCTCATAACTTTCTTACGTTAATATCCTCTTACCTATGCAATCGAATGCAATTTGTGACATACAATCAAGCTAAGTCATACACTTACAAAGTCTGTTCCGGTGTACCACAAGGCTCCAATCTTGGACCATTATTCTTTCTATTATACATCAATGATCTACTCACAATTTTTAAATACTCAAAATGCTTACTTTTTGCTGATGACTTAAAATTGTATAAAGTAATGAAAGCTCCAAACGATGCACATAAGTTGCAAAAAGACTTGGAAAATGCACAAAGATGGAGCATCGAAAATAAATTAAACTTTAATAATGTTTTGCAATAACTTTTTCCAGACAAATCAAACCCAATATTTATCAGTATACAATGAATAATCGTGCATTACAAAGAGTAAATCAGATAAACGACTTAGGAGTTACATTAAATAATAAATTATCTTTTGGAACACACATTGATCAGATTTGTAATGATGCTTACAGAACGTTAGGGTTTCTAATTAGAAGTTCACAAGACATGCATAATGAAAGAGCTCTGACAAGCCTGTTTAATTGCCTTGTTCGAACCAAATTAGAATATGCAAGTGTGGTCTGGTCACCTTACACACAATGTAATAGCAAAAAGATAGAAATACTTCAGAAGAAATTTGTTCGTTACTTATATTACAAAAAACACAGATCATCTTTTCAGGATCAGGTATCATATAAACAACTACTCAGAGAATTCAATGTTACACCTCTGTACGAAAGGAAAGTAGTATCACATCAATTACTTTTATATAAGTTGGTCAACGGGCTGGTCGACAGTCCAAGTCTCCTCCAAACATTAAACTTTAATGCTAAGAAGGACATGTTGCGGTTTAGGCAGCCTTTTTATTACAGTAAATCTAACTCAACGCAACACCAGAATTCGCCCATTCTAAGACTATGTATTAAACATAATGAAATAGTCAAAAACGGTGGAGACTTGGATTTCGCTATGCCATTCATGCAATTCCTGTCCGACCTTCGAAGAATATCATGAATAAATAATAAATAATTATAAATGTTTTCTGTGTATATGGGTATGTTTGTAAATACAATTATGCCTGCATGTGTGTATATTTGTTTATATATGAGTATTTACATGTGTATAGTTATAAATGCCTCAGTCTGTATATAGATATGTACCTTGTTCTACCTCAGTGAATATCATTTTTGGATTTATGTTCTCTAGAATACTTGTGCTGGTGTTCTTTATGAAACGATTATTGTAGTTTTGCTCTCCTTCTTCTTCTTTTGTTTTGTATTGTTAGAATTATAATTTTTTAATTGTTTAATATATATATATATATATATATATATATATATATATGTAAGCCTATTGTCACTGGAGCGAAAGCTCTGTTATAGGTGAAATAAATAAATAAATAAATATTGTGCATTTGTAACTTCGTTTTAGTTATGTTGATAAACATCTGACTGATTTTTAAATGAAAACTTCTCCTCGCTGTTTCGTAGTTTTCATTTTCCCGGAGGAGGGGAATGTTGTGACGGTCCTGTGGATCCTCACAATATAATTAATTATATGTTTATTGAAACTATTAATTTCATATTATACAAATCACTTTATATTAACGTTTAAAACTGTATAATTATTACTTTGTACAACGTTAATTATGTTTTATGTTATTTATTGCACTATACGCTGTATAAACGAGATATTTGGAATTCTAACGTTGCTATAGCAACGAGAATCAATAGTCATTATGTGGTAGTGTGTCTGACAAAAATGGAAATATAGGTAATAGTGAACTGCATATTGCTCAGTTATTTCACTAATATATAGACCCATAGAAGTTGTATCTTCACCTTCGCGTTTTAGTTTCAAATATTTATGAACGAAATGTTATTATTATTATTATTATTATTATTATTATTATTATTATTATTATTTTGAGATACTTGGTTCGGACCCCACCCCCCAAAAATATTTCTAGATACATGCCTGCCCATGCATGAGCATAAAGTATACTTAAAACAAACTTCTTGAACAGTACTTAAGTACTTATTCTTCAAATTAATTAACGCCGTAGACATTTGTTGCTTTCTACACAATTCTCACAATACAGCATTTGGTGCAGCATAGTGAAATTGCTATTAAAAGTACCAAAGGAAGTCTTAAGCATAAGTACAGGAAAGATGACTAGAAAACCGAAGTTCTGGGCTCACAGCAAACGAAGCAACAATTACGTCTTTGTTTTCAGCCATCCTTACCGTGGAGACGTAGCCGAAGGGGGTTGGGTGGGGGGAGGACAAGTGTACCCTTTGAACCATCTTTTCTATTGCTATGCTAATTGTTATGGGCAAACTTTTCAGAAAGCTTTCCGGAAACGTTGTCCGTGCTCCAGTCGAGGAAAAATTGATGGCGAACTTGGAGCTAATTTCCCATTAAGAGACAAATCTAATTTCGCAGCAATGTCCCTTTTTCCATCCTCGCGGAATTTCTTTTCGGAAACTCTTCGCATGAGGAGGAGGATACCGTTAACCTCAAGAGGAACGCAAAAGAAAACAAATTCAATCCACTCGACCGACCTTCGCCATATCCCGTCGCGCGCAGCCTATGTTCCCCAAAAAGGAGTTCTTTCCCAGCCACATCCTCCGCAAAATGAATTACTCCCAAGATTCTGTTCTCGGGAGAAAAACAATCACGAGAACCCGAAGGGAAGATGCGGAGGAGACGGACGAGGCGGGGCATTAAGATTGCCATTTACGAGCCGAGGAACTCATAACACAAACTGCTCATTGTTACAGAGCCTCGATTTTCTTAGCTTCTGTCCTGTCTTCAGTTTTAATCAAACGGAATTAGTTTTGAAAAGTGTTACCATACATACAATTTTATAATTGTTCTGCAACTGTATCTTGCAACTGTGTCCAGATATTATTAGAATAATTAAATTATGAAGACTTAGGTGGGCAGGCCATGTGGCACGGATCGGAGAGGAAAAAAGAGTTTACTGGATTCTTGTTGGGAGACCTGATGGTAAGAGACCTGTAGATAGGTCAACATGAAGACAATGGGATAACGTTGAGATGGAGCTAAAGGAAGTCGGCAAGAATGGAAAGTTTGAATAGATCTGGCCCAGGATAGGGACAGATGGAGGGCTTGTGTTGCTACAGCCATAAACCTTCGGGTTTAAGAAGGCTAGAGAGTTAGTTAGTTCTTATATCTTGTGTAGTATTTTTTTTCAATGTAAAAAAGTAGTGCTTTTCAGTTAAAACGAAACTCTCATTAAGTGAAGAGGCTTTGTTTCGTTTGTCCCACACGTGGCACAAAATTGTTGACTTGTAGCTACAAATCTGGGAAAGTATTTTAAGGATAGTTCTGTTTAATCAACAGTGTTAAGTTTCATATTTCATTGCACAAAAGCAACTATCAATAGAATAGTTACTTTAATATCAAAAATGTAGTCCGTGTGTCCAATGCGATTCTCTGGGTTATAGAAATACGGTTACTGGAAATGTATTCCAGATCTTCCAAATATTCAGATAAATGTGCATAATTGAGATTTTAGATTATCTTGATGTCCATCATTCGGATTGCCCGTTGCTTTCAAAACTGACTGAATGATTTGAAATCCGGATATTGGTCCTACTTTTTCGTCAACCCCCAAAAATAACTCAATACAGAGAGAAAATGGTAATGCTATTAGAAAAAACGAACATGGCAGTTGGTATGGCATCTGACAGTGAGACATTGGCTGTCATCTGGAACAGACAGACGAGGTAATGAAATATTTTATTCAAACTGAATATTCGTTACGTCTCTATCTAACACCATAGATTCCTGAATATGTCCGTCAAAGAAAGAAAATATTACGTTTAAAAGTAACTACCTATTTTTGAATAAATTACTGAATTGTATACCTCATTGAAATAAGTGTTAAGTTGGAGTGAGCTTTTGTTCCTTTTCCTCTAACATAAAAAGTTCTGAAAAACTAAATATGCTGACCAAGGCAGTAATTTATTTTATTAAAAACATAAACTAAACGGGCAGGGGAGAAGTGGAAGAGAAAGAAAAAGAGGAGAAAAGGTTTGGAATAAGGAGTATGGGGAAGACCACAGAAAAGATATGCAAAGTGCTTAGGAAAGCGGGAATTAAAACTTACAGGAAGGGATGGAGAAGCATCTTAGGAATAGCGAAGAATGCAAGCAAGAAAAAGGAGAACAGAGAAGAGGAAGAGGAAGGGATTATCTACGAAGTAAAATGTAAAGAATGTCAGACTGTGTACATAGGAGAAACGAAAAAAGGCTGAAAGACAGGTTCAAACAACATAGAGATGATGTACGACTTAAGAGAAAGAGAAATGCAATATTTAAACACACGAGAGAAACAGGACATGACATAGAGTGGGATGAGGCTAAGCAGATAGGAAGGGAGGAGAGAATGCTATTGAGAAAATGGAAGGAAGCCAAAGAAATAGAGAAGAAAGGTGAAGAAGACATAATGAACTGGAATGGGGGACTGAAGTTAAACAAAGAATGGAAGAAGGTGTTAGAAAGAGTGGAAAGGACAAGAAAGAAAGAGGAGAGGAGAAGGGAGAAAAATGAAGGAAAAAAAGCGTGAGATAAAAAGTCCAACTACATTCTATATGAAAGTAATTATGTTTAGCCTTTTAGGTGAAAGTACAGTTGGCAAGTGAAAGCCACCTGCTAGAAAGTTCCTAACAACTTTCTAATAGTCTGGAGGGAGTAATGTTTGTGTATATATAATGCCCTTTTTGTGTATCTTGTTACTTTTGTACTTGATACAGATTCTGATGAAGACCTTGCTAGAAGGTTGAAACGTTACGTTTAGTTTATGATTTTAATAAAATAAATTACTGCTTTGGTCAGCATATTTAGTTTTTCATAATCATGGAAACAAATCTTATTGGTGTTATAAAAAGTTCTGTGTTATATTTGTAAGATTAAAAAAAACGTTTAGTTAGAAAACATTAATTTGTTACACATCGATGAACCCTGCAGTCCTCGCGTGTATCACGACAGTGATCAACTCGTATATTCTCACGTGCTGCTGCAGTTGGCAACACTCTTTATCTTGCTTCTGAGTCAATCTTCCTGGAACAGTCTAGGAACTATGTTGGTTGAATTGTTATTTGAAATATATCTATTGTTGAATTTTTATTAGAGCTCATGTTTCAGTGGAGCACAATAGTGATCCACGCGACCATTGACTGAAGTGTTTTAGGATATGTTGTATAACTGTACATACAAGTACGTGTTTCTAAAATACAGTAGAGCGTCGATTATCCGAACGTCGGTCAACCGAACGACCGCTTAACCGAACTGTGTACTCGCTCGCACCTGTTACTCTCCCACCCTACCGTCCATCATCCCCCTCACTCCCAAACCAAGTTTCCCACAGTAGTCGCCGCACTGAGCCACCGCTGGCGGAACATTGCTTCTAATGGGGCCTTCATAAGGCGCTGCTGACCGGCCAAGCCGCCAGTCGCTGTGTTTCAACAATCAGCACACTTCTGTCGGTTTGCACTGGCTGTAGAAGTAGCGGCAGTATCAAAGCTGTTCACAGCAACAGCTGCGCCACCTTAGAGTTGAGGCGTGCCGCTCCGCGCAGTTTGAAGGATTGCGCGCCCCCAAGAAGAGCTTCTCATGGTGCAAAGAGTAACCTTCTGTTCTCTGTTACGACCACTTGTGTGCTGCTGCGTGAAGAAGTGAACTTGACGATACAAAATGCTTAAACGTAAACGTGTTGTACATATTTTTGTTTAATAAACTGTACCACATACTATATATTCCTACTAAAGTTGCCTTTGTACGTTACTTTGTAATACTTAAAGAGATGCCTGTTTTTATGAATAAATTTACTGTACAGAACTTCTTTTTGGCAAATAAACATGTACAGTTCGATTATCCGAACAAACCAGTTTTCCGAACACCCATGTCCCCCAATTACTTCGGATAATCGACGCTCTACTGTATGTTAAATATAAGCAGCAGGCGTGTTCAGACCACCAAAAACCTCTTTGTGATATTTTTAGGAAAGAATGTGTTGAGTTAAATAACTTATAATGTTTTGATAAATGAACCAGGACATTCTCGAAATAAAACTCAATAAAGTTTGACAAATAATGGGTAACAACAATAATATTCTATGGATCACAATAGTGATCCACGCGACCACTGCAGTGTTAATTTCCATCCCCATTTATTGCTAATGTCTACAACTACTTATTGCAATACCTGTTCTTAACTATGGAACAGTGCATTAAAATGACAAATAAATGCATTTATTGTATTCGCAAAGATAAATGTAATCATAATTGACGTGTTATACGCTACGTGAATCTTGAACAGTGAAAATTTTCAAATTCTGTCTCTGCACATTTTGATAATGCATCAGTACAAAGATTTATGAGAATTCATTATTGTCCATTGTTATAATTTGTTTGCTTTGAATTGTTACCAGATGCGGCTTGACTGGAACCTACATTTGGGTTTCACAACGCGCATATGGATTGGCAATCAATGATATGGATGCCACCAGCATCCGGTTGTGCTGTCATATTGTAATAATTACGGACGACTAAGTGTACTCAAAGACTTTTTGATGATTTAAACTACCTGTGAGAGGCCAATTCGTTATCAGGACATAACTGTATGTTTTGGAGCATTTGCTTTGGACAACACAATTTGCAAGACACACACATCAACAGTGAAATCCTTTTTTAATTTCTCTTGATCTATGGGCATCAGATGACAAGTGGGAAGCTCGTACAGTAAATGTACAGGGTAATTTAGGAGACAAGACAAAATTTGTTTACTTATAATTCCATGCCATCTGATTGTGTTGTGACAGAATCAACTGTCATCTCCAACTAATACATCAATTTCACATTTATCCGTTTGTTTGTATTTGAATGGAAGGAAAATGCTAAAATATTTCTTAGGAACATCAATGGCTCCAAGTGTGTTCTCCAAAGTATTGTTGAGGTAAAGTTCTATACCGCACCTTAAAATATGTTCGCAATTCGCTAGAAATGTAAGATGTAGCATTCCACTCCACTCCACTCCACTCCACTCTCTCTCTCTCAGAGTGCCCAGACATAAAACACACACAGAGCAAGGAACTTTCCACACTACAACTTCCAGACTCTCACTCATACAATGTTCATTATTCCATAGCCTATCAAATCAATTCAACATTTAATTATCTCAAACCAAGTAGACATATTTAGTTCATATTTATCTATTATCAGCAAGATAGAAAGAAATGTACATAAGTAATGCTTTTGTGAAACTGATCTGTTTATTTGGGTACTGTTTTGGCTTGTTTATCTTTGTTTATGTGTATTTTAGTTTAGTTTATTTTATCCAATTTTTTATGGTTTTAAGCTCAGTCTAATGTTTTACTGTTCTTTCTTACCGGTTTAAATTGCTTCTGCTGTAATGGAAATTTCAATAAATAAATGAAAATAAATAAATGGAATAAAATAATGGATTTTACATTTCTACATCATTTACAAGAGATGTTCTCCTATGTTTCAAACCATCCTGACACCAGTGTGAGCAGCACTACATGCAACAGTGGATAAATATATGCACAAAGAAATCTTACCTCTCCTTATTGAACCTTTGAACTCAAATACAACTTTTTCACATTCACAATATTTTTAACTTTGTAACAAGTAAATCAAGTGTTATCGACACTTCATTCATTTGTAAAACCACAGACGGATAATAATTTAAAATCTAAAAAGGAAAATAATGGTATTTCACGCATTCTCTTTTTCTCCTTTGGTTTCGATTTTAAATATACAAATAATTCTGGAATTATTTTTTGGGTACAAATTCTATTACAATAACCCATACCAAAAATAATGTCAACGAAATTTGCTTGAAATTATTATAGTATTTGTAGAATAAGGTGTAACTCGGTGTATCATTTGGAATTTTCGAGGTTCTCCCAACAGGTCCCTCTACGAGATCATCATCGATTTTCAAAATATTATCATTCGACTAGTCCTAAAGCAAATGAACGAAGACAAGTCTCTGCGCAAGGATTACATGATAGGAAACGGGATAGCGTGGGCAGGGGAGGGAGGAGCGACTCCAGTTACTAACCTTCACAGTAGCGTGTACTGCTTCGCTCTGCCCACTCGATTTCTCCCACTTCTCTACAACTATGCGTGGCCTTGCTCTCGAGATAACCGAGACAGAGTATAATTTACAGTCACAACGTGTGTAACATAAAAGAACGCGGTTTCATAGTTGAGACTCAAGAAATATCGCAACACTGTTACAGATCGTGTTCCCTTATTTTAAAATTAACCAAATTTGTAAGATCCAAAACACCTCCCCGTAGCGTAGTAGCTAACGTTATACCTTGTAAGCAACAAGTTCCTGGTTCGATCTCCGTGATGGCATGTTGTACAGTAGTTCTGATCTTAGCTTAAATTTGCCTTTTTCTTGGCACAAAAAAAAATATATATATGAACAAACAAATAATAGTTGAATTCACGATGTGTAATAGACCGAAGATAGAGTACATGTACCCCCCGACTGGCATTATTAAAATTATACCTATAGAGTCCTTCCCACATTTACATTCACTATAACTTTGTAACGAACAGAGATATTTCCGTGAAATAAAGTTTGCACAGCAGTCTTTAAACTATTACCCGGCAACAGCGAGGAGGATCGCGTGATTGCGAGCGATCAGGTTATTCCAAGATGGCGTCGATTCAGGAGGCAGCTGGATTGGATTCACAGGACCCATATCATGGCCCGCAAGGTCGCCAGACCTAGCTCCGTCTGACTTTTAGCTGTGGGGATATGTCAAGACGGAAGTGTACGCGGAGAAGCCAAGAGATGTGGATGACCTCAAAGCAAAGATATCTGCAGTCATTGTGGGGCTTATCGATTTCAGGACGAGATTGCAAGAATGCATTGATGTGAACGGTGCCCAGTTGGAGGTGTGGCGATGAGGACGACATACATGCAATGTTGCCAGGTAAAACCTTAAAGACTGCTGAGAAGTACAAACTTTATTCCACTGAAATATCTCTGTTCGTTACAAAGTTATAGTGTACTTAAATGAGGAATAAAAGTGGTAAACGTTGTAAGTGCCAGAAGCGAAAGTGTTGGTAAATCGCGTCGTTAAGCACATCAGCCTGTACGAAAGTTCACACTAGTGCCTTTTTACACGTCCTTTCAACTCCTTAGAAGTCTACCAGTCATTTTCCACCTTTACCACATTGCCAAGCATGACACATTTCACAGTTTGACATGGAAAACGGAGTTTGAATTCTTGTGGCTCTTACAGCATTTACCAATTTTAATCTTCTAATGTGGGAAGGACTTTGGAAAACCCTGTACTTGCTAAATGGCTCTAGTACTCATGGGGCTGTTTGCAAGTCAGTTTGTGCTTTTGCAAAGGGAATATACCTACGCGTGGACATCTACACAATTGTCTATGTTTAAGTGATGAAGCAAATGGATAATGGAACATCTCTCTTTCATCTAGGATTCCACCGAGGGGCTTCTTTAATACGGAATGGAGGTGTCCTCTGTAGAGAGTCAATGCAGAGCAAGCATTATGCTAGACTAGAGACTAGCTTAGAGATGCAGATGCATATATTGATCCACTGCTGCATGAGGTGCTGCTTGCACTGGTGCCAGGATGGTTTGAATCACAGGCAGAACTTCTCTTGTACTCTCAGGAGGGGAGGGAGGAGGTGAGCATATATCTCCGTCGAAGTTCTTGGCTTAGAACCATACAGGACATGAGTGATATTGACATAGGTCACATTGTGATTCCAATTTATACTCATCACCAAAATTAACATGAAGAGGGAAAACGGTATTAATAAAAGAAATACAAACACATAGAAGATTAACTATAAGTACAGAAATATGTGAACGACTTAACGCAAAATGTATGGCATCTCTCCCAATTCACATCAAAATATTTTGGCATAAATCAAGTGTATGTACGTATTCATGCATGTATATGTCTGTATGTATGTATGAACACCTCCCCCCACACATATATATATATATTATATCTACATATATTAATAAAAAGTCTTTGGTTCAATAATTTCATCCGAGCGGCATGCACAGCTCCCGGAAGAACCAGAAGTTTCGTAAGGCGTTTCCTTACGTTATAAGTTGCTTTCCAATGTATTGAATTTATTTATTGGTGTCGTTACGCTTGTAAGTGTACATGTGACTATAACTTCTCCACTTTCATGATGGAGAAATCCACGAAGATGTAAATGCTGAAAAAATACCCCCAAAATTTTAAAGTGGTAGACCACTATTGCTCTCTCCACGAAAACAACCATTCAAGGTCGGAGCTTCCACTTGCCTTCTCCACACCCCTGGACCTCCAGGGTTGCCATGCTTCTTCTAAGCTGCTCAGTCGACACTTCGTGCGTTGTACGTATGCAGTTGATTTTGTCAGTTAAAACTATTGCTTATTAGCAGCAATGTATTAGGTGAGCGGCGTGACCTTGACTGAATTGTTTCCATGGCTTTAGCTTTAACAACTTGAAGCTCATAGTTAGTGGGAAGAGGAATATGGTGTTTCACACTGGTACACCAATTCTGTAAAACCCGAACCAAAGCAACCAGATGTAAACATGTATAGTATCTCGGAATCGAGCTAAATTGTATATTCCACGTGAGTAAATAACTGTAGGCTGGCCCGTAAAGCTATACGTACCCTTAGGAGTTTTCAACAGGTTGGTGCTCTTCCACATCATGTGCTGACAGTGCAACCTTAACACATAGTTTCCCGCATATTGAACTGGACGCCGAGGATGAATGAAAATGCCTTCTAAGAGCCAAGATCTCACTTCGCTCAATTTTTAATTTTGAGGACACTTGAAAGCCATGGTGTACGAGGTCATAATTCGGAGCATTCTCTATCTTAAAAAACACACTTTGCAGGCATGTCAGCAAATTTTTGAGACTATGATCCATAAAGTATTTTAGGATTGAGGTTTACTCTTTAACTGTGTATTCAATACAACGGCGGGTGCTTTGAACAAAGTCTGAAATTCTGTTTTCTCCTATGGGGCTAGATTTATGGGACACCCTGTATATTATAGTTGCATCTGCACATAAAGGTAAAAGGTAAAGTTTCCCGTGCATACAACACCGTGCCATGAAGCCACATTTAGGGGATGTGGGGGCAGGGCCCCACACATTCTCGATCTAGGCCATATTGGAGTTGGTGTGATCAGCATCAAGCTCCGGCCATGGCTCCCCCTAGCCCTAGGTACCCATTGATTTGAGGCTGGGTGAGCCTCCCATACAGCACACAAATGTCCAAAAGACATGAATTGGATATCTCTTGGATATTCAGGTCGAGAGTTCTGTATATCTAATAGATATCCAGGAATATCCAATAGACATCCATTGAATATCCCCTGGATATCTATTTGTTCGAATACGTGAAATGGATATGTTTTGGACGTTCCCGGATCACTTTTGGACATGTTTTGGACATCAAGTGGGACGTTTTCTGGACATTATATGCTTTGATTTATACATTTTTTTGAACGTACTTTGAATATCGTATGGATACGAGAAGTACATTATTTTGGCTACATTTCGATATTATCTGGACATTATATGGATATAATAGGGAAGTCTATTATTATTATTTTATAACTTTATTAGGGCACCATTTAGACATCAAATAGATGTCTCCTGGACTGAATTATATATAAATCTTTCAGAAATCGCTTGTATACTAGAAAATACTGAGGATCAGAAAAAAAAATATTGTGAAGTTAAGGGGATTTCAGAGATTTGTACACATACATTTCTAACATGCACTCCTTTCTCCCTCTCTCTCTCTCTCTCTCTCTCTCTCTCTCTCTCTCTCTCTCTCACACACACACACACACACACACACCACGCACGGACGCACACAAAACCCACACACACATTCACAAAAACACACTCGCACGTCTACACATCCGAAAAAAGATCTTATATTCACACGCATTTCCATTATAAGCAGAGTATAGAGAGCTTGTTCTTCACTCCCACGTTTCGCAACTTCCTGAATTCAAACTGACCTCAACCAGAGAGACACAGTACACGTTCACCTGCACTTGCGCACGCAAGCGTGACTCGCTGTGACACAGACAATGGCCACACGAGTTTCCTCTGAATATCCAGGGCGGGAGCTGTTTTGGACGTAAATGGACATCGCTAATATACATAGATCTTATATCATTGGAGATTTGTGATATTGTACAAGCGATCATTGACTCGATTCTTGTCTGCATTCTATTGTAGCGTTTCTGATTCAAAGATTTAAAAAATTTACAATCGCTAATAATAGTAAATAACAAGACTTTCATTTCTAGAAAGATTTTCCCCTACGGATCTGAGTTCTCCTGTTTGATTTACCAAATGAACGTCTGGGTCATTCCACTCTTCCCTGAACTACGATCAGGTGAAATGGAGTCCCAGGCTCTACAGGTCCCATGAGCCTTCGTAGCAGCTCACCAACCAGGAAAACAGTCACAAACTCTGATTCACTCAGGCCTCAGGCGTAAAACACGCGAACTGAAAATGATGTGCATAGATACTGTCTGTGCAAAATATAAGGAACAGATTTTCCCGCTTGAGCTAAGCAGGATTGACTCGATTTTAGTCTCGATTGTATTGTAGCACTAAATCGAAAGTTTCTGATTATAAGAAAAAATAAAAAATAAGCCGACATACAATTTATTAATTTTGAAAGCCTTTATCTATATTTTATTCAGTAACGTTGGGTTGCATTTTCTTTCTCTTTCGATAACGCATCACTTACATTTATTCTGTAAAAATCTTCTATTTATTAATTCAAATCCTCAGTATGTGTTTCTTCCTAAAATGTATGTTATATCTTGCACTTGTATTCACAGGAAGAATATCCATGGAATTAGCATTGCTATTCAACGTTATATTTAAAGAAAGTACAGACACCACGAAGTCATGCAGCTCGCTACAATCACCTTTTTCTCTACTTATTGATTTCTGTTGATATTGCTACAACAATTTGCTTTTTTCTTCTTCCTTTCTAGATACAATTATTTTTATAAAGCGTAATAGAATAATATAACTAGACAAATATTTATATAACAGACATGCATAAGTCAAAAATAAAATAAGAACGTTAATATTAACATTGAACCTTATATGTAATACTCGCGTACTTTCGACGTGGCCTTTGGTCACGTCTTGTACGCTCGCATGCGTGACCTTCGGCCACGTTGTGGGCGCAATCATGTTATAGATGGGGCTCTTCATAGATCTTGATGACTTTGAAAATGTCTGCATGTTTTTTTTGGATGATGGGGAACATATGTTTAAGTTTGAAAAGTTTATAAAGTAACTTTATATGTGTATGGGCTCTAATAAGGTATAAATATTCAAACTATTATTGTCTATTTTCTTAATAATGAACTGAGTAATTAATAACCATTTCAAGATAAGTAGTTGGATGTTTTGCTTATACGAATTGAAAAGCGACTAAATTGAAAATTCAATATTTACATATTTTGTTAGTTTCACATTTTTGAACGTAATTGGATAATAACTGTTTTTCGTCATTCCCCTCAAATTCCTAACTTGCCTCGGTAATAAATTCTGATATTCGTATTTTGAAATTCGAAAAGTCTAGCATAATTCCCTTACAGTAGTTTCCGGGGTGAAAATAAACTTTCTTTAAGTTACCTAGCAACGTCCGTTTCCATGGACAACAACAGGCACGGCAAACTCTCTAAGGAATTGCATTTCATTATACCTCCTAAACATTTAGTTAAAACAAGCACGATGTACGTATTTACGCATTGAGTATAACAATATATACGTAATTGTATCTGGGCTGAAACTCCTTATTATGTAGATGTCATCCTTGTTTCAGGCACCTTTTCAAAACCATGAGTTCATTCATCTGTGTGCTATTGATCTGTTAGAAATATAATGTATTTAGCTAGGCAATTAAGAATTGAAGGAAACAATGTGTTCTGCAAAAAATGTCCGTGGCAACGGTTGCTAAGGACGTGAGAAAAGGACATTTTTACCCTTAAGGAAGTCCTAATTGAACGATATTTTAATTTTCTCGGTCTTTTGAGACAATTTCATAGGGGGTCGTAATCGGGCATTTTTCCCCTCCGGGGCTTCCTTCATGGAGAACATTTATGTCAGTGAGTCAGTCAGTGGTGGGATTGGGGCTTTATATATATTGGACTCGCGTACTTTCGACGTGGCCTTTGGTCACGTCTTGTACGCTCGCTTGCGTGACCTTCGGCCACGTTGTGAACGCAATCATGTTTTAGATGGAGTTCCTTAATGATCTTAATGACTTTGAAACTGTCTGCATGTTGTATTGGATGATGGGGAACATGTGTACAAGTTCGCTCATTTGAAAAGTTTAGAAAGTAACTTTATGTGTGTATGGGCTCTAATAAGGTACAAATATTGAAATTATTATTGTCTATTTTCTTCATAATGAACTGACTAAGTAATGACCGTTTCAAGATAAGTAGTTGGATGTTTTGCATAAACGGATTGAATAGCGACTAAATTGAAAATGCAATATTTACGTCTTTTGTCATTTACACATTTTTTAACGCAATTGGATAATAACTGTTTTCCGTCATTCTCCTCAAATTCCTACCTTGCCTCTGTAATAAATTCTGATGCTCGTTTTTTGAAATTCGAAAAGTCTAGCATAATTCCCTTACAGTAGTTTTCGGAGGGAAAATAAACTTTCTTTAAGTTACCTAGCAACGTCCGTTTCCATGGACAACAACAGGCACGGCAAGCTCTAAGGAATTGCATGTCATTATACCCCCTAAACATTTAGTTAAAACAAGCACGATGTAGATATTTACGCATTGGGTATAACAATATATACGTAATTGTATCTGGGCTGAAACTCAGTATTATGTAGATGTCACCCTTGTTTGAGCCACCTTTTCAAAGCCAGGAGTTGCTTCATCTGTGTGCTATTGATCTGTGAGAAATATAGCGTATCTCGACAATTAAGAATTGAAGGAAACCATGTGTGATGCAAAATATGCCCGTGGAAACGGTTGTTAAGGACGTGAAAAAGGGCATTTTCACACTTAAGGAAGGGCCG
This sequence comes from Lepisma saccharinum, assembly GCF_977018435.1. Lineage (NCBI taxonomy): Eukaryota > Metazoa > Arthropoda > Insecta > Zygentoma > Lepismatidae > Lepisma > Lepisma saccharinum. The sequence continues at coordinate 11,301,470 of NC_139242.1, forward strand.
ATTGAGCGATTTTTTAATTTTTTCGGCCTTTTGGGACGATTTCATGGGGGTCGAAATCGGGCTTTTTTCGCCTCCGGGGCTTCCTTCATGGAGAACATTTATGTCAGTGAGTCAGAGAGTGGTGGTTTGATTGATTGATTGAGTTAAAATTTATGGGTGCGTCGGCACTTAAGGCCATTTCGCATCCTTCTGTGTATACGGGGAAATGTCCCCTTATCTAAAATTCTGACTGAGAATTCAAAAAAGGGGTGTAAAGAGCCCCTTGGGAAAAACTAAAAGTGCAAGGTTGTAAAAAGACCTGCACGAGACAAACACAACACATTAAAAAGTCAGAATACACTAAAAACCTCCTCACAGACGGTGGAAGAGTCCAGCTCTTCGCAAAAAACTAAAAACATGTGATAAAATACTGCTGTCATCACCCAAGAGGGATGACAAACAGCCGGAAAGGTTAAAAGTCTGCCGGAGGTAAGCAAGATCGGCACATTCAACGAGAATGTGTCGGATGCTTAAAATAACATTACAAGTACGACACAACGGAGGGTCCAGCCCTTGCAGTAGGTGACCATGCGTGAGACGGCTGTATCCTATACGCAGGCGGGTAAGAATAACGTCTTCTCGCCGGGAGGGACGAGATGAGGAACGCCAAACACCTACGCTGGGCTTAACAGCGTGAAGCTTGTTCCCCGTTTCCACATCCCACTCGGTCTGCCAAGTGTCAAGAAGGCGAGAACGGAACACATTCTGCAGGTCGCTAGCTGGAAAAAGGTGGACGAGAACGTCGCCATCTGCATCAGCAGACTTGGCGGCAGCATCAGCTGCTTCGTTACCCTGGATGCCCACGTGGCTAGGGACCCAACAGAATAGTACATCCGTGCTGGCAGATAAGGACACAAGCCGTCTGAATATGCGTTGCGCTACGGGATGCCGGGAATACGGCGAATCCAGAGACTGCAACACGCTGGTCGAATCACAGCACACAAGGACCTTCTTCAGACCGTTGACATCTGCAAAATCCAGTGCCTTTAGAATGGCGTACAACTCTGCCGTATAGATGGAACAGGCAGGATGTAGTGAGTAACTGGAGCTTTGAGAGTCTAGGACGAAGGCGCAACCAACTGATTCGACTGTCTTGGACCCATCCGTGTAAAACACATTAAAATTGGGGTGCTTCGCACGAAGTTCTAAAAACCTTTGCTGGTATACAACCATTGGTGTCTCTGACTTTGGAAGGGCAGTCAGAGAAAAATCGATAGAAGGTGCAGGAAACTCCCAGGTAGGGAGAGGCGGAATAAGTGGAGAGACGCCAGGAAGATCACTGTCAACACCAAGTGCTGACAGGATCTCGTCTGCACGAACACCAAATGGTCTTGTGGCACTAGGGCGGAGCCGATACCTTGCCAGCCTATTCTCGTCTGAGATGGTGTGAAATGAGGGATGTGAAGACAGTGGTGGGATTGGGGCTTTATATATATTGGACTCGCGTACTTTCGACGTGGCCTTTGGCCACGTCTTGTACGCTCGCATGCGTGACCTTCGGCCACGTTGTGGGCGCAATCACGTTATAGATGGGGTTCCTCAATGACCTTAATGACTTTGAAAATGTCTGCATGTTGTATTGGATGATGGGGAACATGTGTACAAGTTCACTAATTTGTAAAGTTTAGAAAGTAACTTTATGTGTATATGGGCTCTAATAAGGTACAAATATTCAAAATATTATTGTATATTTTCTTAATAATGAACTGAGTAAGTAATAACCGTTTCAAGATAAGTAGTTGGATGCTTTGCATAAACGAATTGAATAGCGACTAAATTGAAAATTCAATATTTACATATTTTGTTAGTTTCACATTTTTGAACGTAATTGGATAGTAACTGTTTTCCGTCATTCCCCTCAAATCCCTACCTTGCCTCTGTAATAAATGCTGATGCTCGTATTTTGAAATTCGAAAAGTCTAGCATAATTCCCTTACAGTAGCTTCCGGGGTGAAAATAAACTTACTTTAAGTTCCCTAGCAACGTCCGTTTCCATGGACAACAACATGCACGGCAAGCTCTAAGGAATTGCATGTCATTATACCCACTAAACATTTAGTTAAAACAAGCACGATGTAGATATTTACGCATTGGGTATAACGTAATTGTATCTGGGCTGAAACTCTTTATTATGTAGATGTCACCCTTGTTTCAGGCACCTTTTCAAAGCCAGGAGTTGCTTCATCTGTGTGATATTGATCTGTGAGAAATATAATGTATCTCGACAATTAAGAATTGAAGGAAACAATGTGTGCTGCAAAAAAAATGTCCGTGGAAACGGTTGCTAAGGACGTGAGAAAAGGGCATTTTCACCCTTAAGGAAGGGCCGATTGAGCGATTTCTTAATTTTCTCGGACTTTTGGGTCGATTTCATGGGGGGTCGTAATCGTGCGTTTTTCGCCTCCGGGGCTTCCTTCACGGAGAACATTTATGTCAGTGAGTCAGTGAGTGGTGGGATTGGGGCTATATATATATTGGACTCGCGTACTTCCGACGTGGCCAAGGCCACGTCTTGTACGCTCGCATGCGTGACCTTCGGCCACTTTGTGGGCGTAATCATATTATAGATGGGATAAAATGTCTGCATGTTTTATTGGATGTAGGGGGACAAGTGTATAAGTTCACTAATTTTAAAAGTTTAGAAAGTAACTTTGTGTGTGTATGGGCTCTAATAAGGCACAAATATTCAAAGCATTATCTATTTTCTTAATAATAAACTGAGTAAGTAATAACCGTTTCAAGATTATTAGCTGGATGTCTTGCATAAACGAATTCAATAGCGACACTAAATTGAAAATGCAATATTTACGTCTTTTGTCATTTTCACATTTTTAAACGTAATTGGAAAATTATTATCTTCCTTTATTTCCCTCAAATTCCTGCCTTGCCTCTCTAATAAATTCTGACGCTTGAATTTTGAAATACGAAAAGTCTAGCATATTTCACTTACAGTAGTTTTCGGGGTGATAATAAACTTTCTTTAAGTTCCTTAGCAACGTCCGTTTCCATGGTGAACAACAAGTACCGGAAACTCTCTAAATATTTGTTTGTTATTATACCTCTAAACATTTAATTAAAACAACCACGATGAAAATATATTTGCATTGAGTTTACTAATATAAGTACCTATACGTAATTGTACCTGGGCTGAAACTGCTTATGTAGTAGATGTCACCCTTGTTTGAAGCACCTTTTCTAACCAAAAGTTGATTCATCTTTTGTTGATCTGTGAGAAATATAATGTATCTCGACAATTAAGAATTGAGGGAAACAATGTGTGCAAAAGAAATGCCCGTGGCAACGGTTGCTAAGGACGTGAAAAAAGGGCATTTTCGCCCTTAAGGAAGGGCCGATTGAGCGATTTTTGAATTTTCTCGGTCTTTTGGGACGATTTCATGGGGGGTCGTAATCGGGCGTTTTTCGCCTCCGGGGCTTCCTTCATGGAGAACATTTATGTCAGTGAGTCAGTGAGTGAGTGGTGGGATTGCGGCTTTATATATATTGGACTCGCGTACTTTCGACGTGGCCAAGGCCACGTCTTGTACGCTCGCATGCGTGACCTTCGGCCACTTTGTGGGCGTAATCCTATTATAGATGGGGTAAAATGTCTGCATGTTGTATTGGATGAAGGGGAACAAGTGTATAAGTTCACTAATTTTAAAAGTTTAGAAAGTAACTTTGTGTGTGTATGGGCTCTAATAAGGCACAAATATTCAAAGCATTATTGTATATTTTCTTAATAATAAACTGAGTAAGTAATAACCGTTTCAAGATTATTAGCTGGATGTCTTGCATAAACGAATTCAATAACGACACTAAATTGGAAATGCAATATTTACTACGTCTTTTGTCATTTTCACATTTTTAAACGTAATTGGAAAATTATTGTCTTTCTTTATTTCCCTCAAATTCCTGCCTTGCCTCTCTAATAAATTCTGAAGCTTGAATTTTGAAATACGAAAAGTCTAGCATAATTCACTTACAGTAGTTTCCAGGGTGAAAATAAACTTTCTTTAAGTTCCCTAGCAACATCCGTTTCCATTGTGAACAACAAGCACCGCAAACTCTCTAATTAATTGTATGTTATTATAGCTCTAAACATTTATATAAAACAACCACGATGTAGATATTTTCGTATTGAGTTTACCAATATATACATAAGTAATTGTGTCTGGGCTGAAACTCCCTATGTAGATGTCACCATTGTTTGAGGCACCTTTTTGAACCAGGAGTTGATTCATCTGTGTGATCTGTGAGAAATATAATGTATTTAGCTACGCAATTCAGAATTGAAGGAAACAATGTGTGCTACAAAAAATGTCCGTGGCAACGGTTGCTAAGGACGTGAGAAAAGGGCATTTTCGCCCTTAAGGAAGGGCCGATTGAGCGATTTTTGAATTTTCTCGGCCTTTTAGGACGATTTCATGGGGGGTCGTAATCGGACATTTTTCGCCTCCGGGTCTTCCTTCATGGAGAACATTTATGTCAGTGAGTGAGTAAGTGGTGGGATTGGGGCTATATATATATTGGATGAGGACTTTTGACAGTCTCAATCTTCTTATTTGTTGCGACATACTTGGGGCCTCACTTTACACTGAATCCACAGTAAGAGAACAGTGTTAATCGTTTCTTTCTTTGTCGTAAAGAATATACAAACATATTTGCTACCTGAGACAGCATAATGGAGAGTGCGCTTGCATATCGCTCCAATTGTTTCTAACGTTATTAGAAATCAATAATGAAATCAGATTGGTACAAATGCATTGTTTGAAGTTCTCTGTAGTAGCAGTGATGCATGAAATGAAGTTTCTCATAACAGAAAGAGAGAAAGAAGGGCATATCAGTGATACAGAGTGCACACACACACATGTATGATTGTGTGTTCGGAAGCCAACAAACAAAAGCTAGACCCATGGGGGAATGGTGTAAATTATCAAGAAATTATATTAAAAACAAAGAGAAGATTGTCCTTGTTTCCCTATTTTAGTATCCACGAAAAACATATTTATTTTAAAAGGAGCACCCAACCCCGGTGAAACTTATATGTACATTTTAATAAACCATATATAATTATAACATGTGACAAGGACTTAAGGTTACCAGGAAATTTAATGAAAATATATGTTAAAGTTAAACCTCCAGGGCCCGACCAGGCTCAGGTTACAAGAGTGCGGTTTGGAGAATAATTCCACTTCCGCTATTCGCCAGTCTGTGTTAGATGGGTTACGAACGTACATTAACTTCATATGACATAATTTTCCTTGTGTGTTCTGTGTTTGGGGACGGTGCATGGGCATGGGTGGGGTGGGGAAAGATTTATTATATGGAGGGATACATACTTTATTCTGCCATCGTCAGTGAACTGGTCCCAAGGATTGTATATTAGCTAATGCCATCAAAATTTATACACGGTTACTACTCATTAAAATTTTACAATACATTTGTAGAAGAACTTGAACCCCCTGAAATTATTTGCCAAAAAGATTTATGCTTTCTATCTATGCTCTATTTGCTTGGATACATAGTTACAGAACTCAATCAAAGAAATAAAGTTTAAAGTTTACAAAATCTGTATTACAGGTTGTAAATTGTTTCAGTTGTATTCTATGGCAATTTCTCATTCGATTACCATTGACTACGAGCCTCTATGTTCAACAGCAGTGATTTTGTAATAAGGTATAATACGGCGGGTATAGTTTGCAAGCAGCCTTAATTGAATCCAATATGGCGGTTATTTCAATTTTATTTGATTGAATCATAGGTGTGCGCACAGGGGGGCAAAGGGGACCGTTGCCCCCCTAATCAAGGAATCCTCATATTGTTTCCACGGAGGGTCTTTTCGACATTTATGTGCTGTATGGGGGGCTCATCCAGCCTCAAATCAATGGGTACCTAGGCCTAGAGGGAGCCATGGCCGGAGCGTGATGCTGATCACACCCTCCACTATGTTGACTTCGATTTTTAAGGGGGATGTGTGGCCATCCGCTCCCCCTTTCAAGACGTCCATGTCCCTCCTACATTATTGTACTTCCACCTACAAATTTAGAGGAGAGGAATCTTATCGCCGTTATTAAACAATATTATACTCTTAAAGAAAATTGAGTATTTTCAAGCCGATTAAAGTTCAAGGCAACTACAGTAGAAGGGGGTGTAGTGGCGCAACCACAAGGGGGTATTGCCCATTGTCCCTCCCCAACCTTGGGGACGGAAATCAATTCTAGAGGGGCAAGGGGTGTAAACATTGAGGTAAAAGAATGCAAGACTAGTAGAATCTAAGAGTAGCAGGACAAAAGGAAACTCAAGACGGAATTAGTTTTCACGTCTTTCTTGTATTCCTGACGGCCAAGAGCACCTGCAGGGGGACACAGAGGAGTAATTGGTCCCCTCGATATCCGATTTTATACAAATAAAAATAAATTTTGTAAAATTTTCTCGCAATGTCTCCTTTTCTTCCAGTCTTGTCAAGTTCAGAGCCGCCTAGGTGGCGGCGGGAATCAGGCTTGGGCGCCGGAAAATCTAAATTAAAAAAAATGTTAAAAATTTTTGTGCCATATTGTTTTCAGTTTGCAAAAATTTGGATCTAATAATTTTCTTGCTCGCTTTGCTCGCAACTTTATTATTTCCTGTAATGGGTCGTAAATTACCAGAGAGATAAATTATAACTACTAAGTACTTCAGACTATTCCTGCTGAATAGTTTTGTTTGGAGGAAAAGGATCACATGTCTTCATAGACAAATTATTTTTTCGTTATGGTGGCTCTATGTTGCTGTATCATATATACAGTAGATATATATACACACACACATACCCATCAATGCACTGAAACTAAGCAGTGAGATAAAATGAGATTTTTCTTTCCCGACTGAACTTCCATCAAGGCCTTGCCCCCTTTAATCAGAGGATCTGCGCACGCCAATGGATTGAATGTATAGTTACAGAACTCAATCAAAGAAATAAAGAAATAGGAAATTAAAGTTACAGAGGATGCACACACCTGTGTATGTTTGTTTGCATGTGTTTGGCCAATCAGTCGGATATGTGTTCTGAATATGTTGTTCTTGAAGATTGATCGATTGAGTTGGTGTTCTAAATCCACTTTATGCACAGTAAGGCTAATCGGGAGTGGACCTACAGTTTAGAGTGGGATCCGAACCAGTATGTGCCTCCTTGGGTATCGAACCCGAGACCCCTAGATTACAAGGCGACGAGGCTACCCTGTTGTTCTACAAGAATTTTAAGATAGAGAAAGAGTCTTCTCAAAGATTAGGATATACCCCCTGCCCCAAGCATGTTAAATTAACGTTCTTTCACTAGCTAATCCAAGAACTAGCTGTCATATCTTTATCATATTAGCATTACAACACCCAAGAGAGATAGTCTGCCGGTATTGAACCGTAATCCTCCGAATGTGGTTTATTTTGGACTTGGTTATTCATTTTGAAAGAACGATATTTTAAAATGATTACAATTGACTACATCTGTCTGTGCAAATAAATTATAATTATCAAACTCTTTGGACAGGTTACTTGCAGGCGTCAGCTAATGAACCAGTGCAAGATACAATTCCAGAAGAAAGGCATGTTCATCCAGGTGCTATGAGAGTAAAAGGTCAGCGTAATCTGCTGCTACGAAGGCTCATGGGACCTATAGAGCCTGGGACTCCATTTCACCTGATCGTAGTTCAAGGAAGAGTGGAATGACCCGGACGTTCATTTGGTCAATCCCACAGGAGAACTCAGATCCGAATGGAGAAATCTAGACTCTTTCAAGAAATGAAAGTCGCGTTGCTCACGTGGGTGTACTAACATGGACTCTACCACGGTTCCTAGTGATCATGTAACATCCTAGTTGTAAATCTTCCGTTTGAAATTTATCATTTCGCACAAGAAATGTGATTTTATGTCCTCCTCTTTTATTAAGAGTGACAAACAATATAGCTGCACTCCGATATTAGAGTAGAACAGTAGGGCATCCATGTTCTCTGCCATATCCAAAGACAAGATGACAAAGTGATGAATATGAAATCACACATCTTCTCAGCTGATCATCTGTATTTCTTGCAAGTCAACAGGTATGATAGCGTAAGGTATTATACACGTATTATACTTGATAAACTTATACCTGTTTCGAGGAAGAAATTGTTATGATCTTCTACCTTGATAATGAACAAGTCAAGACTAGAGCCAGAACTCCACATGGAAGCACACCTGATCTTCTGTTTCGTGGCCTATTATACAAGGTGTCCCAACAAAAGCGACGGATTTAATATGCTTAATAGAACAATTTCTTAAAGAAGAATGACAAATATATTTACATCATTACAACGTGTAAATGCTCTGATTTACGGAAGCCAAGTTTGATTTACGCAACATGTTCTAACAGTGATTGTTGCAGCTTAGTTGACATGGAGGGTTACACAAAGGAACAACAAGTTTGATAGTGAAAACTTATTACAAGAATGGCGAGTGTTATGCAGAGACTGTTAGGAAGCTTCGTGCAATCCTTGGACGTGAAAGTGCACCTAGTGAGAGTACAGTTCGCAAGTTGATCAAGACATTTGAGCAAACAGATTACACAGCAGACATACAAACACCGCGCTCTCGATCTAGCCTGTCTGTTGAGAACATCGTTATTGTGCGTGACAGTGTTATTGCGAGTGCAAAAAAATTCTTTTCTTACATCGGAACATTTGTCAGTTGTAATGATGTAAAAATATTTGCAATTCTGTAAATATACAGTATTTTCTTAAGCATATTAAATCCGTCGCATTTATTGGGACACCCTTTATAATGTAACTGTAAAGAAAACCTATTAGTATTCAACAAATTTGTTTCTGCAGCATGCTGAATAGGAATACGTAAGTTTTCAATCAAAAGATAAAAATGAATAAACAAAGATACAAACAATATCACTGCACTACGACTTACAAGTAGGATGTAACTTCATGAATATCGCTCTACCTCCGAAGTTTCATGACATTTAATTCTAGCGTGATTGTGAAGATTTCGGGATTTCTTTGTTAAATTGATATATGAAAGCAATTCTCATATTAAATGAATAGAACAATCCACCGCTAAATTCTATCCGAAGGAGGATAAGATATAAGTTTTGTTCTATCTTACAGAGACAAGAGCTGAACAAATATTTACAATGTCGAAAAGATTCTCTCGGGTTATCGACTAGGTGAGTTGTGGAAAAGTTTCCAAGTGGACGCTTCTACCCTGAAGATGAGAGTGACGTTAGCTCCCCAAAGCTTGTTATCTTTTCCACAACTCACCTGGTCGATAGCCCGAGAGAATCTTTTCATTATTCGTCGCCAGGAAAGCTTCAAGACTAAGTTCATTTACAATGTTGTTTGCCTAAAATCCTGCCAGTTATTATTTCGTTATTTATGCATATTTTCTTATGATTTCACTTCCAAAACAGAATTTTAATAAATGGAAAATTTGTATCTGTCGAAATATCACAGTCATTTATTTTCTTTTATTATTAACACCTTGTTTTAAAAGACGGAGTTAAGGCCGTACAAAGCCTTTTCTTCCGCTCAATCTTATACATTATTATATTAAACACGAAGTAAGCCGGCCGCCGTGGCGGAGTGGTTAGAATATCGCGTAAAACGCCAGGGGTCCCGGGTTCGAATCCCGGCCTGGGCATGGATGTTGGTGACTGTCCATTCATTAATTTCATCATATCATTACTCATCCTCATATTCGCAAATTAGCCGAAAGTGCCACAAAATAAAGCAAATCAATCTATCAATAAATGAAAACAATGTATATTTAGTCATTTGACGTACGTCCACACACACTATACTCATACACACAAGTCTTAACGCGCTGAATATAGCACACAATGTACAAAATATAGCTATAATATACAAAATACGAAATATAGAATACAAAATTTAAAATTGTATTCAAGTAACTACAAGGTATTTTAAGAATTCATTCATTTGCATATGCCTTTCAGTCTGCTTGACAGGGGAACATCGAACGACTACTCTGAAGAGAGTGGCGAACACGTCTGCTAAAGGAACCGACGGAGCTTACTGCTCTAGTGCTTTCTGGCAACTGATTCCATAGTCTTACAGCCGATACGGAGAAAGAGTTTGAGAAGAAGTTTTCTCTGTGGACGGGGATAGAGAGAGATGAGGAGCTGCGTGATCTGGTGTCGCGATCGTGAAATTCGTGAAGAAAATGGAAGCGCGAGAGGAGATAGGAAGGTGACTTGAGATTGAGAGATGAGTAAAATAAGATCAGAGCGTACAGCGTTCGTCTTTCTAGCATACGTAGCAACCCCAATTTAAGAAAATAACGTGATGGTATCAATATTTAAATTAAAAATGTATCGCACGCAGGCATTTTGAACACTTTTCAGACGTCTAGAAGACTCACCTGTTAAGTGGGAACCTAACCTAACCTAACCACTTAGTTATATAAGATCACATATGTCCTCAGATTTACTACATTTTTTTTCATTTTTGAAAAAAGCCTGGCGATATGTTCAAAGTCATTAAAAAATATTCATAATGAAGTATGTTTTCATTATCTATCTGAATATTTTTTTAATATTTTAAAATCAAAAAGTAGGAATGAAAAACATCCCATACTTAAGTTCGTGATCATTTCCTGTAGATATTGGTTCCTTTTGGCAAATCGCGAAGATGAGAATGAAATGATTGATGAAATTAATGAATAGACCCTCACAAACATCACCCATACCCAGGTCCGGATTCGAATCAGAAACCTCTGCTGTAGATATTGTATTATGCACTTGAAATGAACTTTGGTTTCAATTATAAACTCTCTCTCTCGGCCCATTATACTCTGTCTCGGCTATCACTGAGGCAAGGCCGCACACAGAGGCAGACAAGGGGGAGGGAGGGAGATCGAGTGGGCAGAGCGAAGCAGTACTTGCTGCTGCGAAGGCTGGTACCTGTAGTCGATTTCCCCCTCCAAGCAATCCCATTCCCTCTCACGTGTTCATTGGTAGAGCCTTTTCGCCTCACTACTTGCGCATAGACTTGTTATCGTTCACTACGCTAGGCTCCATTCTCTGTCGACGAGCGTAGTTTTGCTAATAAAGAAAGCTCGTCAACAGAACACAGAACGATTTTCTGCCGTTTCAGCTGTCACGGGAGAATTCTTGATTATACCGCGTTTGTTAGAACCTGTCCCATTTCCCGCGCTAGCGATGGGGTGATAATTTCGGTGCAATGAGAAACGAGGAATACGTCGTCTACTGGGCAGCTAAGAGCGAATGGAAGGCGGAAGAGAGGCGCTTACGTAGGCGCTCTTGATACATTGCGGTCTAACTCACTTGTTTTGTTTGTGTCTTGTTGAAGAAGCTTGTTTTGTAAGCATGGTGCTGATTAGTTTTAAAATATCCAGGATGGAATTTATCCTGGTGATATTTGTTTCTGTCCTTTTTGTGTTTAGTGTCATCTTAGCTGGAACATTCAGGAAGGAGAATTGTGTATATTTGTGCATTTTCGCGTATTTTATTCACAGCCTGACTTCGGCGTTACCCAGCACGGAGTTCACGCGGTCAGCAGCGGCAATGCCGGGTGGTTTCTGCTAGAGAAGCCAGCAATCAGCAAACGTAGGAAGCGGGACAGGTTTCAACAAACGCGGTAGCCTATAGTTAATGCCAGAGACCGTAGTACTTCAAAGTGTTTTAAAAAGTACGCCTCAATTCCCATCCTTTCAAAACTTCCCGGTTTGTCCTTTCAGGTGTTTGAAATTGAAATCTTCCATCCTCTCCAAAGGGACAATGGTCACATTATAGCAAGGGCCTTAGGAAAAATAGCTGTCGGCACCTTTGTATTCCTTCAATATGAGAGGATCCGAGGGAGCAGTGCGAAATATCAACAGTGGAAGCGGCCACCAGGTAATTACCGCTTGCAAAGCTTGGCGGAGGATTCCTTCACTTTCGGCGTGGAGTCGCGCGAGAACAAATGAATCCTGTCCCCTACCTCCTCCGCAACAGTGCTGCCACCTCCAGTGCTGTTTAATCAGTGAGATTCTTCTAAATGCTGATAAATTGTGCTTGCACGTATCGAAAAATGTTTCGTTGAGGGGGTCCGAACAAAGTATCTCAAAATATTATTATCATTATCATTATTAATATTTAAACTAAAATAATTATATTAAATTAATCAAAATACTATTAATCAAAATATTTAAATAGATAAATATTATATTTTTATTGCATGAATGGTGATATAACAGCACGTATTCATTATCTAGCTTATCTACAAATTTAGGACCTCCCAATGGCGCAGTGGTAGCGTCGTTGTCTTGTAATCAAGGAGTCCCTGGTCCGATACCCGGTGGAGGCACAAGTGGTTCGGATCCCACTTTAAACTGTAGGTCCATTCCCTATTAGCCTTACTGTGCATATAGTGGACTTAAAACACCACATCAATCCATCAATTATCTACAATTTTTTAATAATTTACACCTATGTTTATATAATAATATGATTTAAAAATACACAATATCCCAATGAATATCAATACAAATATTGATGTGATAGTCAAAAAATTGATTTATTGATTTAGTTTATTTTACTGCGCGTTTTGTGCCTCTTGGCTAATTTTCGAAGTTGGGAATGAGTGATGAAATGATGAAATTGATGAATGGACATTCACAAACAACCATACCCGACCGGGATTCGAACCCGGGACCCTTGGCGTCGCAGCGCGATGTGCTAACCACTCTGCCACAGGGTCGGGCAATAGTCAACAAATACTCACTGTTATTTTTGTACGTGCAAAGGCTTCAAAACAAAAAAAACAAAAAGGAATATTTTATCTGGACTTGGATTCTAGTAGAAGACCTGTACCACATGGCTCTACTGTACTAAACCCTCCAAAGGTACTGCAATCTGAATCAATTCCTTAAGCCAGTCGAGTCATCTGAAGATGACAAGACACATCTGGGCAGACACACAAAGAACAACCCAACCTTTCACACAAAATGAACCCCATGATTTGGTCAGAGATTTAAATCTCCCAAAGGATGCTGCAGACCTTCTGGCTTCAAGACTGAAAGAAACACCTGCTAGCTCCAGGAACATATGTAACTGTTTAGAGACATCGCGAGAAAGAATTGGAACAGTATTTTACTCAGCAAAACTCTTTAGTGCATACACATTCCAAATATCACAAATATGCTAGAAGAGTATAACATAAATAAATGGAGGCTCATCACTGATTCAAACTAGAGAAGTTTAGGTATGTTGCTTCATATGGTTACTACGTATAATTGTAATATTCTAGCACCAGTCCCAGTCACTCATTCTTCTATCTGAAGGAGACATATGACAATCTTGAGCAGCTACTAGAAAACGTAAAGTACCGAAAATGGAAAATTGAAAGGCGGTAAAGCCCAGTCCGCATTGGAAGCTCACTTTACTTCAAAGAAAGTTCCGAAAGATCAGTTTCCTTCTCACAACCATATGTAAAGTCCACGTGGAGCCCAGTATATCCTCCCCTCAAACCTTTCCCACCATTAGCGTCCGTTTTAAGAACCGACAGTATTTGTCAAGTCCACGTGGAGTAAATGAGATGTTGCCAAATCAATTCCTTTAGCGATTTCTGAACGTGGTATTTGGGTTGCGTTATCTTTGCTAGATTTTGTTATTGTGTTGTTCTATTTTCTTTATACAATATGGAAATCTTGGGAGTATAAGGTCGCAGTGAATGAATGGTTGTCTAAACACTGCAGGTAAAAATGACAACAGAGCTTTTCAGAGAAACAGGTGCTGGCTCGAAACTAGATAGATATGCGTCCGGTCGGCTTCTTCTGGGGTTGTGTCAAAGACCAAACTGGGGCTGCGTTGAAGATTTCCGTTATATCAGGGACGCTGGAATACATCAATGATGGCCGACTACTCTTTGTTGCCGATACATGATGATTCTGTTACAGTACACAGGGGAACAAGTCGTACAATAAGTTATTCATCCAAGTGATGACGGTTCTACTGACAGATCATTTACGTGACCATTAGTGGCTTTCATGCTGCTATTCCTTTGGACTTTACATGTTACAATAAGCAATGTGAATTGTTTATGAATTTATTGTACTAATCTATACCTGTACTAAGGATAAATTACAATGCAATGTATATTTCATTGCTGTTTAGTATATTATGTTGGTTGTATGGTTCACGTGTATTACAAAATTGGAAGTTCAAGCACGAACATATTACCTGTAATTTTTAAGAAACCTGATGCGATACAACAAAATGGCAGTCTTTTCTGTAATCCATACATCTTGAAGATGCGAAATCAGTTATTGGATGTAAAAAAGGTCTCAACGACTTTCTTCTGTGGACCTATGTAATTAGTAATAGTAATCTATTATTATAATTCTTTTCGGCCGAGATAAGGTCAACATTGAACTAGAGATCGTTTGAGATGATTCGTCGACTGCAAAGCGAAACATTGCTTTATTTGTGGGCCACAACTGTGTACCGGTTTCTTGCCATGAGATGTTCCTCGGAAGGTAAACTGGGAAGAATAAATAAAAGATGAAGAGAAGAGGGTTTGATTGGATCGGAAAGATGATCTGGATATAATTGTATTTTAAATTTCTCAAATTATCGTCTTTGAAGTTAATTTCTCCCTCCCAGAGAAGCAAGTTTGCAATATATGCTACATTTTCCCATTATGCAAACAGAGTTCTACGTGCCAACGAATCTCAAATTGTGCTAGATTTAGGATCATTATGGTAGGGTTGGCATCGCTGCTGCGCAAAAGCGAAACATGAGACTTTCCTTAGAGCAGAACACGTTCCGTTGCCACTCGAGTGTCCCGAGGGATATAGGTGGCAGCCCAAGATCATTTTCACTCCAGGGCACTGGGATTTCTTCTCCTCTTCGGCACAATGAGGTTTTCTTCTTAGACATGTTTCTTCAAGTGAGACTTGCCGGCCCCCGTGGCGGAGTGGTTAGCACATCGCGCTACGACGCCAGGGGTATCGGATTCGAATCCTGGCCTGGGAATGGATGTTTGTGAGTGTCCATTCATGAATTTCATCATATCATCCCTCATCCCCATCTTCAAAACTTAGCCAAAAGTGTAACAAGCGGCGAAGTAAAATAAAGCAAATCAATCAATCAATCATGTAAGACTTCTCAAATTGTATAAGGTATTTGGTAATCTTACTGAAAAGTAGGGCATCTTAATTGCTCAATCCTAAAGGAATTTATCATCGTTGCCTTGTAATCAAGGGAGGCACAAGTGAAATGGTTTTAATTCCACTTTAAGAACTCCAGGTCCAGTACCAATTTGCCTTGCTATGCATAAAAAAAGTAAAATTCCCCTTGCATATAGCACCTTGCCATGAAGGCACATTAAGGGGAAGTGGGGTCTTACACATTCTCAATTTAGAACATTTATGAGATGATGTGATCAGCACCAGGCTTCGGCCGCCTTTACCCCCCAGGGTTTTCCTAGGTACCCATTGATTTGAGGCTGGTGAGCCCCGGATCCGCTTCATGCGGGGACAAGGCCGGAAGAATTCCGAGCTTAGATCACTTACGAGGCAATCGAACCCGGGTCCCTCGGGTGGCAGTTAGACACCCTACCGACTACACCATTGCGGCTATTCCTGTGCATAAAATGGACTTACCACTCAAACTCAATCCAAAAGAGCTTTACCTTCCATTCTTTCAAAAACTGATATAAAATAAAGCCTTAAAATATAAATTTTTCATGGCAGTTACAAGACGTAAAATTTTAAGATTGTAAACTTGGAACTACTTTAAAAGATTGAACCCAATCCAAAATATCGAGTTTCTGTGAGCTCCAGTGATAACAGATGCCACATAGCTACAAGCAATTTTCACCTTCGACTCTGTACTCAGCACTAAATGTTACTACAGCAAATGCATTTGACATTATTGGATTACATTTTCATTTGTGCAATTAAATTGCGTGACATCTCTCCAACTTCAAATAAAGCTACGTCACTATTTATATTCATTTTTCTTGATAACGCGCTTGTAATTATTGGCCTTCCGCTTGTAATTATCGATGCAATATAGATTCAAATTGCCTCTGACGTCAGGTTGACCAATAGCGAATTTCTGTGTTTCTGCTTTTCCACTCGCTGTTGAGCCCAGGGTGTTTAGGATTGGTGAAATAATTAGTTTTAATGGAAGTGACACGCGTACTGCCTCGAAGGTAGCAACAGCCACCTCTGGCATTTCTCCCTGCTTGCAGGAAATCCAATTGATTGATTGATTGATTTAGTTTATTTTACTTCGCGTTGTGTGCCTCTTGGCTAATTTGCGAAGATGGAGATGAGTGATGAAATGATGAAATTGATGAATGGACATTCACAAACAACCAAGCCCGACCGGGATTCGAACCCGGGACCCTACTTGCAGGAAATCCAATTACGAGTGTAAGAGGAGTGGAACACCTCACTCCAGGCGAAACCAAGTTAGCAGCGAGTTAAAATATTGAAACAGGTACTGTATTTAATCTTTCGTCGATTTATCGGATTAGAGATTTTCTCTTCTACTCTGTTGTTTCCAGAACAAATACAGCAGAACTGAACAATTCTCTCGAAGCGGCAGCAGCAGCCGATATTGTTACTCTCTGGATTATAACTACGTACAATGTAATCTTTGCACAACAGACAAATAATAAGGGAAGATTATTGTTTAATGGAAAAATTAAGGAGGAAAGTACCGGAAGGGTAAAAGTTTGCTAGGTTTTCTGTTCGGAAAAAAGAGAAACTTTAAACACGACACGATGAGTGTTTTTTTTTTTGACAATATTTTTAGATTTTTGAGAAGAACAAGCCATTTCTACTGTTTCTGAGGTAGTTTTCAAACTATCTTTAAATAGTTTTTACTGTGTTGTGTTTGTCCTATGGAGGTCCTTTTACAACTTGCTTTGTTACTTTCTAACCTTTTATTTTATTTAATTTTCAGAAAAGGTTTTAGATATGGGGATCTTCACCGCATACATTGAAAGGTGCAAAATGGTCTTATGTGCCGACACACCCAAAAATATTAATTCAATCAGTCAATCAACAAGTTGTAATTAGATCTTTCCGATTGTGCATTAGTAACGCCGTAGCCTTGTAATAAAGGGATCCCAGGTTCGACACCTGTTGGAGGCACATGGAAAAATGGCTCACATACCACTTTATGCAGTAGGTCCAGTCCAATTATGCCATCTGAGCATTAAGTGGACAGTCAAATTTTATGATGAATATTCCCATTAAACTCAGAACTTTTTGAACAAAATATTTTCGTGTAATAGAAGAAGATATATATATGACTGAAACTGAAGTATAATGGAACGAAAGATAATGGAATTATCCGAATTACGTTCCATGGATAACAACATAAGTAAATGACGTATATATTGCATGCAATTTCATTTAAATAAACTCCATTTGCTATTTTATTACCTATTGTAGTACTAAATTTCAATGGAGATTTTTTCAAGTCAGAAAAAGAAATCTCGAAAAAAGTTCTTAGTTTTGTCTTTCAGGTTGCTCTAAACATGTTGGACATCAAGGAGGAATATTAATTCACAGTTGACAGTAACAGAATGTGAATGAAGTGGCGATGTTTTCAAGGTGTGCTATAGTAGTATCTCCAGAGTGTGTACAAGGAGTGATGTGCCTTACCAGTAACCTCGCGTGGGCGTCTTAATGAGTCGAAAAATATGCTGACTGACATGGACAGCCTCCTGTCGAACATCTAGTAGCTGCAAAAACGATTTCAAATCTGTATGAATGGCTCCAGAGAGTCACTGAAGGTCCATCGCAACAAAATTCTTGAAAAGACATTGAGAAAAAAAGACATGCGATGGGCATCTGAAGAAGAGTGCTACGATAAGAAGTCCCTGCTAACAGCGGTTCACCAAACAGCACTTTTAACATGGATTCGACGACACTAAAACTTTACTCTGGATGACTGTGAATGTGTTTAGACGACAAATTGAAAATAGATATAATGAAGCGGTTCAATCGGACTGTCTTGCAGGTGTTGATGAAGCTGGATGTTAACACTGGACTGGTCGCGCGGATCACCACGTGCTACTGCCGTTTGGCAACACTCTTGGCTTTGGCTCTCAGTCCAACTTACAGAGACTATGTTCGTTCAGCCGTTAA
The DNA here is from genome assembly GCF_977018435.1 of Lepisma saccharinum. Lineage (NCBI taxonomy): Eukaryota > Metazoa > Arthropoda > Insecta > Zygentoma > Lepismatidae > Lepisma > Lepisma saccharinum. The sequence continues at coordinate 11,319,656 of NC_139242.1, forward strand.
TTGAAATTTATCCATTGTTGATTTGTTATTAGAGCTCATGTAGAGATATAAAGGTACGAGAGGGGCTTATGAAATTAGTGGACACAATACGTTCAACTACGTAAGGAAATATGGTTTTCAACACAAATTTAGTTTTTTAATTGGCAATTTTATTATGAGCTCATTTGAAAGTACGGAACAATTCATTAAGAAGCGAGTTTGTTACAATGTAATACGGCAAATAGTTTTCAAGTAATTGTAACGTGAAGTTGACGCTTGAAACAAACAGTCTCACAAGTTGATTCGTGTGTCGTAACATACATATCACCCATTTGACACCAATCCTGTATTGTAACAAACATGATACTCTTCTGCATACTATGAGTTGTGCTTAGGAAAGTTGTTACGTTCCAACAACTGCGGGTTACAATAAAATGTGTAGTTTGTACATAAGTAAGCCTTGACAAATTATCTTTAAAGGTTCTGATACATCTTTCTGAGTTAAATATTTGTTAATAAAAAAGTATAAATTTTAAACATTCCGCCATCAATTACATACATAAATGATAGTATATTAACATCTTTCTAATTTCTAATTGGCATTCATTAATTTACGTCATAATTTGTAGTACATCCGAACAATAAACTCCTCTCGTTTGGTCATGGACACATCTTTAGGTTTTCAAGTTTTAAACGTCGCAACTTATACTACATTTTTCTTTTTCAAATTGATTTTTCAAATTTATCAAATAATTCAAGGGCGTAACAAAGTACACTAATTAACAAGACGTTTGTGATAGTGTACGTACGACAAAACTGTTGCTGAGAAAATAGTATTTTTAAACTCTGAAAAGGCCGAGAATATACTTATCTATGGCAAGTGTTGGAAAAATGCAGCACAATCGTGCAGGCTGTGTACGCGGCGGCATTTGCGCTCGGCTCTGCCGGCAGGCATAGTGAAGCAAGGGCCTTCACGCTCAACTTCAGGTTACAATTACATGAGAACTTCTTGACGTATTACGCAGATTTTCAATATTTGATGTTGTTCATTAAGTTTTTCCTGTGGTAATTTTAGGTGACTCACCCGGTATAAGTATGTGTTTCTAAAATCTGTTTTTGAAATTTTGGAAAAGAAAATAACAAAAGTAAATTCTAAGAATTGTATATTTGTTTGGTTTCATGAGACTCAAATGTAACTAACTAGATTTAGAATTTCCTCCCTGCTGTAATGTATTGATTGAAATAACTCATGTTTTTTGTTAAGTGAACCAGAATAGTTAAAAATGGACAGATAGTCTCGCTATAAAACGAGAGAAATCTTGACAAATAATGGTTAGAAACGATAATATTATATGGATCACAATAGTGATCCGCGTGAGTTTTTTTTTCTCGCGGGTCCACTGCAATGTTAAGAAGGTGATTTTTCAAACCAAGATCGGGACCCTCTCTTATTTGTCACTAAGTTGAATGATCAAGTGCTTCTTACCCAACATCTACGTGATGTCTTAAAGGATGACCATTGCCGCGTTCACCATCCTCGCGCTGTGTTTGGTAAGAGTTATTAACACCGCAGAGAAAGCGTCGTAACACAACATATTTTGCCAGAAATAATAAACATCAGTGGCAACCGTGTATGCTTGTCAAGTGTTGGCATATATGCTGCATACAAGGATTCGTAGCATCGAAATGAACTAGACATTAAGACAATTTGTTAGTCTTCGTTTTTTCTACACACTATGAAAGTTTGCCAGTCACGTATGGCGAAATGTTGTACACGCCCCCATTTTCACACACACTCTCCCCTATAAACAGATATACGCTTACATCATCTGCTGTGCACCTCCAGGAAAAATCAAACAATCTGGGGTCAAGTGTCTAATTTTTCTGAACTGTCAGTGAGTTTCTTATTTTGATCGAGTAGGCAGTGGCATATCCTTCAATATTTCAAATTTTGCTTAAAAGAAGTCAAGTACGTGAAATTTATAATGGGACACTGAACAGTGATGATCGGCCTGTTTCATATTCCGAGACCAACTTATTCTTCAGAAATTCCCTTTTTGAGCAAAAGCTAAGTTCATATGAACAACGCCTTCTGTGAATGATTGTCAAGCTTGGATAAGTTAAAGTGGAACAAGATACGGAAACAATAAAATAAGAAAAATAAACCAATGTGTTCTTTGGAGTAATATGACTTTATATCAATAGAGAAAATCAAACAGAATACCTTAGTACTACTACTGAGGATGAGGTCTATTCACAAGCTGAATCTTTATCCAGAAGACGGACCTCAAGATGGCTACCAAGTTGATAATACACATTAACAAGTTTCCTCCTTTTCCTTTATCATGTATCGAGGCTCTGGATTCTTCTTTTAATATCCATCTTGGTTTTAAACGGGTGTCTGTGCACTTCTGAACAACCTTGTGTAATATATAATACACATACCTACATATCACAGCATGTCTTAAGGCATAAGGAGATGTGAAGGTATAGATTTCCATTCCCAAAGTCCTCCCAAGCGAAGATATACAATTTAACATTTTTCTATATCTTAATCACATGTAAGAAAAAAAATCCCTCTTGTCTCGGCTAGAAGTTGTTGAAATTGGTTAAATATCTTTGTGAGGTGTTTGTTTTTTTAACCAACTTTTGAGTCATTCCATGCGAAATCAACACAGCCTTTGACCTGACCATCTCCGATTTTCATGAAATTTGGGGAGTTGAAACTATGCATAGAACTTAGTAACTACGAAAATTTTTAGTCTCGTGCGTCTTGTAATTGTTAAATTATTCAAGGTCAAAGTTTGCAGAAATTGCCCTTTTTGAGCCCGCTTAGCTATACTAAATGTGCTGTAACTCCGCCACTACTTTGCCTAGGAAGCTCAAATAAAGCTTATTGTACAGGGAATTGAATAAGCTTTCTAGTGATATATAACAAGCCTACCTTTGGATAAAAATATAATTTTGTCACGTGACCTTGGCCTTTGACCTTGAATATCTCAAAACATGTCATCACCAAAAGTCGTGAAAAAAATATATTTGGTCCCTCATTCCATACTCTAAAACATACCAAAAAATCATTCTGGGACTGCAATGGGATCAGAAGATACAAAATAATATGTGTAACTATGTGACTGATAAAAGCCCCATTACATGAACTATGAAGAGTCAAATGTCCCTTAACACCCCCTACAAAATGTGAAGGAGTTATCATGGGTATAATTGGTCATAAAAGAAATAGGTTAGGCACAGGGAGATCCCTAGCCGTGTGTGTCAAGCGCAGATCCGGCATATTGTCGACCGCCATATTGAATTCAACGCAAAAATTTCAAAGGAAAGGGGGTGATGTGATATATGCACATTATAATGTTGTCAATGTTCCTGTGAACACACTCGTTGACGTCTCTCACACTCGCATAGAACATTTGGCAATGTAGCATGTGCAACATCGCAAGCAGCAACTATGCCTTCTCTCAGATGGTCAATATCAGGGACTTTTAATGCATGCTAGGGATGGCCAAACTGATCCGGATCCATTCGGATCCGAGTCTGAAAGTTTCGGATCTGGATCCAGATCCGGAACTGAAAATCCGGATCCGGAACTGAAAATCCGGATCCGGATCCGGAACTATCTCAATCCCATTATAATATTACCACACCTTTAAAGGTATTATGATCTTCGATTACAAAGAAATTTTTCATTAGTTAGTCCTACAAGAATTTTTTTCAAATGTTGTTCCTAAAATACTTTGCTACGCATCGGCTAACACACTCGTGCACAAAAATAATCTTACTTATTTAACATAAAATGTCAGAGGTGATTTTGTAAATGCCATTGAAACGAATATATATTCATTCGAATGTATTGGAAATGAAAACACACATAAATGTGAGACATTCCATTCCAGGATGAAACCTTTAACACATATAACAAGATATAAATGTTATACAAAAATTATACGATAGGTCACACTAAAAGTTTTTAGACACGCGCAAGTAAAACACTGGAGACCAAAAGTATGAATGCTATAATTTTTCAAAGTATTCTCCATGACAGTTGATACACTTGTTCATCCGCTCAAACCAAGTGTGAATGCACTGGGACCACACATCTGCAGGCACCTCTTGAATGCACTGAATGAAGGCGGTGACTGCCTCCTCGGGAGTAGGAAATGAAGAACCTCGTAATGTAACCTTGATTTTAGGGAACAGGAAGAAATCACAAGGGGCGAGGTCGGGACTGTAAGGAGGATGAGTCATTTTTTCGATGTTGGAGGCTTTGAAGAATTCAATTGTTCGTACTGCTGTATGGCTGCGCGCATTGTCTTGGTGCACAATAATGCGACTTCGTGGGCGTTTTTCACGAACTTTCCGTACGATCTCCGGTAAACAAACCATAGTGTACCATTCAGCATTAACGGTCCGACGTCCCTGTAGCGGCACTGTTGCAATATGGCCCGTCCGACTGAAGAAAGTGGCAACCATTTGTTTGCCAACACTTCGTCCCTTCCTGACTTTTGTTGGTGGGTCTTCATCCGGGAAGATCCACTGCGTCGACTGTCGTTTGCTCTCGGGTTCATAACAGTACACCCAAGTTTCGTCACCTGTTACGATGTCATACACTGCATTTGATTGTCCTTGGTTAAATTTGTCCAGCATTTTCATGCACCATGTGACCCGTGCCTGCTTTTGCTCCTGAGCAAGATGGTGTGGGATCCATCTGGCACAGAGCTTCCTGACACCAAGGCGGTCATGCAGGATCGTTGAACCTGACTCATACCAATACCCAGTGTTGCACTAATAACTGCATATGTCACTCGGTTATCCTCCTCTATCATGCGACGCACTCTGTCGACGTTTTCTTGAGAAGTTGCTGTCACAGGACGACCATCACGTAATTCATCACTGAGTTTCTGACGTCCACGTCGAAATTCTAAAAACCATTTAAACACAGTCGCACGGCATGGGGCTTCCTCCTGAAATGCATTTCGGAGCCTTTCATAACATTGCTGCTGCGTTAAACCTGCTCGAAAATCGTAAAAAATCATTGCTCTGAAGTGCTCCCGTGTTAAATCCATTTTACTGTACACACACGACAATAATTGACTAATTTCTGGCACACAACAATTAACAACTATACATTCTGCAGCATTATCACACTTCACAGACTACTAACTTCAACATATCCTACAGACAATGTACTGCTGCAATCAGTGTTGCCGCACCTAAAAACTTTTAGTGTCACTCACGTACAATTGTTCTACAGCTACAGTTTTACAAATGAAAATAAAACATTATAATATATGCAGTGTTATATAATTACGAAGTGTAAGACTAAGAAGGGAGGTTATCTAAGTGTCCCCCTCCGATTTCTACGAAACTTGGCAGGCGTATAGTCGGGCCCAAAGGATGAAATACGTGTTTTTTTTTTGTTTCAGCTAAAAAACTGTTTTAGGGGGCAAAACCCCCTCAAATGTCAAGATGAGGACAAATTGAAGTGAGGATCTGACCCCTGTGTCTCCCTCCGATTTTCATGAAACTTGGCAGGTGTGTGTATAAACGGGCCCAAGTGAAGAAATACTTTTTTTTTTTGTTTCGGCTAAAAATCTGTTTTAGGGGGCAACCTGCCCTCCCCCTCAAATGTCAAGACGAGGACAAATTGAAGTGGGGATCTGACCCCTGTGTTCCCCTCCGATTTCCATGAAACGTGGCAGGTGTATAGAGGGGCCCAAAGGAAGAAATACGTGTTTTTGTTTGTTTCGGCTAAGAAACTGTTTTAGGGGGCAAAACCCGCCTCAAATGTCAAGATGAGGACCAATTGACGTGTGGATCATCTGACCCCTGTGTCCCCCCCCCCCGCCCGATTCCCATGAAATTTGACAGGTGTATAGAGAGGCCCTATGCCCCCTGTTTCTTCCTATGCCATATTTACGTGGTTTCGGGGTCAGATCCTCACTTCAATTTCTCCTCATCTTGACATTTGAGGAGGGGGGCCTCTATACACTTGCCAAGTTTCATGGAAATCGGAAGGGGAGACTTAGACCTCTCTTGTAAGTGTATTAATTAATTACAAATCGCGCACGCGCGCACACATGGTATATATGGTATAAGCACATTTTTACTTTCCAAAGAAGCGCATGTGGGATGGCAAAACGGATCCGGATCCGAAAATTCTGGATCCGGATCCGAAAGTTCTGGATTCGGATCCGAAAATTCTGGATCCGGATCCGAAAGTTCTGGATTCGGATCCGAAAGTACCGGATCCGGATCCGAAAGTACCGGATCCACCAGGATCCGGATCTGGCCATCCCTAGGCACCATTCTCTTCAAATGTTTCTGAAGGTAAAAGTCCTCCTAATATGTTAGATCTGGGGAATGTGCAGGCCTTTTAATAGATCCCCGTGTGCCCATCAATCTACCTAGAAAATTATCATGAAGAAATTGCAAAAATGTCCACATAATGTGGTCACACTCTGTCCTGTTTCAAAACTCTCGAAAGGTGCCATATCCCGTAAGCAAGGGTGAAAAAACCTGTTCACTTACCAAATCCAAGAAGCCCTCACCATTTAAGGTTCCGTTGTTCAATATGGACCAACCATTTCCGTTCGCCATACATTATACCACATAATTAGCTTACCAGCAACAAACATTCGACTGAGCAAATCACAGGTATTGCATATTATTTTTATTAACTTCACCGTGAACATAAAAATTTGCCTCGTCACTGAAGAATTTTTCATTAAAGGAAGTGTCACGTAATTGTTTGAGATACTTTTCCCAATATTCTTCACTATTCAACTATTTGGTGAATGTAGCTGATTAAAATCATATGCAATGGTGCGTATACTTCTTTCTCTCCCAAGATGATCTCGATGAGTTCCTAACACGTTAGGAGCATTCCAATGCTTTGTTTTTAACACCTCGAAAAGGAGAAAATGGTTACAAGCATGCAGTAATAAATTTTTGCTGGTTAAATATATGTTGGATAAACCTTCGTCACTTCATTTCTCGTGAAATTCTAGCCTGATTTGATATATCACATCACCCCCTTTCCTTTGAAATGTTTGCGTTGAATTCAATATGGCGGTCGACAATATGCCGGATCTGCGCTTGACACACACGGCTAGGGATCTCCCTGTGCCTAACCTATTTCTTTTATGACTAATTATACCCAGGATAACTCCTTCACATTTTGTAGGGGGTGTTAAGGGACATTTGACTCTTCATAGTTCATGTAATGGGGCTTTTATCAGTCACATAGTTACACATATTATTTTGTATCTTCTGATCCCATTGCAGTCCCAGAATGATTTTTTGGTATGTTTTAGAGTATGGTATGAGGGACCAAATATATTTTTTTCACGACTTTTGGTGATGACATGTTTTGAGATATTCAAGGTCAAAGGCCAAGGTCACGTGACAAAATTATATTTTTATCCAAAGGTAGGCGTGTTATATATCACTGGAAAGCTTATTCAATTCCCTGTACAATAAGCTTTATTTGAGCTTCCTAGGCAAAATAGTGGCGGAGTTACAGCACATTTAGTATAGCTAAGCGGGCTCAAAAAATGCAATTTCTGCAAACTTTGACCTTGAATAATTTAACAATTACAAGACGCACGAGACTAAAAATTTTCATAGTTACTAAGTTCTATGCATAGTTTCAACTCCCCAAATTTCATGAAAATCGGAGATGGTCAGGTTAAAAATTGCACATATCTGTGTTGATTTGGCATGGAATGACTCTTTTGCAGTTTTGATGTTTTATAATTCAGAAAAAACCTGACCCTTTTTCGATCTAGTCTAATCTATAACTCTTGTTAAGGGCAACCGAAGCAGTGCGTCTTCATTACTTGTAATATAACATGTATTTCTTAATTAGTCGCGCGAGGCATGCAAGTATGTAGAGCTCTAAGTGATTTCTCAGTAAACCGATTAATGACCTGATACGTATCCCAACAGATAATAATTCACATTAATGTTATGGACTGCTCGCCAGGTCAGAGTGAAGTTAGTTGAAACGGGATGTTTCCCTCGCCTGACTTTGTTTCTTACACTATCGCGCGAAGTATCCGTAAATTGCGTGTTAGGAAACACAATAGCATAGTTTATGCACCCAGATAATTGCACGAAGCTTGGTAAATCCTACAAGCACCAAACTATGTGATTTTTTCAAAGGATTCCCCCTGAGCATCCAGTCACCGCTGCCATCAGTATGTCAGTTCCCTGAATCTCTTGGCGTAGAAGAAACGTGACTGCTGACGTAGACGCTGCAGGACATCTTTTGTCGGTGCTTCGACTGTCTTCAATTTCTTCCCTCTCATATGCTTTTTAACACTCCGAGTACCAACCGGGTCTCTGAGACCCATAACTTAATTCATATGTCAATATTTTTTCAAGGAATTTTGCAGGGACTATGAGGTCATGTGACTTTGTTGTAGTTTCGGTGAAGATTAAGTCTTGAGATGATCTTCGTGTTTGAGTTTGCCAGTAGACTTCTACAGAATATAATAGCAACTGATACTAACTGGGTCTTTGAGACCCACTGATATTTTCCATTTGAATATGTAGATGGCGCTGGGGAAATGGCGCTCGTTGCCCTGAAGATATTTTGCTATTTGTCACAACCAAAGGACGTGACCCCAATACCACAGTATTCGGATTTCAGACGGACGCAATGCTTGCAACCTACTGCCCCAAAAACGGCAAAGTAGTAGTTGTTCTCAGCATCATGCACTCCAAAGGCAACATCGATGAGAGCAACTCATTGAGATAGCCAGAGGTCATCCTCTCTTACCACAGTACCAAGGCAGGATCAAATGGCTCGTTCCTGTTATGTGAAGAGAATGGCAGGAAGATGGCCAATGGTGATCTTCTACAATATGATAGATATTAGTGCCCTCAACGCTTTTGTTATGTGGATGGCACTGAATGGGGACTACTGCAGTGGAAAATCACACAAGCGTCGACTCTTCTTTATCGAACTAGGGAAACAGCTAGCTTCACCCTCGGCTGATTCTAAACCTATTCCAAATCAAGCACTAGACAAGAAGCGAAGGAGATGCATTATTTGCGAGTGTAAGGCAGATAGGAAAACCAATCACATCTGCACAAGATGTAAGAAGCCCGTATGCATGCAACATTCACATTTTGTTTGCGGGAAGCGCATAGATTTGTAAATAAATTGCCTACTATGCAGTAGTTGTTGTACCAGTGTAATAAAACCAGAAATAAATAAAATTAAAATTGTAATAAAACAAAAGAATAATGTTACAAAACTGAATAAAGTGTAACAAAACATATGAATATATATGTAGCAAAACGGAAATAAATAAAATAACTAATGATAATGTAATAAAACAGAATATAGTAGAACTGTAATTATAACCAAACGTAATAAAGTTCAATAAATGAATAAATCAAAACATAATCTCACAAAACAAAGATTCTTAAATCAAAATATGTTTATTGTTATACTTCTCCCAGGTAAATATTACAATTTTTAATACTGGGTCTGAGAGACACAGATGGTACCAGATGCTATATTTTTTTCTGCGGTACTCCTAGGATTAAGAGGCTGAGAGAAATATGAAATCAGTGGGGATTACGTCTGGAGTATAAGATCATGGAGCAATACCCTTTCGGAGAGTTGTTGCTGTAAAATTGACCATGTGGGGCCGTTCATTTAAATGGTGAAGAATGGCATTTTCAAACAACATCTACGGTCTTTTCTTGCGAATGGCATTGCGTACGGCATCCTTCATCAATGGGTACGAATACTGGGCATTAATCATAACCCTTTCCCAAGAAATTCCACATAAATAACACTTTTCATGTCTCAGTTGGACAAATGTGTCCAGGCGATTCATTCGTTAACAACAGATGTTTATCTCTGGCCAAACTGTTGATATCATTCGTACACTCTTTCCTGTGACATCGTTTGTTCCCCATACTGTGCTTTCAATCAACTCAAAATTTCAACTGGCTTCCGGTTCTCCTTCACAAGGAATTTGATCATACACAGCTGCTCCACAACTACTTCTTCCTCCGTTTTGCTAACACTACTGCGCATGCCCCAACTACATCAGGGCTACAAGGATGAAGTTTTATCGTTCTCCAGCTATTTAACAATTTTTTTATTCACAAATGTCTCAGTCATTGTTGAACGACTATTATACCTTCAGCCTGCGGATTTGCTTCAAATTTCCAAGATTTGTACCATGTGTGTGTGGAAATATGTGAGATGTGGTATTTTATGAAATCTGTTTCCTGGACTTCAGCTGCATATCCACTGTCAAATTTTATCATTTTTTGCTTAACGCTGTTCGAGATCTTGGCGTTGCCTTCTAGAAGACTAAAAATATCTACAAAACTCATTCTTAACTTTCCTTAATGTTGAGTAATTTGGTTTATTTTACTCCGCTTTTCTGCCACTTTTGTCTAATCGCGAAGACGATGATGAATGATTGTATGATTAAATTCACAAAGAGACATTCACAAATAACATCATTGCTCAGGCCGGGATTCGAACAGGTATACTAACCACTCCGTCACAGAGGCCGACAACTTCCCTTAATCTGTTCTGCGCAACAAGATCAGCATGGTAGAATAGAGGAATTTAAAATATACTTGTATTTTCAATTTCAATCCAAAAATTCTTTGAGTGACTTCGAGTCCTTGATAATTTTAATGTTTAATCTGGCCATCGTAACGGAGAAATCGACTTGTTTCGGTAAAATCCTCGCTCGTGACTAAAGTTTAAGATGAACGACAGCAAGCAAGAAGGACAGTCACATAGTAGTAGCTGTTGTAGCGAATTTTGTAAGAGTTAATAGGACTGTAAGAGGAGGAGTATTGAATTCACAGTTTCCTCCTACTCTACATCTATGTATATTCCATTATTGCATGCATGAAATTAGTATGTTGGAAAAGAATGTACGAAAACTAAAATGCAATATGCATAGAAATAGGAAAGCACGTGATATCGAATATTAGAATTTGCCTCATTCAAAAAGTTTGACTCCACTCCGATTTAGCCAAACATTTATTTTTCCGATTCAATGTATCTTAATCTTTACATGGTAACCTGGGATTATGTGTAGATAGAAGAAAAACTGAACAGGATTGGATTTTGAAATGGACGAGTAATTTCACAACGATATTACCAAAATATCAGTGGACTGGAACTATGATGAAAGAGCGAATAATACGTAACTAAACGTAATGGTTAAGTGACAAGTAGACATAATAGAAGTTTACAAACATACCGTTAGATTATTAGTAAAGATATTATTTGTTCGCCTCTGGAAAAAAAAGATGAAGTTTCTTCCAAAAGCCACTTTATCCTGTAACTTAAAAAGAACGAAAGGAATTCCGTTCAATTATGAAAAACACGCAGTATTCGTCAGCTAAAAATAGAATAACATAAATTTCCTAGGAATGCTGCCGGTGAAATGTTTTCTCTATTCTTTCTTGTACAATTGCTACTGAAAATAATCAGGTGAATTTGTCTCCTAAAAATTTGACAACTTTGGAATTTAAGATTTTCTTTTAAGCAGAATTACAGACCATGAAGAGCTTTAAATTAAGACATTAAATTTGGCATTGGTGCGACTATATAATAAAACAGCCAGGATGTATAAGTATGATTTGTCTCAATGGAAAATAGAATGAAGGTAGTAAGAAAACAAAGATCGATAGAAAGAGCCTCTCCAAAAGGTAAACGAACATTCTACCTAGTTTCGCCAAATTTATGAATAGAGAGAGAGAGAGGTATTCTGCACGGGCTACGAGCAATACTTACGACTTTTATATGCAGAATTTTATTTCGAGTTGCTCATAAAAGTTTCTTCTTATATTCAAGACTGGGGCGATAAAAAAAGTAGTGCTTGCCAGCGACATGGAGAAGGGGTTAATTTTTTTATTATACGAAGATACGGCTTGGATTTAGCATCAAACTTCAGCATTTTATATAGCAGAGCAAAATTGCTTTAAAGACACGATTTTTCAATAGAAATGCAAAATGTAATGTCAGTTGAGAGTGGAATGATATAATATGATACCTTGAATCAACTAAACCTATCTCAACACTTAGCAAATATTAACTTGTAATGGCAACAAAATGTTCACTATTGTAGACGGAGAAACAAAACTAAACCCTCTAAATATGAAGTATTACTTAACGAAAATTCACCTCTCCTAAAATAATTTAATTTTAACTTAACCAAAACCATCCTACCAAAACGCTTTAGTATAGCTTTATCTAACATACTTGATAGCATTGAAATATTCGGTGTAAGTGACACTAACATATCCTACAGTAAAGGGTCTCCCCGATGGCGCAGTGGTAGCGTCGTCGCCTTGTAATCAAGGGGTCCCGGGTTCGATTCCGGTGGAGGCACATAGTGGTTCGGATCCCACTTTAAGCTGTAGGTCCAGTCCCGATTAGCCTTACTGTGCATAAAGTGGACTTAAGACACCAAATCAATCCAATCCAATAACCTAGAGTAATTGCAATCGAATGTAAACATAATCTCAGAATTAAAATGTGAAATTCAAAGATGGAAGTAGAAAACACATGAAACCACAATTTCAGTTCCACGTTATTTAAAAAACACTCAATATGCTGACCAAGACAGTAATTTATTTTATTATAAAACATAAACTAAACGTAACGTTTCAACCTTCTAGCAAGATCTTCTTCAGACTCTGCACCAAGTACAAATGTAACATGTTACAAAAACAGGACGATACCGTATGTACACATACACAAACATTAATCCCCTCCAGACTATTAGAAAGTTGTTCTGGAACATTCTAGCCGGTGGCTTTCCCTTGTTAACTGTACTTTCACCTATAGAATGTAGTTGGACTCTTGATCTTGTTACATTTGTACTTGGTGCAGAGTCTGAAGTAGACCTTGCTATAATGTTGAAACGTTACGTTTAGTTTATGTTATATAATAAAATAAATTACTGCCTTGGTCAGCATATTGAGTTTTTTATATCATGGAAACAAGGCTTAATCACGATATTTATTTACTTACAGTAATGAATATACTAATTGCAGTAATAGCTTTGGCCGCGTGATATCTCAACTGTACTGGGTCAGGGATAGATTTAGGCGAAGGTCCTGTAGACTCAGGTCTAGGATGCAGGAGTTCGTGATGCCGAAATCGTATCAACGTAATGCGATCCTGTGTTTTATTTAAGTTATTTCAAGTGTCAACATACTATTGAAGTCCACTTAGTTGTGATTTAGACTCGAATATAATTTATATGTTTGAAACCAGATGTGACAAGAAATTAATCCTCCGCATAAATATGTTATAAATTTTATGAATTCTTGGGATATCAACCAGGTGATTTTCGGATAGGCTTCCTAGCTTTCGAGAGTCAACGTCACTCATCTTCAGGGATTGATGTTAGCTCTCAAAAGCTCGGAGGCCTATCCGGAAATCCCCTGGTTGATATCCTGAGAAAACCTCTTCATCATTCCTCGCCAGGAAAGTTTCAATATTTCAAATTTTTGATTCTAAATAATTTGTTCTGTTCACTGCTCATTATTCTATCTTGCATGACTTGCGACTACCGTTGTAGGAAAATTAGCATTATCAAGAATGTTTACGACAGGTAAATATAGAAATATAATCTGTACAACAATAGAACATATTTGAATTTTTTAACATCAGAAAATTAGATGTCTACGTTTTCCAGGTGATGTTAATACAACGAACTTGTCAAAAGAGATTTGAGCGGAAGAGAGACTGGAAAAACAATGTTTTCTGATTTGAGTAAAAATTTCAATAGAAAAGATGTATTAAATGTATTTTTAATAGTCTTAAAATGGTTACGAGACACAAATTACTTATTGTCAGTATACCCATATAAATAACTGAAGAAATGGAAAAGAAACTAATTTTAACAATAACAAATAAAGAAATCGACACAATATTGTTGCACAAATCGATACTAGGCTCCTGTTCATCCTTTACACTGAAGATTTGCAACAGTTCAATAAACTCTTCAGTCCACATTTTTACGCAGATGATACCCAGTTATACTTTTCAGTTCATTATGCTTCATTAAAAAATAACCTTCAGTCACTGAACTTTTACTTGAACATCGTCAATACTGGTGTATCTTAAACGATCTTAAAATCAATCCTTACAAATGCACTTTCATGATCATTGGTTCTAATTATTCAAGGTCGTTAATTAAAGGTATTAAGATGTAACTCAAAGTAAACAATTCGTCTATTACCAGGAAAAACACTGCTAAAAATCTTGGTTTGGTATTATGGAACACTCAGGAATTTGAATCGTTTCCGTGACTTCCTCCCTGTAGCGTTAATCCATAAATTGTTCGACTATTTTGATAGTGTTTATGGCAAAAATTATCACATAAAGCTCAGTAAAAATACAAATGTTGCAAAATGCGTGTATTAGATTAATTTTTCAACTAAAAAGGTCTGATCATATTCTTTCATTTTAAAGTAATAATTAGGTTCTTACTATAGCAAATATAAGAAAGCGGCACTATCTCTGATTCATCAGGAGCTGGAGGTAATCTGCAGTATCTGTTCAACAAAATGCATCCTCGTAAGGATATCCATGAATATGTTACTTGTAAGCAGAACAATTTCGACTTAACCCATCATTCAACCACGGCCTAAAATCATCTTTCTTCTTTTCAGCTCCCAAAGCATGGAATGCATAACCTGCGAAGATCGCATGCATAAACAACCCCGTAAGTTTCAGATGTAAAGAAAAAGATTTACTGTGAATGGAACAATAGAAGAATCGCGTCAAATAATGAAGGATCATGTCACTCACTTTGTAGAATTGTATGTGAATATTCTTATTCTTGTTATTATTACTGTTTTCATCATTCTTATTGTATTTTGTATATGCAGTTTCACATTTGTGTATCCACTTAATTTTGTGTATTACTTTGAGGTGTATATGTATCATTTTACATGTAGTTTACTGCTCGATATGCAGTTCATCATATGTGTACCATTACATTGACAAGTGTTAGGTGGCAGAACAGCCCTAGCCTGAACCTCGCCCTCTTAATAAATACAATGTATTATTATTATTATTATAACATTTTAAT
Source organism: Lepisma saccharinum (assembly GCF_977018435.1). NCBI lineage: Eukaryota > Metazoa > Arthropoda > Insecta > Zygentoma > Lepismatidae > Lepisma > Lepisma saccharinum. The sequence continues at coordinate 11,334,751 of NC_139242.1, forward strand.
GGATGTGAAGTACAATAAGATCTCATAGCGATGAAAACTAATAATGTAGCAAAACACTTCTACAAAACTTTCCAGAGATGACATTATTTTATCATTACTGTGGCTTTCTATTTATAGTGTCCAAATAACGGTATATTGTATGCAATTATATCCGCAGGCTGCAAGATGTTCAACTACTATGATAAAAATATTAGGTTGAAATAGTTAAAGAATGGGAAAATGATATATGTACACTTCGCAACATCTTATTTGACCGCCCCGAAAGAATTCTAAGTCACGAAATCGTAAACTTAGCAACATTGCACTTCAGCTCCAGGTGAGAGTAGCCAACTTTGAGTAGGTCCTTCCACTAGACGATAAACGCTGCGGTGATAGGTTTTCAATTTAACACTTTCCATGAACTTAGAAACTATAAACCGCTATTATAATACATAATCAAACAGAAATAATAAATTGGAAAAAAAACCTTGAAGAATATTTACGGTTCTGTTTGCTCGACTTGAAATTTGGGGGTTTGAAATACTGAATAGAGCTTTTCTCCACCTGGAGGAAATTGCCATCAAGTTTGTGCAGAAAGATGCAAATTTGTGAGGAGTTTATGCGACATTTTATTTACAATACCTTGCATAATATCGAACAGTTCTCAAAAACATATATTTTACACGACTTGTCGAGAAAATGTGCTTGTAACACAGGATGCTGGAAGTCTTCATAAACGTGAACATGTTTTTAAGGGTATAACGTCATTAAATTAACGTAGAGCAGTTGGTTAGGCGCTGCTATCCTTATTTTTTATCAAGCGTGAAAGGTCGCGGGTTCAAATCCCACCCTCTCCTCTTTCTTTTTATTTTTTTTTTTTTTGTTTGCTGAACAGATACCGTTGAGATACCGAATAGAGACCGTTGATATTAGAATATTTAAAAAATGAATCCGATGCACACTTGAGGGACGTTCCTTCTGCACATATTTCCCCTTAGAAGTTGGAGATTTCCAGGATTTAAAGTTAAAACTTTTCTTTTTAGTTATTGTTCATATGTTGTGTTAACACACACATCATGATTAATTCACAAAGGACATATATGTATTCAGGATGCAAAATGTAATGTTATTTAAGTTATGTATTGTTTGTTCTTCACTGACACCTAAAATATTGATTATTTGATTTCGATATACTAAAAAGAGATATACAGTTATGTTAAGTAGTGATGTAGTGCAGTACTGTAACGAAGGAGAGCGTTTAATGAGTTCAAATTGCTAAGATTGGTAATTTTATGTCCGTTCCTTCGTAATGACTGTTGTCAATTCCCTCACCACCATCTTACCATGCGTCTAAAACTAATAGTAAATCGCTAATTAACATAAATAAATTGTTATGGTGACCAAAGCCGATTAGAGAAGAAACTACTAATAAGTATTTATATAGTGAGTGACAAAAAGAAATTCAAAACCTCATAATGATCGTTAAATCCTCACTGCTTTGTATCTAAACTGTTTGTCTTCTTTGAACAGAAAGTACGAGTATCAGATATAACAAACTTTCCCCACTAACTTTGCAATATTCGATACCACCATTGCAGACTTAGCTCTACGTAACTTAATTCTGCGCATTCCACGTGGCATGTGACTTCCTCCTATCATCGAAACAACTTTCTCTTACTATTTCCTTTCGCCTTGTGAAATACAGAGACCAATGTTAACTTCTTAGCACGGTGGATAAACTTTATACCCAACGATATACTCCTGAAAAAAATAATTCCTAGGTGGAGAATCGAACCTACAAACTCCCTCGTAAGAATCAAGCACGCTACCTCTTCTCCAGGTAGCTCATGTTAAAATTTGCTACCAGTTTGAAGAAACCAATGCACACATAATGTCATATCTATAATTTCCTCATGGCAATTTTCATGAGGAAACGAATTCAGATAAAATCGAGAAACGCTGAAAGGGAAAAATGATGAACATGTCTATTAGCATTTTGTCATATTTTGTAAATTCTGTAAAAATTCCGTGTTTTGAACAAGCAATCGTTTAGTTACGAAGTATTTTGTTGTTTGTTTAAAGTAGGAACAGGAGAGCGAAAAGGAGTCATTTGAACCAGACCCCGTTTGACAAGAAACTTCAGCTTTTTTCCAAAGACTGTATGAAAAGAGAGAGGAACGTATGAAATATAAAATATGTGTGAAATTAAAACAATGGAAACCTTGAAAGATAATACTAACGAACTTCAAACTATGAAAAACATATTTTCGTGGTGGAAAACTCCAAGTCATTTTCGAAATATGAATTTGATGTTTTTCTTTATTATGAAGTGGAGATATGGGACGATACGATCCCTCAGCAAGAAAATTTTAAGTAAGCTACCTCCAACTTTTTCAATGGTAATAATTACTAATTAGGGTCCGGAAGTTGATGAAAAACCAACTTTCTTTCTGACCCTTAAAAACAATGCAAAACCTGATATCATGTCCGTTTCCCTTCAGTTAGAGCCGGAAAACACTTTCTATTTTACACTTTTTTTTGCATTTTTCGGCCTTTTTTGGCTTTTAGTTTATTTGTCAGTATTTTGAACAGTTTTTGTTGCATTTTTACTTATTTTTGAGGTTTATTTTTCACCTCCCCTGTTGTTTCGTGCATTTTAAATGCATTTACTAGTAAAACTTACTTATTTAGATTTCTTGACATGGATCTTTTAGCAAATTCACCATGAATCGAAAATACGGTCAATGGAAAAGCATAATATTATTCTTAACTGAAATGTTTGGGAATGGATTAAAATACTTTGTGTGAAGATCTACTTTGAGGTTCTTTTTCTGGACACTATTATCGCTTTAATGTGTAGTTTTAAAGTAAAATTAGTCACAATATTAAATGCAATTACACTCTGGTATACGCGAAGCAGAACTGTATTTTCGGTTGCTGGCCGACTACAGTATCATAGATGGCTCTGAAAGGAGATGAATTGGTTGATTTGGTGTTTTAAGTCAACTTTATGCATAGTAAGGCTAATCAGGACTGGACCTACAGTTTAAAGTGGAATCCGAACCGAGAGCATAAAATAACGTGAACAGTGTGGTGTAGGGGGAGTGTTTGCTTATGGAATGGAAGGTCATGTGTTCAAACCTACTTCTTTGCGAAATCTTTTTTCGGGAAGTAAACGGCTTTGGACGAGAATGCTTATCTACGTTTCTTGGATATTTCCGTTGATATTAATGCGATTTATGTCCAGCATTTCCTAATGCAGAAATTTGACATGTAAGTTTTTAATATGTGTTAACTTATAACAGCTGAATGAAAGAAAAAAGTATTTCCTAAAATCCTGCCAATCATTGAAAGATTAAAAACATTAGTAGAAGCATTACTTGAGGCATACACAGTGGCGACGATTATGGAGTGTGGAGGGACAGTTGCCCCCGCACTATGCTAAACCTTATCTCCCGAGGGAAAGTAAACTGTCCTTGCCCCCCCCCCCGTCCCTAGTTTTGGCACCTTACCCCATCAGTTTTGAAACCCAATTGCCGCCACTGAGTATGCATCGCATAAGTATTTACAGTAATATCATATAATCTTATATTACGTTATTACAACACTTCGTACTCGGTAAATAAAAAGGAAAAAATAATAAGGAAAGGTGGGATTTGAACCTACGATGTTTCGATCTTAACGAAAACAGTAAACAAACGAAAGTGCTGTCATCTAACCAACTACTTCAGGATGTTGCTAACAGAAAGCTCAGTAAAACACGTTAATCTCAGTTGAAGCAACATTGTGCCGGAGTTTCAAACCATTTTTCGCCAAGAACCAAGGAAAAGACACACTTTGCAGAATCGTTTGGTGTTGTGCAATGTATCTTTACTAAACATTTCGCATAAAATCATCATAATTTGCCTTCTTGCATTCAAATGTGACCGCAATTCTTTCCAGGTGGATGAGAACCTGTTCAGTGTTTCACAATGCACATACATTTTCCTATTTTCAAATTGAGAACGAAGAATCTTGAAATATTTTCAACATTCGTATTTCTACTTAACATGTTTTTGTCTACTCATATCTTTACTTTATGATATGTGAAAGAATGAAAAAAAATCACGAGCGTTTTCATTCAGGAAGAAGAAATGTTGCAAAGTTGGCTACTCTTAGTTGGCTCTGAAGCGCTATGCTGCCAAATTTACGAATTCCGGACTTTGAAATTTTTCAGGGCGGTCAAATAAGATGTTGCGAAGTGTACCACCGTAGAAAACTAATGTAGGGGAAGAGATCTAGGATCTATTGTTTAATTTGGCAAATTGGCCATGGCAAAGTTAATTTCCATAGCTGAATGCAATGTGAGATATGTGAACAAAAAGAAGTGGCAAGAAACAGAGAAAATCTGCTCATTTTCATCCAAGCACATAGAGTTTATGATACTACAACAGAGTGGAAATAAAAAAAAAAAATACATTTTATTACACTTGCCGCCGGTGTACCTAGAAATGATAAAATTCGAAAAAGTAGGACTGAAGCAGAAACATTATAATAAATGCAATTATAAATATAATACTCTGAATTGAAACGAAAAACAATCTGTATTTTTTTCTTTAATCATGCATATAGAATATACTACCAGAGTAATATTATGGAGCAAAACTAGTATTGTTCTGACTAAATTAAACAGTATACCGAAAACAAGAGGAACATTCTCGGATACCAGGCAAGGACCCGAATCAGGACCTTCGTGGAGCGATTACTTAATTTGCTTAAACATCGGGATGTCTATCTCTTCCCTTGGTGTGAATTATGTTAGCATGTATATGCACGAAGATTGAAGTACAGCGTGTCCAGATATTATTCACCTCATTAATGTTGTCCATAAAAAAACGTTGTATGCAAGTGGAGTGAAGGTCGTTAGTATTAACATAAAGATAGTCTAGATCCATGTACTTGGCACCAATCGGAACCATCATGCATTGCGACAATACAGTAAAAAAACTGAAAATGGCGACGATGCAGGAAAAGGCAATGTATGTGTTGTGATTGTGGGAAACAAAGTCTCCTGTAATTGTTCAGAAGTAGATTTCTTTACGTGTAGTTACGTGAATTGTATCGTCTACAGCAACAATGTTACTGACTTGGTGGAATTGAAGTCCAGGATTGAGGAAGCTGTGGCATGTTATTCATCTAAAGACTTGATATTGTGAAAGCAGCTCAGGGTGCCCATGTACAGGTTAATTAATAAGAAGAAGTATGTTCACTAAAGATTATTTGAGTCATTGAATGTAATTTCATGTTTGTTGTTTCCCAGAAACATTTTACAATAAAGAAACTTTGATTTGTTATGGGGTGAATATCCCGGTCTGTACGAGTAGCTCTAAGCGTGAACCCCACGGTACTACGGTTCTTCAGTATCCAGTAGCCACAGAAAGCAACTCATATGTTACGGTTAATACAGCGTAATGGCAAGAGCCAAGATGTCTCCAAACCACGCCCGTTGCCTTTACTTACTTTGTCCATATTTACTGAAGTCAGTGCAGCAATCAGTTGTTGTGGTCAGTGCACACTGCAGTAAAGAAACATCAAAAAGTAACCCTTTGCTGGAGATATTGTGGACTTGCTCTGACGTGAAATTTCCAAGAACGAAGGACTTTTATGGTGGTTTCACTGAAAAGAAGTGCAACCGGTGTGATACAACAGACCAATTCAAAAACTTCGTTTCCAGAAATCATCAACAGTTTGTTCTTCTTTCAGTAATTAAACGAATGTTTCGTTTAGTTACAAATGTTTTAAAATGACAGGAACGAGACGCATGTTTACGTGACTAGATCTCTCCTGAACTTCGAATCTTTAGCCACTCCATTGTTTTGTGGCAAGGTGGAGCTGAGTACATTCATTGCTTGTACTTTTGTTAGAGTTATATGATATTAGTGTTATTACTATTAAAATCATCACTATTTGATGCTTGAGCGGTATCAACTTGGTGCTGTGTATGTACACACACGCACACATCCCCACACACAGACAGATATAATACACACACATGCACATACTGACCTTCTTAAGTCCTCAACGAAAGTGTAACTTCAAATTTGTACAAACCTGAACATTCAAAGGAATATGGAATAATATAATTCTTTCTTATCCTTTATCACGTTTAGAAATAACTATTTTCGTTATCATTTACTGAAAATCCTAGTGCGTGTATTAATACGGATAAAACGAAGTAGAATAGATATACTTTCATTCGAGGGGTGTTCATGAGAGATCAAAATGTTAACATCTCTTCCACGGAGTACATCCTGTACTGAATTTTACAGACTAGCAAGGCTCTGGCGTCTAAACTCACGTCACTATAATCGTCTGTGTGCCTCCTGTTGTGTCATTCATACAGGTTTATGACTGTCCCTTCATCCATTTCAGAGTGCCATCATTCATCCTCACCACATTTAGCTAAAACTAGAATATTTTTTTTTTTGTGTGTAACAATGAGAAATTAAAAATAGATTTTTGATCCAATGTCGATTTTTAACCGAAATCAAATAAATCAAATCGTTCAGTTTATTCATTCATTAATTAGTTCTTTTTCTTGGTGTGGTTGAATGCGTCCAAATAAATTATGTGCGTCTTTCACCAGCATGAGTTATCGCAGATGCAGCTTAGGACACCTAACACTAAAATCCACTAGCATTACATTTGCAAATATTAACAATCGACAAATATTACTTGATGCTCTATTGTGTTGAAAATATTTTTCGGAGCACTTAACCACTCCGTGTGTAAGCACCGCGACAGGTTAAATTTGCAGCGACGTATCGCATATATTGGCCCAAATATGCGCACATAATATAGTTCCGCTGAGTAGAGTTATATTCTGACGTAACTGTATACCTGCAACAAAAACAATTATTTCATTTGTAATATACAGGGTGAGTTACCTACAATTAACACCCGAAATATTTCGTGAACAACTATAAATATTGAGAAACTGCTTTCGCAGATATATAGGTGTGAGACGGGCTCATGAAATTAGTGGACACAATACATTCACCCACGTAAGGAAGTAAGATTTTTCAATTATATTTTTTTAATGGAATCTCCATTTCATTTTCAGCTCATTTGCAAGTAAGGAAAAATTCATTAAGAATGGCGTTTTTTACATTGTAATACGTCAAATAGATCTCAATGAATTGTAACGTGAAGTTGACGCTTGAAACAAACAGTCTCACAAGTTGAGTCGTGTGTCGTAACATAATATCCCTCCTTTGACGCAATTTGTGTATTGTAACAAGCATGTTACTATTCTGCATACTGTGCGATGTGCGTAGGAAAGTTGTTACGTTCGAACAACTGCGGGTTACAATAAAATGTGTAGTTTGTATATAAGCCAATTTTGACAAATTATCTAAAAGGTTCTGATACATCTTTCTGAGTTAACAAATATTTGCTAATTAAAAAGTATAAATTTTAAACATTCCCCCCTCAGTTACATACATAAATGATAATACATTAACATCTTTGAAACTTTAAATTGGCGTTCATTCATTTATGTCATAATTTTTAGTAAATCCGAACAATAAACTCTTCTCTCTTGGTCATGACAAATCTTTAAGTTTTCAACTATTAAACTTTGCACCTTATACATTTTTCATTCTTTCAAATTGATTTACCAAATGTATCAAACAAAGCAAGGGCGTAACAAAGTACACTGATTAATCAGGCGTTTGTGATAGTGTATTTACGTCAGAACTGTTGCTGAGAAAATAGTATTTTCAAATTCTGAAATGGCCGAGAAGATACTCATCTTTGGCGAGTGTAGGAAAATGCAGCACAAGCGTGCGGGCTGTATGCACAATGGCATTTACTCTCGGCTCTGCCGACAGGCATAGTAGGGATGCGCCTTCACGCTCAACTTCACGTTACAATTACTTGAGAATCACTTGACGTATTACAATGTAACAAACGCCATTCTTAATGATTTTTTCCGTACTTCCAAATGAGCTGAAAATAAAATGGGGTGTCCAATAAAAAACTAAGTTTTTGTTAAAAATCGTGCTTCCTTTCGTATTGTGCCCATTAATTTCATGAGCCCCTCTCACACCTATGTATCTGCGAAAGCAGTTTTTCAATATTTATTGTTGTTCACGTAATATTTCCGGTGGTAATTTTATGCGATTCGCCCGGTATAGACAAAAATAATACATACATTAACTGGTATGGACTTGATCGGCTGCAATTACTGAGCAGACAACTTGGCACCGCATATTCGCTAACTGGTCAGTCGGTTGCGCAAGAGGAACACTGAAGCTCAAGAGCGAGTCGAGGTGGACTGGAACACGTTGCTCAGCGCGTGGAATAAGTGGTACCAGTGTTGCACAACTCACTGTTTTAACCCTGTATTTATGGTGAATAATTGCTAATCGTGCTATACAGAAGGGAGAATGGCTTAATCGAGACCTCCTGTTCAATTCGCGGTTTTGTCCGAGTGTTATTTTGGGCATGATCCAAAGCGAAAGGTTCTTCAAAATAAACGAAGTTGTTTTTTTAAATGTACATTCCTCCTTACGGCAACAAAATCAAATAAAACAGGGCGTGACGTGAGTTGGAGAAAATAACGCCGGTGTTGACAGGTGTGAGCGAACTTCTTCTTCTTTCATTTTTTCTTGTAATATGAAATCAAGAAGCAAGAAGAGTAGCTTGCCGTTCAAGAATGGTGGTGGTTAATAATTTCCCCTCACGACTGATTCGGAAGAAAATGCGCGAGATTCATCATCACCGCAATGAACTTTCAACTGTTGCAGCCAAGTCTGAGTGACTCGGGTGTTAAATTATTTGGTGTTTGAGTTTAGAAGGAGGAAACAATTGTTTGTTGTTTGGTGACAGAAGAATCTCGGCAGTGAGAAGAAACTTGTTTATTATTTGAACGAGACATTCGTCAACGTGGGTCGTATATTGATTAAAGTGTGGGGATACCACCTTGCAATACAACTGGCAGGCTTTCATTGAAGGGCTGCGCACTGTGTTGAAACAACCTAAGGGGAAAGGGGGTGAAAAGAGGCTTATTGTTTCACACATTGGCAGCAATGAAGGCTTTGTTGAAGACGCATGTTTACTGTTCCGTGCAGAGAAAATAAAAGGTGGTTATCACCAAGAAAAGGACAGACGAAGATTTGAATCCTGGCTTAGTAAAGTGATTCATAAATTGAAATCAAACAGAGCAATAGTTGCAGACAATGCACTCCATTGTATATACCACCAATAACAAACCATGCTTTTTTTGGTGGCAGTATAAACTTGAAGTGCCTGTGCCTTATATTAACAGATATATTGCAAACGAAGCAACCTGGCTTTCCATAAATTTATTTATTTTTAATCCACAAACAATAACACCATTAAATTCAATTCGCGCCTGCCCTTTACATTTACACTTTTTTTTTCGTTGCTCGACACATTCACACACGCCCTCATGATTTGAATATGTTTCGCAATTGATATTAAGCAGACACATTTATTATGCAATTTATGCACAGAACATCCTTTAAAATTGATTTTACAGAAGACAAAAAGAAGCGGAAATACATTCCGCTTTACATGCATGTACGGGTTTTGATGCGTTGTGTGCGGTTGGCAATACTGCAGATTTTCTCATTGTCTGCGATATGAAGAGCTCGGTGGTTGAGGCAAGACTGACACGGAAGATTCTGAGCGTCATTCATGGTGACTAATACATATAACCTGCTGCAAACTTAACCTTCTGCGGGGCTTTGTTGTTTATACTGGGTAATGCCGGTAGAGGAGATTAAGTACACTGAAAGAAAGGATTAGGTGCATATGCAAAATATATTTTGTTGCAGAAAATTTCTTACGATCAAACAAGGTTTCGTTTCACCTACAGAGTGACTGTTTACATAAACCATTTGGTTGAGTTCTCTTAACCCTCCAGTACTCGCGCGGGTGACCATTGTCACCCAGCCCCTTTGTTTTCGTTACCGCCAAGTAGTGTGGAGGAGGGGAGTGGTAGGGGCTTCAGTACCTTCCACCTACATTTCCAGCTACCTGACTAGTGTGCTTTTGCATGTTGTAGTGAAGAGTGGCCCGTGTTATTGCGCTTGAAAGTCAGTTGGGTGACACTTGTCCCCCGCGCGATTAACGGCGTTATGAATGCACCAAAGCGTCCACGACTCTGTAATAGTTCTCTTATTTTGGACGTATTGCTTGGTGAGAGTTCCGATGAGGACGATGTTGTGGAAAATGATAGTGACGATGGTGGAGATGACCATTTAGATGTCCAGGACGATCTCTTTGACACCGAAGAAGAAGGTGAGCCACAAAAGGACCAAGTGAAAAATGTCGAAAATGACCTGACGCCAAATGCGGAAGAAGAATCCAGTGATGAAGAGGACATCCCATTTGCAAATTTATGCATGGTAAGAGACCAGTTTAAAAATGTAATGAAGTGGAAGAACTATCCCCTCAGCTCAGAAATGTACGAACCATAGCTGACAACATTATTTTGCGGCTCTCAGGACCAACTGGACAGGGTAGGGAAGCACGCAGTGCACTTGATTGCTTTGTACTTTTTAACGTTATTGGAACTATAGTTACATCAACCAACATTTATATTCACCATATAAAGGAGCATTTTAGCCGAGAGATCGGCTTGCGGCTATCAGAGAAGTCCTAGAACTTGTGGGGCAGAACTTGTGGTCAAGGCCTCAATCATTTACAAGTTCAACAATGATGCAGCTAAACCACCTGCAAGACGAGAATTCCTGAAAAGTTTGGCTTTAGAACTTACAAAACCTCTTATTGAGAGTCTAATCCAGCTTTCTTTCATCCCTGTACATCTGAAGAGAAGAGGAAAGGCCATTCTTGGAATCGAAGAAACTCTTCAGCCTGAGCGCAGACAACAAGGTAACAGTAGAGGTCACTGCTATCTGTGTGGGAGGGCGAGAGACAAAACGACCAGAAAACATTGTGAAAAATGTGACCGTCATATCTGTAATGATCATTCATCAATTGTTTGTATGTACTCAATGCTTGGAATGGGACTAAGGTAATACAAACATTGCAACTGTAAAATATTGCTCACTTCTTAGTATTCTTATGTACAAATGTATTTCTGTAGTTTAACATTCATTTCAATCTTGATATCCAAAATGTGAAACAAAATAAGGAAATTATAGGCCTAGTCATTACATTGAAATTTTCAACCTACAATATGCGTAAAAAAATATTACGAGCAACAAACATTGTTGTGACTGTACTCTTTTTATATGTAAAATGCAGGGTACGATTTAGCGATTTCTTTTGCCTTGTAAAAATGGCCAAAATATGTTAATATATATGTTTATGGATTCTCAATAAAGCTGTCTTTCAAATGACCAAGGAAATTTACAATGTTACCCTGCATTAAAAAAAAGTTATGGTAGCCAAAAGTTTAAGATATTTTTTCCATCCAAAATTTTTATAAAGAACGTTTTGGTATTTTTTTCTTTACAACACCTGTTTGATACAAAAATAATACAAAAAACACTTTAAGTGTCACTAGAATAGATTGTAAATATAACAAAACAAAAAAATTCACCATACTATAATTAGTCTTTTTGAAATAAATAAAATACCTTATGGGTGACAACTGTCACCCGCGCGAGTATCCGTGTTACGGGATGCCACGCGAGTACTCGAGGGTTAAGAAACATAATAGTTTCACGTTACTTTTGTCCACTGAAACATTGTCCATTACATCGAAAGAAATATTGTGTTCCGTGAGAACAAACAACTTGATGCTCGTACCTGGCAAGTGACAATAGCAAATATGGCGAATCCCGTACTCTTCGAGTACTTTAAAGTAGTGGAGATTTGAAACACTGATATGTACATTTGCTGGTAAGTGTAACTGTATTGATGTTAAATGTTGTTAAATATGTTAAGTAGGAAGTGTAAAGCATAGAAATATATTAATACAGGCGTAGAAGTTCAATGCAAAATTTTCAAGTGGTTTCGTCTCGTATCTTAATTTGTAATTCTTATGTAGTAAATATCTAATATCTGATCAGGCTGAATATAAAATAGCTACAATACATTACAAGTGGTGTAAGCGTGTTTTACGTTAACACAGGCACAATATCTCAGTCAATATAGCATCTTGACCACCATACGGTCGACCTGGTTTCGATTCTCGGGTTAGGTGATCTGGGCCAGGCATTTTACCAACAGTTATTATATTTTTTATAACAATTTAAATGTTGATTGTAAGCTACTGGCGTAGGAGTGCAACGTGTGTCGTGTTGGTTTCTGTGGTATATTGCAACTTGTTACATTATGGGGTCCGTTGTCTCACTGTACTCCCTCGAGAATTACATTGTATTTTTTTAAACGACATATTTTGACCATTTATGTAATATAAAACTGGTTCCAACATGCGGAAAACACAAATGTCTGAAATATTTAATCCCAAAATATGGTCCGCTTAAGTAACAACTTACCATGACGAAGTTGTTTCGCCACGTTTTATGAATAAAAACCGGTTGTGTGCACACTGAAATAGCTAAAGAACACATCGAAAATTGCTATCAGCCCAAAACCTAACCCTCCTAACCTAACAATGTAATATTATAACCGCTGCTGTGATATGTCGTGTTAGGTGCTATATTCACTTGCACAAAACTTTTAGGTTGCTCTGCTTCATTAAAGTAACTGGTGTACTTTTCTTCACAATAACATATTTCTGCAGGCTTTTAGGGAACATGAAAAAAATATATATATAAGATGTTAAAAAGGTCAAACAGCGTGAAATGAAGTTTTGAAATTTTTATTGCATTTTTTATTCTTTTTCATCAACATTCCACAAAATAAGTATTTTAATCTTGTGCGCATGAAAATGGTGCATCGTGATAGTATGCCATTATGTTACCTGTGCCTACTCGGATATTTCCAAGTTTTTTACCACAAAAATGGTTGCCAGGTGAGAAGTGAATAGTAAGGTGATTAGAAATTAGATGTTCTTCCTCCTTGGTATTTCCTTTGGTCTTCCCCAAAAAATATTTTTTATTTCTTAATCGTAATGATGATTAGGTTAGGCACTTGGATACAAGTTCAGTTTTTGTTCGTAAGAAATGTAGTTACTTATGGTTTGCATGAACAATCAATTACAGTGCTTGTTTGCTTTGGTTGTTAGGTTCAGTGTGACTTTTACAAATATATATATATATATAATCTGTGAAAAATTCCTATGCTTAGTATGTTAAGCAGTTAAATTGTGAAAGTAGCTGGTCTAGTTTGACAATTTGTTGTCCCCCTCACACACACACACACTTACATATTCTACATACTACATAAAGGTGATGTCAGAAGTTTTAAAGTTATGGTAGTTAGAATGTATTCTGAAATGGTATGTTTCTTGCACAATGGAGCTGCATAATTTATGCTTGAAATGTGTGTGAATCAAATAATAATAAAATCATACATTTATACATGAATTAAATGTAATTTGGGGAGCCTAACTACTTAACCTGCTCATGTGTAACTTTCTGTAACAAGCTGCTGACAAACACTGCAACCACCAGGTGAAAATCCAGTTTAAAAACACTCAGGATGTAAGAGAAAATAAATCAATGGAAACAGTCATGGTTAATTTGCCGAGCAGCACTTCTACATAAACTGTACATACAAAAGAAAAAGGATATTTTGAAAATCGTTTTGGGTAAATAAACACAAAAAAAAGTTGGAAATTTCACATGGGCTAACTGGGACTAGACCGAACTGGGATTCGAACCACTGTTTATACTTTACAGAATGTTATTTTGACAATACATTCTGCACCAAATATTTCTTTACCTGTAAGTTCAGAATGTTTTTCAACATGTTTGATGGTCATAGCATTTTATAATTCTGATTGATCTGATGAACTAACCAACCAGCTAACTCTGTATATTTATTATATTTTTCTTTCTTTCTTAGCATATAACACCTTCACTGAATCCACTGGAGAGCTGTATCTGTTTCAAACAGTCGAGGATTTTTTATTCCTATTTTGATGGATGGCCAGCTGAATAAGCAACCAGATATGTTTCAATTCTAGAGGATATGGAACATTGAATTAATATTTACGTTAACAACTGTTGTACTTCATCCTTTAAATGTCTCCAGATATCTAATACAGATGAACTAATGTTTATGTGAACAAAAAGTTTTAATATGTAGTGTATGTGTGGGTATGAAATTCATGATACTTGATTCTTCCTAATAAAAATAGTATTGTTCCACATCAGTATGTTTAATTGCTACATGTGGAAGGAGAATTTTGGTACTCCTAAATTGCTTATGTGGTATGTTTTTTGAAGAATTTTGGACATCCAGCATAACAAACATGTGCACACAAGCTAGAATCATTGTGCAGTACATACTGTATTTTCTACAACTTATAATTTGGTAAATTCATAGCATTTTCAACATTCTTGCCTTGGTTGTGTGTTCTGTATTCCCTCAACTAGTTTTTATGATGTTTACAGTCTTGAACCTGGCTTGGGTACAGATTAAAATGATTCATGTAGTAAACTGGTTTAAAACAGTGTGCCACTTAACACATGCTGTCCTGGAATGTATTGCGTTCATTATGCGAGACACCATTTTGTATGTATTGTGTGTGATGGGATAGGGCTGTGAGCTGATGACACTTTGACATGTGCATCTCAACTACTTAACTTCAATATTCAATACTGCTGCTCCAAAACCCATCATGAAATATCAACAAGGACATGCTCAAGCAAAAATAATTAAACTAAAATCACCCACCTTCCTAACATTTAATAACTTCCAACCACATATTGGCTCTTTCCATTGCAAACAATCAACACCACTCTGCCTGTGTGACGAAGGGTGACCTGCATTTTATTTTTGAACACAACAATAGGGCCTATTTATATTATTTTCCATATATTGAACGTTGTAACCCAAGAACACTAGCGTACGTAAAATGTACATGTGGTGTGCCCTCAACTCCCTTCCCTACCTCTCACCTACAAGTCCCTCCATCTAGCAGTGGAGGGCAGTCTGTCAGACGTAAGGAGAAGGTAAGCTCTGATCGTCATGATTTTGTTTGTTCTGTTGTTCAATGTATGGCAATTTTACGTAGCTCTAGTACAATGAGAAAAATCTTTCACGTAATTTTGACATTCGTAAATTCGACTTGGATAGTTAGATTTTGAAACAAAGTTTAGAAGCATGCACTATTTTCTTGTAGGATTACAATGTTACATTCGTTCCTTATTTACAGTGTTATGAATATGTATTATTTTTGTTTAATTTTCATTGTTTGAACATTTCACCTTCATTCTTAATGTATGGATTGGCTTGACAATTGGGGAATTTCAACCCACCAACAATTTTGTCCTACGAAAATTTAGTTGGTATACGAAATGGTTTGCATCTTTATAAATACCTGATATGTATACTGTGTGTGTATTATTATATACATATGTATATATACATACAAACACACACATCAGGTATTCATAAACTATCAAACCAGTTCGTTTACCAACTCAATTCCCCCCCCCCGTCCCCGTCCCCGTCCCCAGGATTTCACGCTTTTTAATATTTTAATAATAATAATTCCAACAAAATAACCTTTACTGCCAACAAATTTATTTTGTTGATGGTACCAAGCATCTTGTTCAGAGAACTACATCCAATTGAATACAACAAACAGATGATTTGGTTGGATGAACAAGTTTAAGTCAATCAAATAATTTTGAACTCTGAACCTTGACGTTTTGCTCGCGTATAACAAACAAGGGATTTGGTTGCTGTAACTAGGATTTGTTGCAGACAACCAGACTTTTCTCTCAGTGTACGCTTGTGTCTAAAGCTCTTTTTTAGGTTTATGGAAAAAGTATAATTGAGAGTTTTGTTACAAAGAATGACTTATGTGGTTATGTAACTACATGATTTTCAATACTTCCAAATGAGCTGCGGATGTGAGGGAGTGCATTTGTGGAACGCGTCGGTCACTGCCAGCAGAAGGCAACAATGCGGTTTGCAATTCCACGGCTGTTAATCGCGCATAATGACTCGTATAACGCGCAGATAACTTCCGCGATTATCTCCACACACGGTGAACGCATCTGTCACAGGCGGCTGCTTCGTTGCACGATCTCAAAGGTGATTGACGTCGATTGTTTGGTGAAGAACACGCAGGGGCCAAACGTTCTGTGTCGCAACGATTCATGCAGCACTTCACAACAATGTTCCCGCAGCAACGGCAACACGCTCAAAGACCACAATGGGAAGGTCAAATGTTGGAACGAAACCTAGTGTACGGCCGAGAGCTTAAATAATGCTACAGTTTTCTGAACTAGATTATTAGCAGAGAACGGATTTATATATAGTAAAAATGTGCTGAATATGTAAATGCATAGTTAGATATTTTCACCAAAATATGGATTTAAGTGTCGACTTAAATTGTAAAAATGTATCTTCTTAATAATATAAGACACGAGGTACATAAAATGCAGTCTCAGCATGGAGACTATTACCGTGAATGCTTTGAAGAGAAATCAGAATCAGTTACATGTGCCACAAAATCGTTGAATCCTGTACTACTGTGGAGTTAGCAATGGAATGTTGGACTTGGGACTCTTCCAACATTGCCAAAATAACGTTTGTACCAGCCAGGAGCCTATGCATGAGCCCTCATTTCCTATTGATGACAACAATTGTAAATAAACAGAAATTTCAAATGTCTTACAATACCAAAAGCAAACAGTTGTGAGGTTTACATTGAAGAAAAACACTTGTAATTAACGCAATTCGAGGGTATAAAAAATTTCGTGAACTTTCGTTTGTTCAACGTCGCTTCGGACTTTGTCAGTTATTCGCAAGAAGTTCACACGGGGACATGTAGCTATTGCGCGAATATGGAGTATATGTTGAGAAATGTTCTGAAATATAAAAATAAAATGTAAAAATAACTGAAATATATAAAATATGACTCAAAACCTAATAGAAATTGAATTTTTCGTGTCTACATGCCATGATCCACAAAGATAATACAAAATATAAATGACTTCAGCTTCACATAAATAGGTGTTTTTACATGTAAATTCGTTCCCTGCTTTTTAGTATTTGCCTAGCGCTACATGTAGAGAATAGCAATTTGAATTTAAATTGTTGTTTTAAGTCCACTTTATACTCAAGAAGGCTAATCTGGACTGGACCTACATTTTAAGGTGGGATCTGGATCACTGTGCTTTGGGCCTCTGCCCTTGATTACTTGGCGACGACGTTACCACTACGCCATTGGGGAGGCTCTTAGATAATAGGAGAAATGGATGCTGATAATTTCACTACTTTTTACGAGCTTGTGCAGATATATTTAAGGAGGCGAAGGGAGGACCCTGTCTATTCTATTACCCAACAATGTATAGCAGAAACAACGAACAAATTAAAATGTCAAGTGTTTTTACGTATTTCTCCAAAATGTAGAATATTTTAGTTAATATTTGTACATTTTTTGCTGACAATTTCCTCTGTCGAAAGTTAACTTTCAATTTCTGAAAATGTTAATTTCGCGTTATTAGCCTAACGACGTCAAAAAAATGTAGCTAAGTAGGCTAATCCATGAAATCAACAGAGTCGTTACCAAAACCACATAATTGAAATAATAGATTTACAGAAGTTATAACTGCATTAAAAGGAAGTTAACAAACTTTTAAAAACTGAATTTAAACTGAAAACTAAACAGAAGAAAACATGGATATGCATGGCGACTACACACAAATTAAAATTCTTCGAGATGTGACAAAAAAGGAAGATTCCTCAGATCAGCTAATCAGTTTGAGCCGATTACATGCAGTGTATATCAACAGATGGAAAGTATAAAATTATTACACATTCCCCTTACTAATAAGAGCCATTTTATTTGAGCTTTAATGTTTTGTTCACTGGACTTTTCTGCTCATTATCAGCATCCATCCCCGCCAATTTCAATTCCCCTGCACACCCCTGTAGAATCTTGAAACATCAGATCAATGCTGAATTTCCTTTTTCTCTGGTTTAAAACCTTACTCACACCATTACTCTGTCAGATCAGAAGTTCTTGATGCAACATATAAGTTATTTTCTCCAACGTAGGTACATACACATTTTAGCAATACAATGACATAATCGAGAGGAGATTCATCTGGTGGTGTGTAGCAAAGCTCGCAAACAGCGTGCAAACCTTAATGTCTGTATACGACATAAACGGTGACTTGCAATATTGCCTTAGTATCGTAATTTTTTACTCAGGTTTCTCTCTTCTTATTAGTGATTTTTTTTTATTTGTTCCGCATAGAAAGTACACTTATGAAGTAAGTAACATAGGATCCCAACAAGGTGAAAGAAGATCGGTCCATATATAGGTAAAGGTAGAATAAGTGTGTGAGGAGAAAAGGGCGTTAGGGTTTAAACGTTCACTTAAAATAGTAATTGTAAAATTATATGCTGTTGATGACAAGAAAGCCTTGTGATTTTTACCCTTGGAATATTCCAAAGGAAGAAATCAAAAATATTATGTCTTACCACTGCTTGCTTGGAGTAGTAGGAAACGGGGGTTGAGCGGCCACCCTCCCAAAATCTAACAATTTCATAGTGAGCTCTCTTAGTGTAATTTAACTGAAACTCATGTTTTTAGCTGATTTTCCAAGTGTAAAAAACTGAAAATTTGTTTTACGCAAGAGCTTAAATTTCAATTTTATTGTATAAAAATTCTAAGATTTAGATAATTTCCCATATGACATCCAATTTTTACGTATCACCCACACCCACCCACCCACACCCACGCACACCCATACCCACACCTACACCTATCTACTTCCGGTCCACTTCCGGTCCACTTCTGATCTACTTGACAAACACCTGTGAGTTTTTCCAGGTTTTTTTAAGTATACAAGTACATATATTTTGGGGATTGACACTCATACTTGGTACGATTCCTATTATTTTTATTAATTTAAGCACAATGGAAAAACGTATTTTGATGATGTTTTTTGTTGATTTTATACTATTGCAAATCTGTGTTTTTTCACCTCGTACTTGGCACCATGTGGAACTGATCTAACCAGCAGCTTTCGTCTACATGCAAAGCTAGTCTGCCATCAAAAATATCCAGTAAGGTAAAAGTTAAGTTCGCCGTGTATATAACACCGTGCAATGAAGGCGCATTTAGGAAATGTGGGGGCATGGGCTCACATATTTTCGATCTCGGCCATTTTGGAGGTGATGTGATCAGCAAGACACTCCAGCCGCCTTTTCCTCCTATGTCCTTGCACCCCTCTCCAAATTGCCCAATTAATGTATATCAAAGAAATGTGTTACCAATTTATAGTACTACTTATGGTATAACAATTCCGTGAGCTACACTTCATACGATTAAACAAATGTAGCTTCTACGAAGGTTGAAAATATCAAAAGAACCAAAATATTTGTTTCTAGTGTGTACGCGAGTGTGTATGTACGTCAGTAGGTGTCATTTCCGTTCAACTTCACTCACACTCGCGGCTCGCCTTTGACTTCACCCTCACACACAGTAGTAAGTATTCGGAACGTGAGTACGAAATCTACCCTCATGAGGTTCTACATCTCTGGTGTAGATTTATCGATAAAACGTGGATCCGTGATCAAATTCAACTACAAGTGTCTCTGTGATTGCGTACTTTCCTACAAAAAAAAATAAAAAATAAATAAAATAATAAAAATTCCGTGGTGTCTTCAGATACCTAGATATGGTCTCAAAAGTTCCGCTATCCACTGTACGTAGTACATCACTGTGTACAGCATGTAGAATCCCACACGACAAATGTTTTTAAAAATTCTCCATCACGGCATGAAGGAACCGGAGAGAAACCTAAGACTTAATCAGCCCTACTGCACTGCCAGTTCGGAATTCTCTAACGGGACATTTGCATTTAATGAACTGCGTGTCCCTTGCGGAGGAAATACTAATCCAGCTAATGAAACGAACAACGAAACTCGGGTGTGACGGCACGATGCTACAATATGGCCCTGGCTGTTGCCGTTTTATTGCTGCCATTTCCTATACTATGCCAGATATTGTGCTGATACATCGTGTGGCTCTTGCACCGCAAACTGGTTTACATTTACGAGAGAACACAATTTGAATGAATACGTAGGATTTCGATTCATAGACACCTATTACAAATTCTTATTTGTTGGTTGGTTGGTTGAGTTGGTGTTTTAAGTTAACTTTATGCACAGTAAGGCTAATCGGGGACTGGACCTATAGTTTTCAAGTGGGATCCGAACCACTATGTGTCTCCATCAGGTATCGAATGAGGGCCCCTTGATTACAAGGCGAAGATGATACCACTGCGTCATCAGGGAGGCCTAAACCTTAATTGTTGTTATTATTATTGGTAATGTGTAATGACCAGTATAACATTGGGTTTATATTTTATAAAATATTTTATTGGATGATTGATCATAATGGTACATTTACTGTTAAAATCTTAAGCCACTGTTACGATCCCTGTCATTCGGATTGCAATGTGACACACTTTCGTGCCGTCTATAGCTACCAAGGTACCATTGATCCATTGAGCCGCTTTATGCAGGGAAGTCGTCGGAAATGTCTCACCAGAAATACCCTATTCCGGGAATCGAACCAGTGTCTCCCCAGTAATCAAGTGTACCAGTAATCGACATTGTATGTCATTGAAATAAGTAATTAGCCAATAATGGCAGAAATGCGAAATAATATGTAGGCGTATATACCAAATGATAGATTGATTAATTTAGTTAATTTTACTTCGCCTGAATGGACACTCACATACATCCATGCCCAGCCTGTGATTCGAATCTGGGACCCCTGGCGTCATAGCGCGATGTGCTAACCACTCCAGCACGAAGGCCAGCTTTATACGAAATGAATGAATGAATCAATCAAACAAGGTGAATTTAAGTTTAAGTATAAATCAATTACCTTCTTTGCCGACATATAAGAACCACATTTGTACACATTTTTGAGGAATAATCTTTATCACTGAATATTATAATTAATTTACAGTATTTCAAATATAAAGTAACGTGTAGGTCTCCTTTCAACAAATAACTTACCTAATCTAACTAGGGTATAATATATTTTTATCTTCTTCATCACACACCGCAAAACTCGTTCTGCTTTACCAAACTCGATAGACGTCCCCACAGGACTGCAGTGTGGAGACGTGCATCAGTTTGGTTCTGGTCCGACGGTTTATTGACAGCGCACGTGAAATGCTCCGTAAAAATGCATGACAAGCACGGTTGACAAAATTTGTGTTTCTTAAAAAGAAACAAATAAAACAGTTTCTTTTTCCTTTAATCATGTTTTAATAAAAAAGCAATACATATTTTAAACAATGCTAAGAGACTTATTTTCTAAGAATGATGATTAATAAGAAATCTGACTGTGTTCCTAGTTATAAAGTAAACAATTGATTTACTTCTTAAAATATCTATTTATACTACTCTTACATCTCGCATGTAAGCTGTTCGAGAAGGATAAACTAATCCACACTATCGACATGCTAGCTAAACTGCTTTACGAAATACATTCATTGTGAATGCAACAAAATACTAACATTCACATTGCAGGCACGTATCCAGAAATATGTAACTAATATTATATTTTCATTCCGTGAATAGGTAAAAGGACGGCATAAGAATAGTGATATAACAGTACCTATTAATTGTCTAACTTATATAAAAAAAGCCCTGGCAAGGAACAAGGAAATTAATGTCAAATACATAACCAATTGAACATTTATTGAACATAAAAAATGGATGTCAGATCCAGATGACGAAAAGTAAAGTTCCTGATAATATTTTATGCATGTTTTATAAGTAGTAATAAATCTTGCATAAAACTTCTTTGGTACTGCCATTGAAAATCGTATGATCCCAATATCCTAGCCTTCCAATAAGTTTGGCAGAATTAAATAACCCTCGATTAAACAACAAGTATATTTTCATTATTTAATTTCAGTTATTTTATTATTTTATTATTTCATTTTTGTACTTCGTTGGCCTATCGGGGGGGGGGGGCGTCCGGACCTCCTGGACCTCCCTGCCTAAATACTTCCTTGATTAACAACTATGTGCAGTGTGCTAATTGCAGAACAAGTCTGATTCATGCATATGCTATTCAATTTTATAAATGTTTTACACTTGTAAAAAAGACAAAAAGAAAAAAACAGAGCCAGGTGTCTTAAACGTGGGCCGCGTGTACTCATTTTGATATGTTTCTTTCTTAACTGATTAAATATTTTCATTCACTAAACAGACTTCTGTGCACAATAATCAAAACGACACGTATTGAATGAAAAGACAAAGTTACAAAATACGCAAATAACCAGAGTATCAAATGTCAAGTATCAAAATGTGTTTTAAACAAGTCTAAAAGCACGTTACAGCACTGTATTTTAAACTTTTTAAACATTTGTAAAAAAATGTCCTTTAAGAGTTTAAAATAAGTTATGTGTTACATACGTATGTTTTGTATTTCTATAATGTCATAACTTGCGAGTCCGTCCACTCCACTCCATAATCAAAAGTTGAAGAAACAAAACCTAATCCTTCCCTAACCTGTCAGACAAGCTCGGCACCACTCGATGCGTCTCCCAGTTCGAGCCTCGGCACGATTTCCTTTGAAGAAAACCGCTACTAGTCGGGCTGGAATCGACTTGGCAACTGGTCTGTCGACACAGGCCGACGACACGTACTCACTTGCACGGCTTTTGCGCACGGCCTTGCCAACTGGCATAGTGGGGGCGCGCCTTAAGACGCATCCTGTTTTTCAGGTCTATTTTTGAAGGGTTAAAGTGCGTCTTATACACCGGCAAATACGGTATATCTGTCAACATTTTAACCATTCACCTTTTAAGCAAGCAATTGGTTTTCCTGCCGATTTTGTAGTTCCTGCCAAGAACGTGCGGATGGCAATAGCGCGGTTATGCAACACGGGGAAGGTGCTATGCAGCTCGAGGCAATACAGAACGCACATGGCAAACGGACCGTATTTTTGTCTCCATATCCGTACGATATGTTTAAGCATTTCTTAAGGAAATATTAGGGATAAAACTAAAAGAGCAAATTTTGAGAAGCCGTGCCTTAAGCGTACGGACTATGGTCTGGACCGTACGTCCGTTCATGTACGGTCAGGACTGTAGGGTTGGTAACGCTTCGCTTTCACCACTCGATTTTCCTCCTCTGCCGATATGCGCGGCCCTGCTCTACAGTTAGATGGTACAGGATATAGCTTCAGCACGTTTAGTGTTGCCAACCAATGCCAAGTAGAAAGTTTGGGAAAATTCACGAGCAGCCACTGCCTATAATAAATCTCTTTGCCCCAGCGTAGTGTGAAGAGCTCATGAAGCAGAAAGTATCGTGGATTAGATTGAGGGAACTTTTCTCCCAGAATATAGCGAACCGGGTAATTCGTTACAGTTCATATACGTCCATCTAGTCAATCCGACTCGAAAGTCCTCGCAACATCTGGTAGATTTACTTACAGACGCGAAATCCTATTTGTGGAGGAGAGGCAGCCAGCTCTAGGGAGAAGGAAAAGCAACCGAAAGCCACTTCCTAGTGCGAACCATAGCACGTGTTTCCTCCCCTGATCGATCGCGTCTCCCGCCATAGAAATTGCCCTTCCTCCCGACAAACACGGCGACACGGAGCTGGGATGTCAGATATATAAAGGTCCATTGATAATAATCCCACGAGATTTTTCCTTTTCAAAGAGCAGAAGCAGCGGTAAGAGAATAATGCCATCCTCTTACCGTCTGTACTAGAAATTTGAAACCTCTCTGAAGCAAGGAAACTCTCTCTCTCCTCCAGAAAGCCTCGCGCCAAAGGCACCTGCTCACGTGACTTGGCCTAACGTCTTACGAACACAGACTAATCACATCAGTCAGCCATCCTCCCAAACGAGGAGCCCCGTTTGCTTCCTCGCTTTAGGCCCACTTTAGATTTCCTTTAATATTTTTGCTAGCATAAATGCTATGTAAATGTTTCCAAAAATCTTATAGCAGATAGCAGGGGAGAGTTGCCGAAATTGGACCAGTTGGTGCTATTTTGCTTCTGCATAAAAAACAAGACACAGAAAAAGAACGAAATTGTAGGTATGAGAAGCACAAACTATTAGCTTTCACTTCATATATGTATGTCAACACAAAATGTAGGAACCAATATAATAGGGTAAATAAACGAAAGTAGTGACATCGGTCCATTATAGGCAACTGGTTTCCTAAATTGGACCACAGGTTGCTTAGTTTGGACCGCTCCCAAAAGGCATGAACGTATATATGTCTACGGTATCTAGACACCTGCAGCACTCACTGCACACACCATTGTGGTATTTACTCCACGCTCGCCGCTTGCAACAGCACTAACCTGTGATTTTCCTTTCTTTGCTACAATTTTTGTGGACGTCTCTGGACTGTGGAGAAACCTGACTCATCCACGTTGAATATTCGGTCAGCTGTAAAACCAAACAAACCATACCTTCTACTACTCTCTTTCAACCCTTAGTCCCCATTATTGTATGCTGCTATAGCCATTTGCAATTCAATCTCTGCCTACAGCCCATACTTTCCCCGGTCCAATATGGGAACACGTGGTGGTCCAACTTAGGCAATTATACCCCGTTAATAAAAATATGACGGTACACGAACATACGCAACTAAACCATAGTTTTACCACATGTAGTTAGTGGTTAATAAATGGCCTTTTTGTAACATACTACAGGACATTCGATTACTTACCCCTACTCTACACAAGAGCTTAAGATCCGAAATACAATAATTGCAACATGAACAATGGAAACACAATAACAGCACTCCTACTTCGTCGAACGTCTCTACTTGACTGACCATTCAGTTATTTGTACATGGCACTGATACCAACCAGTAGTGGCAACTCACCTGTTTCAAATACTCGTCTATAGGCAAAAACAAAGGCGGTCCAACTTAGGCAACGGTCCAATTTCGGAAAGTGTCCTCTACATTAGACGGAAACATTTCATGTAGCATTTCTGCAAGGTTTGCGATCACGTGTATCCAGCACGAAAGGCACTTAGAGTTACACCATCTGTAGTGAGTGCACGGTGTTTACAATTGAAAGAACTACAATATTTTTCCACGTGTATAGTGAACGTTCTAATGCATGTATTTGAGCAGTACTATTGCTTTGTACCTAATACCGTTTGAGAGCCGGTCTTTGCCTAATCCCGAATTACCTTTTAGTTACGTTCACAGATTGCAAAAATAAAAATGTAGACACATCATAACTTCGAATATATATCTATATTATCACATTTGTACAATCACAACCATAGCATTCACAGCCATTCTTAGATGTTTAATTTTTATCAACAACTTTTTTAAACAAATGAAATATGTATCGGTGTTGCAAGCATCATATTTTTTTTTACAATAAGTTCATAATAATTATGAATGTCAATATTGGCCAGTCCTCCGGGGAAAATTTTAAATGTTGAAAACTTAAAACATTTTCTTCATAATCTTCTTCCGATGAATAATTTCAAGTAACAATTCACAAACAAAATTAAAGTAAAGTACATCGCTTGTAGCAAAGTCAACAAAATACAAAAGATTGAAATACTGCAACATTGCTTTCAGTTAAACGTTAACTTCCACAAATCATAATACAACGTAACATTTTTCAGTCCTATCTTACAATGTGAACTAAATACATATGCTTAAAAAAAATCAAACAAATAATTCATTTTCATTAACTCATAACTAATTACATTTATTACTTCTACTGAAATAACATATCATTTTCACATTTAAAATAAATAATAAATCAATAATAAATAAATAAATAGAATGAATAAATAAAAAAAATTAATAAATAAATAGAATAAATCTTCCATGAACACTCTTCATTCTAAGCTCAAGAGTTCCTTTCCTCTTTCAATACTACAGTTCAACTTGTTAACATTTGATAAATTTTGTCTGCTTAATACCTTCTCTCCATCCAATGATGTTAATTCTACATAGTTATTTTTAACATTGTTAACAACATACGGACCAACCCATATATCATATAGTTTATTGATCTGTTTATTTAAGGCACTACTTTGTTCATGGTTTTTAAATAAGACAAAATCACCAGGTATAATAGTAACTTGATTTCCATTTATTTGCTTCGATTTTGACTTATACCTTTGCCGCATTCTAGCTTTAGCCATTAAACATTTATTTTCACGTAACGTTACGCAAACCTTCAGGCCAATTAATTGTATCCAAAATGGCATCCCTTACTTCGCTATGTAGAAATAATTCACTTGGTGTGCATCCTGTTACTTCTGAAATTGAGTTATTGAAAAGTCCTATTACTTCAGACAAGTATTTACACCAATGTTAATGGTTACTGTTCACATGCAGTCTTAATAATCTAATTACTGTACTTTTCTATTCGGTTTGCAAATGGTGAATAAGCAGAAGTTGTTTTGTGTCTAATGTTATTTTCTTGCATAGATAGATTCCACTCTTGAGATCTGAATTGCTATCCATTTTCTGATAATATAGTCTTGCAAATCGGATAGTGATAAAAATACTGTAATTTTAACTTGTTGATAATTTGCTTGGCATTTGCTTTTCTGAGTGGATAAGCCATTACAAATTTTGACATGATGTTGACTATCGAAACTATGTAAGTATAACCTTGAGATCTTGGTAATGGTTCAATAAGATCTATAGACAACATATTATGTGGGTTCATGGAATAATAGTGCAATTCTTCTTTGTTTATCTTCATAACTGCTTGTTTATTTCTAGAACAAGTCACACAGTTGTTAAGATATTCCCTTGATGTTTGTTTCATTTTTGGCCAATGATTTATATTTTCTGTAGACATTGAAATATCCGAAATGACATTGTTTATCCTATAATTTATGCAATATCTTTGCTACTAATGAAAAGGGAACAATTAGTTTCCAAGAATCGTCATGAGAATTTTTCAAAAATAAAATATCGTCATGTAAATTATATATCCTTTTAGTACATTTTGATGTTTTTCCTTCCTTCAATTTCCTAATAAGATTATTACAATAATTATCTAACCTCTGCCAAATTCTACTGTATCCTCACCTTCTAAATCTAAATTTATATTGTTAATATACAAATCAGGAACAAAATAATGTTCTGGATATCTGCTTAAAGTATCAGCTGCTTGATTTAAAGTTCCAGACACGTGATGAATATTGAAGTCGAAACTTTGAAGTTTAATGACAATCTATTTATACGAGATTTTAATGTTTCATTGAGCTTCAACCATTGATGATCAGTATATAGATTTACCTTGGAGCCTGCTTTAAATAACTTTTCAAACGCAAAAGGGATTTCATGAATTCTATACGATAGTTCATTACCTCTAAGTACTCTGCTAGCATATTGGATTACTTTTGGTTCATCACCACAACCTTCCTTTGGATCTTGTCACAGCACCCCTCCTATACCACGTTTCGAACCATCGGTGTTAATATTAAAAGTCTTTGAAAAATCAGGTTGAGATAATGCATCATTATGAACTTTAGTCCAATTCCAAACCTTCTCCTTTTTCAAAAGTTAATATAACGGTTGAGCTATTTCTGCAAACTTCTCTATAAATTTGCGTCTCCAATTTGCAAGCCTAAAAATTTTCTCAACGCCATTTGATTCGTAGGATTAGGAAAATTAATTATAGCTGAATTGTTGCTAGGATCAGGCATGATATTTGAACCAGATGCTATGTGACCAAGGAAAGAAATTTCCTTGCGTGCAAACTTACATTTGGAAAACTTTATAGACATGTTCACATTCTTAAGTTGTTGTAAAAGTAATTCTACATGATGAAGATGTTCCTTCCAAGTTTTACTAAATATCAGAAAGTCGTCCAAATAACATGTCACGAAGTTACTAAAATCCATGGAGAGAAATCTTGTACATTTTATCTTAAAATATAGCAACAGTTGATGAAATGCCAAAAGGTAAATATCGAAATAAATAGTGCACTCCCCGATAGGAAAATGCTGTATACTTTTACAAATCCTCGGTTAAAGGTATTTGAAAATATCCACACGATAAATCAATCAATGAAAAATAATTTGCTCCCAAAAGGTGTTGTAGCGTTTCATTTATGGGTTCGACTCTTACTTGGGGTGTAATTACATGTTGATTTAATTTCTGGAAGCCTCCATAAACCTCCTTGTTTTGGAAATATGTGTAACAGATACAAGTATGGAGATGATTTTGATAAATAATCCCCCATTTCTGCCATTTTTCTAACTCTTCCTCCAAAGCATGTTTCTTAGACGTAGGAATAGGATATGGAACGTTAGTAACAGGCACCTGTTTGTCTATCTGGATTCTATATGGTTCAACGTTAGCATGTCGTGGCTTATCTGAAAACTGAATGTAATATTTGCTTAAATTTCGAACATTTGGTCCTTCTGCGAAGCATTCAAAATTTCATTATCAAAACACTTTTCTTAACCTTTTCCTTTGAGGGAATGTATTCCTTTTCATCACTTAACATAATATAGTTAAATTCACGATTATTTACATCACTCTTATTGTTATTATTTAATGCAATTTCCTTAGTAAAATCAGCACACAGTTCTCTTCCATTATGGCTTACAAGTTTTAAGTTTTGTTTCCTAAGATCCGGAATTGCCTTATATTTTCTCAAGAACGGAATTTCCAAAATTAAAACTGCATTCAGCTCCTTGAGAACAAACATTTCTACAGGAAAATATTTATCAGCAATTTTAAAAACAATTACCGATCTTCCAATCGTACATCTCTTTGATCCAGATAAACCACAAAGTTTAATGTCATCCACTTTGTCAAGCTTTACGTTCCCAATTAACTTGGATAGTTTACAGCAAATATAAAAATTTAACGCATTAGCCTGACTTCCTGTATCTAAATAATAGGTATTTGATCAATACATCCATGTATAACTGGAACTTCTATTAATGGAATAGTTGTATCGTCTCGAGTGGAAAGCCAGTCTGGTTCTTTCTAAAACCACTCAAGCAAGAAATTAACTTGTAAAACATTTGTAAAATTATATTCTGTAAAATTAATGTCTGAACTATTATCATCACTAGAATTTTTCTGCACTTCTTGTCCCTGCGATAAAAAGCGGAGAGAATGAGTCACATCTGTTTGCCATTTTAATTTAAAGGATAATTATTCACATTATTTTCAGTCTAACGATTGTTGTACTCTAGTTAAAGGTATAGGTCCTTGAATAGCTGATGTCAATCCTGTATTACTTGTTATACTACTTTGAGGTGTAGTCTGGACTTGTGATGTTTGATAACCTTCCCAAGTCGATGAAACTCTTGCAGCTTGAGTAGGATGTTGTGTATTAAAATTATTACTGTACTCAGGTCTTTAATTACTAACTATTCGTGTCACATAAAAATTAACATCATAAGGCCCACCTTGACCAGGTTGTACATAATTAGACTGATATCCATTACAATACCTGTTTCTGAGGAAATTTCTGCCTCTTACATTGGTTCTCTTATTAAACCTGTTTCTAAAGTTATTAGGATATATTAGAGTATTTCCATTTTGTTTAATCTCCTAAACGATTTGTTTCCACTTTCATTATCATTATTGCCAGGATTAAATTGACGATTACCATTATAATATGTTCGTCGAAAATTTCGCAGTTTATGACTAGATTCAGATGTTTGAGTAGACGAAGTAGTCATATAGACTGGGACAATTTTCGAAAATTCTGACTGTAGGAAGCATTTTTGAAGAAAAGTGGGCAAACAACATTTTCTGAATATATTTGATGTGCTGATTACGAATATTTTGTTTGCCACTCTCGATTTTGGTGTAATATGCTTCAAATCGCTAAAAAACAAAATGGCGGCCATACGAAATGAGTTCCTATTAACTTTTGAAGGAGCAGAATCAAAATAGTGATCTTGGTGTCAAACATTATGTTTTTGGGTATTCTGAATCCAAATATTATGTTTTCTAATCTAAAATTTGAAGCTATGTGCTCCAAATCGCTAAAAAACAAAATGGCGGCAATACGAAATGAAGTCCTAATAACTTTTGAGGGAGCAGAAAGAAAATAGTGATCTTGGTGTCAAACATTATGTTTTTGGGCATGCTGAATCGAAATATTATGTTTTCCAATCTGAAATTTTAAGCTATGTGCTACAAATCGCTAAAAAACCAAAATGGCGGCCATACGAAATGAGTTCCTATTAACTTTTGAAGGACCAGAACGAAAATAGTGATCTTGGTGTCAAACATTATGTTTTTGGGTATGCTGAATCCAAATATTATGTTTTCTAATCTGAAATTTTAAGCTGTTTGTTCCAAATCGCTAAAAAACAAAATGGCGGCTACGTGCATCCATGCAATGTTTCGTATCCATACTTTTGAACTAGGAATAAAACAGTGTAACAGTACGTTTTTAATACAGAAAAAAGGTATAGAACATTTCTGAAGTAAAGATGCAAAATAATAATATTATTCAAAGCATAAGACCATATTGAAATATTAACAGTACCAGTGTATGATAAATCCGCACGTTATCCTTATTCAACCTTATTTTTCCCACAAAAATAGTATAACATTTTTCTAGTCACGGATATTCATGCACTCCTTAGTGCCAGTATCTGCACATTTGCAAGCTGCAGTACATACAAGCTGTCCTTTCCTGCAGGAAGATTTAGCGGATATACAACCACCCAAACATCCACAGGTGACAATGTCGTAGCAGGGTTGTGGAATTGGTGGCAGCGATTGAAGTTTTGGAACGAGCTGGCCATCAACCATTTTTCATCCCAAGATAGTAGGTGGTGGTAACACAGGTTTTGGTATGACCGACTGCCTCCACACCATGGCTTGATAGTGGGCCCGTTGTACATGTAACCGTAGAGCATCGATAGTCAGGTGGGGGGCAGTGCTTGTGGTGTTTTTCCTTTGCTGAACAGCTTTACTCTGGCTTCATCACAGCTGCTTGCCTCCGGTATACCATACAACTTGCATACGAACTTCTCTGCCTTGTGTGCTGTTTCTTGTTTCAATTCGTCAACACCATGATTTAGTAGATCATTATTATTTGTGTTAAATATTTTCCATGCTGTCTTCTTACTGATCCCAGCAATGTAGGATACTGTGTCGCATCCTGTTATGGCGTGGAATGGGATGAGAGTTTCGAAGACAGGATCCGTAAATGAAAGCTTCTGCCTGACTTCATGTACTGGAATGTAATTTTTTTTATGTTCCTGCTCGCAACCACAATTTCGTACATCTAATCTTGTGAAATAACGCTATCAATTGCACTAATACATCTGCATCACGTGCTGAGACAACAATGTTATCAGCACCAGAATTAAGACAGTGAACTATAGTGAAGGAGGCCTTAGAAAGAGCGTTTCGCCGGCTAACAGCAGACGTCGCTCGCACACTATCGCCGATACTCTCGTGTCGTCTGCTACTAAGCCAAACAAACAGGCCTAGGTAGCAAGAGGCAGAGGTCACTCACCCTTCCAGAAGGGTGCAGCGAGCTAGCTGTGGCAACGGGGCACGCTCATTCGCAGACCTGATTGGTTCTCGCAGACACACCCCCCATATTGTCGTCTGCTGTAAGCCCGCGAAGCGATCTTTCTAAGGCCTCCTGCACTATACAATGCGCGTGTCCTCCTCTTCGTGGTTTGCCTGCAATCTTTCAATAGACAAATCACGATTGCTTGTTCGCACGTCATCCTCTTTGTGAAATCCACCGGAAACCACAAATATTTTGTCTTCAGGAGCATTGTTGATCAAATGATTAGAGAGAAAACTGGATACATCTTTTTTATTCTCAGAGTTAGCAAGAAAGTCACTGAATTTGTTGGGGATTGGCACGGATCCATTTTCTATTACTCTCCTTACTAAATGAGCATGTTTCAAGCGCCTATCCCTTGTTCCAGCCTTGATTGAAGTTGCGTTATACCGATCAAAGGTGACATCAATCCTTTTAAAGCTTCTTCCCATAGAAAGAACAAGGTTAAGAAATACATCTGCCAGTTGACCAAAGTTTAAAACTCCTGCAGGCTTTCCAATTGCCACAACTAAACTTATAATAGATGGTCAAGAATTAGTTGTGGCAATTGGAAAGCCTGCAGGAGTTTTAAACTTTGGTCAACTGGCAGATGTATTTCTTAACCTTGTTCTTTCTATGGGAAGAAGCTTTAAAAGGATTCTTGACCATCTATTATAAGGCATGACGCAGACGGAATTGATATATCAGGTGGACAAATTACATCCTTAGTCATCACATCAGCTAGAATGGCTTTGTTTCCTGTTCTCAGACTTCCGTTTGTGTTGGTAAGGGAGATTGGAATTGGCATTAGTTCATGAACCAAAATGCGATTTAGATCCACATTACGACCTGCCTCATAGGCAGTTACGAGGCGCTGGAGAATATTCCTGTCAGTTTTCAAAATGGTTTCCTTGCCACTTACTACCAATTTAACTTCATAGAGGGACTTAAAGGTCTTTGCATTTGACTTATGTAGAAGATCACTTAACTTGACTTGTGTGTGACTTTTACCAGGGGCCATCATCCTTTCCTTCACGAAGGTGTCTATCTTTACCTGGCCCAGTGTTTCGGCTTTGAAGAGAGTATCTTGAATATCTGAAGTAGCTAAATCCTTTCTTTGTGGCAATGTTCTGGAGGAACTGATAAGAAACATCTTAAGATGATGGCTCACAGGTGCGGGTCTTTTCAAATTTATAAGTGGATCCATGGTTCTATATTTCTATCATTCTGAAATAAAGTAAAAAAAGAAAAAAATGTATCACAGGTTTAGTCATTTTGTGGTTCTTTTGTTTAAAAAAGAGGAAAAAAATTACAACAATTTTCAAACATGTCAGATTGGAAAACATAATATTCGGATTCAGCATACCCAAAAACATGTTTGACACCAAGATCACTATTTTCTTTCTGCTCCTTCAAAAGTTATTTGGAGCTCATTTCGTATGGCCGCCATTTTGGTTTTTTAGCGATTTGGAGCACATAGCTTAAACTTTCAGATTGGAAAACATAATATTTGGATTCAGCACGCCCAAAAACATATTGTATGACACCAAGATCACTATTTTCTTTCTGCTCCCTCAAAAGTTATTTGGAGCTCATTTCGTATGGCCGCCATTTTGGTTTTTTAGCGATTTGGAGCACATAGCTTAAAATTTCAGATTGGAAAACATAATATTTGGATTCAGCACGCCCAAAAACATATTGTATGACACCAAGATCACTATTTTCTTTCTGCTCCCTCAAAAGTTATTTGGAGTTCATTTCGTATGGCCGCCATTTTGGTTTTTTAGCGATTTGGAGCACATAGCTTAAAATTTCAGATTGGAAAACATAATATTTGGATTCAGCATGCCCAAACATATGGTTTGACACCAAGATCACTATTTTCTTTCTGCTCCTTCAAAAGTTATTAGGACCTCATTTCGTATTGCCGCCATTTTGTTTTTTAGCGATTTGGAGCACATAGCTTCAAATTTCAGATTACAAAACATAATATTGGGATTCAGCATACCCAAAAACATAATGTTTGACACCATGATCACTATTTTGTTTCTGTTCCTGCAAACGTTATTTGGAGATCATTTCGTATGGCCGCCATTTTGTTCTTTAGCGATTTGAAGCACATAACATCAAAATCGAGAGTGGCAAACAAAATATTCGTAATCAGCACATCAATTACATTCAGAAAATGTTGTTTGCCCGCTTTTCCTCAAAAATGCTTCCTACACTTTTTACAGCCACATTTCTGAGAATTGGCACCAGGCTAATAGATTTGTCCCTTTTAAGATTGACCTGTTGAACATTCATTTTCATTTTGGTTTGTTCGCTCCTTTTATAAGATATTGAAACTTTGTCACTGTCAAATCCCTCTTCTGGAAGACACATTTGTCCGCTTCGGCTAGTTTTCACAACATCTAGTTTTCTCAACATACGTGTCAGTTGATGTACAGATGTTTTTTTTCATGGCATGTTACATTATTAGCAAGGTAATCTGGCAATTGACTAATAATAAGTTGGATAACATCAATGTCTTGAGGGTAATCTACAAGATTACAGTAACTTGAGTATGTTTTCAGAGCAAAAGTTTCTAAATTTCCATGTTGTGACGCATCATACTTTCTATTTCTCAACACTCCTAATTGTGACTTAATAAACCTCTGTTGACGCGAATTGGTTCATAAACTTTTGAACGAAATCACCGTATGAAGAAAATTGCCGTGTATGTGCCTGCACGATTTGTAAAGCACCGTTGCTCGCTTTGCAATCTCAAATGTTTAGGAATACCAATCAAATCCAAAGTCCTAGTCAATTGTTCTATATATTCCCTATCAGATTGAACTTCTATTTTGCTAGAAAACATAGGAAGATGGTCTAATTCATTAATTTTTAAACATCTAGTTCTTGTTCAAAATGTGTAGGCGTATTAGCTTGATTTCCAATATGTCAACTTGCATTTGGATTGAAAATGTAATTTCCCACAGAATTGCTTTGAGAACAAGTGCTATGTGTACTATTACATGTGTTATGTTGATCTACATGTCCAGAATGTTCTCCTACTTCTTTTCGAAAATCGTGTACATAACTACGATGATCCTGGTTAGGTTCATGGTAAAGCGGAAAATTGATCGAATCAGCAAGCTCATCACTTGTACACCAAGTACAAGATAGAGGATTACTCTGAACATTACAAGTATCAAATGATGTTCGATGAACATTGTCACATATTGAGTTTGTCGACGTAACAGATCCAAAATGAAACGGATTTGTAACAAGATCTGTACTTAGGTTGGAAGTACGCCTGCCTACATCATGAATAAAGCTTTGAGCAACTAGTGAACCATTCTCATCTTTACGTTTCCAGGTAACATGTTTACGAGAACGTGAACTTCCCCGCTTATACGTTGATTGGATTCTTAAAAGTTTTTGATCTAGCTGTTCATTGGATTCCTTCATCTCTTAACTGGATTCCTGAAGTCTTTTGTTTAGCTGTTTACTAGATTCCTTAAACTTCTGATCTAATTTCTCCTCCATGGAAACCTTAATTCCTTTAATTGTGTCCAAAAGTTCAGAAAAATTTGGAGTAACAGTTTCCAAATAAGATGGCAATTTGAAAGGATCATGTTCTGGATTACATTTAGAACAATAAAATTGTTCACTGGTGGTAGAATAAATACGCCAGTGTGTTACAGTTTACCTTAAGCAATTAACATGATACCAACAAAGACACTTTATAGATCTTAGATCACTATCAGGATCATTATAACAGACAATATTCACAGATGTAACATTCTGCTCACTTACTTCCTCACCTTGCACTTGAGATGTTGAATTATTGTCGTCCTAATGAACAGTTTCCTTCTTACGATTATGTCGTCTTACATCCTTCCCTGTTTTATCAGCCATAATATACACAAGTTTCAAAATTGTACAACGGCAATCAAATTTAAAAGTTGAGAACTAAATACATTCGTTCCTCAAAATCCGAAGATACACGTCTTTAATCGAGTCCTTTTCATGGTCGCCAATGATTTGAGACTCGGCTCTTGCCTAATCCCAAATTACCTTTTAGTTAAGTTCACAGATTGCACAAATAAAAATGTAGACACATCATAACTTCGAAAATATATCTATATTATCACATTTGTACAATCACAACCATAGCATTCACAGCCATTCTTAGATACTATTTAATTTTATCAACAACTTTTTTAAACAAATGAAATATGTATCAGTGTTGCAAGCACCTTTTTTTTTTTTTTTTTTGCAATAAGTTCATAATAATGGTGAATGTCGACATTTGTCACACGTTTTATAGGAAACGTTATTCCTCTCGGTTGAATACTTATAGATTTTTAAAAATGCGATATGATACATTGTTTACATCTCACGCGGCCATCATTACAACTGCACTCGTGAAATATAGGTCACCTCTGATTGGTTATGTTATATGAAGTGCTCCGGAAATATGACGATCCTCTCCTTGAAAAATGCCATGGTATCTGAAATGCCACAAAATATTTCACTTTACACGGTAGCATTTTGGTTATGGCATAAATGTTAAGAAAAATCCTAAGGAAAATGCTTTCGTCTCAAACGGGAGTTACACTCAATTTCAGTTGAAAGAAAATTTACCCGTATGAAGAATCGAGCTGAAAATCTCCCACGAAAAGTTCTTGATTAATCAAATAAATTGTCGAAATGCGGTACGAAACACGATTACATGACATACAGTTTCTTCAAAACAAGAAATTGTTGCCAACATATTAAATAACATTAATCCTAACTTACTCTTGAAGTACGAGAAACTTAACTTGCCTTACAGGCGAACACTTATTATATATTATTAAAATTAAAGCATTTTTTTAAATAAATAAATCACTGCTTCCTTTGTTGATTATATGTGCGTAGTTATTTCTTAATTACAATTATTACAAAAATTACCATAACTAATAAGAGATAATAAACAATTAATGCATGAGTTTCACAGATATACTTCACCATTCACTAAAACTCACAAAAAACATAATAATTTTTAA
The DNA here is from genome assembly GCF_977018435.1 of Lepisma saccharinum. Classification (NCBI taxonomy): domain Eukaryota; kingdom Metazoa; phylum Arthropoda; class Insecta; order Zygentoma; family Lepismatidae; genus Lepisma; species Lepisma saccharinum. The sequence goes on from NC_139242.1 coordinate 11,371,365, forward strand.
TGCATTTTTGTTTATAGAAGTACAGGTCTTTATTAATTGTAATAATTACAAAGAAGTGCAGGTCTTTATTAATTGTAATAATTACAAAACTTACCATCATTACCAATCATTTGTATACGTTCACTGGCATGAGTATCACGAATGACACAAATTCAAAGTGGCGCCTGATAAGCATAACTAGTGCACTTTACCTCCTGTTTACATTACATTTATGTTTATATGAACAAAAGTAATGCAGAAATATTGGGAACAATGTAATTTATTTTCAATTTTTATAAACACTTTCACAGTTTAAAAATTGAAACAGCACCTCTCCCTCCCCACCCCTTCGGACCTAGAGTTAAGAAGACTGGATATAAATGTACGAAGCAAAATTTTGAAATATTCCTACTTTACCTTTTTTCACAAGTAACGGCTATGTACAATTATCTCTTAAATTTCTGCACAATTTTTACACATACGCATATATATTTTTTTAATTCACAGGGACACTAGTTTCAAATGTTGAGTGTTCCTTCCATTTATGTTTCAACAGGATATTATTCAAACTCATCGTAGTCATTAAGAGCCATTATTTTGAAATTGAGTCAAAGAGAGTTAGTTGTTTTTCTTTGGCTTGATTTTTTTATGCAATTTGATTTTCCAAGACATGGACTGTTCCATTTTGAACAAAGAAAGGTAGGAGAACTGGCTGTTGGACTTGCTTATAGGAAAGGAAGTGTGATAATTTGCATAGACATTTGTTAACTTTTTCTCGAAATTACACAAAGACGCCATGTTTTTTTTCTTATGTTATTAGCAAATGTATTCAGCTAAAATTTAGCATATTCTTGTGTAACAGTTACAGCTACTTTATTTTAAAAGTAACTGATTCGGTTTTCACTTAAGTGTCTTACATAAAATTTATTTATTTTAAGGTGAATTCTTCGGCAGGCATTTCAATGGTCTCACAATCTTATTAAACACACACTGGGATTACACAGATAAAAAATAGCACTGAAGTGATCTTTGAGACTGGACAAACACGCACATACGCACTTAAATTAAACAGAGAAAAATACACAGAAACGAACAGAACTCTACTGATAAGCAAACAAAATTTATTTGACTATTTATAGACGAGTGTCTAAACTGGAAAGTTCACATTTATGCAAGAGGCTCAATACTATATTTTACCAATTGAGAACTCTAAGAAATAGTTTCAATACGGTGTGTATGCTAAATATCTAATTCTCAAAATTCGAAAGTATTTTGATATATGGTATCCAATTTTGGGGGAACTCCGCATAATCCCAGAGAATTTTTAAAATTCAAAGAAGAGCATAGCGTATTTTGAAAAATGCACACAAAACTAATACATGTAAACCTCTTTTTTTTTAAAAAAAAAAATCGCAGTTTAACACTTCCAGATTTGTACATACTCGAATCACATACTTTCATACCCGAATAGAAATCGAACTATCCAAAGAACATAGACACTCACAATTACAATAGCAGACAAAAAAAAGACTTCCACATTCCAAACGTTCGGCTAACTGCATACCAAACAGGAACTTTTTACACAGGCATTCAGTTATACAATACGTTACCAAATAGTTACAAAAATTTTGAAAGAACCAATGTCAGTGCGATGGCGTTTTCTTTCACAAAATGGGCAAGAATAACAACATGTAACTGCGCTGACAACTTGCGTACAGTGTTTAATCCGTAAGAATGCCCGCATGGGTAAAACTATTTTTCAATTTTTTTCTCAACTTTATCTTTGCGTAAGGAAATAAAAATTAATAAATTAAATTAATCATTGAAGATATTATTGTTTAAATGATTTGAAACAATTATAATTCGGACTTAAATACCCAGAAGATAATTGCTTCTTTTTACCCAGCACGCGTCCTGCCGGGTTAACGATGGCAAGAAAAGAACTTGCAAACAGAACAAATACGTCAAATCAAAATTTCATCAAAAGATTCCTGGAATGCGTGAATGCAGTTGGCCACCACTTTGAACAAGTCTTACAGAACAGGTTAGTATTCTTTATGCAATATAAATACAATTTTCTGCATGCTGAAGATATGTGCGCAAAAATAAGCGGGACGTCAGGGGTCGAAAATGCCGGCATCCGCGCCGTGCCTTGCCGTTCTTCAGCCACGCGCCATCTCGGCCAGTAGTCAAAACGAACGCACCGTATTTTTCATACATTTCATTTCATTGTTTAAATATTCACTGATGACTGTCATGATTAATGTCTACTTTAAGCATCAAGATGACTACTTGTACTGTGCCATATGCATCACCTTTCTCTCTATTTGAAATTCTCGCTGTTCATTTGACTTCTGGAATGCGCAGTATGCCAGAAAGTGAACTACATTGTCCATGAAAATACAAGCGTTACTTTGACTAAAAGCTTCGTACATGTAGTTTACATCAGAAAGATTGATCATTTGCCTACTCTTCTATCATTTTCCTTTTCCCTTGGATACCTCAATCTACCTAAAATCTCCTTTCTCTTTCTCCCGCCAACCCTATCCTTTAGAAATTCCTCCTACATACTTTCAATATATATTCTGTTACAACTCAGCCGTCATCCTGCCACCAGCGAAGTCAAGTCACGCCAATTCGGCAATTACTTACGTCGCGCCGCTTCGAAATGTCAGAGATTTCTTTCTGGAAGGAAAAGACGATTTGCTGTGTCAAAAGAATCACTGGTTCAGCCGTCAACGGGAGGCGGGAACGTTGGAATTTTATGTGTCTAGCTCCACTCGTTCTGAGTCGTGCATGACTAGCAGTTAACAAGGTGAGCTTTTTCTTTTCGGTTTTTGGATTCCATTTGTATCGATTCCTCACTGTATGCTAGTTTTACAACCTCGGCCGCAGACTTGAATTTAAAATTTGTTTCTTGATCCAGAAGTAAACCTTGGTTGTGATTGACAGTCGCTGAATATAATAAAACATGGCTTTTCTGCTCTGAACTTTTATTTGAGTGCAAAATTGAATTTGCACACAAGCTCAAACGTGTATTTAAAATTTTCGTCAGGTAATGTCTCTCAAATATCCATTCAAAGAAGATACAGAATGTGCCAGGGTTTTAGAACTACATTCTTCTATAAAGAAAATAACACAATTTTGTTATCACTGAACATAATTTGTTATCCAATTTCATTCGCCTTTTGAAATCTGGTAGAATTTATTCCCAGCATAATACTGTAGAAATTATTTTTAAAACCTTCAGTCCGCATGAAGTTTTCATTCTTACCTACCCCACGCCAACATTTTACTTTATGTAAAATGAATACAAGAAATGAACAATAAGTTGCAGATATATGTTCTTTATTTTCATGTAAAGTATAGAAAACATTTACATAAATACATGTTCACACGATTGTTACTACACAAGTGTGTAGAACTATATACTTAAGAAGAAGGTTTTTTGATCCGGCGATTCTGTTTAATATTGCCACTGCAAAATTCTATTCAAATTAGATTTTTTTAAATATATATATACATTTCTTTTAAATGTGGCCTTTATGTTGAGCACTTCCTTGTATTTCTATGAAGAAATTCTATTATTTAACAATAAAACAAACAAAAATAGATTCACATCGAATTTCTTATTGGAAATTTGAGGGTAATAGTAGGGAGAATTTTGTTGAATGACTGAAGAATTCAATACAACTTGTAGTACACTTGTAACAATTGGAAAATATTACTGTTCATGACTGTGCACTTACACCATCTACATCGGCACACCACTATACCCAGATGTATACGCCGGCATCCGTGGCGCAGTGGTGAACACACCGCGCTACGACGCGAGAGATCCCGGATTCCAATCCTTGCCTCACCATGGGTGTTCTGTGTGTGTCCCTTCATCAATTTAAACTATTTTTTCGATACACGGTACAGGTAAAAACTTAGTGGTCCAAATCGCACTTCAAACACGAGAGAGTTTCCTGGCTGATGATACAAACTTTCAGGGATGATTGAGAAAGGCACATATGTCAATTCGAGATAAAGATCCCTGGTCCGGAAACGACTTAGTCGAAAGCTATAAGCGAAAAATCGGTGTACGAAGATGTAATACTTTTATTAACTGCACAAGTTTCACAAGCTGCTACATTCACAACAGTTGTTCAAAGTTGCATCCCCCAGCTTCGCTGCAGGCATGACATCGTCGCACAAAGTTCTGGCGTACCCGTTGAACAACCCCGGGGAGGATCTCCTGGCAAGAATTCTCGCTGCCTGTGACATTGTTCGAACGACCCCGGGGTTGTTCCAACGGGTACGAGAGAACTTTGTGCAACGATGTCATGATTGTAGCGAAGCTGGGGGATGCCTCTTTGAACAACTGTTGTGAATGTATGAGCTTGTGAAACTTGTGCAATTAATAAAAGTATTACATCTTCACACACCGATTTTTGCTTATAACTTTCGACTAAGTCGTTTCCGGACCAGGGTTCCTTATCTTAAATTGATGCATGTGCCCTTCTCAATCATCTCTGAAAGTTTGTATCGTCAACCCGGAAACACCCTGTATAAGTTCAGTCTGATTAGCCAGTAGTATAATCATGTATGTTCTACTCCATACTTGGCACGAGGCCTATTGTTTCTATTAATTTAAACACAATGGAAAACCTATTTTGACGATGTTTTTGTCGATTTGATACTATTGCAAATCTGTGTTTTTTCATCTCATACTTCGTACGAGTGTCATAATTTCTTTCGAGTTAAAGTACGTAACACGCACACCTACACCCACTCACGCACACCTACACCCACCCACGCACACCTACACCCACTTACACCCACCTACACCCACTTACACCCACCTACGCACACCCACACCCACCTACACTCACCCTCACCCACACCCACCTACACTCACCCTCACCCACACCCAGCTACACTTATTTATTTCCGGTCTACTTCCGGTCCAATTCCGGTCTACTTGACAGACACCAGTGAGTTTTTCCAGTTTTTTTTTTAAAGTATACAAGTACATATATTTTGGGAGTTCAAACCAATACTTGGTACGAGGCCTATTGTTTTTATTAATTTAACTACAATGGAAAACCTATTTTGATGATGTTTTTGTTGATTTTATACTATTGCAAATCTGTGTTTTTTTTCACCTCATACTTCGTACGAGTGTCATAATTTCTTTCGAGTTAAAGTACGTAACACCCACGCACACCCACTCACACCTACGCATACTTACACCTACACCTACACCTACGCATACCCACACCTACACCCACGCATACCCATACTTACACCTATACCCACCCGCGCACACCCACGCACACCCACGCCCACCCACGCCCACCCACGCAATGCAACAAGTTATTACGCAATGTTTACGCAATATTATGATGACTCGTATCTAGCGTGTTGTTGGTTATGACGTAATGCGATGATGTGTTGTCTTCTGGCATTACAGATCAGTCAGTATTGTGAGAGTGTTTGGAGAGTACGAATGTGTTGTTGCAGTGTTAAAAGTTAAGTATTTAAATTATTTTAAAGCTACATACTATTTCTTATTTTAAGTTTAAAAGTGTATCAAGTGATTTTTTTCATAGTAAATTCGATCAGATTGAGTTTTGATGTGATCAGATGTTACTTGTTGTCTCCGGAAATTCTGTATAAATAACATATCTGAAAATTTTATCGTAATAGCTAAAATTATTTTTTTTGAAGGTGGTTCAAGTCGTTTTTCAAACAGATTTAAGTTTGACTTGATTGTGGGTTTTGTATTTTTCTCCTAGAAAATTTATATATAAATACCGAGAAACTTCTATTTAAATAACACCTCGTAAAAATGACAACTCGTATAACGAATTTACCACTCGAACTGCTGCACAAGATTTTTGCGTACACATTCGACGGAGGTGAGGATATCGTGACGCTCGTCGACCTAAGCAAAATAGTGCCTGAATTTCGTCCACCGTGCGAGATGATTTTTATGGACAATCTTCGCAAAGTAAGCGGTATGAAAAACTTGCAGAATCCCGATTCTCTTTTTGGGGCTGGAGGCAAGAAGTTGGCTGATAGGATGGACGAGCTTCATGAGGCGAGGGAAGGAAGGAGATTGGTATGAGTCAAACGCGGAAACAGACAGCATTATCACACAACTCATCGCATTGACTGAGGCGCAAACTTTCTTCCTAACCTCGCATGATATATAAACAAAATACCATCACTATGAAACCCAAAGGTGTCGTCTATCAGGTACCATAGGCGGAAATCAAATCTCTCGGAGATTCGAATCCTGTTAGGTTAAACAGCATAAAAATTTCACAGCAAGAATTCTCATATGGACTGACGATTTTTTAACAGACTTAATAATGAGTTATAACCTGTGTTGTGATACCACTATAAACTGTATACAAAATACTGGAACGAGGCTTATGAACCTCGACCTATACAGGTGTACAATCTGGCAATGAATGAATGTTTCTTTTCATTAAGCATAGCAGTGTGTTTTCGTTTATTTTAATATCAGGCAACAATGTTAGAAAGTGTGTGGATGGCCCCAAGAATACAATTTAAAATCACTAATGTAATATGAACTTTTTTACTTGTGTGTATTTGAATATGAAAGTGAGGTACTTTGAATAATTGAGGAGAACAATCACAAATAAGCTTGTAACGGTATTGGGAGGGGTCACGAGTTCAAACTTCAGACGATTTCTGTTAATCTGCTAAGACCCAGGGTGTACGGATATCAGTACGAAAATTTGTAAAAAAGAAGAGGCAGTTTTGGCTAATGGCAACGGTGAAGATGAATAATGATAATTATGATGAAATTGATGTGTGGCACTTAGAAAACAAAAACTTCAAAGCGTATTGCACCAACAGCTACAATTGTCCCCTCTCCCCCCACACAAGGTAGTTAACAGAGGTGTACTTTTGTTGGTTTACGACTCTGAGGGCTTAAGTTACTATGTTCACCTATAGCTGTACATAGTAAAAAAAGAAGTGACCTGAGCAATAAAATATAACAATACCGATCCTAACGTTTGTCGGATGACGTAGTGGTAACGTTGTTGCAATCACACTTCTGATGGTGTATAAACTTAAATGTTTGCATAACATGAAATACTGTTAATGGAAATGTTTTGTTTCTAATATTCTATATAGAAAGCAGATAACAAGAAAAAGAAGAAAATAAATGTTTTGGTCAGATACGAAACTTCAACCCAAATACATATATGATCAGATAGGATGTCAACGATGCGTTTATAACTAGCATGTGATTATTCAAAATTCAAATAGTGCAGTGGAAAACAACTAACTAACTAACTAACTCTCTAGACTTCTTAAACCTGAAGAGAGCAAATACAAGCACAAGCGTAAATAATTAAATAAGTTACAAGGGGCTGAGACATGGTTCGAATAATTTGATCTAGGTATGGATGCAGACAGATACTAAGTTTTGTGTGGACACAATTAATAATGGAAAAATCCCCTTCAACACAATAACATAGTGGTAATGTTGGTCTTGCCTTGTTCCCATCGATAACATAGTGGTTACACGAAACAAAGAAATAAAAAAAATAAAAAGGATGCTTGAGGACCACGTCGAGATCATACCGATGTCTGGGGAGAGAATTTCGCATGCCATTGCAAATGATTTTAATCAACGACACCCCCAACCAGATCCAGTGTCGCATGTGACAACTGCACATTTGCTCCAAAAGTTCCTGTAGACAGGTTCAGTCAACGAAAGGCGACGAGGGAATCTGTGATCTGTCCACTGTGGGTTACCAGATGACCGATAACGAAGATTCCGCTCATTGACTTCACCATGAACATAAAAATTGGCCTCGTCACTGTGAAGGATTCCTTTCAAAGAAACGGTCATGCTGTAATTGGTCGAGACACCTTTCACAATATTCAACTCAACGATCCGGGCCATCCTCACTGAGATGATGTTTATTGAGGTGCCATTTGTGCCCTTGCAAAATCCGAACGATTCATGGTTGACTAACACCACCTTCTTGTGGTAATCGAGCTGGCCTCCGTAGCGGAGTGGTTAACACATCACGCTACGACGCCAGGGGTCTCGGGTTCGAATCCTGGCCTTGGCATGGAGGTTTGTGAGTATTCATTCATCAATTTCATCATCATCACTCATCCCCATCTACGCAAATTAGCCAAAGGGGGCACAAGAAGCGAAGTAAAATGAAACAAATCAATCAATTATGGTAATCCGGTCGTGCTACGGTTTGGGGACTTTGCAAATGAACCCAGGACCACTGTGGCCGTTTCGTCGCCGGTGGAGATTCTGCGACTTCCTGATCGTCTCCTGCCGTTGACTGATCCTGGCTGCAGGAACTTTTGGAGTAATTGTGCAGTTGTTATACGCGACACTGGATCTCGTTGGGGATGTCGTTGATTAATATAATTTGCAATTACACGTGAACTTCTCTCCTCAGACATCAGTACGATCTCAAAGCGTTTCTCACGCGTTAGGAGCATTCTGACACAGTTTTCTCACACCTGGAAAAGACACATGTGTTACAATCATGCAGTCATAACTTTCCACTGGTCAAAGATACGTCGAAAAACCCTTAACCATTGCATTTCTCGTGAAATTATAGCTCTATTTTATGATTCACATTACCCCCTTCCCATCTTAAGTTCAACATGGCGCTCTAATGTGACACACGTTCGCTTGGAACAAACAAATATTGTTCCCTATGTCTAAAGTGTTTCTATCATAACCATTTGTACCCAGCCAAATTCCTTTACATTTTATATGGGATGTTAAGGGTATTTTGAATCACACTGATTTCAAACATTTATTACATAAAAAGTACGCTATGTGGAGACATGTAGCTTTTTATAAATGTCATCAAAACTCAAAAAGTTTAGTTGTGTTAGGACAGACATAATGTGTTTTCGAAATATTGCTTCAAAGTTATTCACAATAATTTTTTGTTTGTTTCATTGATTGATTGATTGATTTGCTTTATTTTACTTCGCATTTTGTGCCACTATTGGCTAATTTGCGAAGATGGGAATGATTGATGATATGATGAATGGACACTCACAAAAATCCATGCCCAGGCCAGAATTCGAACCCGGGAACCCTGGAGCCGTAGCGCGATATGCTAAGCCCTCCGCCACGGGTCCGGCATTTGTTTCATTTATGAACTTCAACATGTGCCCCATTTGTTGCACGGAGAATGTCTAAACGATACTAAATTTCTATCCATATATTAGACAACATCTTCCCTGTCACCGTCGCTAACAAGAAACAGTTTTTGTAAAATAATAATAATAATAATAATAATAATAATTAATAAATAAAAAATCTACTGTGCTCTAAGGGATTACTAATTTGTTTGGGACATGACGAGTTCATTTTCGAGGACTGCGTTGAAACGCATTGCATCCAGTCTCTCTCTTCACTCACAGCAGGCCTGCCTGTACCTACACTGGGCATATCGCCAACACTGCCAGTCTCCTTAAACTTTGCATACCATACTTTGATGCCCTTAACATCTTGACTGTCTGGTCCATCCTCGTTTCTGAAATGTGCTTGCACTGTTACCAGATTTATACAGCGTGTCAAGGAATTATTCACCCCATAAATGTTGTCAACAATAAATTTTCTATGGAAGTTGAGTGGAGGTTGTTTGTAGTAACATGAAGAACATGTCGAAAAATTTCTTCCAATGTACTTGGCAACACCCGGTACCATCATAATTGCGGCAAAACAATGAAATTGGCGAAGGTGCATGTTTGTGTTTTTGCATGTTTTATTACTATCACGAGTACTACACAAATATTGTGAAATATCTCAATGCACACCTGAGCTGCTTTTGTATAAACGTCCGAGCAGCCACACTGTTGGCGACCTCTCGCCTGACTGGCGCAACGTCTTACTGGAGTGCGAGCAAAAAAAGAAACAAATGCTTGTTGCAATGCGCGCAAAGAGTTGTGTTTTTCTTCATATTTACAATGAAAGTAACACATGATTATCATTCAGTACAGGAAAAAGCAATGTGTGTGTGTGTTGTGATTGTGAGGAACAAACCTCCTGTAACTGTTCAGCGTTAGATATCTTTATGTGGGGTTACGTGAACGACATCACCTACAGCAAGAAAGTTACAGACTTGGTGGAATTACAGTCTAGGATTTTGGAGGCTCTGGGATAAATCACCATGGATATGATCCGCAACACGTGGAGTGATTTCATCAAGATACTTGAAATTGTGAAAGCCACTCAGTGTGCCCATGTAGTAGTTTATTAGTACTGAGAAGTATGTTCCCTAAAAATTATTTGATTTAATGAATGTCATTCGATGTCGTTGTTTCCGAGAAACTTTTTGCAGTAAATATATTTTTATCAGATATGGGATGAATAATTTATAGACACCCTGTACTGTCGTCATGCCACAGAACAAGCTGTTGAAATAGATGATTACAGCGCCAACATCTGCACTAAATCCTGTAAAATCGAGCTCCTTAACACCATAAAATTCGTCTTTCTCTCTCTCATAGTTTTTGAGAAATGCTTATTATTAAACCGTGAAAGACTTTGGGCTCACCCGGTATTTTCTTAAGAAAAAGCGATTCAATAAGGTCATACTTTTTTATCATCAATTTCCACTGGAAAGAAACTGCATGAAGAGAATATTCAATCAATACCCAACGTCTTCAAAGTAGGGCAGAAGCAGTGAAAAAGAAAAGGAAAATTTTCACTCCGTACCCAGTACTTTAGAGCACTCAAGGCATCGTTAATATTGTACTCTACTAAAGAAGATTACGTCACGGCACAAAGTTAATTCTTTCTTAATGGAACGCTGCTACATTTTATTGGCTAGCCGGCCGGCCTCCAGACGAAACATCTTACAGGATTCGGCAAATTAGCTCTCACGAAATTAACTAAGATACTGTTTTGGCGTTGGGATGAGGTAGCCTCGTGTCTTAGTGATTTCGTAGCCAATCAACGAATGCAGAACTTTCACCCTTTGGATTTATAGGCTTTCCTGCGATAAATCTACAAGCATAGGGTGTTAAATTTCAGATATGGTGTTATAATAGTTTCATAGATAGATCTTAGGTACAAAATGATAAACAACAGAAAATGGAGCCTCTGAAATTTCAAAGATAAAATTTGGTGTGAACTATCATGTTCATGTTCAACTACACTCTGTCCAGGCTATCCCTGGAGCAAGCGAACGAAAACAAGTCTCTGCGCAATTTGTGACGCGAGGCCAGATCCACCAACGAACATGTGAGAGGGAATGGAATTGCGTGGAGGGGGAGAGCAATTGCAGTTAAGAGCCTTCGCAGTAGCGTGTAATGCTTCGCTCTGCGCGCTCTATTCCCTCACCCAACCTTCTATAGTATAACATTCTGTTTGCCCAACATAGGGTTACCAACTTTCGATCATGAATTGAAGAGAGATTTCCAACTCTCGGCATTGAATTTACAAGAGATTTAGTAGCGACAAATTTTGAACATTTTTAGCGGCGCGGCATCACTCTAGCAAGTATTCATGGAATAGATAGTATTGAAGAAAGTAATTAATATCCATTTTAGATAATACAAAACAGATCACAGAATAAAAATTAAAAATTCCATGTTTCGTAACCCATATGTATTTGCCCACTGCTGCTACAGAAGTAAACGTCAATCAAATACTGGGAGATAAGACGTCACTTCCGCCCGAAAAAGGTTAAGCGTTTAAAATCTTGCAGTCGACTTGAAGTATGGCACATCCAACTCGGAATAAGTTAAAATTTCTCATTGGAGTTGATCTTGGTTGTTAATGAAATATACGGGGTAAATACGTAAATGTCAATACCGGAGCCGGGTTTATGAAAAGAATAACATTAATATGGTAGATCCCGGGAAATACGGGAGCGTTGGTCACCCTAGCACAACAACACCTTATTCCAACGGAAAGTTTCATTTGAGCACGTATGATCGTAGATACAAATTGACAATCACATGTTACTGACCGATATTTAAGGAACTAAAAGCGCATGGCCGTCTATATTTTCTTTATCTTTCTCTACGTCTTATGTCGTTCCAGAATTTGGGGTGTCTCAATATATTATTTTCATTCATTCCTGATTTCTTAAAATGCTTTCCTTCGTTTCGTTGTCCACCATGTCTTCAAATTCCTTCCTTCCCCACCGTGTCTTCAAATTCCTTCCTTCCAAAATGTCTTCAAATTCCTTCCTTCCCTACCAAGGCTTCAAATTCCTGCCATCCACACTATACCTTCAAATTCCTTTCTTCCCCACCATGGCTTCAAATTCTACTTCTCGGTCCTCAGCCTTCTTGTCTTGCTTTCAGAAAACTCGGCAGGATTCCTTTTTTCCTACATTCCGATTATAACCAAACAATTTCATCTGTCTTTCAATGCATTCATTATAATGGATGCTTCCTTCACTTATTCCTCTAACTTTTCATTTCCTACTTTGTCCGGTCCGCAAAGGCAGTTTGCAAAATACATTAATTTTATGTATTTTTATTAAAATGCGTTCTATTTTTACTGAAGAAACAGAAGCTCTGTGAAGAAAGACAATATAACTGCAGAGCGGCGCTATACAGATGTGATTTACTACGCACGAAGTACGAAGAGATTTCCAGTCTCGGATTGTACTGTGACTGATTGTTAAAGTTTGTGCAAATATCGAAATTAACCATATGAAATGAGCAGCATCCAGCTATTTAGCAATCCTCTTGGCGTTAACATTGAAGAACAAGAAGCTTCTCTCCAAGTTGAATTGTGTGATTTGCAAGGCGATGTGTTCCTTCAAACTAGGCTAGAAAAGGTGCCAGAGTTTTTCAAATACCATTCAAAGGAACGTTTTCAAAACCTTCGTACTTTTGGGCAAAGAATGATGTATTCGGCAGCACATACACGTGTGAAAGTGTTTTTTCTTCAATTAAGTTCATTATGAACCGCTACAGAAGCCGACTGGTAGATTCTTCACTGCTTCACCTTCTGAGACTTTCAAATACAGAAATTCAAGCGACATTCCAACTTTGATAAAGAGAAAGCAGATCGGCCTCAATTTTCACATTGAACACTTACTATGATGGATTCTTATTTGTATGGTGTGTTATTAATTTCTTTCAATTCATCCATAAGTATTGGGTTTTTGTGAAAAAAATTGAAATTATACAGTTTTGATTTGTGATTCTATTGTTTTTATTGCCTCATTTAAGACATTTAGGTCATGTGAAGTGAAAGTACTACATTTTCAGTTAACTACTTACAATTTTTGTAATTTTTAATCCCCCTCCAAAAAGATGCGGCCCGCCAATCAAATGCTGGATATAATATTGCCCCTCGGACCTTGTGATCTAGATCGTCTTTCTTTTTGCCAACAAGTACATTTTCTTGTCTCTGTTAAGAATTTTGCATTTTCAGTAAAAATCGACTCACTCAGTTCCGCACTTTAACATGGCTTCTTTTAGTTCTTTTCGGAATGGGTTCGCAGTAATAAAAAAAACTCAACGAGTTGCTATTGAGGATATGGTATGCAATGGTCTTAAACATCCATTCAGAAATATAACTTCGTTATCTCTGCTTGGCTGGACAATGAAGCTCATTGATTCGGTTTGGTCGGTTTTCCGAGATTCTGGTTGAATCAGGAGCTTTACTCCTCCTTTGGATCTCTTCCAGATTATCGACATAACAATAGAGTCGGAGACACTTGAACAGACTCCAAATTTGACAATTGCTTTGGAGCATTCAGGATTATGCCTGACCTTACGCTATTCCACACCTCCCATATTTCAACATTATGGCTCCCATTGCCTTTCTCGTTCCACCGTACAATACTCCGCCACCTCCTTTCCAACCACTCAGTCATGCATGCTGCTTTTATAGTATTCTACAGAAGAGAAATGTAACAACTTTAAAATTCTTTAACGCAGAACATGCCCTATTATTCGATACACAGCTCTAATAAAATATTACCAAGTCATTACTATTGGAGGCATTTGTTCCTCTCGCAGTCAACACACACGCTAGGTATAAATTACGTTAAATAATAGCCACGTTCATTTCCGAAAATCATTTTTTGGAATTTGTTACAACTATAAAATACGTGCATTAGTCCAACACGGGAGACACTACGGCATGGGGTGTCTCACTAATCTGATGCCTCGAAAGCCCTATAAGTTTCTTTGTCACCACGAAGGAAGTGGTGACGTCCACTTTTGGAATTACTGGCATAGTTTAGAACAGAGAGTCCTTTAAAATGGCTTCGCTAAATGTGCTAGGAAAGTAATTGTCAACCATCTGAGGGCCTATACGATGGCGTATTGGTGAAGTCGTCGCATTGTAATGACGGGCTCCCGGGGATGATACCGGCTGGAGGCACATGACACGGTGGTTGTGATCCCCCTTTAAACTATATGCCCAGTCCCGATTAGCCTGCCTGTGCATAAAGAGGACTTAAAAGAACAATTCAATCAATCAATCTAACTTTTTTGAAGTGGGTACGTCGATCCCAGCACGAAATATATACTTATGTCAAGGACTACACAACCAGGAAATGAAATTCCTGCCATAGATTTTCATCAGTTTGAGAGAGTGTCAGAATTTAAATACATAGGATCATGAATCACGGAAAGAAATGAACAAGAAAAAGAAGTTCATACTATAAAAGCAGCAGGTTATAGATGTTAATATACATGACATAAGCAACTAAAGTCATCATTAATATCATGCAAACTGAAGATAAAGCTTTATCAGACGGCCAGTATAGTATGAAGCAGGATGCTGGTGCATGACAAAAAAGATGAGAAGGCACTAAACAACTTGGAAAGAAAAGTTCTGAGAAAAAGTTTTGGAACTGTAATGCAGAATGCAAAATGGCGAATTCGAACAAATGCAGAACTAATGAGGTTCACCGGAAAACCGGACTTAGTAACTGAAACTAAAATAAAATGGACACATGGAAAGGATGGAAAAAAGCAGAGCGGCGAAGAAAGTTTTCCTCAGAAAACCAGGAGGTAGAGTGTTTCAAAAGTCGCGCAACCCAAACGTTGAAAATTTATATCATGAAAACCGTACAAGATATTTACACCAGGTTTACTGTATGATAAAGCTTAATTCATTTAGATATTTCTATACAGAAAAATAAATAAATTATTAAGTGGCGGAAGACAGCGTTAAAATGTTTCGAGAAAAGCACTTTTGAGTGACAGAACCATGTAAGAAATTATCGGAGAGTCATGATTAGAAGTCTGATGAGTGATGTCATGCCAATCTGTCATTTTCAACCAATAATGATCATGTGTAGCATTTGATGGATTTATGACTGGCAATTTTATGGGTTGAGTGAAAAAGAGCCATTTTTGGGACATATATCTGTAGCTGGCAACACCAGCAGGCCGAAATGTTGTCACCAGACGCACGCAACATGTGCCTAAGTATTGGCCATACATTTACGTGAAAAATCAATATTATAATTTTATCCGAAATTTGACTTTTAAGTGTAAATTTCTCCGCACCTGGCAACCCTGCCATTTCAACAAAGCTGACGTGAGCTTGTTACGAAATGATATAGGTGAGTCGTAAATGCGGCTAATACACGTCAACTTTTATTATTGTTATTATTAGTATTATTATTATTACAATTTGCACATTAAGTACTCGGATTAAATCACTAAACTAATCTTGTAGGCTATCACTGGGTTAATAAATTTATATAATCATTTATCCAAATAAAATAAATTACAATATTTTTTAAACATTGTTAATTTGCTGAAAACATCTGAGAATTGATCTTCAACAGTTAATAACAACTCTTATCAACATGTGAGATCATTTATTTGTTGGTGTTTAATATTGTTGAAGTCTACTCCGGCTTCCACAGGTTGAAGACTCCTAAAATCATACATCTACTATGACTAGGGAACAGATTTTAAGGTACAGCATCTTGCCTAAAATATAGCTGTTTTCATACTGATCGTTTGAGACATGTATTTTAGGACATGAAATCAAGTAAAATGAACACACTTTGTTGCAACTTTTCGTGAAATTAGGCCATTTATCCCCTTTTTACCCCTCTTTGATGCTTCAGCACCTTTTTCCCTCCTTTTTTTCATGTTTAGTTAAAAGAATTGGACAGAAAAATAAATGATTTCCTCTCTTCTTGACCAGCTACATAAAATCCTATAGTCTCATTTTGTATAGCAGAACGAGAGCTATAAAATGGTAGAATATAAATTATACCATTTTCACCATAACTTACGTATATTATTTGCTACAGTGTTGAATATAGAATGTTAATGTAACTGGTTTAGACCTGAATAAAGACATTTTATCAACACCTTTTTTGTACCTCTTTGAAAGCATTTTCGGAACCTTTTCCTTCCCTTTCCGGACCATAATTTTCCACCTTAAAATCCGTTCCCTAATTATGGCAATTATGTAAAATCCCAAAAAGAGGGCATGGAATGTAATGGGGGGTATTCTTAAACTTTCCAATAAACTATTAAACAAGATTAAACTACTATCATATCTTTAAGGAAGTTCAAGATTCTCACAGCCCCGATGCTTGTTTCCGTACAAGAGGAACTTTTGTCTCAATTTTAGAAACATATTTCGTAATGGTGTAAAGTAAGCCATGTTTGCTCATTGCAACGATAAACGATACACATATTCACATGTACAGTGGCGGCGATTGAGTTCCAGAACGGGGGGTAGAAGAATTTACTTTTCCTTGATACATAAATTTAGCATATTGCCTGTGCAAGAGCGGCAAAAAGTGAGGATGCAACTGCCCCTAATCTCCGCCACTGCAGACGTATTACGATCACGAAGTACAATGTTGCGTCCTGTAAAAGATATATATAATATTTCATATACAGTTTGCGAACATAAAAAATTCGTTTCCTTGTCACTACAACTTGTTTGTTTGGCAACATTTGTCAAGACTACAAATAGAAAGATTTTTCAGTAAGATTATTTTAGAGGAAAACAAGAAAGTTTATTTGCTTTCAAGGTTTCTTAAAATTTTAAATGTTTCATTAATCACAACTTATCAACCATTAGCTATGATTCATTACTGTCTCCCCATAAACTTTTCTTACATGATAATGAATAATTATACCAATTTAGAGTCGTAACAATAAATAAACCAACGTTCGTAACTTTGGTGAACATGATATCGTATATTATATATAAAGGTAATATACTGCTTACCTTGCTTTCAATGCTCCCTTCGCTAGAACTCAACGAATGAAGGAAGGTGACAGAAATCTGAAACTGAAAAAGAATCCAATCAACAACTGTGTGACTTATTAGGTATTTGCGATTAGGCTTACACACATCAAGCTGTTTTTGTTTGATTTATTAACTGATTAATTAAGTTTATTTTAGTTACCTTTTCTGCAACTTTTGGATAATAGTGATGATGGCGATGAGTAATGATACGATGAAATTGTTGAGGGAGCACTCACAAAGAACATCCATTACCCAGGCCGGCATTCGAACCAGATACCTCTAACGTCGTAGCGCGATTTGCAAACCACTCCTCTACTGTCTTGTTTGAACTAAATGTTCGTTGGGGTTTCTTGGTAGTAATATAAAAAAATGTATTCCAGCCTGTAGACTAATATTTGGACATTTTAAAAATATTTCTAAAAATATTTCCGCTGATGAATTCTATTTTTTGATGAATCCTGGCTCCAGCAACTACCTTCCTTATTATTCCAAACAAAAGTTATTGCTATATACTGTAACGATGAAATCATGACTTAATCATTTATATGTTATAAGTTGCATGTATGTGTATTTCTGGACTTGCTATTTTCGAATCCTTGGCATTTGGGGTAGGTAGGTGTGTCGCTGGACGACAGCCGACCAGCGGTAAGTTTCCAGTAACGGGTTAGGTCATTAGGGGCCCTATAAATAGGAAGGGAAGGGGAGCAGTGAATCTCAGATATTTGGCGGAGTACAGCAACGTAAGAGGTATCTTTTTTCTCTGAGGGGAGCGGCTGGGCGAGTTTTCTTTCCTTACTATGTGAACCGACGGGGATGTTAACTTCCTATCTTTCTTTTAATACACACACTTGCTCTTTTCACATTATTTCAATAGTACATTTCATGTGGGAAACCGGATACACACGTACACCAGTGGCGAAGCGTGCTGTCTCTGGAAGGGTAGGCACAGGACGGAGCAGTGTTTGGGAGGAGGGGAAGATGTGATTTTTTTTAACAGTAGTATGTTAAAATATAGCCCCTAGAAAATAAAAGATAACATATTTACTGCCTGAATCTCGTCTACTTCAGTCGGGATAGTGATTGTAAAGGATAATGTAGTGATTAACGCTCTCGCCTTATAATCAAGAAGTAGAAGGTTCGATTCCTTCTGGAGGCATTGGTTCAGATTCTACTTTAATCTAGTCTCGATTAGATATCTGAAAATAAAGGCGCTTCTGCCTCAAAGGTCAGAAAAAAAGTGACAATGAGACTCGATGTTCTGACCACGCGTCACCCAATGAAAAAGCCGTTCTGTCAGGCCCTAGCCATCTTACATTTGTTAGATTAAAGCTGCTCGTAAAAATTATTTGCTACTTCAATAACAGTATTGTAAATGTTTCTCGCATTACAGAAATGGTTGGTTCACTTGATCGTCACTTAGCGTTTATTTCTTTTTAATGCTGACCTCCGTGGCAGATTGGTTATAACAGCGTGCTACGACAAGGGCCTCAGGTTCGAATCCCCACCTGGGCATAGGTGTTCTTTGTGAGTGTCCCTGCGTCAATGTCATCATATTATCGCTCATTCTCATCTTCCCAATTAGCCAAAAATGTCAGAAAGCCAAGTAAAATAAACTAAATCTATCAATCAATTATTTCTTTTTAACTTTTTATGCATATAATTCTTCTTCCACAGGCGACTTTTTTTTAAAAAAAATATAATATGATTTAGAAAATGATGAAATGCTAAATGAGAACACGGACTGTGTAAACACCGACCAGAAAATTTCAGTAACATGGATTTTCTCTATACGTTTGCATTGTACGTACTTTGCCCCATTTTAAAAGTAGCGCGTTTTCAGTTATGTCACTAATCATGAAAGGAAATTTCGTCTCAATATCCCTTTCCTCAAAGAAATAAAATACTTTCCCTCTCAGAATCGAGATTGGTGTGGGGCACATCCAGCAGCTAACACTTCGCGAAAAGCGGTTGCTCAAAAGAGCTGAAAGCACCAAACGTAACACTGGTAACCAACTTGCATGCATTATTTGCAGTTAGAATTCTAATAATGCCTACTTTGATAGGTTAGGAGGCCAGGCTTAGAGGTGTCAGCAATACATTTTCGCTACATGTTAGCAGCTGGGTGTGCTCCGCTCCCGGCACAGCTCTGAATCTTCCATGGAAACACTGCTTCAACAAGCTCTGTACGTCCACTGCCTGCTTCGTCACGCGCTCGTACACGATCGGCACTCTTCGGAAGTCAGGGAGAGGGGGTGAGAGAGAGAAAAAGAGGCCGGCCTCTCAGGTTACATTACAGGCGAACGCACCCCTGAAATTATGCTTTCCGGCACGAATCACATATGTTGTTATGGGACCAGCTGAGGCACTCTCGAGCGGGCCTCGCTGAATGCTCAGATACGGTTCCAGGCAGGGTTGCAAACTTGCGGTAATTATCGGAAGACCAAGAATTTCAGTTTTCTTTTATTAAGGGTCGTTTAATGAAATTTATAAGTAATAAAATAATCCGTTATAGACAAATATATTAGGGTAGGCCCGGCCTCCGGGCCTCATAGGACGCTTCGCCACTGACGTACACATACCTTCAGCCACCTTTTTTTGGTACTGAAGGGTTATTTTCTTTCACTCGTGAAGCCAGTGACTCACCGGGAAGGTGTGACAGGGTACAAAGAAATAGGGATTTTGCGAAAAACGGCCAAGATTTAACTAATGTAAATAAGATGATATAAATAAACCTGTATATATCAAAAGGGAAATGGACGTTATGTAATGATTGGAAGAAATACCTGTCTATTGCCAATAGTTATATCCACAGAACTTCAGATACTGCAAGTTTTGAACCTAGGGACAAGGTTTTAAAATGTATGGGTGTGTATGTGGAAGGTGCGAGTTGAAATGCGCCTAAGAAAACACAATTTACACCTGTACAATATAGCCTACACAATTATAATAGAGCTATATAATTCAGCAGATACTACCCTACCCGTTCGTGACCTTTAGATAATTTAACCACTTTGCCTATTCTCAGCGTTTAATTTACAGGATCAGTAACAGATTGCAGTATTACGGTCTCCAAATCACACACAGCTAAAAACATTATTTTAAACTGAGGCGCAATGCACAGTGTTTCGGATCCCACATTAAACTGTAGGTCAAGTTGCTGCTATGTGTGTGTAAAGCGGACGTGAAACAACAATTCAAACAGACAAACAATTATTGTAAATTGAAACCCAAGGTCATAAGTTAAAAAATATCGGCAATTGTAATAAGGGACAAGACTTTCCCATGCCTTATTTTATTACAAAAGGTCCATGTGTCTAGGCATCAGTTCTTGCCTTTTCTGCGCCTAATGCTATTGGACCACTTCATGAACTAAAATCAAGATAGGTATCCTGTTCGCATGGATTTATTTAGGAAGAGAACGTGCAAGTACCTCCGTGAAAGGGCTACTAATCCTCTCATTTCAACGACACCTTCCGATTTCTCCAGAATTATACATTTTCTCCCATCAGAAAAAACTGTCATTCTCAAATTTTGAAAACAAGCATTCGTTTTACCTGTTGCTACATTCCTCTGAAGGACCACTTCAACACTCAGTGTGCGAATTAAGCTTTTTTCTTGGGGAGACGGGGGGGGGGGGTCGTATTTGTGATTTCATTTCGGGGGTAGATTATATTTAGATATGCAAATTCGTATATGTTACCAGGTATAAAACTTTACTATCGCTTGCAGTACTAAGTACCTAAGACATTAAATCTTAGGATAACA
The DNA here is from genome assembly GCF_977018435.1 of Lepisma saccharinum. Taxonomy (NCBI): domain Eukaryota; kingdom Metazoa; phylum Arthropoda; class Insecta; order Zygentoma; family Lepismatidae; genus Lepisma; species Lepisma saccharinum. Next base: position 11,392,339 of record NC_139242.1, read on the forward strand.
TTTACACGTTATTTATAAAAAGTATTTTTACATTCTAAGAAAATCGAAACCCATACAGAAAAAGAGCTATTGAAGTAGTAACACCGAGAATATTTGACCAAATATCTATTGGGCGTTCAATTCAATGACGACGTGCGGCGAGAAATGTGATCTACTGCATTTCCAACGAATAAAGCTGACGAAGTGAGTTCTTCTTGCCACAAATGAAAGCTTTCGTAGTTTATTTGACAACGGACCTAGCAACGGCGTTGCTCTGGGAGCTTTTCTAAAACCTACGACACTAAACAAAGAAACAATGAACTACTTAAAAATATAACTTTAGACGCGAAGTATGGCTGCAATTGTTTCAAAAGTTAATTAACTGTTTTCCCGAATTATTTTGCAGTGGTGCTTGATTCATAGTTAGAAATCGTTTAATATGTTTTCAATTCCATTTTCTTTGGCGGTGATAAAAACAGAGATTACAAACTCTTTCTTATGCCGTGGGTAAAAATTCTTCTGGAGGGTAAAACCCCGGCATCCCCCCGTTATTTCGCACACTGGTTTTAACACTGATAACCTGTATCACTAAACCATTGTTGAAATTGCTTATTGGCCTCAGTCTAAGCCAATTATCCCTCCGGTCTATTTCCACGAGATCATTTCCTCTCCTGCAAGTGCCAGAGTGGTTATCTGCTGCAAGCCAAATGCTTTAGGCATTCGTGACTTTCAAGTTTCAAAGGCCGTAATTTCCATATGTATGAATGCATAATATTTATCACGCTCATTTTTGTTCCAAATGCAGTTTGTTACGCTCGAGAAGTTCACTTGGAGTGGCAAGAAATTGCGGAATATTTTCACGACCTTTGGTTCTCTCGAGGTTTCATCTTTGAGCTGGGCATCCAGCGAATTCCAGCCTGGAAGGGAGTCGGGGGAAAGAGATTTAAAGAATCGTGCAGAATCCGACAATCTCATCCTCGCTCTGGCGACGACCTGGAGAGACTTCAAAGAGGACCGCTGAAAGGATTTTTCTCTTTCTATCTCTCCCTATCTCTCACTTTTTGAAGTTTGGTGCAGAAGAGAACCGGAGAATCTCTGCGAAAGAACTTCTTTAGTGGAGAGTTCCGATGTTGATGCTTTTATTCTAGCGCGAGCACATCGGAAGGTAGCGTCTCCCTGTGCATATTGCAAGGTAACAGAAGTTGAAAATTTTATCTTGGCTTTTGTGCAAAGTCCATGGTGCCGCCATGATAAGACCCAACGCACAAAGTACAAGAGACATGGAAAAAAAGTCTAACGATACCTATTTCTCTGGAAAGAGCAGTGAGATGGTCGTGGGTAGTGAATCTTTGATGTTGCAGGAAAAGAATCTTGGATATTTTAAGAGCGCCGTGAACTCACCTTTGATTGAAGACGACGGCCATTCTGTTTGGCAGTAACAGAATCAGGCTTATGATTTGGTTGATGCAGAAAGTTCCGCTCTGGTTCTATAGGTCGGAATTCAATATTCACAGAAAATTTCCCTACAGTGGAGTCCCTTTCATCTTTATTAACTTATTTCGTCTCGCTAAAACGCATGGTTTTCACGCCGAAAGGAAATAAAGTTTGAAAGGTATGGTTAAGTTAGTTTGCTTATCAACTTCCTGCTCCTGTAATCCTCAGAACTAGTGAACTTCTTGCAAGCACTTTCAATACATTTTCCTCTTCACTTTAAAAGTGGCAACACTGTGCATGTGGTATCAGATGATGAGCATTGTCAGTTGGGGCCCATGCCGATGTATGGAATGCCAAAAGTAGTCGGTGCAGGGAGTCCTGTTGTGTATGTACGGACAACGAAATTAGAAATAAGATGTATTTTATACAGCGTATATTGATACACTAGTAGGCTTGATTGTATCATCTGCAAATATGCTGTATAATGAAACAAACTGCCGGAGTACTAAGTGAGGTGAGTACAATGTTGAAATAAATACCATTTTGTTCACTGTCCTAAAACATGTTTCCCAAGATAAGACATATAAGATTCTCGCCATCTGATAGCACATGCACGGTGTTATCACCTCTTCCTGACAGTGTTGCCACTTTTAAATTCACAACACACATATTTATTTGATTTTATAAATTCAAGTTGAAGAATTTATTTATTGCCGCGAATTGCAACACTTGAATTTATTTATTATTTTCATTTTTACTTCTGCATATGTTTACTAATCTTGGATATACTCAGAGAGTCAATTAGAATATTACTCTCTAGCAACTGTTGGACAGTTTGTAGTATAAGACACGTGTACCTTGACTTCGACGATGCCACTATGGCAAAGTAACTGGAGCATAAGATCCAAATGTTCATGAAACATATTTACCACCATGACCCACCCTTCATCTACTACACGGAAATTTATATAACCACCATATAATAACAATAGCGGGTGAAGATTGAAGTTTTGAGATGGACGTATTCCACGCAATCAGGAAAGGGTTGGTGTAGATGAAATGCCTGGGAAGTAACCAACTTGTTCACACACATGAACAACGTTAAGAAAAGTAGTGTAGTCGTCTTGGCATCCAGGAACTGTTGCCAAAGTTAAGCTAAATGTGAATCCTATGCTGAAACAACTAACGTGGTTGTGACGTCAATCACTGTATGATACGTTGTTTTAGAGTGCGCGTCAAATCTCCTGCATATGACCTTGAACGGCCGAACAGCACCAGCGAATCACAGACGAGCGGCGTTGCCTAGTTCCGTGACAAGGCGTTTCGCTCAACCACGCTGTCTCTTTTCCGTGTGAGATTTCGACATGGCACCGCTGCAGTGAGCTGGTATTGGCTATTGCCATATGCAGGAGATTTGACGCGCACTCTAGCACGGTTATTGTGCACACTGGGGAAGACGTGATGAGTGACGAAAACTGAAAAACACGAAAGAAGCAGAAGCAACTTTTGATGATGGCGGGTGGTTTTGGGTACCGCCAGAGACGATCAGCGGTGGTCTATCTGGTAGGGCGTCTGACTGCCTCACAGGATTCCTGTGGTGGGTGATGAAAGGTCGGAAAATTTCCGTCCTTGTCAACGCATTAAGCGACTCTGGGGCTCACACAGCCTGAAATCATTGGGTACCTGGGGACAAAACTGGAGGATGCTGATGAACACATCATGTTCAAAATGACCGAGATCCAGAATCTGTAGGACCCTACACCCACATCCGCTAAATGTGCCTTCATGGCATGGTGCTATGTGCACGGGGAACTTTACTTTACTTACTTACTGCATCGTGCTGAACGACGATTGTCGTACCAACCGACCTCCGTAGCGGGGTGGTTGACACATCACACTACGTCTCGGGTTTGAATTGAGTGTTCCCTCATCAATTTAATCACATCATCACTCATTTTCATCTTCGCGATTAGCCAAAAGTAGCAGAAAAGTAAGTAAATGTAGAGTAAAGTAAACCAAATCAAATCAAACGATTGTCGTACCGGACGCACTGGTAAGCATTTCGTCCAACAACTCTTCTAAATTATTTCTAAGAATAAGAAAAGCACACACACTCCCGTTCCATCGCTTTTCGAAAAATGGGCGTGGTTTGTCCCGATCCATCGCTCCTGATAACGAAAGTGTTTTTTCCGGCTGAGGTGTTCCCGATCCATCACTTCCTAAAATAAGGAAATGAACACTCACAGAATGTATATGAAAATGTGTGCCACACTCTCAAACAAAACTAACAAACGTCGTTACCCACATAAATGTGTAAAAAGAAGTAATAAACAACTGAGCATTTCGCAATAATAAATGCAAATAATAAACAAATAATATGCAAATAAATAAATAAATGAACAGTAAGTACACACTAAATGTAAAACATGTTTTTGATATCAGGAAAGTAATCTCGACTCTACTGTACGATGACGTGAATACGCCTTGAAGTTTGCAATAGAGGAGATTGTTATAATTGTACATCCCATTCAAGACAAATCCCTAGGCTGCTCCAACAGGAGCCTTGTCACATTTTTCATTTGCAAGTAGCAAATCGAACCTAGAGAATAGAAACAAATGTGCAACAGGGATTAATGACGTTTCACTCCAGCTTAACCGTACATCCAAGGTATCAAACAAACCTAACCTAATCTAACCTAACCCTGGAAAGAAAACATACTCATAGTGGTCATATTGCTATTGTTATGAGAACTGGAAATAATATTCGGCGGACAGAAATATCTTTCGATGGCAGTCAAATTCTCTCGGGTGAAATATGACATTCTTTCAATATCTCATACGTAAAAAGCTACACACATGTAATATCCTGTACATGATGTATAAAATGTCAATTCTACATGTCTTTTTTCGACTGCTCCGTCCATTTGTCTGTTTATTTCAACCATAGAACAATTCGCTATTTATGGAGTGTGGGTTACTACTGAAGATGCAAACATATACAGTTTTGCTGACTGAAACAAATATTAGATAATAGAATAATGGAATATTTAATATGTCTATCGATCTGTCTATCTGTTTATCAATGGAAACCAAATAATTGACAATAATGTAACACATATACTATAAAATAATAATTTAAAAACATTGGTTATCACCATTTGAAAAATGGGAATAAATAAACGAATATTGCAAAGATAAAATTATAAAATTTTGTGTGATGAATTAATTAATTACGATAAAATTATCTTCATTAAATGTTCGTTAAGATATGACCAAAAAACCGTGGATTTTCTAATATTTTGATTATCAATTATGAAGATTATCGCAGTTAGATAGTAAATTCAGCTGAAACTTGTTTTCCTTCTATTTTACCCATCCAAGCTTTATATTTCCTTCTCGCATTGTTCACTATTAGACTGTAAGGGATTTCCCTGAGTAAACAAAAGGAATTCGACTAGTTTTCGTTATCGAAGGTGGAAAAATAACTTTCGATTTGACCCAAAAAAAGCAATGTAAACAAGTTGGATAAATATTATATGTCTAGAATGGTTGGAAGACTGGGAAAATAGAACATGTAGAGTCAGAAGCGTATGCACGAAATATGCACGTTGAGAGAAAGGTAAAAAAAGAACTATGAATAAGCCTGAGAAGATATGAATAAGTTTATTTACGAAACATTTTCTATTTTTTAAGAAATGCTAATTTGTCGACAATTTTTCACTTTTCTCCTGTTTGTATGTCACAATTTTGCTTTTCATTCAACAAAACGATTGCTTTTGACAATGCAAGTACATGTTTTTCACAGTGCAACTATTTTAAACTTTTTCGGTTTAGTTTAAACAATATTTGTCATATGGGTCATATCCCTTTTACGTCTCCCATACATTTACAGAAATTGTAAAATGACCCATGGAAACAAGACTAATTTAGGGTTGGGTCAAAAATATAACCCAATACCATTCGACTAAAAAAATATAGGTTTTTCAGCCAATTCTTTCTTAGGTGTGGCAACTCCCCACGAATGACCCTATGCATTATGTAAGATAAACAAGAAAAGTTAATTCGCTTATAAATTAATAAAAGTAAGTATAGTATTAAGTTCTTAAAAGTTAAACTGAGATCAAACACACTAACGCAGAACACATGTGTTCTACTGTATTTAATAGTTATAAAGTGCGTTTTATTTCTCATTAATGAAACCACAATACGTGAACATGTATTTTAAGTAGGTTCTAATTCATGTTACACATTTATTGTTCGTTTATAATTATAAAGTCCAGATAATCATAAGCATATGTGAGTTGATTTGTAATTTCACGGTTACGTTATTTATAAACATTCAAATACTTCGATTACAACAGTAAAATGTATATTTTTCGACGCTGTGTACTCTTAATTTTATGGGTTATAGAGAGCACTTAACTACACTCACAGAGAAAGTGCGTTCTATCTACCAGGGATAATAACATGTATTTTTGTATACAGTTACATCTTTTAAATTTTTGCGATGAATGATTATAATTTTAAAACACGTAAAATATTTACACTGGGTTTACTTACCGGCGATGAAATGCTCTCGTGTTCGTACCCATCCTTTTCGCTTTCCTGCCTGAACCCAGGGTCGTTAAAGTTCCAGGAATTATAAATAAATTCAATTCCGGTCCAGGGGAGAAAATCAGGAAGCGTAAATGGGTTCTGAACCGTAAAGGACATTTTTATCTGTAAAGTATTTTAATTCGCTCCAGGAACCCTTTTCCCGGATAATTTTAAATACGGTCCAGGAACCTTATTTCCGGATGAATTTAAATACCGTCTGGGAACCTTTCTTCCTGATCAATTTGACCCAGATGACATATTTTTTAGGAATTTCACTATTTTAAAGAGCCGCAGTGGCAAAATATTATAGGTATTCCTCATTGAACATGTTTTTTTACTTTTGCACGCACATCATTTCAATAAAGTTGGTATATAAAATATGAATAAGTAAGTTTGTGTGCAAGGCACACTATATCAGCGAACCGCTCTTCAAGGACTGTCAAGTGTAATCAGAATGGAATATGTGATGTCAGTTTCTTCTAAAAGATACATCTTATTTGCAATATTTATATTTTTAATTTTTTATTATTATTTTATTTCAAGTATTGTTTGAATGAAAACTGCTATTAATAGAGTACATTAAAAGTTGCATATCTTGTATCCACACTACATGCGTATGTGCTTATTTACTTTCATATAGACAATACATATTATTGTATTGCATGTATATAACATGTATTGTAATACATGATACAATCAGGCACATTGTCTTGTTTATTGTGCATCCCAATTAAAACTAACTGCATCCAACTAAATGTACTTTTTTTAAAAAATATATTTTTCAAAATAACCCAGTCTTGGTACTTTACGTAACATTTTTACCTTGGTACTCGAAGGGTTAAACAATACGCAATTTGTAGCAAATTAAAATTGTGCGAGAAAAAGGTTTTCCGGTCCTGCAGCGGAACCCAATAGAATTTATAGGTTTCTGGACATTTATAAACCCTGCCTGAATCTACTGATTTTTCCGTCTCGGTCTGTCAAAAACCGATGCATAGCTACTTGAGAAAAATTATCCATTCCCGATAATGATTTCAAAATCGCATCTAAAGTTCTAAGACGCACGAAAATGTAAACATCCGGTGAAATAGTCCCTATATTATCCATTCGGCTCAACTATTTTAACAACATATTGCCTGCCATGAGCTAAATGCTTCCTGTAAATAACCGTGACACGAGAGTCGCACCAAATATTTCCTCTTTATGAAACCTGTCAGGTAAATCCCTCGCCGAGGTTAAACCAGAATTATTGATTAACTTTTGGTTTAATTTCATCTTCCTTCACCTCCAGAGCTTTGTGACGTCAAAATTACAAATCTTCCGACTCCGCCGTCCCTTTTCAGCCACGGCAAATTTCATTTTCACGTATCCTTCTCTCGCCAGTCTCTTCTCGCAATCGATCGTCGAGCATAATAGTCACCTGAGGCATTCCTCCTTTCCTCAACCTGCTCCCCTGTCAATACAGGCCTTCCTCGGAGGAAATTCTCATAATCCCACCGGATGGCCCAGGAAGTGTCCTTGGAGGCAGACTTCTAGACGCGGACGTCCTTTGGGATAATGCAAAGCATACGGAGGGCGATCGGCTGTCCTATAGTTGGTCATAAACCACGCCAATCAAGGATTTAAAATCACGTAGTTACGAACCGAGACCAGTCTTGATACTGTCAGACGGGGCAGTGGAATAACCGCGAGAAAGATGAAACGCGAATACTCAGAACAGCGAAACGTAATAAACGATTAAACACGAAAGGATCAAGAACGAAACAGAACAAGCGGGAACGGATTAAACGCGAACGAATAAGAGCGAAGCGTTTAAGCGCAAAATGGAATAAGGTTGAAAGGTTTAAACGCCAGAAGGAATAAACGCGAAAAGAGTAACAGCGAAACGGTTTAAGCGCAGAACCAAAATAGGACACCGGGATAATCACGAAAGGAATCTAATCCGGAACCCCTGGCGTATTTAATCGCGAAACGAAAATTGAATATCAAAATAGGAACGAAAAGAAGAACCGCGAAACCAAAATTGTAAACCGGAATAAGATTGAAAACAAGAATCGCGAAACGGATTATACTCAAAACCAAAATTGTAAAACGGAATAAGAGCGAAATGAAGAACCGAGAAACGGATTAAGCGCGAAACCAAAATTGTAAACCGGAATAAGAGCGAAATGAAGAACCGCGAAACTAAAATTGTAAACCGGAATAAGAGCGAAATGAAGAAACCGCGAAACCAAAATTGTAAACCGGAATAAGATTGAAAACAAGAATCGCGAAACGGATTAAGCTCAAAACCAAAATTGTAAACCGGAATAAGAGCGAAATGAAGAAACCGCGAAACCAAAATTGTAAACCGGAATAAGATTGAAAACAAGAATCGCGAAACGGATTAAGCTCAAAACCAAAATTGTAAAACGGAATAAGAGTGAAAAGAAGAACCGCGAAACGGATTAAGGGCGAAACCAAAATTGAAAACCGGAATAAGAGTGAAAAAAAGAACCGCGAAACGGATTAAGCGCGAAACCAAAATTGTAGGCCGGAATAAGAGCGAAATGAAGAACCGCGAAACCAAAATTGTAAACCGGAATAAGAGCGAAATGAAGAAACCGCGAAACCAAAATTGTAAACCGGAATAAGATTGAAAACAAGAATCGCGAAACGGATTAAGCTCAAAACCAAAATTGTAAAACGGAATAAGAGCGAAATGAAGAACCGCGAAACGGATTAAGGGCGAAACCAAAATTGAAAACCGGAATAAGAGTGAAAAAAAGAACCGCGAAACGGATTAAGCGCGAAACCAAAATTCTAAAACGGAATAAGAGAAAGAATAAGACCGGAAAGATTAAGCCCGAATCGATTTGAATGTCAAGAACATCTGTAATGCTGGCTTGTCTCCATTTCGACTTTTCACACATCCTTCTATACGACAAACTATAGAGGCATTAAACTCATTTTATTAATTTAACTTATACATTTCGAGTTATGATCCAAACCTGTTGACAGTTCTGTTTCTTAATCCAAAAAAATGTAACGTACGGGGACATGAGAATAACTCGAATATGTCACAAGATAGAAAGAAATCGGTTTTTCGTCCACCATCTTGAATCATTTTGACCAAGATTGCTAACATACAAAACTAGACAAATGCTCCAAGGTACCTAGTACCTCACCGCAATGTATTTTAAAATTTTTATATTTAGCTTTTGCTATTGTAATTTTAGTTCCATACACTTCGATTTTTTTTTCTCGAGAAAGATTTGAAAATATTGTGTACCATGGGAGAGTACAGATACGTGCAGGTACAATTGAATTTTCTTCAAACTTGTTTAATTTTGCTGAAAAGCTGTGGCAGTGATTTTGCTCCCGCACTATGGCATCTTAATGCTAAGTCATGTCTACAAGAGAAAGTAAACTATCCTTCTCCCAACAGTTTCGGCACCTAATCGCCGGTACTGCTGTAAAAGCAAAACCTTTCTGTTATTCATGATATCTAGCTCCAGTTCAATTTCAGCTAATTCTCCATAAATTTGCTGCAGTTATCGGAGTCACATACGTAACGACTTGCCTCTTTGGATCCCTAACTAATCCTGAAGAAGGCCATATATCAGATATTTAATTGTCAATTCGTCCTAGCCTCAAGTTAAGTAGCGCCGTCGTCTTGCAATCAAGGGATCGCGGGTTGGATACTCTGTGGAGGCACATTGCACAGTGGTTCGGATCCCACTTTAAACTGTAGGTCCAGTCCCGATAAGCCTATCTGTGCATAAAGTAAACTTAAAGCAAGAATTCAGAACTCAAAAAATGTAGCGTATCGAGCTATCTGAAAATCTTGAAAATGCCTAAAAGTGGAAATCCATCCATTTACACAAGCACATGTACATAAACTAACGCATTCATATGGAAATTTTTAAATTCATTTTATGCAAATCTAAGCTAATCTGGAACACCAAATGCAATTTAAAGTGTGAACAACGTACCAGTATGTTCCTTCACTGGCTGTCAAATATAGAGTTTATTCGACCCTTTGATAATATATCGATGCCTTTAACACTACGCCACCTGGTTGGCACATACATCATATATAATATACACTATACACTATGTACTATATATACATATACTGAGCCGCGGTAGCTCAGTCGTTAAGTCGACCTCTGTGGCGGAGTGGTTAGTACAGCGCGCTGTGATGTGAGGTACCCGGGTTCGATTCTCGAGTAAAACACGGATATTTGTAATTGTCTTAATCAGAAAAACTGAGAAAAACCGAGAAATGTAAAAAGGGAAAATACAGCGAATTCTACTACATAGGGGGTTTCCTTTTGAAAAAAGAAAACAGCCGTTAGGGCGTCTAAAAGGCTAAAGAATAACAAAGCACCTGGCATTGATTTAATACCAGCTGAGTTAATTAAATATGCTGGAAATGCGTTAATACGTCAAATTCATAAATTAATCTGTTTAATATGGAATACAGAAGAAATCCCTCAACAGTGGAAAGAATCCATAATTGTTCCTGTGTTTTAAAAAGGTGAAATAATAAACTGCAATAATTACCGTGGAATTTCTCTACTCTCAACAACATATAAAATATTATCTAACATTCTTTTAACAAGACTAACCCCATATGCTAATGAAATTATAGGTGATTATCAATGTGGATTTAAACTTAACAGATCAACTACAGATCAAATTTTTCTCATTAGACAGACACTTAAAGAAAAGTGGGAATATAATCAAAATGTCCATCAGCTATTCATTGATTTCAAAAAAAGCATATGATTTGATCAAAAGAGATAAATTATATATTATATTAGTAGAATTTGGAATACCTAAGAAGCTTGTTAGTATGATAAAAGTATGCACCAGTGAAACAAAGAGTAAAATTCGTGTGGGTATTAATGTGTCTGACAAATTTACAACTCATGATGGGCTAAAACAAGGAGATGCATTATATTCATTGCTCTTTAATTTTGCCTTAGAATATGCTGTTAGGAAGGTAAAACAAGCTAACGAAGGACTAGAATTAAATGGTATGACTCAGTTGTTAGCATATACAGATGATGTAGACTTATTAGGGGATGATATAAATACAATTAAGAATATTGCTAAAATATTTTTCAAAACTGCTAGAGAGATAGGTTTGGAAGTTAACAAAGAGACAACTAAATATATGCTTACAGGCCGAAACCAAGTGTTAGGTAATAATCAAAATCTAATTATTGATAACAACTCGTTTGAACCAGTTTCCAAATTCAAATACTTAGGAGTAATATTAACAAGTGAAAATTATATTAAGGAGGAAATAACAAGTAGGCTTAATTCAGGAAATGCATGATACTTCTCTATTCATAAACTTTTGTCTTCTCGTTTAATATCTAAGAAACTAAAAGTTAAAATATACGAAACCGTAATTTTGCTTTAGTATTATATGGGTGTGAAACTTGGTCCCTTACATTGAAAAAGGAACATAAATTGAGAGCATTTGAAAATAAGATCCTTAGGAAAATATTTGGACCTAAAAGAGATGAGGAGACAGGTGAGTGGAGAAGGTTGCATAATTTAGAAATATATAATTTGTATTCATGTCCAGATATTATTAGAATAACTAAATCAAGAAGACTTAAGTGGGCAGGCCAGGTGGCACGAATGGGAGAGGAAAGAGGAGTTTACAGGGTTCTTGTTGGGAAACCTGATGGTAAGAGACCTGTAGGAAGGCCAAGACGAAGATGGAGGGACAACGTTGAGATAGACGTAAAGGAAATCGGTAGGGATGGAAAATATTACATAGATCTTGCTCAAGATAAGGACAGATGGAAGGTCTGTATTGCTGCAACCATGAACGTTCGGGTTTAAGAAGGCTAGAGAGTTAGTTAGTTAGTCGTTAGGGCGTCAGACTAACATACGAAGAACTTGGGTTCGATCCCCTGTGGAGATGAACTGGAAAGTTTTCCACCTGTTCAAGCTGCTCCGGCGCCCACCCAGAGCCGTATAAAGTGGGTACCTGGTGGAATCTCTGAGGGTAAAGGCGGCCAGGGGCGTAGTTCTGATCATATGACCCCCCCCCCCTTTCGGCCGTGATCAAGTATGTGTGGGGCCCTAACTTCACACCCCCTATACACCTTCATAGCGTAGTGCAATGCACAGGTGAGCATGTTGCTTTCTAACGTACACTTCGCAACATCTTATTTGACCGCCCCGAAAGAATTCTAAGTCACGAAATCGTAAACTTAGCAACATTGCACTTCAGCTCCAAGTGAGAGTAGCCAACTTTGAGTAGGTCCTTCCACTAGACCAAAAACTCTACGGTGATAGGTTTTCAATTTAACACTTTCCATGAACTTAGAAACTATAAACCGCTATTATAATACACAATCAAACAGAAATAATAAATTGGAAAAAGAACCTTGAAGGATATTTACGATTCTGCTTGCTCGACTTGAAATTTTGGAGGGTTTGAAACACTGAATAGAGTTTTTCTCCACCTGGAGGAAATTGCCATCAAATTTTGTGCAGAAATAAGCAAATTTGTGAGGAGTTTATGCGACATTTTATTTACAATACCTTGCATAATATCGAGCAGTTCTCAAAAACATATATTTTACACGAAGTGTCGAGAAAATGTGCTTGAAACACAGGAAGGTGGAATTCTTCATAAACGTCAACATGTCTTTAAGGGTATAACGTCGTAAAGTTAACGTAGAGCAGTTGGTTAGGCGCGGCTATCCTAATTTTTCATCAAGCGTGAAAGGTCACGGGTTCAAATCCCACCCTCTCTTCTTTCTTTTTTTTTCTTTTTTTCTTTTTGATGAACAGTTACCGTTGATATTAGAATATTTTTAAAAAATGGATCCGATGCACACTTGAGGGACGTCCCTTCTGCGCATATTTCCACTTAGAAGTTGGAGATTTCCAGGATTTAAAGATAAAACTTTTCTTTTTAGTTATTGTTCATATATTGTGTTAACACACACATCATGATTAATTCACAAATCACATACATGTATTCAGGATGCAAAATGTAATGTTATTTAAGTTATGTATTGTTCTTTTGTTCTTCACTGACACCTAAAATATTGATTATTTGATTTCGATATACTAAAAAAAGATATACAGTTATGTTAAGTAGTGATGTAGTGCAGTACTGTAACGAAGGAGAGCGTTTAATGAGTTCAAATTGCTAAGATTGGTAATTTTATGTCTGTTCCTTCGTAATGACTGTTGTCAATCCCTCACCACCATCTTATCATCCGTCTAAAACTAATATTAAATCGCTAATTAACATAAATAAATTGTTATTGCGACGAAGGCCGATTCGATAGTGAGTGACAAACAAAAAATTCAAAGCCTCATAATGATCGTTAATTCGTCACTGCTTTGAATCTAAAATGTTTGTCATCTTAGAACAGAAAGTACGAGTATCAGATATAACAAACTTCCCCCACTAACTTTGCAATATTCGAAACCACCATTACAGACTTAGCTCTACGTAACTTGATTCTGCGCATTCCACGTGGCATGGGACTTCCTCCTATCATCGAAATAACTTTATCTTACTATTTCCTTTCCTCTCGTGAAATACAGAGACCAATGTTAACTTCTTAGCACGGTGGATAAACTTTACACCCAACGATATACTCCTGAAAAAAATCCTGCCTAGGTGGAGAATCGAACCTACGACCTACCTCGTAAGAATCAAGCACGCTACCTCTTCTCCAGGTAGCTCATGTTAAAATTTGCTACCAGTTTGAAGAAACCAATTCACACATAATGTCATATGTATAATTCCCTCATGGCAATTTTCATGAGGAAACGAATTCAGATAAAATCGAGAAACGCTCAAAGGGAAAAATGATGAACATGTCTATTGGCGTTTTGTCATATTTTGTAAATTGTGTAAAAATTCCGTGTTTTGAACAAGCAATCGTTTAGTTACGAAGTATTTTGTTGTTTGTTTAAAGTAGGAACAGGAGAGCGAAAGGGAGTCATTTGAACCAGACCCCGTTTAACAAGAAACTTCAGCTTTTTTCCAAAGACTGTATGAAAAGAGAGAGGAACGTATGAAATATAAAATATGTGTGAAATTCATGATGTGTTAAACCAAGGAGATGCATTATGTCCATTGCTCTTTAATTTTGCCTTAGAATATGCTGTTTGGAAGGTAAAAGAAACTAAAGAAGGACTAAAATTAAACGGTGTGACTCAGTTGTTAGCATGTGCAGATGATGTAGACTTATTAGGGGATGATGTAAATACAATTAAGAATAATGCTAAAATATTTTTCAAAACTGCTAAAGAGATAGGTTTGGAAGTTAACAAAGACAAAACTAAATATATGCTTACATGCCGAAACCAAGTGTTAGGTAATAATCAAAATCTAATCATTGATAACATCTCGTTTGAACCAGTTTCCAAATTCAAATACTTAGGAGTAATATTAACAAATGAAAATGATATTAAAGAGGAAATAAAAAGTAGGCTTAATTCAGAAATGCATGTTACTTCTTTCTTCATAAACTTTTGTCTTCTCGTTTAATATCTAAGAAACTAAAAGTTAAAATATACTGTAATATTATATGGGTGTGAAACTTGGTCCCTTACATTGAAAAAGGAACATAAATTGAGAGTAATTGAAAATAAGGTTCTTAGGAAAATATTTGGACCTAAACGGGATGAGGAGACAGGTGAGTGGATAAGGTTACATAATTTAGAACTACATAATTTGTATTCATGTCCAGATATTATTAGAATAATTAAATCAAGAAGACTTAGGTGGGTAGGCCATGTGGCACGAATGGGAGAGGAAAGAGGAGTTCACAGGATTCTTGTTGGGAAATCTGATGGTAAGAGACCTGTAGGAAGGCCAAGACAAAGATGGAGGGACAATGTTTAGATGGACCTAAAGGAAATCTGTAGGGATGGAAAAGAATATATAGATCTTGCTCAAGATAGGGACAGATGGAAGGCCTGTGTTGCTGCAGCCATGAACCTTCGGGTTTGAGAAGGCTAAAGGGTTAGTTGGCTAGTTAGTGAAATTAAAAGAATGGAAACCTTGAAATATAATACTAACGAACTTGAAACTATGAAAAACATATTTTCGTGGTGGAAAAATCCAAGTCATTTTCGAAATATGAACTTGATGTTTTTCTTTATTATGAAGTGGATATATGGGACGATACGATCCCTTAGGAAGAAAATTTTAAGTAAGCTACCTCCAAGTTTTTCAATGGTCATAATTACTAATTAGGGTCCGGAAGTTAGTGAAAAATTAACTTTTTTTCTGACCCTTAAAAACAATGCTAAACCTGATATTATGTCCGTTTCCCTTAAGTTAGAGCAGGAAAACACTTTCTGTTTTACATTTTTTTTTGCATTTTACGGCCTTTTTTTGCTTTTAGTTTATTTGTCAGTATTTTTAACAGTTTTTGTTGCATTTTTACTTATTTTTGAGGTTTATTTTTCTCCTCCCCTGTTGTTTCGTTAATATTAAATGCATTTACTAGTAAAACTTACATATTTAGATTTCTTGACATGGTCCTTTTAGCAAATTCACCATGAATCGAAAATACGGTCAATGGAAAAGCATAATATTATTCTTAACTGAAATGTTTGGCAATGGATTAAAATACTTTGTGTGAAGATCTACTTTGAGGTTCTTTTTCTGGACACTATTATAGCTTTAATGTGTAGTTTTAAAGTAAAATTAGTCACAATATTAAATGCAATTATACTGTGATGTACGCGAAGCAGAACTGTATTTTCGGGTGCTGGCCGACTACAGTATCATAGAAGGCCCACTCTGAAAGGAGATGAATTGGTTGATTTGGTGTTTTAAGTCAACTTTATGCCAACTGGACCTACAGTTTAAAGTAGGATCCGAACGGAGTGCATAAAATAACGTGAACCGTGCGGTGTATGGGGATCGTTTGCTTATGGAATGGAAGGTCATGGGTTGAAACCTACTTCTTTGCAAAATCTTCTTTGGACGAGAATGCTTATCTACGTTTCTTGGATATTTCCGTTGATATTTATGCGATTTATGTCCAGCATTTCCGGATGGAGAAAGTTGACATGTAAGTTCTTAATATGTGTTATCTTATAACAGCTGAATGAAAGGAAAAGTATTTCCTAAAATCCTGGCAATCATTGAAAGATTAAAAACATTAGTAGAAGCATTACTTGAGGCCTACACAGTGGCGACGATTATGGAGTGTGGAGGGGCAGATGACCCAGCACTATGCTAAACATTATCTGCCAAGGGAAAGAAACTGTCATTGCCCTCCCCCCCTCTCCCCACCTTGCCCCATCAGTTTTGAAACCCAATCGCCGCCACTGAGCATGCATCGCATAAATATTTACAGTAATATCATATAATATTATATTACGTTATTAGAACACTTTGTACTCAGTAAATAAAAACGAAGAAATAATAAGGAAAGGGTGGGATTTGAACCTACGATGTTTCGATCTTGACGAAAACAGTAAAAAAACGAAAATTTTGTCACCTAACCAACTACTCCAGGAGATTGCTAACAAAAAGCTCAGTAAAACACGTTAATCTCAGTTGAAGCAACATTGTGCCGGAGTTTCGAACCATTTTTCGCCAAGAACCAAGGAAAAGACACACTTTGCTGAATCGTGTGGTGTTGTGCACGGTATCTTTACTAAACATTTCGCATAAAATCATCATAAATTTGCCTTCTTGCATTCAAATGTGACCGCAATTCTTTCCAGGTGGATGAGAACCTGTTCAGTGTTTCACAATGCACATAAATTTTCCTATTTTCAAATTCAGAACGAAGAATCTTGAGATATTTTCAACATTCGTATTTCTACTTAACAATTTTTTGTCTACTCATATATTTTATTACTGCTTTAGGGTATCTTTTCTTTATGGAATGTGAAAGAATGAAAAAAAATCACGAGTGTTTTCATTCAGGAAGAAGAAATGTTGCAAAGTTGGCTACTCTTAGTTGGCTCTGAAGCGCTATGCTGCCAAATTTACAAATTCCGGACTTTGAAATTTTTCAGGGCGGTCAAATAAGATGTTGCGAAGTGTACATATTAATGGTGTTCTGACACTCGAGATCGATGTTTAATGTGCTCTCTGGGTCTCGGATTCCACCCTGTGCTCATCGTATCATCATCACTCATGTTCATTGTCGCGATTAGCCAATAGTGGAAGAATAGTGACGCTAAATAAGAAACATGAAATCAAATGAAATTATACCGGGAGAGCCTCCTCAATAGTGGGCACTAAAGTAAATTAAAATGGCCAAGGGCAATTCGACTACTATTATCTTTGCTGCCAATTGTCGAACACACTTTTAGTTCTGTTTAATTTGCACACAATCCCCTCCCCTTTATTACTGATTATTCGTACGCTTTGCAGTTCCCACCCAAGCGTTTGTTGATGTTCGTTCGTGCATTCGGCGAGTGCAGTTTGGACTTCCATACGCATGCTCAACCTAAGGGCACTCTTTTGTTTGCTGGTTGCTCCCCTGTGTTTTAATATTTTACGTCTGTTGCCTTAGAGGGAATAAACACAACCACCATATCAAGATATCTGCTATTTACGAACCCATTATTGGTTCCAATTTCAGATTAAATTTTCATTTTTCTCTCTCATGAAACGAATTGCAATCGCAGAAATGCCACTGCATGAACAGATACACGTAATCAGACAAAGAAATTACATTACTGTTTCTCAGTTATATACTTCATTTATGTGTTGGTGTTTACAACGTAAACGCAAGAGCGCCAGCAGGGGGAGCGGGGGGGGGGGTTACTTGCCCCTCTGAGATTTCCGGAAAGAATTGATGTAAGTTGGGTAGTGCCCTTCCGATTTGGGATATGGGTTTGTGCGCTACTCGGATGTTGAAGGGTTTGAGGGCTTTGGCAAATTTTCAAGAGATACTACCTACCCAAACTTGCATCCCCCGGTGTCTACAAGACCACATGCCAATGCCACAACACCTACATTGGCAGAACCATCCGCACCGTCCAAGAACGGATTAACGAACATGTAAAAGATGCCAAAAACGACACACCTAAATCAGGCCTCTCCCAACACCTCCACTCCACGAACCACACCATCTCCTCCATATCCATACTTCACCCAACCGGCTCTGTCATAGAAAACACCATCAAAGAAACCCATGCCATCATCCAGCAGAAACCAGCACTAAACCTGGACAATGGGCAAGCACACCCAACTTGGCACCCTGTCCTCAGAAAGATCCCCGACCCGAAAAAGAAAAGATGCTATGCACCTACCCGACCCCCCTCCAGTCACGCGGGGAACAGGAACGGCACATTACCGAGCAAATCTGCCCAGCCCCCCAACCCCCAACTGACAACACCACCGGACAACAGGAAGCAGACGACACAAACCAAGATGCGCGCGCCAGTGCTGCCGAACGGGAAAAATCGCAACCACCGCCGCCCGGGAACAAACAAAGTAGTGACGCGGTACCATCTCCGCTTCAAACGCCGTACCCTTTTGTGAATGAAGACAGTGGATCTTCGAAATTAATAGGATTGAACCATTAAATTGTGCAACGCGGAAGTACGAAATCTTCTAAATTTCACGTAAGTAATTTTAAACCGCGTTTACCGCAACCACCATGAACTCACATAACTAGTTAAAATTATTTCAATAAAGCTCGTTACAAAAGCAAATTCGCGCTTGTATATTACCCCTGATCGTTACAACTCGCGACACTTTACACTCTGTATGATCTGTAGGTGAAAGTTTCGCATCCACCGTACAGTTATCACAATTGCCGTTGTGTTTCCATCTTTTTCCAGTTTTAGGGATTATTTTCGTCATGCTAAAACTATTTCTCCCTCTCTTGCCTTTCACCAAGGCAATTTCACAATGTCGATGTCAATTTTTACCCCGTCCACTTCTTTTCCCTCTACAGGATATGTCCTTTACTTCCGAGTTCGTGGCAAGGCACCAAGCACTCGAGTGCTCTCATGGTCCTCCAACATTTAGAATAGGTATAATAGGGAAGATACCATCGATGTTTATCTTTTCTAAGTAAAATACTCCCTCAATTTTCAATGATGTGTGGCTTCCGCGACTTGTTACACTGTGTGGACTGATTTGCAACACCTCATAGTTGAAGAAGAATGTCAGCGCATGCACACAAATTTTGTTTCCGAATGAAGTTCTTACACTGACTGAAGACAGCCAGTCGCTTTCTAAAAGAGGCGAGACGGTAGCTCACTTCAAAAGGTGCGAGTTTTTGCAAGCGTGAGAGACCGACTGCAGGTAGAAATTCTGGCGTTCAATTAATATTTGGGTGTGCATGTGCGAGTGTGCAAACAGGCAGAAACCGCCATTGTATTCAACCATTTTTGAAAAATCTCAACGAAGACGATTAGCAATGAATAGATTAAATTGACGAAGGGATACTCATAAAGGATCCCCAAAGCTGAGACCGGAACACGGAGCCATAGGGTAGCGATATCGTTGGTCGACCAGTGCTTGTCTGCATTTTACCATCCAAAGGTTGAAAATATGATGATCTTGTGTTTGCATTTATGGAACTCCTATGGACCTGTAAACTGTGGTTGACGTACGGAATGACATAACAGTATTGCATCTTGAGTAGAGGTTTGAAAAACTAGGGCGAACACAAGGTCAATGGTTAGGAAGTTGTCAAAGGAACACACACAAACAATGCAGTTGAGTATTTTATGTAATTAAAAGTATTGATGTTGGAAGGGACTTCACTTTCTTTGTATTAGATTTTGTTACATATTTAAATACATCATTCTGTTTTCTAAACAATATCTTTACACACGGTACAGACAAATTCAGATCTAGTGTAATTTTAAATATGTTGAAAGTGATAAAGAGCAACTTCGTGATTTTGAAATCTTAATTTCAATATTGAAGTTATATCATATGGTGCTAGTTAATATTTTGTTTAGGCCGACCTCCGTGGTGAAGTGGTTAACACAGCATGCTATGACGCAAGTTTTCCGGGTTTTTTAATCTGGACCTCGGCATTGGGGCTCTTTGTGAGTGTCCTTTCGCCAATTTCATCGTACCATTATTCATCTTCATCTTTGTGATTAGCCAAAAGTGGCAGAATAGCCAAGTAAAATATACCAAAAAAAATATCAATAATATTTTGTTAAAGACTTTGCTTACGTTAACGTGTTGTTCAATTAAGAACAACTTGTATCTATAAAAATTAAATCCTCTAACACACAAAAGGCATTCAAAATATACGGGCAATTCCACTGAAATGTCAACCTCCAGAACAGAAACTCCAAAGCTTTGTACATAAAAATGAAGATGATATCATGCAAGAGCTACACTTATAGTAAAGGGAACATGCCGTTGTTTCATTAAAAGCAACACGGTAGGTGGTTAAAAACACCATTTTGCAAGATGGCTACAAGGTACATGGCATGATATGTTGTTAACGATCAATGAACTCGCTGTGTATGGGAAGAAGGAACTAATATGGTAGTATGGTAAGATCAACATGCCCTAGAAGTACTAATTGGTGTATTTCACTATGATATTTTGTGTATGTAAACTGAGATATACGCGTCTTTTAATGCGTAAAGCAAAATGGTAATTCGGTCACAATTTTTCAAGCTTGGCATAAAAACGTAGGAAACGTAGGTTGTTGATACACGGAAGTAAAACTTTTCCAGCAAAGGTATGTTTTGGTACTACTCACATGTGTAATGCCTATGTGTCCACCAATGTTCATGGAACGGCCGTACATGACTGTGACGGATCTATAATCTCTGTGTGAGGGAATTATCAGTGATTTCTACAAATTGCTCCAAAAGGTGTTTGTTATTTACCCTAATGCTAGATTAGTATATAATAATTATTAACACATTTTCAGGTCAATCTGTAACGTTACTGGAGTATAATGGCTAAGACAGCAACTGATCGGCAATGCAAACGTAGGCAGAGAAGGAAGAAAACAGGTTCTTATGATAAAATGAAAGAGGAGGACAATGAACAGAGACAATTGAAGAGGCAGCACATGAATTCACGACAACTAATAATATGAAGGGAACAGAAATGAATGGCATTAAGGTGCTTCCGAAACTCCAAGCATCAATGGTGACCATCAAGGAGGCTGTTCGATGGTTATATCGCCATACAAGATTCGTCAAAAACTTAGTAATCCATCCGCTGTGTATGTACAACGAAGTCTCTTCAAAAGCCCTATAAAGTTATACAAAATTGTAGTGCCTTCAACTTCAGTTCAGTACTTCAACAAGATGACCATCAGGTAGTTTCTCATCAAAATGTAATGATCTGATTAGCATTGTGATTCATTTCTTCAATGAAGATGGCATACGTTGGATGCCACCAGGCCGAAAATAGTATTATGTAGTGATGTGTAAATCGAATTATGAAGACATCCAGAAGCAGTTATAGCTTTTAAATTCTTCAGTGAAAAAGCATCCTGATATATAAAATGTGGCCTGTCGAAATTCTGTTGCCTGTGTCCATCATAATATGTCAAGTGCTTGGCTGATGCTCTTTGTGAAACTTGCTTATGCAGATACGTATTATGAGAATTGTTTGCCAGCGGACTGAAGTAGATCATGTAACGGACGTCCGCAGGATTTTTTCCAGGGAGGAACAAGCAAGACATATTTTCCAGGAGGTGGGCAAACGAAGCACATTTTCCCTCTCAAGAAAAAACTTCTTCAGTTTGAAGTTATTAAGTTACTGCAACGCACTTGCAATAATTAATATTATATTACTGTGACAAATTAAATTGTATGTGTGAAATATTTACTTCTTGGTTGACTTTTATTTCAGAGGGCGAGGGCGTGGTTCTCCTTTGCACCCCCTTCCGAACGCGCTTGCCAATAACTAGTACTGTGAACGTCGTGTTCGATATGTTTTTGACAGTCCAGTACATGCAACATATGCCCAGCCAAACAATTATTCAATATAATTTCCAAATAGATTTCGTTTCGAAAAAGTGACAATTTCGGTTTACGTTTTGACTCTTTCCCACCTCATACTAAATATTTTTGTCATATTGTTGTTATTGTTCAGAAGACCAATACTGTATTGCATTTCGATCAATAAATAAAATTTCGGTTGGGCTGCATCATCATCATAATTTGAAAACATAACAATTATGTACCTATAGTCTATTTGGACAAATCGTAATTACATCACACACTTGTTTCGAAAAAAATAATTATGAGAATACAAAAACAATCTCAGTTGTTGTGTCCTGGCGTGATGGGCATGCTTTGAACTATTTTCCTAATATTAATATTTCAGACAAAATTTCATAATTCACAGAAATGGGAAAAATGTCAGTATTCACCTGCTAAGAAGGTTTCCATGAAGGTAATTGGTTATGTACAGGAATATCTGTCTAGTACATCCATCTAAATGACATGTTTTGCACACTTGGAGTTGTACTACATTGGGTCAATACATATAACACGACAATTCAGATAGTGTACTTTCGATGTAAGTATATGAGGGAAATATGTAATTAGGTAATTGTTCAGAAAGGAATTCCGTCACATATGGAATTGGCCATAGAGATTACATATTTCAAGTTTTATGGAAAACTGGCCAAAGAGTTGGAAAGGGATTATTTTCATCAAAGAAAATTATTTTTCATTATTTAACAATGTGGGTCAGAATTTGGGATGGAAAAACTGTTTCCAAGTACATATTATTGTAAATTCTGTGTCTTTCAGTTTCATGATAGTCCGTGGCATGTTGTGATATATCTTTAAACCTTTCAGAATACCTTTCAGCATGCTTCATAGGAAGAAATCAGATGGGGTAAGGTCAGGCCAAATGCCTTTGGAAATGACAGGATCTTCAAAAAAAGGATACAATTTCTTGCATGCTGGCGTTGGAAGTGTGGCAAGTGACGCCATCCTGCTGAAAATAACCATTACGGAGTCACTCAACACCAAACTGGCCAAGAACTCAGACTGAAAGCACACGTCCGTACGATTGGCATTTAACGGCAGAATCACCCAGACGCACGCGCATGACCACGCAAGGACTAAAGAGACTGTGGCGCCATCTCAAATGACGTAAATATGCTTTTCATGCACCAAATATGTCCGTAGCAAATTTCATTTCATTATGACCAATAGTTTGATTTATATGAGCGAAAATCAAGGGCCGAGAGCGAGTGAAACACCCTGTATATAATAATGTATAATAAAAGAGAAAACTTTAAGTTGATGCATGGAAAATGCCGTGGAGTCCTTTTCATAACGTGTGTGCAAAGGAGAAGCCAGATACAGTAGGTGTATCATTACTGCTGTCAAGAATGTACACAAACATTAAACATCCTCTGCACCTCGACCGAGATTCAACGTTAAAATCAAAAGAGAAGTGAAAGAGGTTCGTCTAAACTTGCCACCTTCAGTTGCAGATCTTTTCAGCCGATGTCACCGAGAGCTGGACGAACTGAGAAAAACATGTTCCGCAATCCGTGACGTAACCTCCATTCGACGCCCCTGGCAACGCTTGACGCGTACTGGGCAACACCCGGCGAAGCATGAAAAGGGAACTCCGCGGGAAACAAGTTCACAGCTGAGTCAGAAAAAACAAAACTATTTGCTCAAAGTTATGAGAGCTTAGCGTTGTGTGCTCATGTTATGACTAAATTAATGTTGAATATAGGGCTACCAGATCTCCACAAGGTAAAAGAGAAAATACACTGTGTCGCAAATTATATGAATGAACGTAAACATGGAGGACACATTTACAGTAAATACTACATAAATTTATATTGTAGGAAGTATAGGGTCCGGCAGTATATATCTACCATTTTAATATACTATTTCCTATAGTATCACGGTACAGCTAATGTAAAGCAAGATAGTGGTAATTGATAGATAACATAATGCCATTTGTAATGCATAAACACATTATTCACTTTGTCTTATTGTTTGAAAATTACATTAGGTAGATAGGCACCATTCCATGTAGTACATTCACGGAGTCGTCGAACAAAATTATCCATTACAGATAGTGTTGCCCACGGGACGAGACGGGACAGGCTTTTAAAAATTCGAGACGAGACGAGATTGACCATGTGTCATGAGACAAACGAATATTTTCGAGACGAGACAGCATTTCCACGAGACGAGACAGGCCAAAGTCTCGTCTCGTGGGCAACACTAATTACAGACATCAGCATTGCGGGTTGAACTGTCCAATTTTTAGCAAACCATGAAAAAAGGAAAGAAAATGATGCTGCAGCATCAAAGAAGGGGTAAAAAGGGAATAAATATGCTAATCTCACGCATAAGTGCAAAAAGGTGCAGCAAAGTGTGTTCATTTTACTAATTCCAAAAAACATATCTCAAACGATCGGTATGAAAACAGCTATATTTTTCGAAGGCTGCTGCACCTTATAATCCGTTCCCTAATTATCACCGTGTACATTCCTAGTCTTAAGCATACTTCCCCAAGTTGCCATTTTTTAATTAAACATTTCCTCAAATTTTACTGATTTCTTGATTTTCCAATTTTTCAAATTTCCCTCGGACGACGAACAAAAGTCTAAAATATAGAACCTTTCCTGAGAAACGAGTACATCTAGTAGTCCATGTGAGTACTGTAAATGCATTGCATATGGATCAAACATGTAAAAGATAAAGTAATAGTTCGTAAAGAGTATTTAGGAACAGTAACGCAACTTTAGTTGTCTTAATGTTATGACTCATACAGAATCTCACCGAATTTAAGAAAGAACAGCAATTGTAACGTTATATTTTAGTTGCATGCGGTTTATTAGAATTTGCTATGGATATGACAGAATTTAAACAAAGTATTGCTTGAGGAAAAGACGGAATACTTCTGTAAGTATATACCTAGGTACTTTCTTATTTCGATAGTCGTAAATATTGTGAGTATTGGTTGCACAGTATGTAATGTTCTTTTCAAATGTTCTCAAAGTATTTTGCCGCCGTGAGTGTGACCAAATTGTAATTTATGGATCTTTTCATTGTCCATTCAGATATTTCTTCCCCTCATATACACTCTTCATAAAGTTAGCATTGAGTGAACATATAAAAAGAACCTAAGTAAATGATATATAAACCACAAACCTCGTCTCGTACCGTCGTTGAATAGGAGACGAGCTTATTACAGCCAAGAACTTCATACGAGGCACTTCAAAGGCAGAACAACCAACGGTGCTCTGAAGGAGATCATTATTCATTCTGACTGAGAAAGCCAGACAGAGATGGCGGCATGGGAATGTAGAGTTTATTATAGGCTTGTGCGATGATACACTTGCTCGAATTCCTACCGAGGGTTTCTTTATTGCACCTCAAATCCCTTACATGTTCCCGCTGGAAACCTTAGAAGAGGCAATTCTATCGAAACTATCGCGAAATTACCCTTTTCTACTCGAGACAAAATAACTAAAGAAGTAGCTCGCTCAATTCTTCAGGTTTCGATGCGCAGAAAGGTCAATTTTCCCTACGTTTCTCCCCTTTTATAAAGCCGGGGCGAGAAAGGCAAACAGCGATAAGTTTGATGAGAGAAGTCGTTTTCTTTGCGTTGCTGTTGAAACGATTGGCTCTTGGATACGACCAGCCTTTATTTCTGCAGTCGATTAAGTCATCCAGAACAGCTTTCGGAGCCGAAGCTATTAACGCCGGGTTGTATAACACTCTTCATTTCTTTCTTAAAATACTTTTGAAGTGAATTTGAAACTAAAATATCTATTTTGTATTTAACACTAGAACGGCGGAGATTCCGATGCCCCTGGAACAATGGAAAGGAGTCATTTTCACCCCTCATAAGAAATGCATTTAAAAAATCCCAATTATTTTGAAATGGAAACTTTAGTTTATTTTATATTATTTTCTGTGCGTTATATATTATAATCAGAGTGTTTAGCTGGTTTGTGGTACATTTTGATTACAAATTATAATCATCAACAAACGATCACATTTCATCACTTGAAACTTCTACATGTTCGGAGACGTCCTTCCCGGTCCAAGAACGCTACCTAAATGACGATGTGCCTGTAAACTGTAACAAGGGGGAACCTGCTCAAGACAGGAAGATACAGATACATGATGCTGATATTGCAGCACGTAAAAATGAAACTTCACACGGGACAAATTTACGGCTCCCGTTGTTCTGCGGATATAACGTGACATTTCACAGAAGTAATTTATATTATGTACATTTAAATATACCATCTAAAAAAGGACAAATAATTATAAAAAGTCACAAAATTATGAGGAATAAATAAGAACAAACAGAATAGTTATTAACCCGCGATCGGTGGCTGGTGAGCTCCGCGCTCACTTTAAATTTTAATGAACTGCCACTTTAACAGTATTTAAAATATTGGCCTGTGGTGCTCTCTAGCTGACTTTTAGAGTTTCACGAGCGACCTGATCACATTTTTATGAGATGACGTAAACGACATTATTAGACATACCATTGTTGTGGAAATAGTGTTGTCAGTGTGAGGCCAGAGCTCACACGGGACCGATCACGTTATATATTTTTTTTATTTACATTTGTGCATTATTTAATCAATAGGTCTATCCTTTTTCTAGTGAGTTTTCATACCTATATATTCTTGTCGTGTTAATAGAAAATTCGAAAAGTGTCGCAGTGATTTTATATCATATCAGATTTCTGTAGATCAGATGGAACTCCCTCAGAGGAACATGCGCTTTTTGTTAACGCTGAGACTTGTTGGCTTCGACGATGTATACTACGCTGTTTGAAAAGAAATAAACATTTTGAAACAGAAATGTAACGAATAAGAAGGATTATAATAAACAGATCATTACAAGTACAAAAAATATATTTTAAAACATTAAAATACGGTGAAATATGCCTGAAAAGCAAGGGTGAGCGCCGCGCTCAACCGCGACCAGTGACGTGACTACAGCGACCGCGATCGATCCCGGGTTAAAACAAAAATGAAGGTAGGGCTCATTATGACCCCTCCCGCCGTTCTAGGGTTAATAAGATATTAGCTAAAATAACACAGCTTTCAACATATGTTAACTGGTAAACAAGTAGATATATCACTGGCATTAATACCAATATACCAATATTAATACCGCCAGTCATCTCTTTTATCTTAAATTTTGTTTTAAAAATTATACATGAGCTTCAATTTTAGTAGGTGAAGTCGCTGAAGGTGATATTACATAATATAGAACTGCCTGTCAATTTGAAAAATACGACGCTATATGTCTAATCAGCTCAGTTCCAAATTCATAGCGCTAGTGAAAGAGTCTTGACGATATATAGAGATAGGAGGTACTGGAAATGTGTACATCAGATGTGTACCACTACAATTATGACATAATTAATACGACAAATATTACATAATTATTACAATTATGAATAACAAATGCAATCTGAAAACACCTGTAGTAGTTACAGCAGAATATAAGAAACACACTCAACATATGACATCAATCATTTCTTTAAAGGTGCCTACGTTCTCTGTAATGAAATGTTATTTCATTCCGCTTTCGTTCACTTGAAATTAATTTTTAAAAAGCCACGATTTATCGGATATATACGTAGTTTTACTATTAAAACATATTATAAAGAAATATATTATCTTTGGAAGAAGTATGAAAGGCTAACATTCCAAACTTCCCTTTACAGAACAGGGCAGAAAGAGAATTAGTCACCGCCCAGGATACATTTAATGATAGTAATCTTGTGTTTATGATTTTGAAAACCGATCAACTTAAAGTACCTAACACAGTATATCAACGAGAGGTAATTTATAGGATCCAAAGGCTCAAGAAGGGGGCAACCCTAGGATGATTTGGTATTCTGACTGATAAATGTTGTAGTGCATGAGATATTTGGTGCCTTTAGTACCATTCCAGTAATTCTACATTTGACAGAAATTGACCACATATGACATTGTAATACAATGGCGGAGGGTCCGATACCCCTAGAAACATGGATATGGGTTATTTTGACTAGCGATGGGCAAAAAAAAAAAAAAAAATTAAAATCCTGATTCGGAAAATATACTATCCGGATTTCGAAGCCAATTCGGATTTCGTAGCGAGAATTACGGAGGCAAGACAGGTTCTGGAAGGATAACGGATTAGATAGGGAAAGCGAATTTTGGAGGGAAAACGGATTTCGATCCATATTTTCAATAATAATTGTCTCATGAATTTAACAATATACAGTGTGTTGCGTTCAAATCTCCCTAATTTCAATTAATTACTGTGAACGAAGTACGATGAATTGTGAAATAACTGTAAAACCAAATGAAAAGCCAGATCTTCAAGTTTTGTTTTCATTACATGAAGTTGTCTGTTTGCTCACTACGCAGCGCCACGGTCAATAAATATGGCGACTGTTCAACAACGCGCGCAAGCAATGGTGTGGTATGCTGAGACGAAATCTGTGATTGCAACGCAACGAAATTTCAGACGAGTATACGGAGGATTTGCACCTGATGCTAAATCAATTAGGGTGTGGTTTAGTAAGTTTCTAACAACCGACAGTGTCTTAAAGCAATATGGTGTAGCTCGCCGTCGTGGGTCGGAGGAAAAGGAAATTTGAGCGGGGTTTCAGAGAAGCCGGTATAAAACCATCCGCCAGGCATCTAACCAATTCAATGTGCCTCCAACAACAATGCATCGAGTTCTGCACAAGCGACTTCGGTTATATCCGTATAAAGTGCAAATTGTGCAACAATTGAAGCCAGATGATAAGCCGCGTCGTAAAGAATTTGATATGGAAATGTTGCAGCGTATGGACATGAATCCTCACTTCCTTGACAACGTCCTGTTTTCAGACGAAGCAACGTTTCACGTGTCGGGGATCGTCAACCGGCATAACGTACGGATCGGGATCTGAAAACCCATACGGGGTTAGGTGGGAGAACAGCCACAGGCTGAACCTCGCCCTTTAATAAAGGAAATTTGAATTTGAATTTGAATTTGAATACGTGTACAGAGAACAATCATGTCCGCGATAGCCCAAAGTTGAATGTTTGGTGTGGTCTAATGAAGGACAGGATAATCGGTCCATGTACACAGGCCCTGTTGGAGCAGTTTGTGTACCCCCAGGTAGTTGCTCTACAACCGGATATCATCTTTCAACAAAATGGGGCTTCCCACACTGGAGTCTGGACGTTCGGAGGTTCTTCAATTCGATATTTCCCAATCGCTGGATTGGACGCAATGGACCGATACGGTGGCCTCCACGTTCACCTGACGTCACTCTACTGGACTTCTTCTTCTGGGGTTACGTCAAGGATGGTGTGTTTGCGACTCCAATGAATACCATCCCAGAGTCACGAACCCGCATACGTGATACGATTGCAACAGTAACAGGGGACATGTTGGTAACCAGTTGAATACAGACTGGATATTGTTCGTGCTACGAATGTGGCACATGTGAAGGTGTATTAGTGTGTGGAAAATAAAATTTATAAGTTTTTCTTCAATTCTCTGAAATTTCATTGCTCTATCATTCACACTATCTTTTCTACTATTAATTGGAATTAGGGAGATTTGAACGGAACACCCGGGTACTCTAATCTACCAACCCAACGTCTTCCAGGTAGTACAGCCTGGACTACATTAAGCAGACTAACAAGACTATGGCGTCTTGGGCTATGATAAATTTCTTCTTAATTTAAAGGGATAAGATAAAATATCCACTATACGGTCACGGACACTTCTGGGTTATAACAATTCCATTAACTTTCAATGGAATAGTTACAACCCAGAAGTGTCCATGACTGTACAAAGCGAAGAACATACTGAGCAATTGAAGGGCATCAGAAAAGGGACACGTAAATGAGAGAAGTAAGGAGGCCATATCAAGATTCACACAGGAAGGATAGATTGATTGAGTTGGTGGTTTAAGTCCACTTGATGCACAGTATGGATAATAGGGACTGGACCTACAGTTTAAAGCGGGATCCGACAGGAAAGATAGGAATGATAGCCAAGAGGCTTTACAACAGGTGACGACATCGGTTACTTTCGCTACTTTTTCTAGACTGGAGGGGATGGAGAGGATTTTAATCAGAAGATCTGGTGAACGGATTACCCGTGCGCACAGATGGAATGTGTCTTTTAAAACACACAGAGAGGGGGGACGGGGGTAATAAAAGCAGAGATAAATAGTGGAAGGTAAAAATAAGACGAACAACAGCAATGAGAAAAGATGAAAGAAATACAAAGGAATTCGGGAGAGGACGAGGAAATATCTGTGTGCGAAACTCAAACTTTATATCTGCAACCGTATCAGTATTTGGCTCCTGCCCAGCCAGCCAAAATTTTGAGGCGCCGCGCATGAAAGAAGCCGACTGCGCTTAGTAATATAGTAGATTTCTCTTCTTTTATGAAATGATTGCACTACTTTGTTTTCATTTTTGACCATAAAATAATTGGTACAGGTTAACATGGCAGATGCGGACGAAAATTAAAGAATGATCAAAAAAAAAAAAACCTTCGCACTTTCTTCCCTGCGCCACCAATGCATGAGAGCAAGAAACGTTTGGTCGAACAGTTCCGCATCAATCAGATGTAATCTGAATACTTTTTTATACGTATGATACGAGAGCAGCGGCAGTGATAATATTAATAATGTAGGTGTGCTGAGAGGGTGCGGAATGAAATTTTGTTGGTGTGATGTTGAAAGTAAAGAAAACATGCATTATTTAGCTATTACATCAAATACCAATGAACATTTAGTAGGCTTTCATGAAAATATGCCAATGAAACTGAAGACTACTAGTGACTTGTTTCAGTTTGGCCACTACAAGCGCATGTTTTGTAATTTTAAATGAACAAAGCTTGTTTTATACTGTGTCTAAGAAAGAAAAATAAATTTTTAAGATAGTAATGGTGGAAGAAAGACAACAACCACTAATAATTAATTGTAGAGACTCCCCCTTCCCCCTAATAGAGGAAAGCAAATGCGGGGTCTCTTTCAGATTAGGATCAATGTCTGTTGTCTACAATGACAGCGGTGTTACTCCAATGTGGCGACAAACTTTCAGTTACATAACGTAACATAGCAGATGCGGACGAAAATTAAGGGGTGCTAAAAAAAAACCTTGGCACCTTCTTCTCTGCGCCACCAATGCACGAGAACAACAAAAAGTTGGGTCAAAAGCAGAAAGAAATATATGACATTTTGTGTTGTATACGATTTCATTGTTTGAGCTCCGAAGCATGTAATCTGAGGAAGCAGATGCAAATGATTATATAGCCCGACCGAGTGTTTAGCACATCGCGCTGCGACGCCAAGGGTCCCGGGTTCGAATCCTGGTCGGGCTTGGTTGTTTCTGAATGTCCATTCATCAATTTCATCATCTTCGCAAATTAGCCAAGAGGCACAAAACGCGAAGTAAAATAAACTAAATCAATCAAATCAATCAATCAAATCAAATGATTATATTCTTTCGGCGTGAGAAAGTGATTGCGCATTAAAGGGAAGCGCGAACTTGTCCAATCTATCAACTGCACGACAGATAAGGAGCCATCGAGCAATGTGGGCATGTTTGGCCGAAACAAAGAACTGTTGTACAATACTACTGCAACAACACTGATCACATTGCTTTTCAGTTAGCTAACTATTCCTCTTTCTCAGTTTGGGATTAACTGCAAACATATTCAGTATACTTAGTTACGTGCTATTTAATTAAACATTTAAAATAAGCATTAGCCAGGATGGATTGAATTTAAAATCCTGATTACCTCCGGAATCCAAATGCCTTCCGAAATCCGGATCTTCTTCGAAATCCGGATTCTTTGTTTTTACTATCCGGATTCCGGATTTTGAAAAATCGGGATTTGGCCACCCTAATTTTGACCCCTCATAAGAAACGCATTTTAAAAATTATAATTATATTGAAATGGATACTTTATTTTATTTTATAATATTTTCGGTGTTTTATGTATTACAATCAAAGTGTTTAAAGGGTTTGCCAACCCATGTCTTGCAACATGACATTTATATAATCTAATCTAGGCTTTATTAAACACTGATTCCAACTGGAAACCCTTTTCTCCCCACGGATGTCACCGTGTGACCTCAGAGAATAACGCCACTTTCTCTTTGCGAGTCAGAGGGATGAGCAAACAGATTACTCGACAGTTGGCTAAAAGCCAAGGTCATGGGTAAATAAAGAGACAGGAAGATAATTTGCTACCACTCCCCCCCCCCCGCCGGCCCGATCTCTCTCATTTTAGGAAGCAGCATTCTTATCCAGGAATATTGTTGCCGTGTCTCAGAGAAAGGTAAAGAATTTTATACTTGCTAAGATTATATTTGATACTCTCTAACAGTTGCTAGGATTATTTAGCTATTCTTTTGTAAATTTGTCCAACGTACAGTCATGAAAAAATAATTTCCACATAGAGCCTTAATACCAGTAGTCTTATGGATTACATATTTCTTTTCAAACTGTAGAAATAAACTGCTGAGATAAGAACCTTGGTAGATTGAGCTACGCAACCCTCTTAGCCCCCACAGCATCTTCAAGATAACGTCGGTAAAAGCCTACTATTTTTAACCAATGAGAATGGTAGACACAACTATACACTATGCATATTTGCATGTAGGTACAAAATTAGTAGATTAAACTGAATCAATTTTTATTTTTAATACTTTTTAATTTGGTTATTTCCCTAGCTTTCCTCTTTTCGTAATAAGGGACGATGACGAATAAAGGCTTATAAGAAAAGTTTACGCGTTATTACTTTACAAATAATTTTAGCCTAAGACTCCTGACTTCGGATGTGCTTTGGACGATGTGGAAATTGTACTCTTGGAAATTGGACTCTTCTGAGTTGTAATAATTCCACCCACTTTCAATTAATTTGCTACAAACCAGAAGTGCCCGTGACTGTTATCAGAATGTTTTTTTGAAATTTCGGAAATATCTTTGTTGAGAAAATTCTTGTTGTTTCCCTCAGGCATTCCACAGGTGGTTGGATTCGATTTTTTTAAGTCCGTTTGAAGATTATTTCCAATGCTTTTCTATTTATTTATTTCTTATTTAAGGAGAATACTATTCCTTGGATTGTAATAACGAAATACTGAGGCTGATATAGAATAGATCTCAAATGAAGGAAGAGCGTCTTCGCCTTTTAATCAAGGGATCCCGAGTTCAATACCCGGTGAAGGCACATAGGGATTTGAATCCCACTTCAAACTGTGGGTCCAGTCCCGATTAGCCTTTCTGTAAATCAGATGAACGAATG
The DNA here is from genome assembly GCF_977018435.1 of Lepisma saccharinum. Classification (NCBI taxonomy): domain Eukaryota; kingdom Metazoa; phylum Arthropoda; class Insecta; order Zygentoma; family Lepismatidae; genus Lepisma; species Lepisma saccharinum. Next base: position 11,425,579 of record NC_139242.1, read on the forward strand.
TTGTAGCTGTAATTTTTATTTTGTGAATTCAGCCTTCAGCAAGTTTTTGAGCAAAATACATGCTGTCTACATTTTCACTCGTTACTAAACAAATTTCATAAAGTAGTTTTATCAAACTTCAGAGGGAAGCTGACAGCAATGCCAGCGGGGCGGGAGCTCAGCAAGCCCCCTGCCTGGTTACGGCCAGGGTGTATTCCGAGACTATTTTTCGCTGCTTCCCACTGACAGAGGTTTCGCTTTGAAAAATGGATACCGTTGCTTCAGGGGGGCAAGGGAGGGGCAATAAAAATTCTGTAATTTGCTTTGCTTGCCGAGAGGAAGTTTTGCAGGAACAATAATACTACACTTTAGTAGTAGACAATATTTGGAAATACAGACAAGAGAGGATAACCTTTACAGCTGGGGCCTGGAAGTGAAAAATCTCTTATATAATAGCGGAATGGGTTGGGTATGGGAAGAGGGAGGAAGGGGGGCATCTCAACAGAAAATCAAATCAGGGACAGGTTACTCGACATAGACAGACACGAAATAGTAGCAGACTTCCAAATAAAGACCTCAATCAGGGAACAATTAAGAGTAAGAGAATGGGGGAAATCAAAATATATCCAGGTGGTGGGAAAAAATGAAAGAGGCGTGCTGGCATGGTTCAGATTAGGGGGATGGAAACAACTAAGAAAGAGGAACGGGGGGAAACGATATGTCCTTTGTGCGAGGAGGAGGAGACGGATAAATATATCCTATAGAACTGACCTTCTACACGTGACCTAAGGGACAAATGGATGAAAAACTTAACAGGCAGGGAGATGATAGAAGTGGTAGACGACAGAATAAAGATAAAGGAAGCGGGGCAGCAAGTGGGGAAATACCTGGGAGAAGTAAGAGAACGGAGGGGGAAAGCTATTGGAGAAGGCAGCGAAATGAGTGATCATGCTCCAGACGAGCCATCTTTATAGTGTAAGTGTGTGTAGAGCAAAATGAATGCATGTTTTGGTGAGAGTGCAGGAAAAAAGAAGTGAGGAGAAAGACTGGAAGAAGAACTGCCGAGGGAGGGGAAGAATGTGTATATAGGGGACAAAGTAAGATACAGCTTAAACGAAAACTAAATGTAACAAAATAGTGTAGAAAAATCAAAATATGTAGTGCGTACAGCCTATGGCTCGCACAAAAAGAAAATAAATCTAATCTAATCTAATCTAATCTAACAATAATACGAGTAACACTCAGGAAAAGATGAAAAGGAAAACGGCAGACTTTGAATGAAAGAGGGACAGTGTACACAAGTCCTTTGTATTATTCGCCGACACACAAGCTTTCATTTCGAAGCTGAGGCTATCAGCAGCGAAGTTATTAGAGGGTTGGAAGCAGTGACGACGCCAGAGGGGGGCAGGGGGGCAACCCAAATCAGATACTTCACCCCTGCCCGTCCTCACAACTGAGGTTAATTAAATATCGAATAATAATAGAGTTTATTTATAAGAGTATGACGCTTTTCACCTTTTCAGAGTGGTATATTCTGCATGATATCACCTTCCTGCTTAGAATACCAACTTGATTAACAAATATTAATTTGTTTTAGTATATATAGCTATGTGTGTGGGCCCTTCGTTCAAGATTCGAGCGCCGACCTGGGCATAGGTGATATCTCATTCATTTATGTATTGTAATCGCCGCGATTGACCTAAGTTTTAACCAGTCTGAAGAACTGGGAAAATGTGTTGAATGTGGATGGTTTTAAAACACCACGAACATTCTGAGGACCACAAAACATCATCTTTAGTACGGGCAAATTATTCTAATCGTGGTCGTTAGTGACAACGCTAATTAGTAAAAGACATTCAAAGTTGATTCAAGATTTGGTTGGTTGGTTGATTTGGTTTTTAAGTCCACTTTATGCACAGTAAGGCTAATCGGGACTGGACCTACAGTTTAAAGTGCCTCCACTGGGTATCGAACCTGGGACTAAATGTGATCGAAGAAAAACCGACACTACATGTCAGTTGTTGTGGATTCATCGCGGTTTCTTACTATTCAGGGACTTGAATTTCGAGATGATGATTCTGAGACAAACCTTAACAAAGGGAATTAACTTCAATTTCAAAATGAGGAAAAAATCGAATCTAACCACCTATGGAATGCCTGAGGGAAACAACAAGAAACACAAATTTTGCCCAAAACTCAACAAAGACATTTCCGAAATTTCCAAAAACATTCTAATAATTTTGCAAACCCGTGTAAATAATCATGTGGTAAAATCTTGTCATGGTTCCCTGTAAAATCTTCAGCGTTACGAAGATGGCACGGAAATACTCCACTTAATGGATTTCTTTGAAATCCTAGGAAAATTATGACAAAGGTTACATATTGATATCGAGTTGTTGGGAAAGTTATTAAGGAGTTCAAGATATTAGCAAGACTAAGAGAGGAGATAATTAGGGACAAATAATCTTGCATTATCCCACTCCGAGCAGCTGAGAGCTACAGAGGAGGAGAAGATACGGGAAATATGGAAAGAACTAATTTGGTCTTTCACCTTCCAGGAAAATATTATCACAGGATTAAAAATATAAATTGGCATTTCGCAAGGTTCACACTCTAGTTGTATTATCTGTAACAATTCCAGTTTCCAATGCAGCGTGTGAATGTGAAAGAACCGTTTCGTCCTTAAAATCTTTGGAGAGGCTTGCTGGAAATAGGATGCTGGATGCAAACTGCCTCATTTGGCTGTCCTTGCCATTGAGCAGAAATTTCCAGTCCTGGACGTACCAATGTGTTCTGTAAAGCACATAGAGCAGAATTCTCTTGCAGGAGAATTGCACTTCACTAAGTGCCTCACATTGTTTCTAATACTTAAAAATATTAATTTCTTCCAACGTCACGTTTATTTTGCAAGAAAATTAAACCCTTCGAAGCATTTTTTTTTCGTCATTTATATTATTATCTTAAAACTTAAATATTTTTATATATATATATATATATAAGTAGTGTTTTTTTGGCGTTTTAATGTGACTGCCCCAACAATATTTTGTTGCCTCACTTCTGCCTCACTTCCGCCCCCCCCATAAGTCACATTTCCCTGGCGTCGTCACTGGTTGGAAGTAAATTTATTAGGACGAGGAAAGTAACATTAGCTGTTGACAGTGTTACACCAAAGGACGTGATATATGCTACTGTTTGTATAAATGATAGGAAATTTAAGCATAAATTTATAATTGTTGAGACTTGAGAATTGTTTTCGTCATCTGATCGTAGGAAGAGGTTTTCTGAGACAGAGTGGGATTATTTTACACATACATGAGAAAGGGTGGTTGTTTAAAGATAGAGACGTATTTTGAACATTTTTTAATAAAAGTTCAGATAGAACGAGAATTTAGCCTTACTGTTATGAAAAGAAATAACGCAATACAGGGAAAGAATAACTCTTCACATTTCTCGCACCTGGTGGGATGCAACACACATGCACAAGAGTATTGCAGGAAGTCTATGAACGAGGATAAAGAGGGGTATGTGAAATTTGACTTACCTGCGGGTGAATTAGTGGATTCTAATATTCTTAAGGTTGATATTGTTTTCTGGTTTTTTAAGTCCACTTGATTCACAAATAGGCTAAATCTCGAACCGACCTGCAGTTTAAAGTACGATCCGATCCACTTTGTGCCTCCATTGGGTATCGAACGCGGGACCCTTGATTACAAGACCTTTATTACTACGCCATCGAGGCACCCAATTTACACAAACAAGTTGATTCCAATAACACGTTATATGTATAATCTTATGATGGTGCACTTTTGGTGCATCTGAACAAATTTTTTCAACTATAGTATGTCTAAAAGGATCATTGAATTTGGGATTTTTATATCAGACTCTGTAAATGTGCGATATAAAATAAATGCAGGTTTGCCTTCCATACGTGGTGGTTTTGCCACGTTTCTTCGGTTCGTAAAACCTACACTTTTGAAGGAACGGCATCTTGCATCCGCCTGGGTTCTATCTCTAGCTAAACAAAAAAAATATATATTTGTTTAGCATAATCGAGGGTTACTTATTCCTGCCGAGCTTACTACAAAGCAAGGATTTTATTGGTATCATACGGGTTTGAATAACAGTATCAATAAAGATTTATGTACACTACTACTTATGATTATGAGCATAAAATATTAATCAGGAACTTTATTTTTGTCAACTGTATTTAACATCCTTTTTTGTTATTCAGCAAATATTCAATTCATCACCTTTTCAGACATTAATTTCCTTTCCAGGACAGCTGTTTTTATGCAACTTTTGGCGATCTTAACTACACGTAAGCTAGATATGGGCTAATATTTGTGCTGTTATATTACTACACTTGTACCGTCTTTGTAACATTTCATCTAATAAGAATAATAGAATTAATTCATTTACATATTCAAGTGAACAGACTATGAATTATATTAATGTATTAATTTAAACATTTTCTTAATTGTTGTCACTAATGTTATTATTATCATTTCCTCTGAAACACTTGGCTCGGATACCTTCCCCCGACATATATTTCTAGATGCGTGCCTGCCGAAGTATAAATTTTAACAAGCGGTGGTGGTACCAGATTTAGAGGGTAAAGGAAAACAAACAAGTATGTGCGTCATAAGCTGAACATAAGAAACAGCACAATATCACAAAGAAACACTTTATGAAACTTATGTCATAGAAGGAGATGTTTAACAATATTAAGAACAATAAATACTTTCTATGCGTAATATACTAAGTATTGCAATTTTGAATAGTCTTTTGTGTTCGTACTACACATTTATAAACTTTTTTGTTGCTCCCCAGCGCCAAGCTCAGGATTTTAAAAAAAATTGTACATTTTCATAGTCCACGGAAGTTCGACGTTCAGAAAGAAAGAAGGTCTAGGGGAAAACATTTCGAAACTTCCAAAAGGCATAGCAGTAATGAAAAAGAGCACTTACTTAAATGTACGATGGTAGACAATTGTATGAAAGCGAGAAAAAACACAAGGTAGATTTCATAAGATACCTAGCAATCAGTAACCAACAAACTGCATTTTTAATATTAATGTCCTCATGATTAACGAACCTTATTTATTCTCACCACGCAATGGGTAAAATATTTAGAGCTCTATCCCACTTTCCGAAAAAAATATTTTGTATTTCTGCTACTTTTGACTTTTGTTGGCATGATATCTCGGATCACTTTTACGGGACGAGACGAGACAAAACGAGACGGGACGGGACGAGACGAGACAGAACCCTTCGAGACGGGACACGAGACGGGACGGGACGAGACGAGACAGAACCCTTCGAGATGGGACACGAGACGGGACAAACGAATATTTTCGAGACGAGACACGAGACGAGACTTTGGTCTGTCCCGTCCCGTCTCGTGAAAATGCCGTCTCGTCTCGTGTCTCGTCTCGAAAATATTCGTTTGTCCCGTCTCGTGTCCCGTCTCGAAGGGTTCTGTCTCGTCTCGTCTCGTCTCGTCTCGTTTTGTCCCGTCTCGTCTCGAAAAAGTGATCCGGGATATCATGCCAACAAAAGTCAAAAGAAGCAGAAACACGAAATATTTTTCCGGAAAGTGGGATAAAGCTCCAAATATTTTACCCATTGCGTGGTGAGAATAAATAAGGTTCGTTAATAATGAGGACATTAATATTAAAAATGCAGTTTGTTGGTTACTGATTGCTAGGTGTCTTATAAAATCTACCTTGTGGTTTTTCTGGCTTCCATACAAGAGTGCTCTTTTCATTACTGCTATACCTTTTGGAAGTTTTGAAATGTTTTCCACTAGACCTTCTTTCTTTCTGAATGTCGAACTTCCGTGCACTATGAAAATGTACATTTCTTCTTTAAATTCTAAGCTTGGCACTCGGGAGCAACAAAAAAGTTTTAAAATGTGTAGTACGAACACAAAAGACTATTTAAAATTTCAATACTTAGTATATTACAATTATTGTTCTTAACATTGTTAAACATCTTCTATGACATAAGTTTCAAAAAGTGTTTCTTTGTGATATTGTGCTGTTTCTTATGCTCAGCTTATGACGCACATACTTCTTTGTTTTCTATTTAGCCTCTAAGTCTGGTACCACCACCGCTTGATCTAATTTATCATTCAGCAGGCACGCATCTAGAAATATATGTCGGGGGACGGTGTCCGAGCCAAGTGTTTGAGAAAAAATGATAATAACAACATTAACGACAACAATTAAGCAAATGTGTAAATTAATACATTAATATAATTCATAGGTCTATTCATTTGAATATGTAAATTAATCAATTCTATTATTATTATTACATGAAATGTTACAAAGATTGTAGAAGAATAGTAATATAACAGCACGAATATTAGCTAATATCTAGCTTACGTGTAGTTAAGATCGCCAAAATTTGCATAAAAACAGCTGTCCTGGCAAGAAGTTTAATGTCAAAAAAGGTGATGAATTGAATATTTGCTGAATAAGAAAAAAGGATGTTACATCCAGTTGACGAAAAATAATGTTCCTGATTAATATTTTATGCTCATTATTATAAGTAGTAGTGTACATAAATCTTCATTGATACTGTCATTCAAAGCCGTATGATCGCAATAAAATCCTTGTTCGGCAGGAATATGTAACCCTCGATTATGCTAAACAAATATATTTTTTGTTTAGCTAGAGCAAGTCCCCAGGAGGATGCAAGAAGCCGTTCCTGCAAAAGTGTATGTTGTACGAAGCGTAGAAATGTGACAAAACCACCACGTATGGAAGGCAAACCTGCATATATTTTATATCGCACATTTACAGAGCCGTGCCTCCTGAAGTTATAAAAATCCCAACTTCAATGATTCTTTTAGACATGCTATAGTTGAAAAAAATATGTTTAGATGCACCAAAAGTGCATCATTATCAGATTATGCATATAACGTGTTATTGGAATCAAAAAATTGTGTAAATGGATGCCTCCCCGATGGCGTTGTAATAACGTCGAGGTCTTGTAATGAAGGGTCCCCGCGTTCGATACCCAATGGAGGCACAAAGTGGATCGGATCGCACTTTAAACTGTAGGTAGGTTCGCGATTTAGCCTATTTGTGAATCAAGTGGACTTAAATAAACAATATCAACCTTAAGAATATTAGAATCCACTAATTCACCCGCAGCTAAGTCAAATTTCACATATCCCTTTTCATCCTCGTTCATAGACTTCCTGCAATACTCTTGTGTATGTATGTTGCATCCAACCAGGTGCAAGAAATGTAAAGTTATTCTTTCCCTGTACTGTGTTATTTCTTTTCATAACAGTAAGGTTAAATTCTCGTTTTATCTGAACTTTTAAAAAATGTGCAAAATACGTCTCTATCTTTAAACAACCACCCTTGCTCATGCATGTGTAAAATAATCCCACTCTGTCTCAGAAAACCTCTTCCTACGATCAAATGAAGGAAACAACTCTCAAGTCTCAACAATTATAATTTTTTGCTTAAATTTCCTATAATTTATACAAACAGTAGCACATATCACGTCCTTTGGTGCAACACTGTCAACAGCTAATGTTACTTTCCTCATCCTAATAAATTTACTTACAACCAGTGACGGTGCCAGGGAAATGTGACGGGGGGCGGCGGAAGGGGGGCAACAAAATACTGTAAGGGGGCAGTCACATCAAAACGCCCGAGAACACTACACATATGTATATATACATATATAATAATACTTATAATAATAATAATATAATTATTATTATTATTATTATTATATTCATGTATGGTGTTTTGTGTTTGTCTTTTATTTAGAGTGGACGTTTACTGCCTTAATTTACTTCTTGATTACGAGTTTATCTCCACATGATTCGTTTTAATAAAGACATTAATTTTTTTTTATTGGTAAGTTGCGTTGTCTCTAGTGGCCTATTTCAGTATTGGAAGACATTCATAATTTTATAATTCATCGTCTTTCTTGAGATGAAACTACTGATATAAATATTTAAGTTATAAGATAATAATATAAATGACGAAAAAATGCTTCGAAGAGTTTAATTTTTGCAAAATAAAAGTGACGTTGGAAGAAATGAATATTCTTGAGTATTAGAAACAATGTGAGGCACTTCTTCTCTGCTCTATGTGCTTTGGAGAACACATTGCCCACCTTTGGTACGTCTAGGACTTGACATTTCTTCTCAATGGCAAGAACAGCCAAATGAGGCAGTTTGCAACCAGCATCCTGTTTCGAGCAAGCCTTTTCAAAGATTTTAAGGACAACCATCTTCGTAATGCTGAAGAGTTTTGGGCAAAATTTGTGTTTCACAAGATAAAAAAATCAGACAAAGGTTACAGTTATCTCATAATTTAAGAAATATTCTGACCCTGGCATTACTTACTCTTACTCTATCACTCCAACGTATGTCTGTGCTACACAATTACAGGCACCTATGGAGATCGTGGGAAGTTGTTCTTCGATTTTGATATGTACGAGAAAGAGCGAACCTGCATCCAATGATTGAAGAGTGGCAAATCCTAATAAGCGTTCTTTTACCTGCCCGCGATATGTTTTGAATCGAATTTTAAGTGTAATTTGCATTTTAAGGTTCTCGTTCAATACATTTCCAAATAATATCCCCTCATTAACTTCAAGAGTATCGAAGAAATTCACTTCGTTAAGGTTTCCTCAGACTCATCATCTCGAAATTCAAGTCCCTGAATAGTAAGAAACCGCGATGAATCCACAACAACTGACATGTAGTGACGGGTTTTCTTCGATCACCTTTGGTCCTGGGTTCGATACCCAGTGGAGTAACTTTAAACTATTAGTCCAATCCCGATTGGCTTTTCTGTGCATAAAGTGGACTTAAAACACCAAATCAACCAACCAACCAAATCTTGAATCAACTTTCAATATCTTTTAATAATTAGCGTTGTCACTAACGACCACGATTAGAATAATTTGCGCGTACTACAGATGATGTCTTGTGGTCCTGAAAATATTCGTGATGTTTTAAAACAATCCACATTCACACTTTTCCCCAGTTCTTAAGACTGGGTAAAACTTAGTTTAATCTCGGCTATTACAGGACATAAATGAATGAGAAATCACCTATGCCCGGGTCGGTGCTCGAATCTTGAACGAAAGTCACATACACATAGCTCTATATATATACTAAACAAATTAATATTTGTTAATCAAGTTGGTATTATAAGCAGGAAAGTGATATCATGCAGAATCCACCACTTTGAAAAGGTGAAAATCGTCATACTCTTATAAATGAACTCTCTTATTGTTCGATATTTAATTAACTTCAGTTGGAGGGCCCGGGGGGGGGGGGCACAAAGTGTCTGGCATGGGGCATCCCCCTGCCTCCTCTGGTGTCGTCACTGCTTCCAACCCTCTAATAACTTCGCTGCCGATAGCCTCACCTTCGAAATGGAAGCTTGTGTGTCGGCGAATAATACAAAGAACTTGTGTTCACTGTTCCTCTTTCATTCAAAGTCTGCCGTTTTCCTTTTCAGCTTTCCCTGCAAAACTTCCTGTCAGCAAGCAAACCAAATTACAGAATTTTTATTGCCCCTCCCTTGCATCAACTTCCATTCCTACTTTAGGCCTGGATTTATGGCACGTACACGCTACTGCAGGTCAACCTCGCCCTATGTTTGGTGTTTGCCCCCTGAAGCAACTGTGTCCATTGTTCAAAGCGAAACCTCTGTCAGTGGGGAACGGCGAAACATAGTCTCGGAATACACCCTGGTCGTAATCAAGCTCCCGCCACCCTGACATTGCTGTCAGCTTTCCTCTGAAGTTCGATAAAACTACTTTGTGAAAATGTGTTTAGTAACGCGTGAAAATGTAGACAGTAGATACTACATGTATTTTGCTCATAAACTTGAAGGCTAAATTTACAGAATAAAAAGAACAGCTACAACATTCCTTCATCTTATTTACAGAAAGGCTAATCGGGACTGGACCCACAGTTTAAAGTGGGATTCAAATCACTATGTTCCTTCACCGGGTATCGAACCCGGCACCCCTTGATTACAAGGTGACGACGCTACCACTGTACCATCGGGGAGTCCCCATAGAACAAAGTTTCCTTCTACGACGATTATACAGAACTTAGTGCATTCCTTCATTTGAAATCTATTCTATATCAGCCTCAGTATTTCGTTATTACAATCCAAGGAATAGTATTCTCCTTAAATAAGAAATAAATAAATAAATAAAAAAAAAGCATTGGAAATAATCTTCAAACGGACGTAAAAAAATCGAATCCAACCACCTGTAGAATACCTGAGGGGAACAACAAGAATTTTCTCAACAAAGACATTTCCGAAATTTCCATAACATTCTAATAATTCCGCAACCCGTGCAAATAATCATGTGGTAAAATCTTGTCATGGTTCCCTGTAAGACTAAAATCACCAAAATTAGTTGTTTCCATATTTCCCGTATTTTCTCCTCCTCTTTAGCTCTCAGCTGCTCGCAGTGGGATAATGCAAGATTATTTGTCCCTAATGATCTTCTTCTCTTAGTCTTGCTAATATCTTGGACTCCTTAATAACTTTCCCAACAACTCCTTATCAATTTGTACTGCCATGTTTCCAACAATGTTTTTCCTACTTCCTAATAACATTCACTTCTGTACACCCTTTGATGTAAAAATTAAATAATAATAATAAACCCTATCCGTCGGTCCGTTTATCTTTCCAACCTATAGAGCTGAGACTATTTTTGCAAGATAAACCTCGGACGCAGACACTCCACGATCTTTTGGTCCCTCCTTCCACCTTCTCTACCTGCCCTTTTACTTGATGTTATTCAGAATTGTATAGTATCTGGAGTACTATCGTTACATAAAGTTATTAACCTGGAATAAATTGAAAAACAAAAATGGGGAGTAATTCTGTGTTTCGAAAGAGTATTGAAAATAAGTTTAAGTATTCATTCATTCCTCTCTCTAGAATAGTCTTCTTTTGACTTAATACACGTTTATCAACGTTTCTAATTGAAATACTTTATTCCAAGCAAACAAGTATTTGCAACTGATTAAATATTTTGCTTTTATTTTTTCGAGACATTCGAGACGAGACGAGACTTTTCAAAAGCCGTCCCGTCCCGTGAGCAACACTACTCGTGGGCAACATTCCGTCCCTCTTAACAACGCTACAGCAACCATTGTAGCTCCGAGTTACACGTGTGCATATGGGAGGGTCCCGCAGATAGGGAGAGTTACCAAGGCCTGATAATCACTGACAGTCAAAACCAAGAAACAGAGAGTGCAGTTATTCACTCATGCCCGTTTGCACCAACGTCGTTTTACTCGCGAGTGATTCTAAACTCAGAGTTAACCCACGAATCGGCTGATTATTTATCTGTTGCACCAACAGAATCGCCGGGTAAGCTGGGAGTAAAAGGGGGGTAAACTTTACCCTCCGAGATCGCGAGTAAAAGCGGAGTTAACCCACGCGCAGGGGAGTAATCGCTGCCATCCGGAACCGGTAATGTATCACTTCAGAACATCAAAACTAAATAAATTTAAAATGGAAAGTAATAGAGTCAAACTGCGAATGTAAACGCGATAAATATATAGTATGTTATTAAGTATATACTTTGGCAGATGCTGACTGTGCATATTCTTCAGTACAGAGTTTCTAAAACTGAACGTGCAATACAAACATAAACACACACCCAGTAGCCGGAGAAAATGGAATAGTCCTAGCCATCAACGATCGTGTATACTACGTGAAGTTACATGTATACATCGAAATCTACTCCAAACATCACTGTAAAACTAATATGATCTCAAGCCGCAATAAAATATCAACATTTATTCACGTAAATATATTTCCCCATCTTTATCATGTGCTTGAATTTTCCTTGTGGCAGTCCCTTGTCACTGTTTACGGAGATACCAAAGTTCCGTTACCGCCACCCTCTCTTTTTTTCTGTCATGCAGCCACACCACGAGGTGCTACGAGTGAAAACACGCCTTGTCGAAACAGGTAACCAATCACGTGCTTCCATCTGTATGACGTTTAGGCACTTGCTTTGAGGCTAGCTGCTATCCTAGAGTAAAGCCGGCGTTTCGTGACTCGCGCGGGCTGGAATGCCGTTCACATTGGTGTAATGGAAAATGATCCTAACTCGAGTGTAACCCTGACCCGTGGATTTTCAAACTCGCGAGTTTGTTCAATGTTCGTGCAAACGGGCATCACTCAGTAAAATTACATTTACATTGAAGCTGAAACTTGATGGACCACGCTGTATTTTCCAATTGCCGAGTCATGTAAAATCCGTGAAATGTTAGCATTCACCAGGGTAAATAATTTGGCATTTCATATTAATTAACTTCTATTTGACGTTTCAGTAGGTATTTGAATGCCACCGTATGATTGAGGATGCTAACGTACTCCTTCTGGTTACCGGGAGTAGATAGATCAAACGTTCGTGAAACACCAAATATTTCTGCTATAATTTCTATTCCATTTTGCTATCTATTCCATCCTACCTACTATTTTCTTCACGGTGGAAACAACGTACTTACTACAGTAATCTTATCGTGTAATAACAAGCATTATTTAAAACATGGAATCTTTAACTTTAAAACAGCATGATTTATGATTTTTCACACGACTCAAATTCTGCACGTAATATCTGGTTGGTCACAACACACAGATTATTCTACCACAAATCACAAAACTTCCAATTATTATGATATTTTTCCTCTCTCCAGAGATTTACAATCTCACTTGAGTTAGCAATAAATATCTAGAATTTTGTGAATGTAGTTAACAATCGATATATTGCAAATATCTCAATCGACGTGATGCAGAAAACCACATCAAACATGGTTCACTTTATACCTGATCAAATTTTAGGTTGCTCAACTTCCCTTATAGGTATATGTTTCTACGTTTACACGCACACTCGCAAGCACGCACACTCGCAAGCACGCACACACACACACACACACACATACACACACACAGACAGAGAGAGAGAGAGAGTGAGACAGAGAGAGCGTTAAGTGATCAACTTTCAATCTCGCTTGTGAGTGTCCTTTCATCAATATCAACTAAACGCAAGACCATGAAATTAGGCGGGTGGCAGAAGTTTGCGCTGTTGCCACGTCGAAGCACAAACACCGCATGTTAGGAGGTTCAAGAGAATTAAAGATCTCGTAGAAGAGTTGGTCTTTGCAACCCAAGTGAGACAAACTGACAGTATTTGCAGGAAAGGTCATGGATGACAACTGTATGCCCCAGAGAGAGAGGTCAGTCTTAAGCTCGAAATAGGCAACGCAGCCCGGTTGACGTTGCAACACAGTGCGCGGGAACCAGTGAGTTTTGTCCTGCTCTCGCTTTGCTTTTCCCATATGTGGCACCAGCGCAATTCTGCCCAGCCACCTATTTGCGATTAATCATCATTTTTCCTAATCGTCGTGATATGACAAAAAAGGCAGTGTGTGTGTGTATGTGTGTGCAATAATAATTTGTGCTGATATTATAAACAATAAAATTTAAATAATTTTCCAATGGTCAGCTATCGACCATGGTAAACATCGCCCAAACAACTCTGGTTTTATTGACTCTCCATTACTAGTTACGAAAAAAAATGAATTTTAGTATTTTTTTAAAAAAGAAATTGTTTTCGAAAACTATTTAAAGAAACTAATAATCAGAGAATATTCAAGGAAGTTACCATGCCGGTATTGTAGAGGAATGAAAACCAGGCCAATCCTTGCCTTCTTTCTTGGTGGAAAAAGCCTTTAGATGTCGCGTGACAGCGAATGTACTCTTTGCTCTGACGGCGTATCTTTTCACTTCCGCCGCAGAGCTGAAGAAATAAGAAGGAAAAGTTGGAAAGAACATTTCCGCTTCGTACAAGAAACTCAATTTTACTGGACCTTGAAGAAAAGCATCAATTCTCCAGTGGCTTACAAAGATCTTGGTGACGGCTTCACATCTTGGCTACGGGATTCCTTCCAACGGTTTCATTTCGGCTTCGTATCTTAGCAGAGGGAATGGTAGTGGGCCATTTTTGAACATTGCACATAACTTACCAGCCATAAGCTATTTCCATTGCACGGGTTAAATTATGGCAGAAAGCAATATTATAAATTCGGGCACATTGCGCATTTGGAAGTCTTGGGATATTTAATGGTTTGGATTTACGGTTTTTCTATCCAAGCAATTTCAGAATGATATGTGACGCGTTAGAGCAAATCTTTTACTAACTGTATGCATGAATAAGGCCATTAGCTCGCCTATACTCCCGATTCATAGATCGTCCTTATAGCTTATCGACCTCTACGACGCAAAGAACAAAAGTGAACCGTGCTACACCATCGAGAAGAAATTTCTTGCTGTCTGCTTATGAAATCAAATGATGCAAAGCCAAGGACGGTGCACCCAAACACATGCGGAAACTACTAATTGTGCAATTTTCGTGACAGAAGTCCATATGTGGCCAGATTTTATTTTAATTTGTTATTATTATTATTATTATTATTATTATTATTTTGCCGTTCGCAGAAATTCCACCTGCCATCATTTGATGAGGTTCATCAGACTTCTAGATCTGACAAACTTCCTTTTAGTACTGTATGATGGGATCACTAGCAGAGAGAAAAGGTTAACAATCAATGCCCAAGGCATGCTTCTGCATTGTTTGATTCAGAAGGCATTTTTGACAAATACTGGCTTCTTCCTGGATAAACAATGAATCAACGCTACTAAGGAACATTTCTCGAGGAAGTTCAATAAAGACTCCTTCTATTAGTACAAACATTCCCCAAAGCGAATTCTCCACTAAAATAATACACGACGGCATACTTCAGTGCCTGTAGGACATTTCTCAATGTTAAAAGACTCTCTTGCCGGCATCCTTTATTAAAGCGCACTCGCCCTTAACTTACTTTTTCCTGTGAAGAAAAAATGCATTTTTTCAAGAACAGAAAATTTCTAGTTTATCGTAACCAGGATTTACACAACATCCAAGAGGATGAGCTTCTCAAATGTTACTAACTGTGAACGGGTCCTTGGAAGAGGTATGAGAGGACAGCAAGTGATCATACTGTAGCTGGTTAAAAAATAATAATTTAACCATTTTTAGTACATAATTTCGATACTCTAAAATTGATGATTTTTGTACATTATCCGGTTTGGCTCACATCAATATTCATGAGCTTGTAATAAAGTTTAATATTCTTCACTTAACTTCAAACTATAAAGTATTTAAATTTAGAATTTCTCTTAGTTATAGAAAAATCACTGTATTTTGATATTTTAGATAACTCACACATAAAGGGAAAAAATTGCTTTAAAAGTGTTTTCAATTTTTTTCCCTCTTGAAAGCTGTGTCACTATACAATATCATTATGTAACATATAATATAGTTTTTTATTATTAAAACTGTTATTTATTGATTTTTTTATTATTTTGTGTATTTTACTTCATTTTTCTGCAACTTTTGGTTATTGCGAAAATGAGGATGAGTGATGATATGATAAAACTGACGAAGGGATACTCACCCATCCCCAGGCCGGGATTCGAATCCGGGACCCCTGCCGTCGTAGCACACTGTACTAATCACTCCGTCAAGGGGGTTGGGAACTTTATTTCTTTTGAGCTTTTTAGTTTTAATGTTGTAGCGTAATAATATAATTATGTAATAAACATGACTTGTGAAATAAATTTAAACAGACTAATGTGTTGATCAAATTCATTTTTCCGATACTAAATATACTTCTTACATCCTTGATTGTACTTACGTCTTTCATACTATGACAAGGCTCCCGGGTTCCAATCTCGCCCTGGACATGGCGAGCACCCTTAATAAATTTTATCATATCATCGCTCGTTGCGATTAGCCAAAAGAAGCAGAAAAGCGACATACAATTACCTAATTCAATCAATCAAGAATATTTTATTGTCTTGCAACCTTTAATTTTCTTTTTATGCCGAAGTTTCAATATAAATAATGTATATATATTTGAACTAACTGGTTTTATTACTACAATTTAATTAATCTTAGTTAAATTGGATGTATGTTTTCTTACCATTATATTTTTAACTTGTGTTTCAGACATGAATGCTGTTTTCAGCAGTATAATCAAATGACTTAAATAAATAAAATAAGTAAATCCTTAGATAGATTGCATTCCTTTTTTCTAAAATCAAAATTTGAGCCAGTTTTGAGGTAATATCAAACATCAAATAAGAATGTGTAACTCATCTCAAGTTAACAGACAAACTTGTTCATAAGCTAGAATGATACATGATAAAAAAAATGAAAAACATCCCGAGGATGGCAGGTGACAAATTGTCACACAACATGACACGACATACACATGTAAGAAAGCTTCATCACAGAAAACTGTGCTTGATGGAACAATTTTGACTACTTATTCGAAACCAGCCTCAAATCATATATTCGAAACAGTAGTTATGTACCCCCGTTGAGTCCGATAAATCAATTGATTGGAAAAGATCGATCAAAGATCAATTGATGACGCAGCAGTTTTTTTTGTTTTTTTTTGATGACGTCATAAAAGGGGCGGGGGTTATTTTGTAAGGATGATTTTGATTGGTTGTGACGTCATAAATGGGCGGGGCTTATTTTGTAAGGAGGATTCTGATTGGTTGGAGGAATTCGGGTTTTTCCCGCGGGAGTTTCCGGCGTCTGAAAACAGATGGCGTTGATGAGTCAGATTGGTTGGAGGAATTCGGGGATTTCCCGATCTGGTTGTTGGGGAGGAGGGGAAGTATTCGGGGTTTTCCCGATGACATTTGGTCGGGAGTTTCCGGTGTCTGAAAACAGATGGCGTTGAAGAGTCAGAAATTCTGGAGTTTCCGGCGTCTGAAAACAGATGGCGTTGATGAGTCAGCAATTCTGGGGATTTGAGTACGTGTTTCTTTTGTTTGAAGAGAGATGGCGTTGATGAATCATTCCGGGGAGGATGTGTTTTTTCGCGGGTGTTGATGAGTTTGAAATTCTAGGAGTCATGTGACTGTTTGTGACGTCACAAAATGGAAGTCACGTGACCAGATTATATTATTAAAGTATTACTAATTTAAATATTATTATTATTATTATGAATTGTTTTAAGTTCTGTGACGCCATTTTGTTTTTGTTACGTTAGTTTGGTGTGTGACGTCATATATAAATTGGAGAACGTGTTTCCGGTGTTGGAAAACAGATGGCGTTGATGAGTCTGAAATTCTAGGATAATTATTATTATGAATTGTTTTAATTTCTGTGACGCCATTTTGTTTATGTACCCCCGTTGAGTCCGATAAATCAATTGATTGGAAAAGATCGATCAAAGATCAATTGATGACGCAGCAGTTTTTTTTTTGTTTTTTTTGATGACGTCATAAAATGGGCGGGGCTTATTTTGTAAGGATGATTTTGATTGGTTGTGACGTCATAAATGGGCGGGGCTTATTTTGTAAGGAGCGTTTTGATTGGTTGGAGGAATTCGGGTTTTTCCCGCGGGAGTTTCCGGCGTCTGAAAACAGATGGCGTTGATGTGTCAGAAAGTCTGGGGTGGGGAGGAGGAAAAGTACGGGGTGACGGTTGGTTTTCTCGGAATTGAAGTACGTGTTTTCGGGGTCTGAAAACAGATGGCGTTGATGAGTCACGGGTTTTTCCAGTGACGGTTGGTCGGTAGTTTCCGGTGTCTGAAAACAGATGGCGTTGATGAGTCAGAAAGTCTGGGGTGGGAGGAGGAAAAGTAGGCGACGCGGTGACGGTTGGTTTTCTCGGAATTGGAGTACGTGTTTTCGGGGTCTGAAAACAGATGGCGTTGATGAGTCACGGGTTTTTCCAGTGACGGTTGGTCGGTAGTTTCCGGTGTCAAAAAACAGATGGCGTTGATGAGTCAGAAAGTCTGGGTTGTGAGTAGGAAAAGTTTTTGTTATGTTATTTTGGCATGTGACGTCATATATAAATTGGAATACGTGTTTCCGGTGTTTGAAAACAGATGGCGTTGATGAGTCATTCTAGGGAAATTCCAGGAATTGGGCGTGTCTGTTTTCTGTCTGAAAGGAACATGTTCGAACATGTTTTAGGTTGATGAGCCATTCTTGGAAATTCTTGGAATCGGGTGTGGTTATTTTCTGTCTGAAAGGAACATGTTCGAACATGTTTTAGGCTCGGTCTTCTAGAGGACTATTTGAAGTATGTTTAACGGAAATTTGACGTAGAAAAAAGGAAGGTATAAATAGAAGGGATACATGATAATAGCGTCATGCGAGGATGGATGTGTGCGGTACAAGACTGTCTGATAATGGCGTGAATTTCTACGAGGTTAGCTACGAGGAGTTCTGGGAACTTGTTCGATCTTGCGGCGACCTGGACAACGATCGAACGGCCCTGCATCGGGTGCTGAGTTATTTCCCGTTTATGTATGTAGCGATACCTGAATCTCCCTGGTGTGGATGTTACCTGTTCAACGGATTAGGAAAAGGAGTCCATCATCACTGCGAGACGTTGAAGGAGATAGAAGAGAGGAAAAGAAGAGCGGACGAGAGAACAGGATTTCCAAGTCACAGGTGTATGTGCGAACTACGTCGCAGGAAGGAAGAGGATAAGATCGGTGAAGCTTTGAAGGAGAGAGTGAAAGAGTGGCTGTCTTTGTTGGCGAACAGAAATTCCTTGTGGTGTTCTGGCTGTGATCGTCCTTTGTTACGTAAATTAGAAGGACATCCCTGTTTCCCTGTGGTTCCTGCAGAAGGTTTCGGTGTCCGCAGACGTCTGTTCCCCGACGATCCTCTGGCTGTTCCTTTATCGCCGATACCTGGGACGCCGTCACCTACAGTATCCGATTACTTCACCTTTTATGACGTATGAGAGTGTTTACTTATCACGTCTGCAGGACTCACGCCGAGCCGTATGTTATCAATTACTTATCAGTGAATTCGAGATACAGAACATACAGAAAGTGGCCTATAGGATTACGTCAGACTCCGGAAGAATTAGTGACTGCAGGATTTTACTATTCAGGCTTTAGCGACAGAGTATTATGTTTTCATTGTTCGTACGGACTTTGCGATTGGACATCCAAAGATTGTCCGATTCTAGGACATTACATGTTGGTACCCCAGTGTCCTTTTATACAGAGTGTTGCGGCGTTACATCGTAACTCCAAGAGCTGCAAGTATTGCGACAGTATAGAGACTCTTGAGAAAACGTCCGATAAACCTAGTGTGGATTCTGTGTGCAAAATATGTTTTGAGAATCCTAGCAGTGTTGTAATTCTCCCGTGTCGACATTTTGTTTCCTGCGGATCCTGTGCTTCCCAATTGGACAAGTGCGCCGTATGCCGGGGTAGCATTGAAGATACGTTGACAGTTTTCACCTGATGAACAAAATGGATGTCTGTTTTTTGGACGTTCAAGGTCTTCGAGGAGCAGGAGGAGAATTTGTGTGGAAAGAAGTCGGAATTTTAAAATTTCCTTTTGACAATGCATTTGATTGTTTAGTGAAATCTCCATATGGTTTACACTGTTTGAGTGAAAAGTATCGCCGAGTGAATTACTGGCTCCGTGCCAACAAACACGGTCTCAACTGGGGAGATGGATGGCTGCCGTATGAGAAATTAGGAGATCTGGTATATGTTGTGCTTGTGAATCAAATAGTGTACGTTAAAGGTACGGAGAAAGTGAAATGGTTTGAAAAATTACTTGGAAAAAAAGGTAAAAATAAAATATCCGTACGTAACATCGAAGAACTTGAATGTCCAAAATTGAATAGTGTGAAAAACACTTCAGGAAGATGCAAAGAACATAGCAAATGTGAAAATGTAAAAAAAACCTGTGCAGTTGAAAATGTCTGGAAGATGTACAGTTTCTATTGTAATAAGTACAAGAAATAAAAGAGTTTTTTAAAATAACAAATGTTTTATTTACAATCGGTAATATGGGTTTAAATACATAGCATAACACAAATGTTGTATTTACAATTGAATATGAAAGGTTTGCAATACCTGAAGGGTTATACTACAATACATAAAATAACAGCGGTTGATGTACAATACATAAAAGAACAATGATTCATTTACAATAGCTATTTACAACTTCAGATACATGAAAGTAACAGAACTTATTTACAATGTCAATGTCTGCCCAAGATTGTTCTCAAGATATATTTCAATCATCAGTTCGTTGTACCAAAGAATATAAAAGTAGTTCACTAAATTGGGCACTTCTTTTTTTTCTGAAACCATATTTTTCTTGATGCAATATACAAAAGCTTCCATTTCGGGTTGCAATTTATGATAACGTTCGTTCTTTAATTTCTGCAGAGGCCAAAAAAGGTTACACAAAAATAAGTGTAGTTCAGAGGCTGTGAAAATAAAAGCATCGGATGAATGATGCTGATACATCGAGATACAACGTTTCCCGAAAAAATTTACAGCACTGACGGTGATATTTCCTGTAACCAAGTAATTGAATCGACGACCTGTTTCGACGTAATTCAGTAAGTCAGATTTCAAAGCCCACAGTTCTCTAATCTGCTTAGAATCGATGCGTACGGGTGATCTCCCCTGTTGCGAAAACTCCCACATCAAATTGAAAGGGGATTGCTTTTCGAATCCTATTGCCACGAACTTGTTTTTTTCCTTGTTCAGAAAATATGTGTTAGCAAGATAGAGATCTAAACACGCCTCTACGTTGTGTAGTCCAGGACATTCGATTGTATCTGGGGAAAAGCCGATCTCCCTACGACGTTTCATGAAATCACAGTCAGTAGTCAAATCTATCCCCTCGTCCATCGGTTCGTTCTTGATAGGGACAGTTTCGATTTTGAGGGGCTGCACACGTTTGCGGGTTTTACGTTTGGAAGCATCATCCTGATGGGTCATGCGTTTCACTAGTTTATCGTGTTTTTCCATTGTAGAATCCTTAGTAGGCTCCATGATGTTTTCACTAGAGCTGTCTCAACGACACTGAGAGAAAGCTACAGCAGCACACATTTATATAGCTTTTTGCATAACACGACACCGGATCGTGTGGATGGAGCAACACGATTGATCCCCTCTCGGGCACTTGGAATGGGGTAAACATTTGAAGATCTGACGAAAACGGTGTAGGATATATCCATCTTTACTGACACCGGGCGGAAATGCTTGAATGAAATCCTTGGTCGTAACATGGCGTGCTTTGTAATAAGCATACACGCAACAGTAATGTCCGCACGTCGTGGCCAATACCCCCTGTAAGGGAATGTTGTTGTAAGTCCAGACCGAGGAATGACGATTCAGGAAAGTTACGAATTCTGGATAGAAAGGATGAAATCCGTATGAATCGAAATATTCAGCAATATTGTTTTTGCCAAAATAGAAGGCCACCCAGTGTGTACCCTGGAAGTTGGAAGTGTCAGTGTTTGCGATTATCAAGGCAGGGGTAGGAAACGTCCGAGGTAAAAGATCTCTCGAGTAAACACCGTAGAAAATGTTCTTGGTGGAACAGTTTTGAGATAGAATCTCCCTGATCTGCGACGTGTTCATGCTGCCTATGTTTCCGAAAACGTAAAATGAGAGTAAGATGATATTCTTCTAATATTTTGGGGGACGGTTGCGTGTCAACAGGTTTGGCGGACAGTACTTCCGAAGAATCACTATTATAAATATCATCACAGGTTAACAGTTCGATGAGTTTTCCCATCTCACGTTACATATGTTTTCATATGTTTATAATAATATTTGTCTTTGGTTATTTCTATGCTCCCAGGGCTGTTGTCAAGTAGTTCGGGAAACGATTGTATGTTCACAGGTTTTGAAGTTGTCACTTTCGAAGAAACACTACTATGCTTAATAGTACGGGTTATCACTTTGGTAGGTTTCTCCATCACAGGTAGTATAATGTCTACGTCAGAACTGTCTCGATAACACTGCGAGCCAGAAACACGAGCACACATATTTATAGACAATTCGGTCTCACTGATGGAGGATAACACTTCTGTCTTTTGTTATATCTACTGCACATTCGAATTCAGCATACAGAAGGCATGTTATATTTTCCGACAGCTGGGGAGAAAATTGCATCTCGGCTCCGATGATACCTTGTTCCTGGAGACTGGTGTGCGTGTCGTTTCCTGAAGAGTCAGGTGTTATGTCGAAAATCAGGAAAAAGGATCCGTTCTCGAACATTTTCCTTGTGATCTGGTGTCCGTAATTGGCGTGGTGAATGCCTGTACCGGAAAATAGAGTTTGATAGGCACGTGTTATCAATCCTCCGTTTCCTCCTGTGGTGACCCGTAAGGGTTCGTAAGGTACGAGTTCTCCATTTTTCACAAGATGGAAAGAAGATAGATTGAAACTTCTAAAGTCGAACGGATTTTTCTTAGAGTCTCCGAGAAAGCTGGCGGTGGATACCATAGCAAAAAGAACAACATTCGTAAAAGCACCTTGAAAAGCATTATCGATCGAAATCTGCTGCGTTCCGGCAACGTAAGAATAAGCTTTGATGACGCTTCTGGTGAACGGATAATGGGCTGGAGCGTAAGAGAGTGCTCTGTCTATGTCCAAACTGGTGGTAGGAGTAGGAATGATGTGATTTATTTCGAGAACAGCCTTTAAAATTTTTATTCTGGTGGTTGGTGAAGTCTGATCTCCCCAGATGTAAAAAGCATCACGTGACCTGGCTAGATCGATACGTACTTCAACGCCGTTGACCAGGTATTTAGGCTGGTGGAAAAAATCTATGTGCAGTTTTCCCATAAGTTCGACTACGGCAGACACTTCCGTAGGACTTCCGGTTGTCGGAACGTGCTGGAAAAAGTCTTTTCTGGTGGTGAAACCTTTGTTGTCGGCTGTGATTGCATCTTGATGTCCAGGTGTGTCCAAGTACCACAAGGCATTTGTGAGATGCGTGTTCGCAGCATCGCTGCCGTAATTGATTTCTGCTTCGAAGATTGATTTATATGCGTAATTGTTATCGGCAACTGTTACAGCGATACCGTTGAGAGCCACTGGAGAGGATAATTTACGACCCCGCAGTTTTTTGTGAGGGCGTTGGAAGGTTTGGAAGCACTCATGGGAGACCCATCTTGATTGACCATCTGCGTTAGCAGACGGAGATAGGCAGATGAAAGATCTAGAAAATCTGTTCCTGCCGGCGGAACGGCAAATTGAAGTATGTTCTGATTATCGATGGAAGTGATAGGCTTGTAGGCGACCGTGTAAGTTTTTTCGACATTTTGCTGAATAGGTTTTTTGCTGAAAAGATCGAACTGTGAGATCATGCAAGTGTTATTCTCCATCATTATCCAAAAATATCTTTTCCTGCCGCCTTCTGTTTAATTTTCCTTTTGCGTGTTGTCCTAGATTTTGTGGATGTTTTTCTCCGCTTTTTGGATGCGCTTTTTTTACGGATCGCAGATGTTCTAATACGGGTGGCTGAACGTTTTAACATCGACTGAGCAATTTTTGTTGCAGGTTTTGTTCTTATACCGGAACCTACCAGAGAGTCGATTTTCCGTTGTGCTTTACTTTGAAGATTTTGACCCGCTTCACGTACACGTTGACGAACGATAGTTCTCGGAGTTTGCTGGCTTGTTGCAATGTCGGTGACAATGTTAGCGCCTGTTTTCAAAGCTTCTTTTCCGATCGCTTTTGCACCACTCCAGAGTAGAGGTTTCACCATTCTAAAGAGTCCTGCGAAGAGAGACCCCAATCCTCTCCCTTTTTGAATTCTAGTTGAACGATAGATGGGTCCAATTCCCCCACGGATCTGATTACTGAAATATTCGGTCTGCGAATTCATGGTGATTCATCAGCTTTTCGACATAGACTGAGCAAAATGATTCCTTACTGTTTTTTAAAAGGACTTTGC
Organism: Lepisma saccharinum; assembly: GCF_977018435.1. Taxonomy (NCBI): domain Eukaryota; kingdom Metazoa; phylum Arthropoda; class Insecta; order Zygentoma; family Lepismatidae; genus Lepisma; species Lepisma saccharinum. The sequence goes on from NC_139242.1 coordinate 11,449,385, forward strand.
TTTCCTACGAAAATGTAAACCAGCTATTGTAGGTACGGAGCCGTTTCTCAAAGGCAGAAAATATCCTTTTCTATCATACATCGCAATTTCTATTGTTTCGAAAGAACCTTTATCCAGAGAAACGTAATGAATCGGATTAAATGTATGATGGGCTACGGGTACTGTGCAAGATGATTCTGTTTCCGAATACTGTTTTCGGGCAAGACGTAAAAGACGTAGCATTTCTCCTCCGACCAATTGCTGTTTCACGAGATCGGAATAAATGAATATGTAGGGGTTTTTATCCACGACGTTATTGGACACCACGTGCGTAGAATAAATAGATTTCAATACGTCATATCGAAATTTAGCGTAGTCATCAGTTTCGTCTATGGGTGTAACAGTATTTGTTGGAACACCTTCCAATTCAGGATCGGGAACCCCTATCACGGACAGATGTTTGTTCACAGCCTCTTTAAAGAAAAATCTGAGATGAGTAGGAACAACGGCGTTAGCAGGGTTTGTTTTCAGGAACTGAATGAACTCCTCTATTGTATATGTTGCTGCAGGAAAATAAAATGGCTGCTCGTTAATATAGAGTGTATTATCCGTAGAAACAGAAGATCCCGATGCGTCCCATTGCGCTTCCAACAGAAAATGCCAGAATTGCTTAAGAACGTTTCTCCGTATTTCCAGGTCGTTGGGGAGGGATTCTTCGATGGTAGAGATCAGGTCCTCAGCACTTGCATACGTCCGAACAGGAAAGGTCACCGTTCCGTAATCTGTTTCCAAAACATTGTCGTATAGAGTTGAATAATGCAGTTCTGCTAATCCGACTTCCCACAATTCTGGAGACAGATCGATCCGTTTTGCAAGTTTTACGTTGAAATGGGTCAGCGTGTTGTTCGGAAAATATTTATCCGATGCAGATGACGGAAGGTAAACATAGAAATTATCGTCCATTCTCGTCGAACACAAAGAATTCACTGGGTCGTGGTGACGATATATTTTGATATAAATATGTTTTGGAAATTATTTTTCTGATAACTGTTTTACGGAAGATGCCTTGATCCACGAATCGAAACTAGGTGGATATCCGAGCCAGCGAACCAGGTATTCCAAATTTTTACCTTTTCCCCGGCTGTTCAAAATCTTATCAATTTTATACTCTTCGTCAGGATCCGAATAAACTTTTTGCAGTTCATGTTTGTAAAATGTACCTTTTACAGGTTCTTCATTTAAATCGTCTAATATGTATACAGGTACAGGTGATCGCTGAACAAGGGAGTGGATTTTGAAAAGTTCTCGTGACCACGATTGTTCGTATCCCTTCTCGAAATGTCCTTTGACGACGGAGATTCGTACGATATCACCAACATTCAGATCTGAAGATGGCTGTGAAATATGTTTGTCAGCTTTGTTGAGACGTTTCCACACGATGTAAACGTTAGACTCGTTCACATCTCGAGGTGCCATTCCTATGGAACTGTGGATAGTTGTATTGTAACCTTCGAGAAGTTGCGGTAAAATGTCTACGTAACGTCTTGTTTGTTTCGATGTGAAATATTTCCACATTCGTTCTTTCAATGTTCTGTTGAAACGTTCCACTACACTTGCTTTCACAGGATAATTTGAAGAGATCGAAAAATTTACATCTTTATTTTTTAAGAACTTCTGGAATGTAGAATTCGTGAATTCCGTTCCTTGGTCGGTCTGTAGTGTGACGGGTTTTCGTCTGCTTCGTCCGAAAATAGTTTTGAAAGCTTCGGTTACCGAATTGCTTGTTTTATTTTTTAGCGGTAATGCAAAAGCATATTTTGAGAATACATCGATCACTGTCAGAAGATATCTGTATCCATCGTTATGTTTTTGTATCGAAGTCATGTCGTTGAGATCAGCTTCCCAAAGCATGTCTATGTTCCACACATTGTAATGATTCCGGAGGAACCTTTTTCTCGCAGGTTTGTGGAGAGTGTACGTTTCCTGGTGCATCAGCCATTTTTTCACCGTATTGCGGGATATATTTTTATCCCGTACCGCGTTCCATAAACGATCTACAGATGAGAATGAAGCACGGTGTTGGGGATCGTAATATATTTTGGTGAGGATTTTATCGTGTTTTAACTTAGGGACTCCCATGACTGATCTCTCTGTCTACGGCTTTTTCTCAAAGGAACCAGCTTGTATGCGTCAGGTGTTCTCAGAAAAGGTGTAGTTTTTCTGGAAACACGGACGGCCACTTTCTTCTTCTTTTTCTGTTTCTGTCGATGAGACGGTCCAGGGCTTTCCGTTGACGACGCTGAGAAGTTCAACGTCTTCGGATCAGGAAGTGTTTTTTCCTGACGTTCGTCTATCAAATGTTGAGCCGTAGATTGGTACTCGTCGATGATATTTTGTAACTGATGACGTGTATTACGGGGTAACGTCTCTGCTAGGTTCGGAGGAAAATACGTCGATCCTGGCGAAATAGTAGAAGAACCGTCGTTATCTTGAACAATAGGAATTTGTAATGGTTCTTGGGATTTTCGACTCAGCCATAAATACTCGTCCAGTTCTTTTCTATAAAGCCGCCATTTTTGATCGTCTGTTATATTTTTCATTTTCAGAATATCATTCATTTTCTTATCCAGAACGGATAATTTTTGAGTTACAGACAAGTCGGAACCGCGAATACGTGCTAGTTGTTCCGGTGAAAGGACGATCATCTTTTTGTAAGAAGATGCCATTTTTCAATGAGGAATGAGAGTACCGAGAAGACCCGATAACAAAGACCCTAGAAGTAAGGGTAGAAATCCTCCTTTCTGCACAAGAAGTTTTCTTCTTTTTTCGATGTTCACTTTCGGTTTCACGAGATTGCGTAAGACCGTCTTGTAAGGGGCCAGACGACGTTTTGTGGACGGTTTAATCTTCACGTTTCCTTTTAAAACGTTTAGGCACCATTCGCTGATGAAACGGATTGTCTTCTTCGGAGCACTTTTCAGCAACGATTTACGGAGTTTGGTCGGTGAATTTTTCAACACGTGCAAAAAAGGGGAATTTTTCTTGAAAGAAGTCGAATTCCTGTTAGAACGTGATTTGGTACGTGTCTTCCTCGTTCTCCTCATCTCGATGTTTTAAACATTCCTGAGGAAGATATGCAGTTGAGTAATTCCGGTTAAAAATGTCTGTCTGATAACGTAAAGGATCCGGTGTTGACTGTGAAAGATCAATATACAAATAACTGAAAGGTTGAGTGGTAGCATCTATATATACTTTTTCGAGTTCCTTCGTGCGGTGAGGATGAAGTTGTCGTGCAAACACAGTGAATTGGTTCATATCTCGCGGATTCTTAAAAATAACGAAATGCTTTACGTTCAGCGATATGTCTCTGCAATTTTTCCCTTGATGAAAAAGATTCTGTGTTATGAACACCACCGAAATGTTTTTGTGATGACTGCCTTTTGTGAAAAGGTCGGCGACTTTTTCTCCTTGAGCAACCATCATAAGATCATCCAGGATTATGAGAATAGGGGTTTTTCCGTTCCACGACTGCCAATCGACGATACCTTTATGATATTGCACATCTCGAAGATTTTGTGGAATACTGTTCTCCTGATCGTAACACCATATGATTTTCTTCACGGTTCCATAGACGAGATGAACGATGGAGTCCACCATATTTGTCACAAAAGTAGTTTTTCCACTTCCTGATGCTCCGCAGACCATCATGGTGAAAGGATGGGAAAGTTTAGGAAACATGTTTTATACTGGAGATTTGAAGAAAAATGAAGATCTGGCACATTGTAAACACATTTTATACACTGACGGTCCGAAGAAGGGTTCAAACTCTGGACCACTAAAGCCATATTTTAGTTAGCACAATATCCGAAGGGATACGATAAATGTTCATCGTCGAAACGTCGTTTCAACAGTACAGGCTGAAACAGCTTTTTTTCATATGTACTGATTACTTGGAACTGTTTTGTTCTTCTGATCCTGAAAATATTTTCGACCATAACTTCAGGTTTTTCATCGTTTATCATATCGCACATGGTATCGAAATTGACCAATTCCGATGTGGAGGTATTCAATGTGATTCCTTTCACTTTACAGATATACTGCGGTTCGGAGAACGGTTTTGTTATTTTCATGCTGTAACTTTTCGGTCCCGTTGAGACAAACTGTTCACAAACTGCATCGGGTCCGAAATCTGCCAATTCATCGGTGAGTTCTCCTAGTGCGTCACCTGTCTGTGGGTGATACTCCATTTCAGGACTATCTACGTAAATTACAGAGTCTGTATCACAATAACATATCCTATCACCCAACTTTTCGAGAAGTTCGTACAGTTTCAGACGAGCATGGCATGTTGTGAAGGCTCCGATAGGAACATTTACTTTCCTGTTCAGACTGACAGCCTCTTCAACATATTTCCAGTTCACTAAAACGGTGTCCTGATTGATGAATACGACTCCTCCGATCATTATATTTGGATCAGTCATTTTATCGAGAAAATCTTTCGATTCCTTGATGATGGTCGTCTGGGAAAGGTTGTCCCGTTGGCAGAACTTGCCCCATAAAGAATTAAGGCAAAGTTTAGCCAGAGTACGTTTACCAGGATTGACTTCGATACTGTTTTCTTCCAATAGAATACCCTCCTTATCGAAATATTTCTGTATGTACTTCTTTTTATCCTCGTCGTTCTGACACCATGAAGGCCAGCCGCTTGCTTCCTGTTTTATTTTCAAGAAGGTGTTGACATAACCGGCAAAAAGTCCTCCAGTTTTTGTGACAGGGTCGTACATCGATGTTTCATACTTCCACACTTCCGACACTGACAGTACTCTGTAGCCTAAACTGTAAGCTTTACGCACCTCGGCGATGACCCAAGTCCCCGAAAATGTGCGTTGTTCATCGGAATGGCTGCATGTACCTTCACATTTTAATCTGATAGCACATTCGTTACACAAGACAAACATCAGTTTTCCATGCATTTTTGTAGGTAGAACAGGATGTAAAAGGGCTTTTGGTGGCAGAATAGTACATTTTATGAGCCCCTCCATGTTCAGAACCTCATTTACCGAAGGAATAGAAGTTCCTAGAAATATGGTAGGATGTCCGACAGGATAGGCACAGTATTTGTTCACATAAGGGTACAAACTTGTAAAATCATAGTACTGTAATTTTTCATTTTCCTTGATTTTGTAATACGTCCTGACTGTTTCAACTCTTCCTCCATATAAGGCGTCTCGTGGATTTAAAGGAATGCAGCAAACGATAGGATGCGTCGATAGATGTCTATCGAGTTCAGGATCGGCTTTCAATGTTTTGTTAAAATCACATTCCCACATTGTAACGACACGGTATCCTTCAGAACGTAGAGCCTCAAGTTTACGGCATGTTGTCTCGTATCTGAAGGCTGCTGTGTTCAACATGTCGTTATATTTCTGACTGTTACTATCCTGACCTGTTTCTTCTTCGTCGTCGTTTTTCGGATACATATCTCTGTTAATTGATATGCAGCGTTGACAACCATGCCAGTAGCATCCAAGCGCCTCGTACACTGTCTGCGTCTCCTCGTGATAGCCGTCCACTTTGTAACGTCCTCCTATGACATATTTTTCACGAGTACGTCCACCGTGAAGAAGTATTAGATGATTCTGTTCTTCCACGTAGGTTAACCATTTCAATGCGAACTTGGACATCTGATCTGCATGATGGTAACCTCCTTTAGGGATTATTCCTATAGTGTTAGACGGCATAAATTTCTGCCTGTAAATTAGTGAACATCCTTGATGCAGTATTGGAGTAGTTGGTTTTTGTTGTTGAAAGGTACATTTTTGCTGCATTCAATGTCATACCAAGACATAAAACGGTGCTGATCTTCAACTGTTTTCATATATTCATAGCCGTATGCAGAAGGAGGAGGCATCGGTCCTATGTAATTTCTATTCTTGTAGGTGTTCCACAGATGCGGATAATAGCCTTTCTGAACAGGCAAACCGAAAAGTTTGGAAAATCCAGCAAGATTTGTCTGAACATAGTTGAGACTGTCCACAAAATGAAGATTTTGGTATGACATACTGATGATTTTGGTACCGTCTAAGATCACACGAGGTTTCATTTCTCTTTCCAGCATTCTTCGTAATAGAAAAGTGCAATCGTAACCTCGTGCATTGTGTGCACAAATGGTTATGTTGGAAAACTTATATTGCAATTCTAGGTAGGACAGGAATGTGTCTACAGGGTCATCCCAGAATATAAACTCTCTTGTTCCACAAACAGAACATGGAACCGTTAGATCCTCTTTTTTGTAACATGCGTGACAAACCGTCTGCACCACAATAAGATTAGGAACATGAAGAAAAGTTTTCTCTTTCTCGGAGTGAGGAATATCTGTGTAACATTCAAAATCGTAAAATATATATAGAAATTTTGAATACTGTTTAGGTTTTGGTATAGCCATGTAGCAGAAATGATTTATAGGTTTCACGCAGTTGCATACGGTACAGTATTTCATGTTACATTTATGCACTTTTTCATGTGTATTGTGTGTTAGAATAATTCTGAAACATCGGGGACACTGCTGGATTTCACTACAGACTGTACCGTTTCGGAATGGTGTAGAAACATGATTTGTGAAGCAGTTCTCATTTTTGAAAATTCTGTGACATGTCTGACATATTCTGCGAACACCTTGTTCAGGCACACACGGTGGAGTTGAACGGCACATAGAACATAATTGTTTACACAGATGGTTATGAGCTTTTTGAAATATGAGTTCGTTACACCCGCGACATTCTTGTTTTGCCGCAAATGCTCCAACACGGTTCACTATCACATCATAATGCTTTCTGAGGTTATCATAAAGAAGGTATATAAATCTGGAAGCATTTTCAGCCACTCCTTCAAACAAAACATCTTTAACATCACGAAGATTGTTGTATACAACAATTTTATATTCTGTAAGAACTTGTTGAAATTTTCTCAGTTCAGGAATTCCACTTCCTGCACACGCATTGTCTGTGAGATCTACATCTGCTTTGCGCATAAGTTCAAAAACAGGTTTGAGAAGATTTCTATTTTTTCGATACTGTGAATAGGACGGGTCATTATCAGCATAGGCCTTCCCTATGACCAGAGCTTCAGCTAAACAGAGTGGTTTCTTTCTATTTGGTACACCGACGATACTTCTTTTTTGTGTGCTTAATATGTAATTAGGTAAACAATATGTTCGCTTACCCCCACCTCCGACAGGTATGTTGACATGATCAGCTCGCAAAATTAAGCGATCTGTAGCAGTGAAGGTTTTCGCACTTTGCAATATTTTGTACATGATGTTCCACACCATATCACTTTGTAACTGGTCACACCTATGCCACCCGATGTAAATATCTTTCACGGTAGGGTCAGATATGTTAGATAGAGTTAAACCTATTTTGTCTTCATCCTTGGTGTCTTTTTTAATGTAAGTGAGAAGATTTTCGACGCCTTCACGGATCCATGTGTGAGGATCGACATTTTCTGGAGGGTGCGAGAAACTGAATTCCACACGGCGTCCCTTGGAACGGAATTTGGGATATTCGCGTTCTTGAATGTTATGTAATATTATGTTCCCTATTTGTTCACGAGGCACTGTATCACGTTTTCTTTTTTTACCTCTTCTATCTGATACAGAAGCACTTTGGGATGACGGTTCTGCTGAGGGTAAGGGATCCGGCCTCCATGACGGTCCTGGTAAAGGTTCCGGGTCTGATCCGGATGCGGTGTTTCTGGAAGTTCCTGGTGATGTGACGGCTATCTGCTTCTCCTCGGCAACTCTGGATACAGGATCGGGTGTCGATGACAGGCCTGGCGACTCTTCGGAAATATCTCTCCATCCTTCTCCGGTAAGATCGGGTACGAATGATGTCACGGTCTGTAGTAGACGGTCATACTCCTCTACTAGGGAGATACTTTCTCCCGCGATGATTTTTTGCGCGATGATCGTCAACACTTCCCGCAACTGTCCATGTGTTGTGTAATATCCATCACGATAACGTGCTAACAGATCGTCAGCGGATAACTGTAGATCCATGATCGTACGATGACTGTTTCACGAACACTGTGTTGTGGAGAGAACGCCTTTCTTTATATACGCAAGCATGACAAAGCAGTTATTTCCGTTCCTAACGGTTCTACTGCGGCTAGTTAACCGTCTTCACCAGATGTTTTCCTGGCAGTTATGGCAACTCATGTAAAATTCTCAGAAATCGTCAAAAGTCTTCAGCAGATGTTTTTTCTGACTGATATGGAAGGCTCATGTAAATTCTCGGAATCAATTAACCGTCTTTACAAGATGGTTTTTAGCAGACACATTCTGTTATTCAACGCAGATGTCTTCCTGACTCATATGAGTTGCAAAAAATCGAAATTTTCAAATCGCTCTAGCTCCTCCCCTAATTGACGTAGAGCGAATCTGATTACATATTCGTAATCTGCACGTCAAGACCTCTCGTTAGAGTGTTCGGAAGGTGGGTCTACGATTGAAAATAAAGAAAGTAGGAAACCGCCGGTCCTAGAACAATGAAACCTGGTTCACCGGGAAGAGGACTTCACTCCGAGTCCAGTAGAGTGGTCGGAAGGTGGGTCTACGATTGCAAATAAAGAAATTAGGAAACCGCGTTGCAAAAAATGATACCAGATGTCCGTCTCTATAAGGAAGTCTTGTTCGTAGAACATGTGCTGACACGGAACAAGGAACTTCTGTGAAATTCATCAAGGAACTGTTGTGCCTCACAAAAACGTCGTGATCTCATATGCAGACTTCTAACGTACGTTGCAAAAAATAATTGCAGATGTGTGTCTCTATAAGGAAGTGGATAGAATTCCTTCTGCAGGCATCCTTCCCTCCAGTTAATCTCCTTTTCATCTGGGCCGCGTTGCAAAAAATGATACCAGATGTCCGTCTCTATAAGGAAGTCTTGTTCGAAGAACATGTGCTGACACGGAACAAGGAACTTCTGTGAAAATTATCAAGGAACTGTTGTGCCTCACAAAAACGTCGTGATCTCATATGCAGACTTCTAACGTACGTTGCAAAAAATAATTGCAGATGTGTGTCTCTATAAGGAAGTGGATAGAATTCCTTCTGTAGGCATCCTTCCCTCCAGTTCATCTCCTTTTCATCTGGGCAGCAACATGGATGGCCAAGATTTATTACATGTTGTAAGTACTCTTTTACATTTCACAACCATACCTGAGCAGAATCAAACATGTTTTAGGGAACCTTAGTTAATTGCAGGATTCGAATCCAGGGTCTCCGTCGAAATTCGCAACCATACCTGAGTGGGATTCGAATCCGGGTTTTCTTTATGCAAACATTGGCAATTCCAGGATTCGAACCATGTCCGGAGAGTTTCGAATCCGGTACCTCTTTTATCAAAACATAGTTAATTTTAGGATTTGTGGTACTTTTTTCATTAAACTTTTAGGGTTTGTATCCTGTCTTAGGTATTCTAATATAATACTATTTATATACAAAAACAATATTGTTCTGTACAAAATCTTTTATTAACACATTGAACTTCTACAGAAAATTACAAGTTTTCTACATATACAAACTTTTTATTTCAACTCGTACTACAGGTTATTAGATATTTTTACATATTTTGTTACACTACTGGTAGATGTTAGTGTATTATTATGTGTTTGTTACTCGTTCAGTTTTCTTTTTTTCAACATCTCCATCATTCGTTCATGTATATTTTCCCCTGTTTCCCCTGTCTTCTTATTTTCACCCTTCTCATTTCTCACACCTTTAAACACCTCCATCAATTCGAAACATATTCTTAAAGATAGATGGGAAGGTACATATTGCGCTCTTTGTATATTCTCTACAAAATCGCCAAACACTGGCGCATCTCGTTTCTTGTCAACAATGTAAGTAAATATTTTGACCAAACAGTCCACCGATACCTCGATATCTTTACATGTCTCTTCTAATTTTGCCAATAACTCTTCCGCCAGTCCATTTTCTTCACAGAAATTCACATAATTGCCGATGTGTTTTTCAACCTGTCTTGCATGTGTTTTGCTCCATAAGTTCCTTCATTCTGTCGGACTTGCTGTCGTCTCCTTGACATCGCCGTACACCAAACTGAATCCAAGGGGAAGTGTCGACATCTGAAATTAGACAGAAAATATGTTAATTATGTTTTACACAAATTAATCACTTTCATATATTAATTCACACATATTTTTAGGAACACATAATCCATCACGGGGAGGCTCTGCGAAATGCATATTATCGACATCAGGTAGGCACTGAAGGCGCTGCGCATTTCGCAGAGGCTACGAGGTACATTGAGCGGTACCTGGAGGAAGAAAATAGAATTGAGGAGGCCCAACAGCGTGCCTCCGCTATTTTCCGGGATCGACGTACCCGGAACAGGGAAAGGCTCCACGCCAATCTCCGTCGGTATAGAGCCAGGTAATTATTTTTTCAGTTTATTTCTGATAACATTGTTTATTCTAGCATGCTGTTTTTCCGATTATATATGCTACATATCTAATAACTTTTCTTTCTAGCCGATATCTACATGGAACGAAATATATTTTAATTCTTACATTTTGTTTTTCAGAATGCGTAACCGAAATGACGCTAGAGCCAATCGGCAGCGCCAACTGGTGCCTCCTGTTTCTCCTTCTATTTCTCCTACTGTTTCTCCTGTTTTGTCAGAGCAGGAAGAAGAGGACGACGTCACCGATGTGGTTCAAGAAGAGGAGGAGGATGGACGCTATACGCCCCCTCTCCCACCCCCAGCAGAAGAGGACCGGGAGCCGACCCCGCCACCATCGATCACTGTTAAACGTCATCCTCTTCTGCATTAAACTGTTGATGACACAGGTACCGTTTTTATTTTCACACCTTTCAAGCTGTCTGCTTCAAAAGAAAGATGTATTTATGTTTACGATTCTCACTGTGTGAAGGTGATGATAGTCTTTGACCAGCGATTTGCATTGTTCTAGGTAGAACATTAAAACTAAATATTTGTCTCTTACCTTTTCAATTTTCTTCACTCTCGCAACAGATGTGCCAGTCTCGGTTATGATCTCCGGTCGGTAGACTTCGATCAACAGTTCTGTGGTACGGTACACAATTTTTCTTTTTTATATAGTACTGTCTCCGTGACGTATTTTCGAATTATATTCGGTACGCATCGTTTTGCGCAGAGCATCCAACGCCCACGTGCCTCTCCTATCTTCTTCCTGCCCTGGAACACTATGCACAGTCACCCCCCCTCCGTGAAACCTACTTTTTTTACTCTATTTATTTTCTTTACATCTAGACGCTCTCTCTCCTTTTTCTCTTTTTGCCGTTTCTCCATCACTCAAATTCATCAACGACCGCCCGAGAAAAACATCTCATCCCCAGAATGACTCATCAATCTAAAACATGTTCGGGCATGTTTCAGACCACACCCAATTCCTGGAATTTCAAACTCATCAACGCCATCTGTTTTCAGACACCGGAAACACGTACTCCAATTACGAGAAAACCAACCGTCACCGCGTCGCCTACTTTTCCTCCTTCCCAACCCAGACTTTCTGACTCATCAACGCCATCTGTTTTCACACACCGGAAACACGTACTCCAATTCCGAGAAAACCAACCGTCACCGCGTCGCATACTTTTCCTCCTCCAGACTTTCTGACTCATCAACGCCATCTGTTTTCAGACACCGGAAACTACCGCGGGAAAAACCCGAATTCCTCCAACCAATCAGAATCCTCCTTACAAAATAAGCCCCGCCCATTTATGACGTCACGACCAATCAAATTCATCCTTACAAAATAAGCCCCGCCCCTTTTTTTTAAAAAAAAAAAAAAAAAAAACTTTGATCGATCTTTTCCAATCAATTGATTTATCGGACTCAACGGGGGTACATAACTACTGAAACATTCTCTTCCGTGTATGTTCCAAAACATTTGTTGACAAGTGGAATTAGTTGAAAATTGTCTGTGCCATCACTACTCCAAATATCTCAATACATCTTAGCAATCACAACATCTATGGATGTGCCTGGCGTCCAGAACAAGTGTTAACACCCCTCTCAATTACTCACTCACACCCAGTCTTGCATACATAGTGATCCTAAATGTATTGACAACCCACATTATGATCACCATTCACCGTATGTCATGTAATTGTTAAAATACAATTTCTTTTACAATTTTTATAAATCACCTCGGTGATCTTTTCTTCGATCTTGAGAAGAGCGATATTATTGGATTGAGATACGTAATTCAACATTCGATAACCTGACAAAATCAGTCAAAACATAGGACTACCTATCTTCAATATCAATATTATTTATCATTTCAAATTTTTAGTAAAAACTTCCTTCCTCGCAACGTCTAGAATTTGTTCATTTCTAATAAGACTGATAAACTGAACCAGTAGAATCAAGCGAAATCAAGCAAATAATACTTGTGTATACAGTACTCAGTGATCTGTTTCGAACTTCAGAATTTGTCTTTCCATTCCAGCGTATTCATATTATTACTGCAGTTGCTTGCTGCACGCTTTGTAGCTAACTTTTATTATTTGCTTCGTTGTCAAAAATTAAAATACGCGTTAGTTAAATATTAAGTCAGTGATGTTTCCTCTGTACAGTGTTCCCTTTGATGATGAAATCAAACGCTTGGCACTGAAACAGACACGAGCATTTGACAGTACTGCACAATTTGGCAACACAGGAACAATGAACACAGCTGACAGTCATGTTCACGCTACCTCCAATCGGGGTGGATAATTGGACAGGGGTGGACAGGGGTGTTTTGTACCTCATTCTTACAATGCAAGATATTGTATAAAACTCGATTTCTCAAAACTGGACCCATAGTTTAAAGTGGGATCCGAACCTCTATGTGCCTCCACTGGGAACAGCCCGTAATCCGTTGATTACAAGCCTACGACTCTACCACTGCGCCAAGGGAGACTTCAATGCTCTATGGATTGACTCATCTCTGTCATACGGTTTCGATGGGATAGGTTTGCAACTCTACATTCCGGAGTATGGCTGGTGGTTGTAACACACGAGCTGCTACGCGAATGAAGTCCCTACTGATACAAAACCCCAGAGCATAGTGCCCAATCAGCGTTCCCTAGCGAGTTCTGCAAAGAACGTCAGAGGTAAAACAATTCGAATTGTGAGAGCGCGCCACGGTCTACGCGAGAGACTGAGAAGCAAAGAAAATACCAGGTGAAGCGGCGTGGGAACATTTGATATTTTGAAGGAGATGGTGTTCAATGAAAAAGTGTAATAATAATGATTCCCAATACAGATTTATTTGGGCATGCACGTACGAATGTGCGAATAAGCAGAAGCAGCTACGTAACTACAATACACTTCGGAAAGATCCTTCCCACTTGCTGACGTCGGTTCATCACAACGCCTACAACGATAACTTTGAGAACTTGTTATCAACTTTAAGCATTGTGAGTGAACCAAATGTACGTAATCGAAGACCGCTGTACGTGCTCCTATCTTCCAAATATGTTAAGTGGTAATATGGCGCAGGAGCGATTTGAGGATACAATGCTTCCTTTCCACGAGGGACTTCAACTTCCTAACAAAATTAACTCCAAAGCGTATGGTGACATCCGTTACATTATAGACCTATTCAGAGAACTGTGTGCAAAACTTTGCCAGAATCTGCATGACAATGAATGAACTTTGCAGGGTTTTGCTTACGTCGAAGAGTTGGTTGTTGAAGCATTTGTCTGGCTTCCACGGCCCACTTCGGGACATTTAGACGGGTGAGTTCAGCTTCTCTCACATCTCTGGACATTATCTGCCCTTCCTAACAAATTAAATAATGCCTTCCTTTTTTTTATATTTTCCCATGAGAAATGTTTTGTTATAATAAAGACCAAAATCGCTTATTACTAATTTTTTTTCAAATTCAAACATAGCCAATCAGTGGCGGCGATTAGGGAGGCACGAGGGGCAGATGCCCTCCCCAATTTTTTCACTTTTGCTCCTGCACTATGCTAAACCTTATGTACCAAGGGAAACTAAACTGTCCTTGTTCCCCAGCACCAGTTTTGTCCCCATCGACGCCACTGTGGCCAACAATTAGCAACAATTAAATACAATTCTATATGTATATCCCAGAAGACTTAAGCAGAAAGAAATAGTAATTCATGAATACGCATAACTAATATTTTAATCTTCCATATCAGAATTTACAATTAGATTATAATAATAAATTTCAAATTCAAATTCCAATTTTCTAAAACACAGACTTTCAACTGACGAGAATTTTCTTCTGTGGGGTCAATATGAAATGATGACAGCAACCTATCAAATGTTAAACAACAAAAAACAATTCACACAATCGAAACACAATTCCTGATAACAGCCAAGAGGATGTATCCCAGGAGCATGTTTATGGAGAACAACCTTATTTAATTTCACTCTTCTGTATGGTATCGTTGGTCAGGCTAGTCTAGTCCTCCCACATATTCGGTGTTGGAGAGATACGAAATGTTTACACTAGCACTGATTGATTACAACAGTTCTCAGAAGTGGCATAACACCGCATGTAAATAGTTAATTCGACATTTAGTCGTAATACCTAAAATTAATTATTGTAATTTTTATTAGAGTCACCGATCTCGACTTTTAAAGCATAACACAAATTATAAGGCCTCTTTCTAAGTGTAATGAAATGTTGTCATAGTCTCAGTATTTAAACCTTGCTTGTAGTTTTAGGGACTCAATATGTATCTCATCACGTTCTAAATCCTAATGTAGTAGTTTGTCTCTTTCAAATTTACTTGGTTTTCAAATAGGGCAAAGTCTTGATGTAACAATTTCAATTCAAACCATTTAAGTTATCCATAATACAGGGTGAGGCAGGGCAGTCAAATGGAAAGATTTAAAAAATTAAAAATTTAAAAAAATAGAGAGAGCAAATATTATTTATTTTTGGAACATGAATGTACTGTACATGAGTTGAAATTACTAGTGTACATGAAAAATGTTTATTTTTTAATATGGTGTCAGAAAGATGGCGTCCTAGATGTTGCACACATTGTCTAAGTCTCACCTAGGACGCCATCTTTCTGACACCATATTAAAAAAATAAACTTTTTTCAGGTACACTAGTAATTTCCACTCATGTACAGTACCTTCATGTTCAAAATAACTAATATTTGCTCTCCCTATTTTTTGTGATTTTTTAAAATCTTCCCGTTTGACTGCCTCACCCTTTATTTCAGGTTATAGGATTTTCTAAATAGAAAACGTGAATGCACACTTCTGGCTAGAGAGTAACTTTAAAACATTTCCGAATCTTACATTAGAGTCTCCTACATTTATGGATTGGTTATAAACCACAATAGAACAGGCATGTCGCAAACGCCTGAATCTAATAATGGCTTTGCTTGACTTTATGAGAGCAAACAGTACGATAACTTTTGCGTTATGAAGCGAATTGGCGAATAACAATTATCATGAGTTAAGTTAGAGTATGCAGCACTGCGTAACGCTCTTGGCACGAAATTGTGCGTTGTGGTGGCGACTCACATGAGGCTGAGTATATATTTGTCTACTTACTTATAATTTCATTAAACGGCTCGTATTTCAAGAAAACAAAACTTCTAGATATAATTATAATTATTTCTGCTGCGATCTTCACGTGTGGTGAGAAGCCTTCGCGAGGGACTCATCTGGTCTCATAGCATCCTATTTACTTCATGCAGGTAAGTCTAATTTCAGGAACAGACGTGCCCATAGATTTTAAACATGAGGTCTGCCTAAAGGTGCTTTCTAATAAGGGAAATAGGGTTAATTAAAAATTCATTTCGAGACGGATAGCAAGTCATTGTGAAATATTATAAATTGGTGTTAACTTGGTCTTGTCCATAGATTTTACTGCATTAATAACGTTTTATTGCTCAAGAGATAGTGCGCCATTGTTGCACATTCGTGTAATTTCAACATCACTGGTATTTGTAACCTTTATGCCCCTAACCAGGGGGCTCCACGATGGCGCAGTGGTAGCGTCATCCTTGTAATCAAGGGATCCCGGGTTCAATACCCTGTGGAGGTACAGTGGTGGAAAAAAGTTCTTCCCCATAAGTCTTTAATGGCAGTAAATAATGCCGGAAAGGTAGGCAACACACATTGCTCGTTTATGTGATCGGGTGATTCTGTCTGTCTCAAGAGCAACTCGTCTTTCATGCAAAAGCCAACAGACACAGGAAATGTAGGAGAGTCACGTGACTTGTCAGGTGAAATGTTGTTCGTCAGAAAATCGCCTGTTCTCAAGCCAAGTCGCAGAACCGACAAGAGCTACACGTTACATGTCCGAAAATGATTCGCCTAAAAGAGTTGAACGAAACGCTAAAATAATTATTGCCTTAATCACAGAGGCTACTATGCTATATGTGCCGCAGTAGTTCGGTCGTTAGGGCGTTTGATTACCATGCGAGAGATCTGAGTTCGATCCCCGACTGGGGAGATTGGAATTTTGTTCACCTTTTCAAGTGGCTCCGGCGCCCACCCAGCGTCGTATAAAGTGGGTACCTGCAGGAAACTCAAAAGGGGGGTTAAAGGCGGCCAGGGGCGTGGTGCTGATCACATTATCTAAACCTTCGGCTGTAACAAGAAAGTGTGTTCCCCTAACTCCACACCCCATACACGCCTTGTGCAAAGCACAAGGTAGCACTTTGCTCTTTCATTTACTATATGTCAGATTTGATCGGAACAGAACTTCCTCTAATCTTTACGTGGCCTTTTTTTAAAGATCCGTAGGGATGTTAATAGGCTCCAGTTTTTCTTCAGACAATTCATCCATGTTATATTTCGTTATAAAAACCACGGCCGATATCATGTGTGTTTGTGGGGGGGGGGGCTATAATTCAAACATGTGAGGTGATCCTTTCCCACTACTCCATTGTCCGATCCTTCGTATCCAAAATAACTCTCAATTCCACACACTGAAAATGTAGCACTTCCTACATCTTAGCATGCAAATATCTAGTAGCAAAGTAATGTGTAGGCACATAGTGGTTCGGATCCCACTTTAAACTGTAGGTGCATTCCCGATTACTCTTACTGTGCATAAAGTGGACTCAAGGCACAAAATCAACCAAACAACACAATCCCGTTATTGTCCAGGTTATCGAAACCAGAACCTTCGTCGCGAATAACATAAGCAGGAAGACAATGTGAAATTACCGAACAGATACAGAACCTAAAAACTACAACGGATAGATTGGATTAATTCGTCGATGCAGCACGCGTTCTAAAGTGAAGAACAATACGAAAGTAGAAGGACCTCGATACACACACACGTTTCCTGCGCTCAATGGTAAGCTATCCTTCTTGCAGAGAAGCCTTTACGTAGGCCTTCAAGGCCACGACGAGAAATTGTTCTACATGCAATGACAGGACCAAAATGTACGTCCAAGAAAATAGTTTGATACGAAAGCTGTGTTCCTCCTTATTTCGTACGCCACTGATAACAGGAACATGTTACCTCGTCTGTAACCCTAGTTTCCCAGAGCAGACGCCTGTTTGGCACCCTTTGGTCCAGTGACCTTCGCTCGTAGTTAGCAAGAGTGAATGACTCACTAGATACCTGTTTCCTGTGAGCTTATACAAGAATATATATTTCGTTAGAGTCTGTAAGTATTGTTTCATCTGCAGTTATATCAGTTAAAGTTCGAATAGTTTCTTATGGTTACGTTATATATAAATTAGTTCTCGAGAGTGAGCTTTCTATCTATGTGCACGGGTATTTTTTATACAGCCTGCATGTATTATTTTTCTTTTCCTGAAATAAGAAAAATTCAAAACGTAAAAAGAGCCGTTTAAGATTAGTTAACAAAAAGGAAAATGAAAACGAAAATGTAAATGTTGAAATAAATTATTGTAGAGATCGAGTGAATAACATTTTGTCACGGAGCCTCCTCGATGGCGTAATGATAACGTCGTCACCTTGTAATCAAGGGATCCCGGGTTCGATACACGGTGAAGGCACGTAGTGGTCGTATCCCATGTTAAACTGAAGGTCCAGTCCCGATTAGCTTATATGTGCACAAAACAAAAACTAAGATAATTAATTGTCAAAGTGTAAGGAAATTTCATGTTCATGTTCAATCACATACGAAAAAAAAAAATATTCCATGTTGGAATGTTCACATCGGTAGTATCTAACCAACAAGGTTATGGATCGCAACATATTCTCTCAAAACCATTTTAATTATACATGTATGATAAAATAACAGAAGTAGAGGAAACAGAAAGCCAAGCGTAACACGGATGCCTTCTCCAGAATTTCAAATCTCGTTACGTAAGGTTCTGGGTTGAATTCTCGGGAAGTCATGCCTTTCTTGTTCTTGTCCTTTTATCTGCTTTATTTAATCATAAATCGTCGTACAGGGGAAGAATAATGACAATAATTGCCAATACAAAGCCAATAACAAAAAGAACAACAACTCAATTAGAAAGATGTCAAGAAAGAAACAAGACTTTACAGTGTCTCCGTCTCTCGGTTTCTCGAATTGAAAATTGCTCTCCCGTTCTCGGTCTCGGCTAGTTAAATATAGATATCGAAAACGTATGTGAAGATACATACCTAGGTATATTTCAAATATCCTGGTTTTGTAGGAGACTTCGTGAGAGATGAAATAAGTACTATTCGATCATGTATATTTTTATTATTTTTGTTACGTAACATCACTTTTCTTCCTAGTCGCGGACGAGTGACCATTACATGAAATTAATGACGAAATACTCAAACATTCGTGACAGGAAAGGTACTCAAACCAGGGAACTTTGGTGACGAGATCGAATGTCGACCACTTAATGAGCTTGCCCACCGAGTCTGCTTAATGTTGCTTGTGTCAGGTAATTCGTAATAACTGCCAATATCCCACATTCACTATCATTTGTTTCATAATTTATCTTAATGATGTAATTAACCTGAAGTCGAAAAATTAGTTGAATGTCTCAGATGTTACTTCGTGCCGAATAATATGACGTGATATTATGATATGAATATATTAATAATATAATACGCCTAGTCATTCCATTGATTGATACCAATTGCGCACACAAAATATGGTATAATGTCCACTGCTAACCGACCTCCATGATGAACTTGTTAGCACGACTACGACGGCATGGGGCCCTGTTCGAATCTCGGCTTGGCCATGGGTGTTCTTGGTGAGTGTCCCTTAATCAATGGCATCATATCATCACTCATTACTTATCTTCATTGCTATTTCCCAAAAGTGAAAGAATAGCGCCACTAAATAACAAACATCCAATCAAATCGAACATCTTCACCGATTTAATTCTACACCGTACCAAATTCCCACTATATTACTGCATCTTGCTTCATTTTACAGCATCTCAATTGTTTTCCGATTCGAAAACAATTGGAATGTTGTTTTGTGCAGTTGATTGTGCATTGTTTCGTTGTTTGGACTGTTTAATTAACGTCGCATTAATTAGTTTAGACCAATCGTGACAGAGGGAATCGAGAGCACAAAGGAAGGGGAAAAGACAAGTTAGAGACCTCGGCTCTCTTTAAAGGCAGCATTCCGTGAATACGACTGAAGTGACTGCAGAATATTATGGATAAAATTTGTTTCGCTTTTTCGTTTTATTTCTGTTTCAGTTATTTTACTTCGCTTTTCTTCTTCCATTCGTGTTAATCGTGTCGGTGAGGAAGAATTATAAACTCGTGAAATGGACGATGGCACAAAAATGTATGCCTCTCCCACGGTTCGAACCTGTGACCACAAAATATTGTTATTTTTAAAATTTACGCCAAATATGGTTTCAGTCTCTTTCTCAAGGCGTTCAATTGCTTCTCCGATTTCGTAGTGGTAACGACGTCGCCATTGTAATCAAAGGCTTTCGAATTAAATAACAGATAGAGGGACATTTGGTTCGGTTCCCACATTAATCTGTAGGTCCAGTGCATAAACTGGACTTAAACAATTAGCGTGTGGCATGTGGTCTGTGATGAGAACTATCATTTCAGTGAACCTTATTTACAATGACTCTAATAGTACAGGAAATAATATTTGCTTAAGAGTAGCTAATGTTAAGAAACCAGTTCCTGAAATTTTCTTCTGGAGGCCTCGTAGCACCCAGCTGGTTTGGCTGGGGCATGAGTTATGTGACTTATGCTATCAATGCTCAATCCTTCCCGAGAACTCAGATCCATCAGACAAACTTAAGCGAATATTTTGTTATTTGGGTTGCATAAACAACAGGCTTTAAGACGTTACGAAATTCTAGGTCCCGTGGCCCAGGTAATTCTTTCTCTGACAGTACATACTGGTTCGGATCCCACTCTAAGCTGTAGGTCCAGTCCCGATTAGAGTTACTGTACATAAAATGGACTTAAAACACCAAATCAATGAACCAATAAACCGTAACCATGGACATCAGGAGACAGGAGATTTCACCTACGTACATATCTCGTTCAGGTTTTGAAATACCATGTCACGTAGCCCTAGTTACTTGCCATGTAACGTAAACTAGTTTGATTTTAAATTAAGAGATACATATTTAAGACATTTTATGTTAATGCCGTGTTACGTTGAAAGTCGTAGAATAACCTAGGACGGGGAGTGACTTGCTTTGTATGTTATAATCTAACGAACAAAACATGTCGTATCAATCCATAAGATTATATTTTATTTTGAAAGCCTCTCTGAATGCTTCATGTTGACCAGGGCATTCACTTGTTTATCTCAGTTGTCTCAACCTCTGAGGCATGTAAACAATGCACAAGTGTTGTGCTATGCAAACCTCCTGAGGTATTGAGGATATAGGAAGTTCCATCTGCCTATGGAGTCAGCGGTTTGCATAGTGGCAGTTAAAATCACGATTCGGCATGGAGGAAGGTCTCCATGGCCTGGGTAATATAGAGGTGAGACAGACTGAGAAGGGACTGACTTTGGTTTGGGATTGAGGAGAGAGAAGAGCTTAGGAAAGGAGTGGAGCAATAGTGAGACGACGCGCTGGTCAACCTGTAACGAAGCCAATAGAGAACTTATTTTATTTTATTCTTCGAAATTATCTTCTTTCGTCAGATAGTCAGGTAACTATCCTAACCCAGCCATGATTCAGGTTCAAAGGTTCATAAAACCCAACGAGTGACCATTGTCTTTTCTAGATGTTAGTTCCTAAATCTTACTTGTACCTTTCGCACTGCCAAGCGTTAACTCGTCATGTTAATGGCGAATGCTCTCATCATCGAGGATGAATGATGAATATGTTAGAGCACCCATTGATTAATTGGTTAACATTCTTGGTAAGATCCCACGAACTTCACAGTTCGTTACGTGGTGGAGGTGCGGGGCATGTTTCATAATACCTAAACATCATATAGGAAAGCTGTTCGAAGAGTGGTTTTAATGTATGTTATCGGGGTTCGAATCCTGGCCTGGTCATGGATGTTCTTTGTGAGTGTCCCTTCATCAATTTCATCACATCATCACTCACCCTCAGCGTTGTGGCTAGCAAAAAGTTGCGGAAAAGGGATTTTATATAACTTTTGTCAGTTCATGTTTCTGTTTTCGCTTTCTTGTCTTCTGCAAACCTGCAAAAAAAAGAAATACAAAACAAATCTAGTCAAAGTCTCCCAGAAAGGCTATTTGTTTTACAACTGCCACCAACCTCCTTCCTAAATGGCGCTATCTATAGTCATTCTTTTCTGGAGGATAACATACCCCGTGTCCGCCAGTGTCCACGTCAAATGTTTGGCCAACGTAATCACATTCTTACTCCGCTAACCAGTGATGATGCACATGCAAGCCACGAAATTCGATGATTCAGAGTCCTTCTTTCTCCAGGACCGAACGTGAAATATTACCTCACAATTACTTTTATTCTACGAATTCTCTCTTTCTCTTGAAAGGAAATTCAAATATGGAATTTGATTAACCAGTTCCCGTGGGAACAGTGAACGTTTCCACAAACAATATGGGATACGGATCGAAACCAAAATGGTAGCCAAAACAATGGTGGTGTAGCAAATCAAATATTAGGGTCTCTTAATCCCACGAGGTTTATGCTAGGTTACATTTCAGTCTGCCACACGAACGGAACAGCAATGTGTCCATAACCTGAACACGAAATTAAAAAAACCTTAGAATAGACAACTTTGTTCTTCGCCATCGTACGCTACTCCACTAACGCCTGGCTCCCTCTCGACATGTTCAGCGTCCACTGGTTACGCAAGTTTAATTAGTTTCCTTAAATCTCTGGGCGAAAGCGTGTAATTCACCTAGAGCGTTGTATTGCAATCGACACTATTGATTTCCTTCGCTTAAAGAAGATGAGATAAAATAACTGGATATGATCGTAAGTATTAGCATTAGTTGTTTGAATTGTTTGAATTGTTGTTTGAAGTCCACTTTATGCACAGATCGGCTAATCCGGACTAGACCTACAGTTTAAAGTGGGATACGAATCACCGTGCAATGTACCTCCACCGGGTATCGAATCCGGTAACCCTTTTAGGGGAAACTCGTATCTTTCCGAACACCGTAAGTTTTGTTTCCTTAATTTCGGCTAGTGTGAACAAAACGCAGCAAATCTGAAAACAGTGATCTACGGCATCTACAGTCGTCTAATTACGGACAGCTTATGATATCTCATAAAGTTGTTAACAAATGTGCATCCCTTCTCTGACGCAAGATAAAAATAAATGAAACTTATTTGAGGTCACTTATTTCGTAACGTATTTGAAAATAGAGGGGGACTGTCTTCTGCCATGAATTTTCAGTGGCTGACCACGCATTAAGCAGGAGGAATAATTAGGTGTCATGGAACACGTCCGTGAGCATCTAAAAGTTAAAGTATTGACGTGTTTTCATATTATGAAAGGATGGATGACACCATGAATAAAAATAAACCAACCCCTTCAGTCAACTCATACAGACCTGCCTGGAACCTCTCTAAGTACTTGTCACTTATTTTTTTGGAATACTGTATATCCCAAACCAAATTCAGCTGATTATAAGTATACAATTCTTTATTATTTTTGTTTTTTGGACATGTATAATCTGAAAGTTTACGAGAGTACTTGACATATTCTCATATGCAGCAATGCATGCTCTCATCGTGTGTATGTACGTACAATCTACGGCAAAGGTAATAGCAAGTGAACTGCTGATCACATGTTCGTTCGATCTGTTGTAGATGATGATTTAAATTGGCTCACACCACATAACCTTTGCAGTTTCTAGCCATCGGTACTGCTATATTTGTGCACCTTGTCTTCTTTACTACCCTTCCGCAATGCACAATCACTTTCACTTGTTATTTGCACTGTGGGAGTAGTATCATGGTTGTGTATGTTACACTTTTGACCTCCATATCTGTGCATGCTTTTTACATGGGAATGTTGTGTTTCGAAACAAATCTCTACAGTGTCTAAATTATGTATGTTCGAAAATTGCTTCTTGGTTAGGATCGACACTGGGAATGGTACATCTATTCGGAGTAGCGTTTTATGTAACGATTCCCGATGGTCTTGTCGTAATAGTGCAGTTACTTTAGACGATTTTTTTTCGATATAAAGGAACTAATTCATAACAAGCTGAAATTTGGTATAACATCTTAGTAACATTAGTAACAACATACCAAAAGTCCCTGACGATCACAGTACGCTAAATCCGCCTTGTTGAAAAATGGCGGGCAAACAAAGTTTTCACTAAATAAGAAAACTATAAGTCATAACAAGCTGAAATTTGGTATATAACATCTTAGCAACATTAATAACAACATACCGAAAGTCCCCGGCTATCAACCGTACGCTAATGAAAGTTGTTTTTACGAAATAAGGGAACTGTAATTGATAACAAGCTGAAATTTGGTATGTACCATCCTAGAGACATTAGTAGCAACATAACAAAAGTCCCCGGCCATCATCCTGCCGTTAAGTCCACCATATTGAAAAATGGCGGTTAAATTCAAGTTTTCGGTAAATAAAGAACTAATTTACAATAGCTTGCTGTTTGATACATGTCTTTCTTATAACATTAGTAACATCAATTACAACACGTTAAGTTTTCTGCAGAACATTGACACGTTAGGTAACGGCGCCATATTGGAAGCATGGCGGATAATTTTAATATTTCGAATGAGAATGGAATGGACTTCTAACAGAATGTGATTTGGCAAATGAGTTTGGTATGTAAGGTATGACAACATTCTGCAACATTCGCCGTCTCATCAGGCGGGCTATTGCTTTCACGTGTCTCGTTCTGTTCACAAACTAAATCACATTGTCACTATTGTAATGCACACCTGTAGGTAACAACTGTACGTAATGCACACCACAAGACATATCTGATTCAGAGAGTTCGTCGCTTTCATCGTTGTCATGTTGGTCATCGACGACTTTACTATTGTCTTCTTTGGAAACAATGAAAACAAGAATGGACTTCGTAGAGGAAACACCTTGGCAAGGGACATATGAAGCCTGCTTGCATGCAACTACATTCTCCATCACAGTTTATGGTAGATCGTCATGAAATTAAATTCAGTATATCGTTTGGAACAGGTGGTATCAAAGTAGTGACAGGAGTCTTGATCTTCTAGTTTCAGGTGGCCGGTGATTTTTTCGCCAGTCAAGTGCCATTTCTAAGAAATAATAGAAACAAATCGAGATTTATTATTCGCTTTTCTTCAAAGTTAGTAGAGGCAAGCGTCACTGTAAAACTTTCCCCTGGCGACACTGACGCCATAATCGTTGAATCTTGCACTGGACACAGAATTAGAGGTTCAAAGGTACAGATTTGATTGTTATTCTCATGCCTTAACTCGCTCAGAACATAATGTGTTTTCTTTGTTGTTGTTATCTTTTTATGTAATCTGGACAAGGTACGATACCATTAGGCATTTACAGTTCAAGAGAGAATATAGTCGCATGCAAGCAGACTTCAGATGTCCCTTGCCAAGGTGTTTCATGTACGAAGTCCGTTCTTGTTTTCAGTGTTTCCAGAGAAGACAAAGGTAAATACATCAAAGACCAACATGACAACGATGAACGCAACGGAATCTCTGAATCAGATATGTTTGTGTAGTGTGCATTACCTACATGTGTTACCTACAGTTGTGCATTACGATAGTGACAATCAGATTTAGTTTGTGAACAGAACGAGACACGTGAAAGCAATAGCCCGCCTGATGAGACGGCGAATGTTGCAGAATGTTGTCATACCTTACATACCAAACACATTTGGTAAATCCCATTCTGTTAGAAGTCAATTCCATGCACATGCGATATAGTGAAATTATCCGCCGTGCTTCCAATATGGCGCCGTTACCTACCGTGTCAATGATCTGCATAAAACTTAACATGTTGTAATTGATGTTACTAATGTTATAAGAAAGACATGTATCAAACAGCAAGCTATTGTCAATTTGTTCTTTATTTACCGAAAACTTGAATTTATCCGCCATTTTCCAATATGGCGGACTTAGCGGCAGAGTGATCGGCAGGGACTGTGATATGTTATTACTAGACCTCCGATTTTTAGGTTCTAAAAAATGTGCTTATAAGTTCCTAAAATAGGCTCTAAAATTCCGAAAATGGGTTCTAAAAATACTAAAAAAAATTCTAAGAACCTTAAATTTGGTTGTAGAAACCTAAAATTAGGCTCCAAAAAATCCTGAAATAGGTTGCAAAAAGACTTAATTTGGTACAAAATTCCTGAATAATAGTGATTAGATACAATCGTTAAAACAAAATTTCACAAGAACCGTAATAATCAAATATTAATTTTCTAAACAAATTTTCATTTGTTTATATCATTTTCAAAATTATCTACAAATTATTATAATACTGCACTTGTGCTGTTAGAAAAAGTTACTTGTTGATATGAAAAATGAATTACGTATGTATAATTTGCTGCACAATATCAGGGTGGCTAATCACTTTGAATTCCTTGAATTCCGGGAATTATGTCACCGGAAATTAAGCCGTGAATTATTGGCTCTGGAAATTATTCATGAATTTTGGCAAGACGTGAAATAAAGTATATTTTCTCTATTCTATTTTTTTCTCCGTCGACTTGAAAAATTGCAATTTTTTAAATTCCATTTCTCATTAAATGTATACATGTTTATGAATGCCCTGAGGCAAGTTTATCTCAGTCTAGCTTTTATTTCATTCATTTTTTGAGGATGAAAAAGAAAGCTACACAAAAAATAAAACAAAATTTTCTCAATCCGTTTACTTTGTTAGTGTCTTTTACAGAACAATCTATCTGACAAACGGAAGATTATTACAAAAAAAAATATCTTGAAGTTGATTAGGTAAATTTTTTGTTAGATTGGAATCATACAAACCCTTCATTTTGTCAATATTTTTGTGTATGGAAGGGAGGGTGAGAGTCGGTAATACGTAAGGTTGGAATAGAGAATACATCTGCTTGTATCCTTGAATTTTTGGAAAGTTCATCTTGAAAACCAGGAATTATGCTTGAATTTTATCATGCTCCTAGTGACCACCATGAATTTTTTTGCATTATCAACACTCAAACTCCACCTTTTGTTTGTGAGGATCATTTCATGTGCTGAAAATTATCTTTCAACAGAAACATAGTCAGTAGATCTAATTTGTATGCTGAATTATTACTTCGCAAGGCGTGAACTCTAACGAACTCTTCCCACATCTTCACATCCGGATCCCACGTACCAACAGCAAATGCAACAACTTCTTTTATACAAAAGCCACAAGGTTATCCCTAGAACAAAGGCCATTTCTCTATAGGCTACAAACAAGATACAATACTCTAAATGATCCTCCAGGCTTCCATCTATCTAAGCAGGCTTTCAGAAATGCGTGCATCAAGCAGCTGAAGAGAAATTAATATTTGTTATACCCTTGTTATTGTTTTATTATTATTGTTTATTTTTTATTTTATTATTCTTGTTGCATATGTGTGCGTCCTTCTCATTTGTTAATTTCTATTTTTCTCGCTGTTGATATCCTGATATAAAATGGATTCTCTCTGTATTCAGGATTTCCCAAATAAATAAATAAATAAATAAATAAATAAATAAAAAGGACTAAACTGACGCGAAAGTGAGCAAGGGCACACAGATCAAAAGTTTGCACTTGGAACTGTGCAGGCAGGAGAGACGATTGGGTGACAAAACTGAGAATGGGGAGGGCGGAGGCAAGGACAGTTTACTTTATCTTCGTAGGCAAGGCTTAGCATTAAGAGTCTATAGTGCAAGGGTAAAAAGTAGGGGGGAACTGTTCCCTTTCGCTTTCGCCGCCACTGTCTGCAGGTAACAGTGACGTCAGACATTTTTTGTTTTGTTTAAAGCTTTGATATACATCATATACTTGGAGGGAGGGAAATCGACAGAAAACATGTTTCAAACACGCCAGTCAATGACTTATTTCGCCACCTAACCTAGTAAATACCTCTGTGAGATATAAAAAACCTGTAAAACCTAAAAAAAAAAAACCTAAAAAAGATTTAATTTAGGCACATAAACCTAAATTAGGCACTATAAAAGTTAGTCAGTGTTTCTTTTTTTATGAAACACCGATATAACTTGTTATTTCTTATTTACCTGCAAAGGAAAAATAGGTTAAAAACCTAAAATCCGACGTCTAGTTATTACTAATGTTACAGACTAAGAAGCTATGCACCAAATTTCAGCTTGTTATGAAATAAAGATCCCTTATTTCATGAAAACTTTCATTGTCCGCCATTTTCAATATGGCGGACTTAGCATACCTGTGATCGTCGGGGACTTTTGGTATGTTGTTATTAATGTTACTAAGATTCCATATAACAAATTTCAGCTTGTTATGAATTAGTTCTCTTATTTCGTGAAAACTTTCATTGTCCGCCATTTTTCAATATGGCGGCCTTAGCGTACGAGTGATGGTCAGGGACTTTTGGTATGTTGTTACTAATGTTACTAAGATGTTATATACCAAATTTCAGCTTGTTATGAATTAGTTTCTTTATTTTTCCTATTTTGACTGCACTAGTAAGGGGCATTGAAGAAACAGGTGCGTTATTGTATTGGTGGGTTTTGCACATTGGCAGGAAGTTGCGCGTATAGCTTGTAATACTGCAAAAATGTTGGTTCATGAGAACGTGACCAGCGTGACAAAAATTTGTTGAATCTTCTGAAGTTGAACACCGCTTTTCGTCTACTTGGTTGAACGTTATTTCCAGGTACAAGCCTGATACCGGGATACACCTGCACTACACCTAGTGTCAAGAAATGTAATGAACTAAACGGAGCTATTGTTATCCGCAAGGTTAGGTAATGGGTTGAAACAAAAGAGCATCATCACAATTCCATTCCTTAAAATGACACAAGGTGTAGAAAGAAAGGAAGAAAATTGCGAAGGGCAATCTGTCTACTATATGATCTTACATTTCCATTGTTTACACTTAATGCAAAGCAGGAAAATCAACATAAAAGGTCAAAGTGGGCCTCGCAGATGGCATAGTTGTAACTTCGTCGCCTTGCAATCAAGCGGTCCGTGTTCGATAGCCGGTGGATGCACATAGTGGTTCGGATCGCACTTGAAATTCACAGGATTGGGACACGAAGTACGAGCCTCCGCCTCCACTCGCCACTCTCACAGTTTTCACCCACTCACTCAGCTCTTTTTCTTTTCACGTAAACTTCTAGGTTACCTGCTGAGTGCGGTCGTGTCCCAAGGTAGAGGATAAGGTTAGCAAAGTGAGTGGTAGAGGTATTTGCACAAGACTCCTTCTCTTCTCCGGTTGTTAGGGAGAGAAACTTAGAGAAAGGCAAGTTTCCAAGAAAGGCCTTGGTACCTTAGAATTAAACCAAGGCGTGTTTGATATTTGATATTGTTTATATATAATAAAATATATAATGTATTTAATATAAATACATAATATATGAATTACAGAAGTAAACTAAAGTGACTAATAAACTGTGATTATAAGAAATGATGTAAAGAAGCATGAATCATATGAAATATATATGAACACATAGATTATAAAACATGATTATAAAATTAATAGAAAAAAGTCATGACATTTTGCTTAGTATTTATGGGGTTTGTTACCATTTCTCGTTGTAGGAGTCTGGCCCACATCTTAAGCTTATATTGTTGGATTAAATTTCCATATATCCATTTAGAGTTTCTATATTTGTTCAAATAGAAACTTCTGACCCGCTCTGTTTTAGATTTTTGATATAGGTATCTTTCTAAGTCTTCTTGTTTGATTCTCTCTTCTTATTATATACTGGGGCCAGTTATAATTTGGTGCTGATTCTGATTTTGAAGTAGATCTCGGAATCAAATTTATGGCAGTTATTATCGCCGTATTAAGTCTTGTCACATTTTCCTCTATGTGGTTGTCTGGTAGTATAGGATCGTAGCAAGATAGACTGAATGGAAGGCATGGCCATCGCATCGAACACAGAACATTTGTTTAAAAAGCGACCGTCTTGAATAAAGCGGTAATTTCCGTCACGCTTCTTCACAAGAATAAGGACTTGTACTATCCCGGATTATCCCCTGTTTTTTTTCAAAGTCTCAATTGGTTTCTTTATCTCTGTTCCCAAATGTACCGGATCAGATATCTCTGCTTATGGAACGGCGTAGGATCAGAAAGCTTTATCCTATGTTTGTAATTGGTGGCAAGGCCCATGTCATTCTCGGACCAACTGAAAACATTTTTGTATTTTAACAAAAGCTCTAAAATCTTTTTACTGCCCGCAGGTATGTCTCCATTACTTGCGGTTAATTAGCGTTTAAATCTTCTGGATTTTGAAGACAAAATTCTTGGTGGTGATTAGAAAAACCACATTTATAACAAAGTTGTGGGCCACGCCGGTCACCTTGATCGTAACGACCGCGGGGGGCTGGTGACCCTCGCCCCCGGCCACGCTGGAAATTGGAACGGTTCTGAAACCGGTTGTTGTCTGAACGATAGCCTCTACTTCCCCTGCCCTGAAAGCCTCATCTGTTGTTTGAACCACGATTGTGATTAAAATTACCCCTTGGATAATTTTGACCTACAGTTTGATAATTTTTATGATCATGTGACTGTATAACTTCCTCGACTTTTAACGCTAGGTTGCAGACCTGCTTAGCCAAAGCTTCTACTGTGGACGGTTCTGAAGTTGGGAGAGACGTTTGTTGTCTTTTGACAAGGTCCAATTCAGCTTGCAAGGCTTGCAGCTGATTAGTCATGTCTTGATTAGCCCGAGGTGCTGATTCCGGAACAACCGCCGTAGTGCTAACTACGGGGTTCTGAGGAGCAATGCGCAACTCAGCAGGAGACGGAAAAAGAGTTTCCTTCTGTGCCGTATGCAAGAGCTCTTGCACTGTTCTACGGCGCATAAGGAACTTTGCTTTTTCATATTCCTTAAGGTCTTTCAAAAGCTCCGGAACTGAATTATATTGTTTTTTGTATATCTCCCTGATAAATTCCGGTTGAAGACCTGCGTTTATATATTTAAGCTGCTTATTCACAGCCATGTTAGGGTCCATCTTAAACAAGAGGGTCTGCTTATCCCTACCGTAAGATGATACCGGTTCATCGTTCCTGTGGAACCGATATCGGATCTGCTCCTCGATATGCAGCTGATCAAGGGAGCCTGTGAATTCTTCAATGAGCTTTTTCTTGACGTCTTCATAGCTGACTAAATTGACGCCTGGTTGCTGGATAATTGCATTAACCCAGCGGAGGGCTGCCCCACATAACAACGCCGGGAACATTTGTCGTTTTTTCGTCTCCTCCCAATTATTCAAAACCGCCGCACTTTCGAAACGATCTATGAATTTAGTAACATCCTCCCCCGAGGCACCCTGAAACTGAATGCTCTCGAAAAGGAGGGGATGAAAAAAAGGTATTTGAGCCATGGTGGGTGGGTCCACAAGAACTGTGGGACGATTATCAATTTGAAAGTTAGCCTGCGCGCGTGCGCGACTTTCAGTTAATGGAGGACTTCTGATTGGGGTGGATGAGGCACAAGGTAGACCCTCCACATCAAAAGACAGACCAACAGCATTATTGGCGAGAATGATGAGCCTATCCAATGTGGTATCAAGCTCGTCCTCCAACTCAATAAATGACATAAGGCATTACTAACAATGGTGATGTACCTTATTTAAAAAATTAACCCCGCGTTAGTAAAAAGATCCGCGAAGAAACAAGTCTAACATGATATTAACGAATTTCAATTTTCATTTATTTCAGAGTGAAATAAATGAAAAATTCCGCAACACCAACCGCGATGCCTACCCTTTCAACTTTCATGTTTGTTTAAGAAAACAAGGCATGACGCTTTCCATTTCCAAAAGAAAACGAAAAGGACAGCATTAATCCACCACGCAGCGTTCCAACATGAACGCGGGGATCTTAAATAGGGATGTAACTTGCCCCTCCCGATTAATACTATGGATGGTAGAGACAGCCCTGAACGGGCAGGTACAAATATCTAACTTACCATTAAAATAAACTCATGATTCGGTTTAGACTGAAGTGAGCAATGCGAATGGCAGATAAGGGTGTAGACTAGCTTACCATGTACGGTTTAGAAATAAGACCAGTAGCTCCTGCTTCTCCGATGATTCCAGATTAAAAGACCTCGTGTCGCTCTCATGCGCACCTATTTAAACCCTCGCTTGCCCTCTCGTCACCTCTAGCCAAAGGCCAGTGTTCTTACCATTTCCTGTGAAAGGCTTACCCTACACATTTCTGAGCAGGAGCTGACAAGTTCTGCCAGGGTCAATATTTCTTAATCGAAGGGATATGCTACGGGATTAAGGCGAGGGGGACAATTTCGCCTAGGTTTTTCTCACTGGGGCAGCTGCCGATCACTGTTGCCAACTTCGCTCTTTTCGAGCCAGATCTGGCTCTTTCGTGCACTCGTTTGACTGTGAACTGTGGCACACGCTCTCTGCCCCACCATGATGCCACCACTGGCTCCGGCCCATAAAGATCAATCTTTGCCATGAGTGTACATTTTGCACGTGACGTGATATTCATATATAGGCTGCGTCACCCACCCCCTCTTTCCTCCCCAGGTATTTTCATTTATAGCGCTGTGGCTAAGGTGAAGACAATATAATTATCAGGGAATCCTTTATTTTCGATTTCATGTGAACTTCATTGGATTATTGAGATGGGTGATGTCGCCAAATCTAGGCGGTGAAAACTAAGAATAAATTGCCATCACTTTAATGCTAACGATAATAGCAGGC
The DNA here is from genome assembly GCF_977018435.1 of Lepisma saccharinum. Taxonomy (NCBI): domain Eukaryota; kingdom Metazoa; phylum Arthropoda; class Insecta; order Zygentoma; family Lepismatidae; genus Lepisma; species Lepisma saccharinum. The sequence continues at coordinate 11,481,602 of NC_139242.1, forward strand.
AGTTTATGCAGCCTTCGTTAATCTAGCTCCTTGAAAGTCATTTTTATATCTATTAATGGTGAAATGTAGCTCTTTTATGCACATCAGGTTTGGCAACACTGCGAGGATGGCCGTATGAGGCAAGGAGAAATGCAATGGGTTTATGGGACTATTATTTTATTCGTTCTCTAGGGAATATCAAGCATTCAATGAAGTAGAAAAGTACATGGACGGAAAAAGGACACGTTGAACTATGTCACAGTAGTAGGAATAGTTGAAACACCCATTTCATTAGCCGTAACTTGAAGTTGAAGTCAATTTCCCATAGGAATACATGGGATTCTGCAAATACTTATTAATCATATTTTTCAAACATCGTGTCTAGCTTCCTAATCAACTTGGATAAACAGTTTCCACTTGCAACATGGAGAGAAATTCATACCCTCTTGCATACTAAACCCTTTTTTAAATAGCAGTGCCTAATCCAACGATATTGAAATAAATGCACAACTAGTGCGTAATTGTCCCTCCTCGCCTTATGTTGTATTTATTTTTGAAAAAATTCTAATAAGCATCGTTTCTTTGTATTCCACATATTGTTCAAGCTGTTTTTTGTGGGATTGAGTGAGTGCCTCTTAATAAGGTTTATACTAAACCCTAACATGTTGTGATCGCTTACAGTTAGCTCTTTCACCCATCAATTGTCAATCGACAATCAACCTTTTAAGTTTGTAACATTTATATCAATGTTGGATTTTGCTCCGGAATTATTTGTAAAGGTCCAGACATCTGTCTTCTTATTAATTACCATAAGGTTTTTGCTATATAATATATATCATATTTTGGATTTGGTGTTAGAGTTCAATCCAATTAGCATATTATGATTTGATTTGATAAGCCGTGGTAGCTCAGTCGTTAGGGCGCCTGACTACCAAGCGAGAGACCCAGGTTCGATACCCGGCGGGGGAGAACCGTGATTTCTTCCACCTATTCAAGCGGCTCCTGCGCCCACCCAGCGTTGTATAAGTGGGTACCTGGAGGAAACTCTGAGGGGTAAAGGCGGTGAGGGGCGTGGTGCTGATCACATCACTCCCACCTTCGGCCGTGATCAAGGAAGTGTGGGGCCTAACTCACACTCCTTCATGGCGTGGTGCAAAAGCACAGAGGAGCACTTTACCTTCTTTACCTTTATATTGTGAATGGCAAAATCAGTTACCAATTTCTCAAGCAAGTCCAGGTAGGGTTTAATCGGATCTTTATACTGGCAGTGTAAGTTGGAAAACAGCCAAGTACTCTTTCCGAGACTGATCTCCATCGTCAAACAGTGAGATGTAGAGTAATTTCTTAACCAGAAGGTATGTGTGATTTTATTTGCAATTACAATGAATACTTTTGGTGATTCAGACAAGGCAAAAATCTGCATACTCCTGGGGAAGCCACAGGTTTCCCTTTGTAATGATGCGGTTCTTGTATGAGAGCTATGTACACATGATTAGTGTGGACATAGTTGATAACTTCATTTGTGGCCAGTTCCGAGCCCTGAACATTTATTTGTATTAGGTTTAGCTTTTCCAAAGTTTTCCTGGGTACTCTGTATGATGTGCTATCCATAATTCGTTTTTGCAATTACATTGTCTAGAACAGTGGTTTCCAACTTCAAAAGGTCCAAGGGCCAAAATTATATCCAGCAGTTGACTGGCGGGCCAATTTTTTTTTTGGCGGGGGTGTTAAAAATTACAAATATTGTAAGTACTGAACTGAAAATGTAGTACTTTCGCATGACCTACATTTCTAAAATGAGGCAATAAAAACAATGGAATCCCAAATCAAAATTGTTTAATTAGAATTTATTTCACAAAAACCCAATACTTATGGATGAATTGAAATAAATGAAAAACACACCATACAAATAAGAATCCTTCATAGTAAGTGTTCAATGTGAAAATTGAGACCGATCTGCTTCTTTCATTAAAGTTGGAATGTCCACTTCAATTTCTGTATTTGAAAATCTCAGAAGGTGAAGCAGTGAAGAATCTACCAGTCGGCTTCTGTAGCGGTTCTTGATGAACTTCATTGAAGAATACACACTTTCACACGTGTATGTGCTGCCAAACATCGATGTCATTCTTTGCCCAAAACTACGAAGGTTTGGAAAGCGTTCCTTTGAAAGGTATTTGAAAAACTCTGGCCTCTTTTCTTGCCTAGTTTGAAGGAACACATCACCTTGCAAATCACACAATTCAAGTTGGAGAGAAGCTTCTTGTTCTTCGGTGTTAACGCAAATAGGATTTCTAAATAGCTGGAAGCTGCTTTTAAGTTCTTCAAAATCTTTTAATCTGGAGTCAAACTCATCCATTGTTTCTTTAATATTTGCACTGAATTCAGAAAAGTCCAGTGTTTCTTCATCATCTGCTAGCCGCCGACAGCTTGGAAAATGGACCAGGTTATTCCTCTCCAAAGTAACGTTGAAAATCTTCAGTTTATTATTACGAAACCCATTTATGTTTCCGATTAAATCTGACACTAGCTGGTTTCATCCCTGCAGTTTCAAATTCAGTTTGTTCAGATGACCTGTGATATCTGTTAGAAACGCCAGTTGTAAAAGGAAGACCATAACTAGAACGTATTTTAATAAAAATACATAAAAATTAATGTATTTTGCAAACTGGCTTCGCGGGCCGCAAAAAAGGGCATTACGGGCCGCATGCGGCCCGCGGGCCGCCAGTTGTAAACCCCTGGTCTAGAAGATCCTGATAAGTAGGACAGGCTCCTTTACTACAGTTCCTCTCTCTATTTTTAAATGAGATGCAAATGCGGATACGTGCCGTGGGGCATTTGTCTTCAGTGTGAGCACCACCACACTTCCCACAAGTTCTATCATTACTGCAATGTTTGTTAATGTGTCCAAATTCATTGCAGTTGTAACATCTAGGAATTTAAATGAAATCTTTAACATTTACAAATAGGAAGTGCAGGAATACTTTCCCTTTCCTAAAATAATATTCCTCATTATCGGTGAGGCTTCCATTACCACGTGCGAAGCTGACTCTCTTCTCCGCCCTGTACGGAAACTTATCTTCCAGTTGTTCTCCATTTCATCTTGTGACATTACATCCTCCAAATTGATGTGGTAAATTTCTGTCATAGGGTATTTGTCCTTATAAAAGTTAGGTATATCGTACAATATAATTAGTTGATTTTTCTACTTTGAAAGAAGAAAACTGCAGGTCCAGTCCCGTGCATAACGTGGACTTAAAACATCAATTCAAACAATTCAATTCAATGAAAGGCCGAAGCGATTAACATTTCCTTCGATAACGATAGCATTTAGAAACGAATTAGCTACATTTATCTTTGGTACAAAAACAGTAACCCTTTTCACTAATTGTAACTATGACGAGTTACATTACGAACAATGTATTGGAAATTGCATAGGTTAGGAGCCTTTTTGCTCTAGACGATAGTTGTACTGGATCGTGTCTATTAAAACATTACCATGTCGGGTAAGGTTGCCAAAGATTGCATTTAGCAGGATCAACGGAAACAAGCCGAAAGGGTTGGGTGTAGTGAGTGATAACTGTGCTACGTTTGTTCCTACCCTGGGGTTTATATAGCGAACCCAAAATACATTATGATAATATCAGGAAATAGTTGTATGCAAATTATATATTACCACAGATAAACCTGTTGTCATAATCTTCTATCATTGTGCTTTGAAAATGTTTCCATAATTGAAAAAAATAGTATTATTAAATTTAAAGAAATTTACAAATTACACATAAACGTATGTAGGCTATTACAAATATTAGGCTTTTATACAGCACTGTAGAGTACACTCATTCTCTAGATAGGAAATATTTTCTTAATATTTGTTCTTGTTCTCGTCACAAAGAACGTTTCATTCTTAGCCTGTCTTTTTATTTTGAACAAGCATTTTGCATTCCATGAAACTTAGGGAAGAAAGGACGGCTATCCATTCACAGATATATTCCGTAAACCCTCTTAGTTTGCATTTCAATTATCTCTATAAAATCAAACTTATTTGCTTTATTATTTCTCAACTTACTGAGGATGGTTTTGTATTTGGTTTATTTAATGTCACATTTATACACATATTGGAAGTTGATGAGATGAGACTACTGGATAAGAATCATTGACAAACTTTCTCAAGACAACACAGATCCCACTCAATGCTATTCCGTCTGTAGAGCGAGATACCATACAGAGAGCTTGGTCTTTGAGTGCTTTTAAATATTATTTTACAATGCTGTGTGCATGAGAATTTTTTTCGTTATAAATTGTGTGAGTTCTTTGCCCAATAAGAAATGTATGATTCGGGCTGTATGTAATGCGTCCATGTGTAAAATGTATGGCTTTGGATTCAAGGTAATTCTATTTGCATTTCATGAAAACCAGCAGTTTGCAGCAATCAAATTACCGACAATTCTCTCAAAAACATTTACGCCTTTCCACTCTATTGCAGGTTCACTTTGACACGAAAACATCCATTTCTGTTAAAAGCAACATACTTTCGTGAAGAAAGCAAATGCAAGTTTTCGAAATGCCGTTAGACGGCACTAAGAGCGAGAATACGGCGATAAGTTCACCTTCGACCGGGAAAATTAAATTGCACTGTGAAGGATAAAACGAAAACACTACCTGAGTGGATTGGTGGATTAGGAAGCTTAAGAGAAAAGAAGGAAAACGAAGGAACGTCACAAAATCCACCTACGTTATCGTTTTTGCTCCAGTGAACTTCGTAGTTTACTCAAAGGTTTTAAGGTATCAAATGTTAAAACGTAGAGAGAGACAACATGGTTTCCTAGAACCTTATTTGTATTGATTGGTTGTTTAATTTACTTCAAGTTGCTTTACTTGTCTCATTGGGTTACTCGTGAAAGAGACATGAAGAAGTGGGAAAAACTTCTGTGATGTTTGTTAAATGTACGTACTTTTGGGGCGAGTTTTGTTAACATAAACGATATAAATGCAGGAAAACATAATTTGTTTTGCGACATTACCGCCTTTTAGATGTAAAAAATTGCATGGCTATTGATTGATATCCTGGTTGTATAATATTTCACTTCAGTAAGAATAATAAGGTCAAGGAGTCTCTGGTAAGAAACTATGAACCTATGTGATTGAGGGAGAATATTTTTTAAAAATGGGGCAAAGTTGCAAAAAGGTGTGTTGTAGAAAAATATCATCTCCAGACTTCAATGCATGTGTGTTGAGGAGGTGCTATATTTAATTCAATTCAATTAAATTAAATTTTCCTTTCAATTCAATTTTCCTTTATTAAAGGGCGAGGTTCAGCCTGCGGCTGTTCTACCACCTAACCCCGATGGATACATATATATATTAAATACATTCTACGTACTAAATGTTTGTAAAATAACAAACAAAGAAGAAAGATAGAAACATAAAGAAGACACAAACAGAACAAATACAAAATTGAGAACAAAGGTTCGTCTACACACTAAAAATAATAATAAAAAAAGATTGAAAACAAATACACAAGGATACACAAATTAATTGACACAATTGTGCTTGGTGTGATATGGTTAAGAATAATACAAATTAATATTAATGTTATGTGTAAAAACATATAAATGTTCTTAATATGCGAGAAAGGACAAAATATCGTTAATGGTTGGCAACATGCAAGGGGAAAAGTAAACAAGCAAAATGAAGATGAAAATACTTGTTATTAAGAAGTTGGTTCAGAAATGAGAGCTATTATTCGTGAGTGCTGGAACAAAGATATTGTTCATTTACCAATAGAGTTTTTGGTTTGTCTTTGAAGTTGTTATGATTAGTGAGGGACGTCATGGAAGGAGGAAGTTCATTCCACGCTCTTGCAGCTTAATACGTAAATGATGATTCGAAAAGCACTAGTGTGTGCTTTGGAAGTTCTAGTTTCTATTTTCCCCTTGTTTTGTAATCATGTATTTCCCTTCCGAATTTTAATTTCTGGAATAGGTTTCTAGGTGTTTTGGTTTGTAAAAGATTATGAATAAAACAACACAGATGTAACTTTCGGCGTCTGGCCATGTTCAACATTTTGTTTGCGTTTAGGGTTGGGAGGATAGGATCGTATTTTCTTATATGGTACACGAAACGGAAACATGAATTTTGGACTTTCTGGATTTTGGTTTTGTTTCGAACGGATAGATGTCGTTTTGAAGCTCATTTGAGTAGTGTTGCAGCCTTGAGGTTGTTTTGTAAATGGCAGTGGATACCTCACGCAAATTAGAGCTGTATACAGTCTGCCCTACAATTTGTATTGTACTTTTAAGGTTTCACTTGACTCTCATAGTAACATGAAAAGTATACAACAATAATAAATGGAATGGATCTGTTGAAATGTAGAACAGAACTTTCAACAACTTACAACTTACTTATTTATGAAATTTATGTACGAATTTTTAAGCGACAAAAGTTGATTTATAAAAGATCAACGTGAGCTTCTACTATTTGTATGTATATAATTAAAAATAAGCAATGGAATGGAACCACTTGGAATTCACCAATGTCAGTTTTTCTCAACCGTTGCGATACGTTCTCCTAAAATTTGTCTTTCTGTTTGCTTACTAAATATTTTACACCAGAAATATTCTTTGAATAATCTTGAAAGAGTAGATAGCTCAGATTATGCCTACAATTTCGTATCTTGACTATATTTGATATTTAATTTCAAGGGTACATATTAATTACTGCGTCAAATTAAAATAACAAGAAAGATATTTACTAGCAAAATTGTTTGAATGGTGGCCGTAGAATTAACAAAGAAAACAATGGTTGAGAATAATAAGTAAATTTTGATTTCATTTCTCCCAGTAGGTGTCTGTGTACTTTTCTTTTGAGTGCTTTTATCACGAACTACGGTAAAATTGTTGGTGCTCTCAGTTCCTCAAATTGTATGAACACTTTCTTCTCTGTTAACACTCTTGTAAGTTGTGTGCACTTTTTGAAGATTTTTTTTTTCAATTTAATTTTTGGTTTATTGCAAATTTGTTAGATTATCATTATTAATTAATACATAGAAACACATATATATCTATGTTGTTAACAAAACATTAAATAGAGTTCTAAGAAAAGAGCAGATGTTGAACGTGAATTTCCCCTATACCCTGTCCCAGCTAACTGTAGAGCAGGGCCGCGCATATCGACAGAGGAGGAGGAGGAAAATCGAGTGGTGAAATCGCAGGGATGCCAACCTTACGGTCCTGACCGTACATGTACGGACGTACGTTCCAGACCTAAGTCCGTACGCTAAATGCAAAATTTGCTCTTGCTGTTTTATCCCTAATATTTCCCTAAGAAATTCTTAAACCAATCATACGGACCTGGAGACAAAAATACGGTCCATTTGCCATGTGCTTTCGGTATTATCCTTTTCAAAAGCGTGCAAACGCTGCATAGGAAATCGGGTAACTCCCGTCGCCCATTACACAATCCCGTTTCTCTCATTGTTCACTCGTCTCGCGTCACTACTTGCGCATAGACTTGTTCTCGTTCGTCTCTTCTACAGGTAGCTGGTACGCAATTTAGTGCATCCACAGGGACAGCTAATAAACCACCACGTAGGAAAAATTGTGACTTATGTTTGTATCAGATCTTTACAGGTTAATAAGCACATTAACTACCTGTAAATAATGTAAATCAAATGTTTTTCTAAACTCCATTGTCAGCAATTATAAAGATTTTAACTGATCCTAAAGATCACATTGTATTTTACTGCATTTCTTATGCATATTTGAATGTACTTCTTATTGTGCTACGACGCCAGGGGTTACGGGTTCGAATCCTGGCCTGGGCATAGATGTTGTGAGTGTCCATTCATCAATTTCATCACTCATACCAATCTTCGAAAATTAGCCAAAAAAAATTGGCATTCAAGAAGCGAAGTAAAATAAAGCAAATCAATCATTATTGTATTTTGTATTGCTCCTTTGAAATTTTAGGTATTATCTCCTTATCAAATTAGTATTATAAATTTATATATTATATATTCTTACTTGTGCGTACTGCTGTACTAAGGCTAGTTATCTGTTCTTCAAGCAGAATAAATTGAGCATAAATAAAATAAATAAAATAATGTAATGTTTGATGGCAAGGAAAAATGAGAAATATTTAATTGTTTTGCATATAAATCTGTTTGCTTAAATAATATGTTTTACGTTTCGTACACGAAAGTTGGCCATGCATTTAGAATTCTACTTGATTCTTCTATCCTACAAAAATGAAAATTCAAATTAGAGAGGTTGGAGTGAAGACTGAAAAAGGAATCTTCTTCTTGCATTCATATGTCAACATTACTGCACACATCAATAATTCCCTTCAGTTCGGATACTGCTCCGCTCGCCTTTCTGAGACTAAAGCCTTGTTTTGAGTTGCAGCGTTTTGATGAATAGTTTATATCAATATTTGCATTGGAGAGCTTCCCTCTTTAAAACTTGCTCTGAAAAGTTCAACTTTATGACTCCCGACATGGTTTATATGGGTTTTGAAAGCTTCGTTCGGAGAAACCGTTGCCTGCGTGACGAAGGAGCCCTCTCCAAAGCGCATCAATGCTGCTCGATAATAGTAGCTTTTGGAAATTTACGAGCGTAGTTCGAGAGGTTTGTAAAGGAAATGCACGGTAACGCTTTTTTAAAACTTTTTATTATTTTTCACTCATTCTGCATATTATAAAATATTTTTTTACAAGAACGCATTGAAATTTCTCAATTTTTATTTTAAACATAATGATTAAAAGACGAAGCGCCTACCATTTCCTTTAACTTTTAATCACGAAAGATGAAATAGCATCCATATGCGTTGTCGTGCCTGTTCGTCCGTCAACTACCAGCAAGGTGGGTTGATTTAAGTAAAAATTTAAATCTGCTGATTCTTTAATAAAAATCACTGATTTGGAAAACCTTAAATAACAAATTTATATAATAATGTACATAAGGATTTTATAGATATCAGAATAACTTTTGGTGAGAGTACATTATACTCGTAACCATTGAATGGTGTTTATTAGGCTTTAAGAAAAGAAAATAAAGGACACAAAATATGTACTGATGAGGTGATTTCATACGAAAGGAATAGTAATATGTAAACTGTAAACACATTTACATTTTTCTTGATTTAAGATTCAATAATTTTTATTGGCAAAAATAGCAAACACTTTGTGTAGAAAATTATACGAAATACAAATCATGTTAAACTGTAAATAGTGTGATTATCATTAAACCGTAAATAAACATGGCAGCTGATATTTTGCCAACTCTCATTAGAACAAATTGACAAAATTCAGACACAAAGACTATAAAAAATATTTTAAGTTATAATGATAAACGATCAAAAGCAGGGTAAATCAACTTATGAATAATGATAAATACTGTGAGTTGCCAGATTTTTTTTTCTATCAACTTTCTCGACTTCAGTTACTTTATTATCTAATTCACTGCTAATATTGTTCCAATGTATATGATTTTATTCCTATTGTATTTTATTGTACTTTCTTGATCAATTTCCTTGTAATCTGAATTTCATTTTAATTTTTACTTTTTATCTGTTCTATTCTATGAGATTTTATTCCATTTGTATTTTATTGTACTTTCTTGTTCATTTTCTTTGTAATCTTGAATTTTATTTTATTTTAATTTTAATCTGTACTTTTTGGGGTTAGGTGGTAGACCAACAGCTGAACCTCGCCCAGCAATAAAGTCAATTCAATTCAATTCAATTATGGAGTAAATCTAGAATGTTTTATTTTCACTGGAAGATAAGTAGTGTTCCCCACGAGACAAGACTTTGGCCTGTCTCGTCTCGAAAATATTCGTTTGTCTCATGACAGATGGTCAATCTCGTCTCGTCTCGAATTTTTAAAAGCCTGTCCCGTCTCTTCCCGTGGGCAACACTAAAGATAAGTTACTGAAATGTTTATAGTTTATACACACTCAACAAACATTTCCATAGAATATTCATACATACAGTATCAGAAACAGAAAAAATGTTTATTTACATATATTTCTTTATTGGCTTCAATCAAACTGTTTAAATATTTTACAGAGCCGTTTACTAGAAAAAGCCTGTCCATAAAAACATATATCTCTATGTATAGTGCCAAGAAACTATACAATCAATATTAAATTTGTTTTCTTAAAAATAATAATAATATAAATCATAATTTTTATCCACCCTGACTACCAGTCCTTCAGTCCTGACAGAGTTAAAAAGAATACAATTTTAGTGGACTGATATTTCCACCAAAGAGCAGCTAATGCAGCAAAATGTACTCGATCTGATCACGAGAGACAACAATCGATATAAAAATGTTGATATATGGGAAACTAGTAGTAGTAAATGTGAAGATCTGAAATCATGTAAAATTGAACACCCAGAAAATGTTAGTTTGTATTAAGCGTCAAATTATTTCGACTCGCCATCCCATCTTTCTATGGTAGTAAAATGATCGAACGTCAAAAATCATTCATTTGTAACATTGCAATATTGTCGTAAATGTTCCCAGCACAAATATGACGTTTGTCGATTTGAAAAATGTGAATTGTTTACTGTATATTCTTGACCGGCCAGTGCATTTACAGCTCTTAATAAACAATTGAACCTATCAACTACTAAAGAAATAATAGAGATAAATAGATATAAAGTAGTGTGTTGAATGATCTATCTATTATTATTGTACTGCGGCAAAAATAATGTCGGTCTGTCTAAGGGAATCAAACGTTGAAAAGTGAACAATCGATATATCTTTACCTTTTGATTACACGTATATCCAGCAAATATACAAGCATGTAGCTTTGTGTACTGATAGACATATTAAATAAGAATATACTTCGGTAAAATATTTTATATCGAGCGCTTCGTTGCTCTGCCAGAGTAAACAATTGAAGCATTGGATTTCATGACTCACAAAATTTAAACCCTCCATACATGAAATTTCGGTGACTGGAAGAAGTATCAAGTTTCTTTTGTAATGGAATATTGATTGACCTGTGTGTGTGCCTTCTGGTGAGAGTGAAACTATTGATAATTATACTAGAAGGAAGATGGGAGACAGATAATATGAAGTGGTCAGAAAAATGCTGCAAAGGGAAGTGGGATTAAATTTTCGAATTGCAAAAAGAAGTTTCATCAAATCAATCTCAACTTAAAGAGACGAATGAGAGATGTTGTTCAGTCTCGAAATCTCAGAAATACTGAAATGTTTTCTTTTTAAACACTTCAATTCTGGTTGCTGTTTGTATAAATTAATGCGATGCAGTGATGTCTAATACTGAATATGATTATCAGTAATATGCTTAGTCTCACATAAAAATTTGTAGAAAGTGTCGGTAATCATTAGCACACAATATCACAGAGAATTTAGCAGATTCATTTAATTTGTCCATAGCTGATTCGTTAAAGAAATACTTTTCTGGCTTAGGACATTGTGCCCATGAAGAACTTCGGGAAGCATTCGGAACATAGACAAGAAATTTGCAAGCTGAAATTGATTTTATGCATTTTGCCGCGGTAGCTCAGTCGTAGTCGGCCTCTGTGGAGGAGTGGTCAGCGCATCGTGCTACGAACCGAGGGGTTCTGTGTTCGAATCCCGGCTTGGACATGGGTGTTTGTGTTTGTCGGGGATACTACCGCTTATGGCGTCTGACTAGCATGCGAGAGACCAAGGTTTGATCCCCGGCGGGGGAGAAGCTGAATTTTTGCACCCATTCAAGAGGCTCCGGCGCCCACCCAGCGTCGTGTAAAGTGGGTACCTGATGAAAACTCTGGGGGATAAAGGCGGCCAGGTGTGTGGTACTGATCGCATCAAACCCACCTTCGGCTGTGATGGAGAAAATGTTGGGCCCTAACTCCCCTGTACGTATTCATGGCTAGGTGCAAAGCACAGGAGAGCACTTTACTTTTACTTTTTCATGTGCACAATTGTTTCATTATGTGTAACTGTTTCAATATAAAACTCAAATATGCAAGATTCCCTAATCCGTACATTGAGGTCAATACATTATTTTTTTTACCTATGAAGTCCAAATATCAGTTGTGCTCATCCCCAGAGGGCTAATGGAGAGTCACCCCAAATCATGTCATGTGCCCCCCCCCCAAATCATGTCCCCCCCAAATGATGTGATGTGTCCCCCAAAATCATATTATGAGTCTCCCCAAATCCTGTTATTCGTCCCCTCAAACCATGTCACACCATCATCCCCATAATGTATTTAATTACTGCAGTGTGTCTACTGAAAGTAACATTTTTCTTAGTTTTAATAAACACTATACTTGATTCCTCCCTTAAAAGGGGTGCCCATTACCCCAAAACCGTGGATGCATTACCCAGTTCTAAATCGTTAAATCTTCCCTCAAAATAGTTCGGAGGAATACGTAATAATTTATGTTTATTTGAATATAATACTATGTTAACCAAAGAACATGCTGCATCTGTGTGATCGATTCAATTATTGTTTCACGAGACATTACAGAACGCGATAGAAATTCCTAATCTAGGGCGAGAATATAGTACAGTTCCTCCTTCAAAGAACTAGCTCCCCTGCATAAGGTAAACAAAATTATTTTAACCTCTTAACTGGGTATGACGTAATACTCCGTTCTGGCTCTACTGATTTATAATGGGCATGACGGGATACTACGTTCTCATGTTCTTACTGCTGATATCTGTTGTGTATGACGAGATACTACGTAAAATTACTTTCTTCTTTGTTTCACCAGATGGCTCTGACTTCCAGACGGTTGTAACCGTTAGAGTTAGCGGGAAGCAACGAACACAGCCCGACGTTCAGTTCTATTGCGTATGCAATAATGGCTCAGGCAAATTGGAAGCGACGGCGTGTTTTTCCTGCTGAGGAAATCCGAGATATATTGTAGTTGTAAATCTCGCATATTGTAAAAAGTACAACAAGGACCAATAAAAGAATAAACAATACCTAAATGGTATGCCATGGAGCACAGAAATATTAACTAAAATATTGGTTTACGAAATTCATCAATTTATCAACAAAAATTCCCAGGGCAGATTGGGCTTTCGACGAGGAAATTACCCAGTTAAGAGGTTGTCCATATTTTTTTAATTGTTCAATTTTCGAAATAACGGAATAACATTGATTGGTTAAATATAATAACTTAAATTATACAAATATGCATTTAAACAGTGTTTGTGAGTATAGGATAAAATTTATAAAACGCACAATTTGAGTATTTAACACAAATTGTTACACAACGTCAGACAGAAAATTCAACCTGGGCAAACCAAAGAACATGCTGCATCTGTGTGATCGATTCAATTATTGTTTCACGAGACATTACAGAACGCGATAGAAATTCCTAATCTAGGGCGAGAATATAGTACAGTTCCTCCTTCAAAGAACTAGCTCCCCTGCATAAGGTAAACAAAATTATTTTAATAATCCGTACTACTCGTAATTACGTGGATTTTATTTTTACTGCAAATTTCGCTTGTTAAAGTAAAATTGTCCTCTCACAAGAAGTTAGACAATTTATTTTTCTGTTTTGTCGGGTAACGTGCAAGGTGTTACTCTGTGAAGTACACTTAATACAACTATTACAGCATATAGAGAATCAATAATATAATACTATTGCTAATAGAAGTATATCATCCAAACTATGCACCTGTTTTAAATTAAGCAGTATACCAACACTAAGCATTAAATTCCAAGAAGTGATGTTATTAATCTATATCGAGTATAACGTTCATTGGTTGATTCATTGAATTAGTGTTTTAAGTCGACTTTATGCACAGTAAGGCTAATCGGGACTGGACATACAGTTTATAGTCGGATCCAAACCACTATGTACCTCCACCGGGTATCAAACACGGGGACCCTTGATTACAAGGCAACGACACTACCACGAGAATATCGTTCATGTCTTGTAATGCAGCTACTGTATGGAACTTCACATTCATCTCAGTAAAACACCAGTCACGTATTATCGTAAAAGTGATTGCTCTAAATTCTCTAGTTTTATCTCATTTGAAAAATAAAGGTAGATTATGCAGAACTGTAGAGATTGGATTTAACGTTTATGAATATTATTTACGTATTTTCAAATGTTATTCAAATTTTGAAATGTTATTGGAGGTGAAGTCAACATTCTGAATGAATAAGGAGAATTAGGTCAGAGCACTAAATGTTAAATGTTTATCATATCAGAATCTGGTGTGAGTCCCGTAATATTTCTGAAACCCATTTACAGTTTTTGGCTTCAGATAAATTTGAAATAAAAACTAATTTCCCGTTTTTTTAAATGAGCAATAAGTTTTTTGTTTCAATATTTTATAGTATAAACCATAAAATATAAAACTATATTAATTTTATGAAGTTTAGTGTATCATTAATCTGTGATATCACTTTATGACTCTAGTGATTTCCAGATGACCTTTTCCACAGCCTAGTCTGTGGCCTATAGTACACATCCTAATCTAGACATTGTTCTTGTGTTCTGGTGTTTAATATCTGCTATACAATTACCGTAATAACAGCAATCCCTGATACTTTCCCACGTCACTTCAGGCAATTGTAGGTATGTAATGAAGTAAGTATTCGTCGCCAGTATGTAGGTATGCAGATAGTATGTATGTAATGTAAGACCACTAACGGTTCTTCCTTTTGGGTCTGCGAAAAAAATCCTTAAGCTTGTAGGTTAGGTTGAGTGTTGGATATTTCAAGTATTTCGTGCATTTTGTATTACCTTAGATTTATGCATGTCAGTATTTGCAGACTCAAAAGGAAGAATGGTGTATTAGAAGAGATCGCTCTGTACATGAAAGCGAGATCTTATTATACACAGATGCAATCGGCGCAAGGCTATAAGGTACAAATGGTATTGTGTCTCTCTTCCAACTAAAAAAATGAGGCCCTCACAGACGGTAGAGACGTTGACGGTGTTGTGAGGCTTTCCACCAACATTTACCTGTACGAACAATACTTGGCCCCATCTTTTCAGGACTTTAAGAGAACTAGATTGCCCGAGAACCATCGATAGAATTCTGGAGAGCTATTATGCCGACAGGAAAGTATATCAGATGTCTTAACTTCACAAACTCAAAATCAATAACACAAATCCACACTATGTCCCAAAAAATGGACTAAAGGTAAATATTGTCGACCAGATTCATGGTTTCGAAATTCCTCAGCGCATAAAAATAACTTTATGTTTAAATTCTGCTTCATATCAGTGGTGATTCTGCTTCTCCATTTCTAATGTCCATCTAATGTGCGCTTTACAAAAGCTGACTCACTGACGACCTATTTACTGAAAACAGCATAATAAAAACCCTCTTTCGTGATTCACTGCTAAAAGGAGACTGACTCATTGTTTGAAATGTTGATCGTTGTAACAAAATTCAACAAATTTAAAGGAAACAAAAACAACAATAAACAAATTTAAGGGAAACAAAATTTCGTTAAGGGTAATTCTTTAGCAAAATCTATACTTCGGTAAAACTACGAGGAGAAAACTTGATTATCGAAATTTGCAAATACAGTAAAACTTCGTTAATCCGGACCCCGATAAGCCGGACTTCGCTTAATCCAGACAGGCAAAAGGCATAAAAGAAAGAAAAAGAAAAGAAAAGCAGAATGCAAGGTTTTAAATGTGGCTAGAAGTCAACAAGAGAATTTCCCAAAGAAAGGCCAGTCACCCACTGATGAAATTCTGTTTCCCGCAGACTTGGTACTGTACTGTAAATATCCCTAGACAGGAAACAAAACTCGACAGAGCTTTGGCAGGCAATATACACCATACACTCCCTCTTTCCAAAAGCGAAGCACACGGTTGCGAGCGGGAGTATTTCCTGAAACAATATAGCATACAAATATACAAGATAAATTTCCAGTAAAGTCAGAAAAATGGATATCTCATTTGGTTTCTGTCCTTATACATGTACATGTCACTAAACGTAGATAATATATATATACATCACTACAAATATTCACTAAAGTATAAATTGATGTAAACTCTGTACCGACGCAATATGTTGCACTGCACTAAGGGAATTCTGCTAGTAAGTTTGTACACACATACTTTGTCGTGAATCTTCGTTAAAGCCGAAGGAACGAGATGGACAGTTTTACGATATAGCAGGAGTCGTTAGTAGTTCACTACCAAATTCTCTAACGCCAAAAAAATGTCAGGTTTTCAAGCAACGGGAATCATGCCATTCAATCCAAAATTATACAAATGGTGGATTGCCCCTCTTTTCCCGCTATTTTGGGAAGGAAAGGTAAACTTTAGCCTTATTTTCAAAGAATGGTCCTTTCTCAACCGAACGAAAGTCATATCATGTTCCTGAGTGCATTACATTATAGAATATGTGAAAAAACTCCACATTTTTATGATTGTTTCATTGAAAGTTGGGGGCCGCACCTACTTAACCCTCTTATTGACTTTGGCGTTTTGATTCCTCCACGGATGCAGGCCCTGATGTTCTAGCTGCGAAACAAAGTTATCCGAATTAGATTGCTCAAATAGTATCCGAGATATAACGTTTTTCTGAAATAAGTGTAAAATCCGCTCGGCGGTCAAAAGGATATTAAGGAAATTCTCTTTGAAATGACTGAGACTCGGGGATCATTTGAATCACTTGTTGAAATGATGAAAATATGTGTCAAGTGCGGGATTTTCCAAAATGAATTTCCTGCCAAAATAATCAAAAGATAAAAAAAACACTTTGACAAACTCTGATGTCCAAAGATATACCAACAGAGAGAGAGTTCAAAGTTCAAAGTATCAATATTTTGCTCTATGATAGATACCATTGGCTCACAACTGGACAATCGTTTTAAACGCATAAAAGTGATATAACATTCTCTCTTTTTAAAGTTCTGTAGACACTGAGCTCCGAAACGAACCTGAAGAAATGCATAAACATTTCCAAATGTTTATTTTAGTCACAAATATTATCAGTGAGAAGTAAATTCAACACAACATAAACAACATGAATTATATGAAACTGAGCTTGCTATTCTCATTGTGATACAGAATAGTTCACTGACTTTCAGTTATACCGATATATGACCGGTTTATTTCATGTCCCTTACCGTTGCTGTCACAGTAGCAAAGGCAGAGAGATCATTTTCCAATTCGAAAATTATAAAACGTAAGAAACTGCTTACTCAGTACTATAGCCCTAAGTCAGGAAAGCTTTTGTGGTCTGGCTTAACTCTCAGGGAAATAAAAAAAGAATTAAAGAAATAATCGATGCTTTTGCAGACACAAAATCAAGAAAGAAATGCTTCAAGTCCTACACCCTAAAGGGTCTCCCCGATGGCGCAGTGGTAGCGTTGTTGCCTTGTATTCAAGTGGTCTCGGGTTCTATACTCGGTGGAGGCACAAGTGGTTCGGATCCCACTTTAAACTGTAGGTCCAGTCCCGATTAGCCTTACTGTGCATAAAGTGGACTTAAACAACAAATCAATCAATCAATCCTAGACACTAAGTAAGTCTAACATTGTAAATTATAATCAATAATGCAAACCTTGTAATTAATTATTACTCTTAAATTGTTAAAGAGTAAAAAATGTAGTTTAACAGTATCCTACCTAGAGGTGTGGAGGTCTTCAACCGGTATTGCGGTGACGTGGCATCAGCACGTCAAACCTTCATAATCAGGAGAATTACACCACCCATTTGTACCATACCCTAAAACTACAATTTTTTTTTGTATTCGTAGCGGGCCTCCACCCGAGCTGTCTGCCCCGGGGCCCCATGAGTTTGGCTACGTCCCTGCACTCACCTTTCAAAACCTCGTGGTGGTTATTAATTCAGAAGTAAACCCTCGTCATTGTTGCAAGGATTTTGCTACTCATCGATAATTGATCGTAATAACTTTGACAATAAATAATTTTTTTTTCGACTCATTTTGGGAAGCGTGACCTATTTCGTTGAGTACATAAACGTCATTTCGGTGAATTGCAATACATGCTCAAAGACTTCATTAGCGTTTTAATTTATCACCTGGTTGCATAATGTGTAATTACATCGAGCTTTTTATACTCAACTAATTTTAGCAACACGCTGCACTGTAGCTTTTAAATAAATCCAGTGGTTAAAATAATATTTTGAGATAGCAATATGCGATAAGGATAACATTTATATTCTGAGCCTCAAACGATTAGTTTATCGCCATGGGGGGAATATATTGAGACCTAAGTTAATTTCAGTAACAGTTCAGTTTATTGAGAATTGAAGCATTCCATCGAATAACGCTGTATTGCACATTTCAGTGAATGCGAGAATAACGGGTAAAGCCTGTTGTATGTTATTGGACTACAGTAGAAACAACATAAAACCTTATGCAAACACAGTAGAAATCTTTGGGCAACATCCGACCTTATGACTCGCCTGCTTGTAGCCTGTAGAAGCAGGGCCGGAGCATGATTTCACTGGTAACTCAGCACATTCCCAAAAGTGCCATACAGCGTTATTCGGTGGAATGCTTCAATTTTTAACACCGAAAGTACTCCTGAGGGGAATTGGTGCATGTACATTACAAAATACATTATGTTGATATCGCACATAACATATTATATATATGTAGGTATATACATCAATTGTGCACTATGTTTTTATAATACAGTAGTATAACAATTATAAAATACAATACAAAATCAACAAAACAAATTATATCTTTAAGTTATTATTAAATAGTGGACTGATGTTGTAAAAGTACAATATTATACAGTGTATATAATCTAAATTTATGTTATAAAATTATATAATTCCTGAAATTCTATAACTGAATATGATGTATTTTCCAATAGCATTTTTTTCATCTAACTTTTAAAGACAGTGGTTCTCTCAATTTTTATAACTATTTGGTAACGTTTTGTATAAGTGAATGCCTGCGTAAAATGGTCCTTTCTTGGTATGCAGTTAGTCGAACGTTTGGAATATAAAAAATATTTTTTTGTCTGGTATTGTAATTGTTAGTTCGATTTGGTCTCGTGAATAAAACTAAGTGTTTTAAATATGTATCAACTTGGAAATGTTAATATGCGAAATATTTTTAAAAAGGGGTTTACACGTATCAGTTTTGTGTGCATTTGCCAAAATACGCAATGCTTTTTTTTGTATTTTAAAAATCCTCTGGGATTGTGGCGAGTTCCCCCAAAATTGAATAGCTACCATATCTCAAAATACTTTCAAAAGTTTGAAAAATAGATACATACCGTATTGAAACTATTTTTTAGAGTTCTTAATTGGTAACATATTGTGTTTAGTCTCTTGTAAAATGATCTATATGAACTTTCCAGTAAGACTCTCGTCTATAAATATTCCAAGAAATTTTGTATTGAATGTCGCTGTTATAGCGGTATGCCATACTGTGAAATTATCTTACTTTATAGAAGCATTTTTAGTTCTAGATATGCCAAATTTTATTATGTTAGTTTTTTCATTGTTCATAGCAAGTTTGTTTGCTGAAAACCAGCTTTGAAGTTCAGTAAGAGTGTTTACGTTTTTTGAATAAGTTAACAGAATCTACTAAAACCATTGTATCATCAGCAAAGAGTGTAACCTGTGTGTTTTCAACATTTGCTGGAAGGTTATTTATAAACAATAAGAACAATAGAAATCCTAGTATTGATCCTTGGGAGATTCCAATAATCTTTGAAATCAGATTAATGTGTTGTTTGTGCTCCATTATTGGATAACCTATTTGTGACTACGCTCTGTTTTCTAATTGTGAAATACGATTCTATTAATTTATTTGACAGCCCGCGGATTCCGAACTATTTAATTTCTCTAGTAGTATTCGATTATTTATACTGTCAAACGTTTATGATAAGTTACAAAAAATTCCGACAACATAATACATTTTGATTTTGGCTGAAAAAATATTATCAATTACATAAATGAAAGCACTTTTTGTTGTTTTGGATTTCACAAACACATTTTGTTGCTTTATGAGTATCTTCTCATTTTCGACATACTTTATTATCGTATTACAAATTTTAATTTTTCAAAAATTGTTGAAAAATTCGTTAAGAAGGAAATTGGTCTGTAGCTTTCAATTTTTATTTCATTTCCTTTTTTATGTAAGGGTATTGCTTTTGATATTTTTAGACAGTCAGGAAAGCTGCCCTTTTTCATACACTCATTAATTATTTAAAATACATGTTCTGTTCAATTTAACATGTAGAACAATATCAATGCAGTCATTTTATTTTGTGATAGGTTCGCTAAATAAACCACCTTGAACTTCCTCATTGTAGGAACCTGTAAATTATTCATTTGTTGAAGACGAATAAGCTGTTAGAATTCTTACGGGCACGCATCCATATAACATTGGTTATTGATATGTTTTTTTGCTTCACATTTCTGCCACCTTTGGCTAATCGGGAAGATCAGGATGAGTGATGATATGATGAAATTTATGAAGAAACTTTCACAAAGAATATGCTTGATCAGTTTGGGATTCTAACCCAGGAACCCTGCCGTGCTAACCATTCCGCCATGGAGGCATGCGCAATGCGCATGCATATTTATAAACACAATGCTTAGTTATAATTAAAGTTTCATTTTGCTTGAAACTGTTATTACTGTCTTATTTATCATGATAGTAATGCTAAATGATAAATTAATTGTATTTAACTTAGAAGAATTAGATTTCTTACTCTCAATTCGTTCTTTACATGTTTATAAAAATTTATCCTCTTATGCAGTAGGGTCGATGTAATGGTTTTGCCTATAAGTCCATTGTGTGTATCAGTATTAGGTTTGTTAATTTTAAATTTTAGGAAAGGTAGAAATGAATTGGCCTATTTAGCGTTTGTTTGAATGTAAATAGTTAAAATTAACTAAACAGAAAAAAATTGGTTTACAATTAAATAAAGTTGCATACACATGCATTATAATTTTCATAATCGGAGTAGGTTTTGTTTCTCCCAAGAGAAATTTCAGCGTGGAGTTTAGTTTCTATTATGTTGGAATGAACTGCATGTAATATATTATTCGCATTTTTCTGTAACAACCTGTAGAAAATTTGTGGACAATATAGTTTAAAATTGAAAAAATAAACAATAGAAAGTCAATTCCATTTAATGTTTGTATTTTTACCTTCAAGTTTGCATAACATTTTAATTATGTAGTATATTTTCTACGTGGGGTTTTAACGATTTCTGTGTTACAATTTCTGGCAAATAGCGCCTGTGTCTTTGTATTATCAGAAAAAGAATTTTGATACTCACTTTCATCCTATTCTTGTCACTATGTTGCATTTCTCCATTTCTTCTGATATTCTTCAAGACTTCTAATTTTGTAACATTAACATCCTTGACTTGTTCACACACACAGACCTACTACATCCTATTCCATAACTGTGTGATTTGTCCTTTATGTCTTGAATTCTTAATAATATTAAAAATATATATTAAATATCGCACTCGTTGTACTTGTGATGTGCGAGAGAAAATTTAAGTTTTCTGCCAGCTGGAAATATTGTGGTAAAGTAGACTAGTAGTAGGGCGAAAAACTGAACAAAATTTGTCACTTCGTACGAACGTCACCGCCACAAGCTGCAACACTATTTTTCTGAAAGAGGTGATCATGGAGAGTTCAAAAAGTGATGTTGCCAACTTCGAAATCTGGTCAGTAGTCGCCATGTTGGATTGAAAATGGCGGAAGTGCAAATACACTTAGCTTGCTGTTACTCATGATAGAAACGTTACTATATTACACAGACTTGGAAAACTGGTGTCATTCGAAAGAGAAAACTACAACAAAGTCTAAAATTACCATTAATCTTAAGTTTTATTGTTACCCGTTGAATATAGAAACAAAAAACGTTCAAAGATAAACTTTTTCTTGCTCTTGAAATTGTATTTTGTTTCATAACATGGAAAATATCAGTCCGATCGAAAATATGGTTATGATAAAAAGTAAAGTACAGTTTCTCATGGTTATGTTGCAAGTTGTTTGAGGAAGTTAGCACTCTTAGTTCCGAGGTTATGAATCAAAACATATTTGTCGGCATTGTATTATAACGCAGATTATAAACCTGGCATTTGAAACTCTCCAGTTCAGTTTACCAAGATATAACGAAGAAGACACATAACCTTCAAGTACATTTGAATACATATTTCATTCGTCACGACTTTCATTTTTTGAGATGATATTACTTAAAATTGATGTCCGAGAGGCGTTCAAAAAGTAAAGTTATCTATTTTCTGTTGCGAAGTTAAGCAAAGTACCATATAGCCACAGGAAGTAGATCTGGAATATGCACAACACGCAGGGTATTTTCTGATATTACTGCTCTGTTGAAATAAATATAGCGGACAGTAATAACACTTTCAAGGTAGATGTTCTAGAACGTTTATCATGAGAGATGATGTAATCAATCCATGCTTGTCGGAAATAAAAATATAGTTTTTTAAACTGCAAGAAAAAGTAATCTAGTAAAGCTAGTGCTTTTAAATATATATTTCAATAGGGGACCTCCCCGATGGCACAGTGGTAGCGTCGTCGCCTTGTAATCAATACCCGATCGATACCTAGTGGAAGCTCATAGTGGTTCGGATCCCACTTTAAACTGGAGGCCCAATCCCGATTAGTCTTACTGTGCATAAAGTGGACTTAAAACACCAAATCAACCAACTTTTCTGTAATCAAATGGAATGAACAAATACTACTTTCAATAAAATTTAAGTGTGTACATATTATTTTTGCTCTTTTGGGAAATTGGCCTATAAATTATTAACTACAAAATTGAGATGACAACATAACGAAGTGTTTACTTCAATTCATTCAATTGTTGCAGACAAAACGTTTTCACACAGAAAAGAAAATTACAATAGTTACCCGTTGATTGATTGATCGATATATTTTGGTTTATTTTACTTCGCGTTTCTGCCATTGTTTCGCTAATCGCGAAGATGACAATAAAGGGTGATAAGAAGAAATGGATGAAGGAACAATCACAAACACAAATGGGCAGTTCATAAGATAAGTCCCATAGAGGATTGTACTGGCCATGGGTCCAGACGCCAGAGCCTTACTAGTCTGGAAAATGCAGTCCAGAATGTACTACGTGGAAGTGAGGTTGATATGTGGGTGTCTTGAGGAAGGGCCACCCTTACACCCCTGAAGTTGCCCGTGTATGTTCTTTGTAGCACTCTTTTCCATAACATTCACAACCTGGACATTAGTGGAGCTTTGCCGATGTGCAAGAGAATCCTAATCATTTAGTGCATTTGCAACATGTTATGCTCAGTAATTCATTGAAAAATGATTTACGAGTTGCCACGATCGGCATACATAATTATGTTATCTTAAAGTTTCCATCCATCTTCTGGCGAAAAAAAATATTTGGATTGGTGCGAAGTGTATTTCTCCAAATAAGGGCTTGATAATTGGTTCGTCTTATGTGCAGTCCAAGTCGAAGAACATCTTGGGTAGGAGGAAGTTGTTCCATAAGAACTTCCCACACTGACTTTTTGTATGTCCTCTAATATGACGTACAGTATCACACAATCAATGAAGAAGCTATGGAATCCTAATAATAATATAACCAGTGACACAACATCCCGTGAGGGCTAGAACCTACCCACAGACTGCCGACCGCACTCCCAACCAGATGCGGGATGCAGTGTGGTGAACACGACGAACCCCAGTCGTTGTTGTAGGTTTCCATGACCGCTTTACGCTACTCATTCGTAGCTCTCCAATTTCCTTACGATGGTGGGTGGCCTGGCCGGCCACCGATCCCATATACGGGCCGAAATCTCAGGAGAAAAGTGGTTACGCTTCTCCCAGAAGAATCGCACATACACGCATCTCGTAACCGGAGCCCAAATCATGACGCCTTAGACCGCACGGCCACTGTGTGGGACGGAATCCTAATATGACTGATATTTGTCAAGACAGATCTGCTGCAATCTTGTGAATGGGTATTATACTTTAGTATTCCTCCTTTTCAACCATACTCCAAGAGCTACATTATACACGAGAAGATCAGTCAAGACATCGGTAATGTCACAAGAAAGAACAAGTGAAGTGCAACTATGATCACGTGCATGCATCCCGTGGAATTATTCTTGTGTCTGCGATGTATTGTTACGAATGAAGTCCATCAATGCTTACTTCTTGGGGGAGTTTTCAGCCTTTCCTACTGAAAACGACACAACCGTTACTTTCTGGTCGCTTCTGAGTCATTTTCATGATATTTTGATATCTTCCTCAGCTCAGAAATTTGCTAGACCACCGATCCCATAAACAGACCGAAAGTGGCAAATGGCATGAAATTGGACCAGGATTAAGGAAGAAGAGTTGGCATGCTGCTGACAATTCTACGAATAGGTGTAACTCTGCTGGATCTCGTTTCACTTGTGCATGACTTTATTGATGGTGAAACATACTGAGCGAAAACATCAACTCTGTTACATGACGGGCAAAAATAAAACTCTTTCTCTATGAAAAGTCTGCTAGTTCTCCTAAAAATTGTGCTGCTAATGGTTTTCAAATCCTTTGGACAAGAGCCATATCATCCTCAATTGAAAATTCTCAGTACTTTTCCAGTGAAGAATATGTTTTCCAATAAGTATATATGAAAAAGATGATTTGCAACCAAACAGGAGTGATCCATCAGGCTTGAAAAGCAAATCCGTTGACTTTATATCTACAAAAGTCTTTGGGTTAAAGTTTGGTATTTTGTCATCGTAAACTAGCATAAGAATATGCAGTAACATGATATTGGTGAATTTTCGGTCTTTGATCGGTGACTTGATCATTGTAAAACTTAAAGGTAAAAAAGGTAAAGTGTTCCACTGTGCATAGCACCACGCCATGAAGGCGTATAGGGGGTGTGGGGGTAACGCCCCACACTTTCTTGATCCGGTCGTGAGTGGGGGTGATGTGATCAGCATCACGCCCCTGACCGCCTTTACCCCACAGGGTTTCCCCCAGGTACCCATGTTATTCGACGCTGGGTAGGCGCCGGGGCCGCTTCCACCGTTAGAAAAGTTCCCGGATTTGAACCGGCCGGGGATCGAACCCGGGACCTTGAGCATGGTAGTCAGACGCGTTACCGACTGAGCCACCGCGGCCACCTTGTAAAACTTGGCAAGTTTATTTGAGTGAAATTGAATTGCCGATGATGGTTTGCAGAGGCAGTTATTACATTTAGAGAGAAAAATAGGTTTCAGTTTTATTTCTTTGTCTATTTAGTAGACACTTCTCTTAAACCATTGTAAAACGGACCTCTTGTATCTTACGAAACATTTGTAGGAGATATTTCCAACCAAGAACTTATAATGTGTCTTGTTCTTATAATGAACGACCGAATTTGTAACTTTAATTTTTGATCACCCCTCGCACATCAATTTAAAGTAATATCATCTCAAAAAATGTAAATCGTTACGAACGAAATATGTATTCAAATGTACATGAAGGTTATGTGTCTTCTTCGTTATATCTCGGTAAACTGAACTGGAGAGTCTCAAATGCCAGGTTTAAAATCTGCGTTATAATACAATGCCGACAAATATGTTTTGATTCATAACTTCGGAACTAAGAGAGATAACTTCCTCACACAACGTGCAACATAATTATGAGAAACTGTATTTTACTTTTTATTATAACCATATTTTCGATCTGACTGATATTTATCATGTTATGAAACAAAATACAATTTCGAGAGCAAGTAAAATATTTATCTTTGAAAGTTTTTTGTTTCTATATTCAACGGGTAACAAGAAAAAAACGTAAGATTAATGGTAATGTTATACTTCGTTGGAGTTTTCTCTTTCGAATGACACAAGTTTTGTAAGTCTGTGTAGCATAGTAACGTTTCTATCATGAGAAACAACAAGCTAAGTGTATTTGAACTGCCGCCATTTTCAATACAACATGGCTGCCACTGACCAGATTGCAAAGTTGGCAACATCACTTTTTTTAACTCTCCATGATGACCTCTTTCAGAAAAATAGTGTTGCCGCTTGTGGCGGTGAAGTTCCTACGAAGTTCATTTCTAGGTACATTTTCGAGGAAAAGTCGCCCTACTATAGGGCCTGTGAAATTGTGCTATCTTCTCCTACACTTTGGATCTTGCCCCCTTGGGGAAATATTTCGATATTCCCACAAAGTGCACTTATTTTATCGGGCACGGTACAGGAGAGATAATCCTTCTTATTTAGGCAGGGATGACAATATCTCATGTTACTTATTTCCATAATATCAAATTCCCAGAAAGGGTCTCTCGGTGTGCACCGGAGCAGTGTTCCATCCATGCCAGGGGTCCAGAGTAGATTCAGGGTTTCAGGTGAAACGAGATTAACTTTAGTAACACTCGGATACAACTCTCAGCTGACATCACAGACTATCATGAATAAATATTTGATAATACATCTAGATCAATCTTTGAGCAATATCCAGAACAAAATGGCCAATGAGGTTCTTTTGGATTGTTATTTGGTATAAAGGTATCAATCAATTTCATTTTCCTACTTCAAGTTCTTCTTGTACCTGATTAACAACATCAACATTTAGACGAATGGCAAGAACAATTATAATAATTTACACTACACAAAATTTTATATTTTTGTATCTATTTTTAGCCAGAGACAGTATAATGTCTATTGTTATTGAAAGAATGTCAACTTGGAACTCACTTCATTCCATCATTTAAATTATATATCATATTTAATTACCATATTTGGCACTTTGTTTGAATCTAGATAATTATATTATAATAATATAATATATCACATATTTTTCTGTTTCCTTTTAGTAACCAAGAGACATCGAATAGTTATATTTTTGACTTGAACAGACCAATGGACAATCCAGTCCAGAATATTTTGCTGAATTAATTTGTTATTTATTTTATATATCCATCCATCCTCCAAATTACATGTTTTTTACATTCGATTATTGAATTTTGATTACTTCTTCCCATAGACAGATGGAAGAACTAAACGATGTTATTTGTATCGTAGGAAAACCATACTAGATAGATCTTTCCCTCCGCTATATTTTTGTGTATCTTGTAGTTTCTGAATAATCGTTACATATAAATTGGGTTCGATATTTTCCAGGAAGAGACAATTTGGCGCGCCTACGCAGAAGACGAATATCGCATTCAGTTCAAAATTCACAATTTTTGTAACTCGTTAAAATTCATAGCTCCTTGAATTGTTTACAAGATAGCATCATTTAAAAGAAACCGATCGTTTATATTCGATTATTTTACTGTTATAGGCGCACGTGCTAGTCAGTGGCTTTAATTTATGTCCCTTTAAACAAGTATTGACAAGGTCTTCAAGTTTAGAAAATTATGCATATTCACATTTATTGGTTTCCGATATATCGACAGGTAATACTCTAGATGAATTATTGTCTCTCACGGTTACGTAGCCCTAAGAATCAAGTTGATTTTCATTACAATGAACTACTGAATTGGTAGGTTTACCAGCGCACGAAAATCTGTTTTTGAAATCTGGTAGTTTCTGATAATATACTGATAGTTGACACAGACCAGCGAAAGCTATCTGCCCATGTTTTTAATATTTGTTGATTAGTAAGCTAAAACTGAAAGTGGAAGAGTTCCTAGAAACAAACACTGATAATCCCTACATTACATTATGGTTTTATTCCATCGAACGCAACTAGAAAAGATTTTCGTCAGGAAAGCTATGAAGTGACTGAAAAAGTTTTGAATATCAACTAGCTTTATCAAAGTTGCTCAAACGGCTTCAACACGTCAATATAAATTACACCTGCATGAATTCCTGCAGAATATGAAAAGTTTTATATATTTGTAGGCGAACCGTTATTGCAACTATAATAGTTATCAGCAACTAATCACTTAGAATCAAAGTTCAAGCTATTGGTGACAATATTTACAAACACTTTGAAAAAACGTTATTGAAAGGGTGTACCAGAAGTGATAGCGCGAACTGACACGGTGAAAAATACAAGATAGTAGAAGGAAAAAAGTTTGAGTAAACATGGGGTCGCAAACGACCCGTTTTTGAGATAATTCCGAATGTAATGGTTACGATCTGCCACGTACTGGAATGTTTGTACACGTCGTACGCTTGTCTCCTTGCGCACTCCGATATTTCTTGGTTTAAAACTAAACACTGCCAAACATATATAATACTGTACAGTACAATTTTAATTTGGGTATCTATACATCGTTTCCCGACAGACCCGATACGAAAAAAACAGTGGATTCAGGCAGTAAAGCGAAAGGAAAGGGAACCAACACGAGGGAGTAGGCTCTAGAGTCGACACTTCATCGCCGGTAAATAAACCCAATGAAATATTTTACGTATTTTAAATTAACGCGAATATGTTGATATAACAATTTTAAAAGATGTAATTATTATTAAATCAGGAAAGTTATTAGCCGTGTTAGAACTGAGCCCTCACCAAGACAAAAAATATGTGGGCTGTGTTTGAATACACAATTTCGAAAACTATCCATTTTACTGTTGTAATCGAAGTATTTTAATGTTATCAATTAAATACACACAGACATAGGCTACATACATATATACATTAAGGCTACGTGGCACGAATTCGTACAAAGTGTCTCAATATAATAATAATAATATTTTTTTAAATTATAATAATTATATTAAATTACTTAAATATATAAATTAATTGACATAGTACTTTTATTACATAAATAGGTAAAAAGACGGTGTAAGACTATTATAAGCACGAATTCATTATCTGGCTTACAAAACATGTAGTTTAGATCGCGAAAATTAAGGAAATTAATAAAGAATTTAATATGTATTGAATAAAATAAAATGTTAGATCCAGTTGACAAGATTCCTTGTTAATAAAAGCAACGGTAATGTCTAGTGAGGTAAAGCTTGTTACTAAGTAAGACTCTGGCGCCTCACACGTGAAATGCACAAATGTGTGTACAAACAGTCAAGTGATTGGCGGATCGTAAACTTACATTTGCAATTATCTCGTAAACGAATCGTTTGCGACCCAATGATTACTGAGACTTTTTGCTTCTCCTATCGTGTACTTTTCACCGTTTCAGTTTGAGCTATAACTTATAGTAGGTACACCCTGCTAAACAATAGTTGCGCAGTTCAAAATACTGTTTGAGATTTCTCCCTCAAGCACGACTGTTATTAAACACCCTTTTTAACTGTTAGCGTATTTCCTATACTTTCGCTATTTGTTGGTTTACTATCGTTAATGCCACCAATAATTTCATGAATTCTACAAGAAGACCCTCTTACGTAGAATAAAGATAAAAGTTGAGCTATAGGCCTTGAGAATCGCTTGCATCGAGGAGAAATAGTAACAAAAGTGGCATACCAATAAGGCAATGGAATTTTCCAAAATATACCCAAGGTCAAAAACTGCCAGCTACTATTGGTCATTATCCTATACTGAAAAGTATCTTCCAGAGAATTTAACACAAAATTGAAATTCAGGAGCTGCTCTTAATTAGCGTCTTTCCTCCGCAATTAGTTTATCGTTTCTATTCCTCCCTCTCTGCAACCAAAGACGTTTCCTGCGCAACAAAAGCCTTTGAGCAATTTCCATTGGACGTGCTCTAACGAAGCGCCTAGCCATT
This sequence comes from Lepisma saccharinum, assembly GCF_977018435.1. Classification (NCBI taxonomy): domain Eukaryota; kingdom Metazoa; phylum Arthropoda; class Insecta; order Zygentoma; family Lepismatidae; genus Lepisma; species Lepisma saccharinum. Next base: position 11,511,177 of record NC_139242.1, read on the forward strand.
GTCCAGAAGGCTCTCACGGAGGCAGATGAGCAAGATAACGAGCATCCCGATATTGCGGATGAGAGATCGAAACGATAAGTGTGGGGATGGTTTGCAACGTGCATAGCTGATGTTTACGACCATAGTCTCCCTGAAAAATCTGTTATTGGTCTTCTTTCTTCTTGCGTAATTGCTTGCTTCTCCAGCAATTTTAAAGCACTCCTTGGGGAGAGAGATTCGTGCTACGAGGAAATTTGATCTTATATTATATTCCTCACATGCATTTAGACGACTACTAAAGATTATGGGGATATTCCTAACTAACTAACTCTCTAGCCTTCATAAACCCGAAGGTTCATGGGTGCTAACACAGGCCTTCCATCTGTCCCTATCCTGAGAAAGATCTATATACTCTTTTCCATCATAACCATTTCCTTTAGGTTCATCTCAAAGTTATCCCTCCATCTTCGTCTTAGCCTTCCTACAAGTATCTTACCATCAGGTTTTCCAACAAGAATCCTGTAAACTCTTCTATCATCTCCCATTCGTGCCACATGGCCTGCCCACCTAAGTCTTCTTTATTTAATCATTCTAATAATATCTGGACATGAACATTAATTATGTACTTCTAAATTATGTAACCTTCTCCACTCACCTGTCTCCTCATCCCGTTTATGTCCACATATTTTCCTAAGGATTTTTTTTCAAATATTCTCAATTTATGAAGAAACAAGAGGGGGATATTCCTGGGTAAACAAAAAAATAATCTATCAGATAATTCTATTATCGAAGGCGAAAAACTAACTTCCGGTTTGACCAAGTTTCCCAAATAAACAAATGGAATGAATACACATTGCCTTCGAGCTTATTTTGTTACAAAAGATCGATTCAAAAATGGATCACTTGAAATTTTTAAGTAATATTGAGAAACAAAGGTACCTCGAAGAAATTGGCAAGTTACCGGAGCTTTGGATGAAGGTTTATGGAATAATAGTAATGTTTTCCAAGACAATGCTGATCTTTTACCAACGGTTTCGTCTAGGAACTTTACTTTCAACTGGATCTAACATTCCTTTTTTTATTCAATAAATATTAATTTTCTTTATTAATTTCCTTAATTTTGGCGATCTAAACTACATGTTTTGTAAGCTAGATAATGAATATGTGCAGCTATATCTCTATCCTTATACTGTCTTTTTTACCTATTGATGTAATAAAAATACGATGTCAATTAATTTACATATTTAAGTAATTTAATATAATTATTATAATTTAAACATTATTATTATTATTATATTGAGACACTTTGTTCGGATACGTGCCATGTATGTATGTATGTATGTAGCATATGTGTGTGTGTGTGTGTGTGTGTGTGTGTGTGTGTTTGTGTGTGTGTGTATTTAATTGATAACACTGAAATATTTCGATTACAACAGTAAAATGGATTATTTTCGAAAATGTGTATTGAAACACAGCCCACATATTTTTTTTTGTGTTGGTGAGGACTCAGTTCTAGCACGGCTAATAACTTGCTTGATATAATAATAATAATTACTTTTTTTAAATTTGTTATATCAACATATTCGCGTTAATTTAAAATACGTAAAATATTTCATTGGGTTCATTTACCGGCGATGAAGTGTCGACTCTAGAGCCTACTCCCTCGTGTTGGTTCCCGGTCGTTTCGCTTTACTGCCTGAATCCACTGTTATTTCGTATCGGGTCTGGCGGGAAACGATGCATAGATGCTTTAGAAAAAATATTCGTTCCCGACCTCATGTTGCAACCAACAGCCACGCAATGATTTTCGCCTGTTCTGTAAGACATTACCCTTACACCTTCGAAATACATATTTTTTGTTTCAAAACCGGAAGTAACGTTCCATCCCGCGCTGAACGCGGACGAAAATGTAAATATCTGGTGAGTATCCCCTCTGTATTCAATGCATAATAAATAACGCTTGAAAATAATCTAAATAAAATGTTCTAGAACATAGTAAAATGTTGGCGATAATATAAATGTTGAAAATTTTGCAATGAAAAGCACACTATATTTTAATTGCCTAACTGTTTATGAGATGTAATTTAGTATATTAAAATTAATATTCGCCGATTTGCTTGGAGAAGTGTTTAGCACAGTGCCTTACGACACCAGGCGTCCAGGTTTCGATTGCCGGCCTGGACATGTCTGTTCTTTTGGAGTGTCCCTTATTCAATGTCACCATATTATTACTTATTCTAATCGCAACGCATCGATTAGTCAAAAGTTGCAGAAAAACGACGTTAAATAACCTAATTCAGGCATTCAAAATAGGACATGAATTACATTTTGAGCATGTCTATAAACATATAATTTATATCTTGAATATACAGTGCCTGTCATTTTTAAATGTTTAGATGTGAGTTAGTAAGTCATGACGTTTTATTGTCGAGAATTGATTCAATATTTCTAGGATTACTTTTCTGTGAAATCATAATATATTTAAAACAACTATTGCCAGACAGTAAATATATACATTATTTCCATTATAACCATAGCTTTTGTAGCGTAGATATTGTTTAGGAAGTTCTCGAAAATATAACATAAATGTTATACCGTAAAATTTAAAACATTTTTGCATTATAAATATAATCTCACGCTAGGTAAATTTATCTGTAGGTCCTATTTTTCAGATATTTAATGCCATTTTATTGTGTTCTGTGAATTAAATTTACATAATAGCGATATTTGTGTTACAACAGAAGGAAAAGTTTCACTTTGGCGGAGCCGGTAGTCCATTTGCAAGGAGTCGCTTTAAATATATATCCTCAAGGGTACGTTAATATGTAAGACGAAAAAATATTGCTACCCCCTCCTCAAAAGAATCATATTATTTTTAGCCACATAAACTATATATTTCTGAAAAATAGAACAGAAAACAGGTATGGTGAATTATCAGTATAACTTTACACTGAAATAAGCATCGACAACCTAGGATTGCAATAGTTAGATTAAATATACTATGATCTCAGTGAAACATAATTCAAGAAATATTGAAATGCAATGTTTGAAGAATCAAGTTTTTACCTTAACTTTCGAGACGCAGAACTTTTAGAATTATTGAACAGTACCCTGTGTTTATGTGAATGAACATATGAAAGCGATTTTTAAACTCTTTATTGCCTCCTTATTGACCCATATTTTGCCACAACAAAATATCACTCGCACAAAAGAATTTAAAAGTACACTCTCCCTTCAGGCACATAATATATTAAAGATAAATACAAAACATATTTTTAAGAACATTCTCAAAATGTAATGCATGTTCTAATTTGAATGACTGAATTATGTTATTTTACGTTGCTATTCTCCCACTTTTGACTAATGGCGACAATGAGGAAGAGTGATGATATGATGAATCTCATAAAGGAAAACTCACAAAGAACAGCCAACTGCAAGCTGGAATTCGAACCCTGGATCCCTGGCGTCGCAGCGCGCTGTTCTAACCACTCCGCTACGAAGGTGGACTAATATTCTATTTTAATATGATAGCTTAGAACTTATAAACAGTAGGTTATTAAAAATTAGTGAGATTTTCACGACGAAATTTTCAAGCATTTATATTCTCTCCAAAATTGAACTGTGTGATTTAACCGTTTATGCTGTTTATGTACTAGCGTAACATAATCTTTATATGGCATCTATTAGGTACGAAACATCGTTTCGAGAAGTACGTCAGTAACATTGTAATCACGGCGATCCGTTATTAACTTTGAATGAAATTGGTTAGGGCATTACATAATTGCGGAAGAAAAATCGATGATTCTATTCTACGATTTCGAACGATACAAATTCTGCTGATATTTTAGAATCTATATATGAAAATTATTTTAAGATCTTAAGAGTAGAAAAATTGAACAGTAGCATCATCAACTGAGAATTTAAATAAATAATTTACTTGGAATTTTACAGATTTTCAACTTATTAAATTTTATATTTATCTCTCAAATCGTTTCAGCCACAATCAAAGTTAAAAAATATCGACTGCTTATTTTCGATTGTTTGATGTCCAAAAAGAAACTAGAAAGCATGGATTCAGATAACTTATATTATGTCAAAAAAGTATGCGAAAATTCTTAAATTCAGACTTAACATTTCCGGAGGTATCCACAGGTCACGCGAAATTAACTATTACAGATCGTGGCCAGTCGTTCAAATCAAACAATTTATTTTGCATGTAGCTAATATTTGGAAACCACCAAATTTTTTCATTTTGGTTGATTTATTGATTTGGCTCAATTCAGCAAGCTTTTCTGCCACTTTTGTGAGAAATATATCAAGGGACACTCACAAAGAACATCCATCCCCAGGCCGGGATTCGAACCCGGAACCCCTGGCGTCGTAGTGCACTATGCTAACCACTCTCCTACGGTGGTCGGCAATTTTGTCATTTAAGTTGTTGTACATTCTAAGATACTGATATTTTATCCGGGTGGGTGTTTTTGAGCTTTACCGATTACTAACATAAAATCGATAAAATGTTAGGTAGTGAACTATGCAAAGAGTTTTAAAAATGTCTCCACAATTTTTCATCTGTACGCAAAGGTTGATTTAACGCATGTTGGACAATGTGATATTTACGAACAATTAAATTTCCATTTGTGAAGTTATTGCTAGTTTTGTTTGAGTGTATCAATTAATGAATTATCGTCCATTGTATTTACAACAAAGCGACGCTCGTTACTGCATTGGAAAATGCTCATTGAATGGCGTTATTTTTATTTAATTACACCGTTTCGTTATCGCTTTGTGAAGCATGTTTGCCTGTCCGATGCATTTGCATTTTCAATTGAACGCATGAAATTCCATCAGGAGCAATGTGTTTGAACTGCATGTGGACAGAATGTAACAAAAACCTAGACGAGGAGCGTCCTTAATACACAAGGTTGTTCTAATGCCCCCGGAGTCTAGCTGAAGCATCGGATGAAGGTGAAACTTGGTGTAGGGTATAGGGAGACCATGGTGACCCGAAGGCTGACGAAAACAAAACTTAGTTCAAGTGTTCATAACCAGGTGGAAATGTGGCGCTGAAATCTGATGCACAGTCGACAAATCCTGCTGTTGAATCATTGATCATTCCACCTTAAGCTTCACGTTGACGGGTGGCACATTGAACGCTTCTGTACGGACATTAACTAAAAATAGTTTTGTATGTTCGATTTATAGTTGTTATTTCAGCGCTACATTTCCACCTGGTGGTGAAAACTTAAACATTTTTTTTAGTCAGCATATACTCTCCACAGCATTGATAATAGTAGCTATCACCGCAGTCCGTTCCTTCGAACGGGCTACAGAGGGCTCTGACCTCCCGCTATACCAGCTATGCATAATTTGAACACAAATTAGTAACATATCCACAAAGAACCACGTGCCTAGCTTCTTTATAAAATATTGAAAGTCGACGATGCTTCTGTCTATCCGAATATATTAATTTTACATATCTTAGAAACATCCATACATAAATTAGTAACATTCAGGGAGTGAAGCATATACATGGAAATACTTAACGAGAAATTGTATTAATGTAGTATAAAGTGGTGAGGTAATGTAATGAAATAAGTTCTAGACAATGTTAGGAGAAAAGTCTAGGTTATATTAGATTAGATTATTATGTGCGGCTAAATTTAATTTTAACTTTTGTTAGGTTTGTTTTGACATACGTACTTTAAGTATTCCTATATACTTGTAAAATTGGCCAATAATGTTTTTTTTAATACTTTTGTGTCTTATTTTAAGCTTATCCATGTAAAAGTTATGTCTAACATCCACGTCTTACTTTCTGCGCCCAACATAGCCATAACTATTGTCCCTTTCTTGATTCTATGCACCGAAGTTTCAAGTGATATGAGATGTCAGTTATTACCTACCTGAAAGAAACAAGAAAAAGTTATTAATAAAGCTCTCTACACTTTACCGTAATATAGAATTTAGTAACTTAGTTTATCTACACGATGCCAGAAATATTTACAAAAATGGATTAACAATATGCTCACTCTAAAGAAATAGAATTAGATGTCAGAGTAAGCTCTCTTGGAATGTCATGGATTAAAGACTATGAAGAACTGAAACTCTATATATATATTGTAAATCTATGCACATATTGTGTGCGTGTGTGTGTCTTGAGATCACAAATGTAATTCTTTCCTTTACATTTTCGATAAATAACAATGGTATTTTAGTTCTTATAAGTTTTTCGAAAGTACCAGTTACAAATGAACGCAAAACACGCGTTCCTTAATCACATGATCAGAACTGTGGTATGAAGTGCCTTTAAAAGGCTTTCCTTGCCTATCAGGCCAAAAGATACCGATAGCAAGAGCAGTCAGTGACTTGCCTGTGGGTTGATTTCTATGAAGATTACAGCCATTCTTTGACACAGTTTCCTCATAGGATGGTAAAAAGACGTTGAGAGACATCTCCCATATTTCCCTTAACGGCCATATCTCTCCTTTCGTAGAAAGGATGTGATTGGATTAGATTCATTCTTTTGCAGATTGAAGAGAACCGGAGCAGGGAGTTTTCTGGAGGTCTAACGTGCACTCAGGTGATCAGATAAAGTTCGAACCTTAGCAGGTGGTCGGGTTTGTGTCGAATAATTATTGTCATTAGCAATTACTATGGTAGTGGTCTAGAGAGATGGCAAGGGGTGCTGTTGAACCCTAAATATTCAAGGAACTAACCAACTAAGTAACTCTCTAGCATTCTTAAACCGGAAGGTTTATGGCTTCAGCATGTCCCTAGCTTGGGCAAGATCAATCGAATCTTGTCTATCCTTACCAATTTCCTGTAGGTCCATCTCAACGTTATCCCTCCATCTTCGTCTTGGCATTCCTACAGCTCTCTTACCATTAGCTTTCCCAACAAGAAACCTGTAAACTCCTATTTTCTCTCACATTCGTGGCACACGGCAAGCCCACCTAGGTCCTCTTGATTTAATCATTCTTAATAATATCTGCACAGGGACCAAATTTCACATCCATATAGTACTACAGGCAAAAATACCTTTTCTTTGTATATTTTAACTTATAGTTTCTTAGATATTATGCGAGAAGATAAAAGTTTATGAAGAGAACAGTAACACGCATTTCCTGAATTAAGTCTGCTTTTTATTTTCTTTTTAATATAATTTTCAGTTGTTAGTGTTACTCTTAAGTACTTGAATTTGGAAACTGATTCGAAAGAGTTGTTATCAATAATTAAATTTTGATTATTACCTAACACTTTTTAAAACTATTTAGTTTTCTCTTTGCTAACATCCAAACCTATCTCTTTAGATGATTTAAAAAATTATATTTATATCATCCCTTAGTAAGTCTACATCATCTGCATATGGTCACAACTGAGTCAGACCATTTAATTTTTGTCCTTCGTTAGTTTCTTTTGCTTTCCTAACAGCATATTCTAAGGCAAAATCAAAGAGCAAATTCGTTTTAGTGACAATTGGCGGAATACAATAAATTCAAACTGAGTCCGTGTTTTAAAGAAAAATGCTTTGTTTACACCTTTCTCTGAAGAAAAAATATTGCTTTTCTCACATCCTACACCTAACGAAAACCCTACGGGCGCCCGTGGTGAAGTAAAAAGTCCTGTATTATGATTGACTCAACATTAACAGGGTTTCGTTGCTAACGAATTGAGACTTCTCTCTAGCATGAAGTACAATTTGCATGCTCTTATTGCACTCGTGGTGCCAGAAAACATAAAAAATGGCTTATTACATTATAGTATTATCCAAAAATATTTTCTTTAAAAACTACTCAATCAGCTCAATATAGTCGAAATTTCTGCTATTGACCATTTTAAAAAACAAAATCACTAAGAGTTGTAGAGAAATTCTGAAACATGAAACATCAGACTCCAAATATTGCAACAGCTGCTACAATACCTGCGGCAGGTCTCTGCAGAATGTGAACCAAAGAAATCATCAAGTACGGTTTGCACTTCTTCTAAGTTTTGGAAGTGTCGTCCTCTAAAGTTGCCCATTGAATGGAACAGGTGGTAATCAGTCGGGAAATGGGTGGATGCAAATATGTTTCCCAACCCGAGGTGACCTTTAGCTGCGTGTGAAATCACAATATCTGCTAAGTAGAGGGCACCTTGGCAAATCACGGGTAAAGCTTAACACCCATTGAGACGCGGAAAAACGCGGCAACAAAACGAAACAGAACTTCTGTTGTCTACTTCTATTGGAATCAAATGGTGTAACGCCCACTACAGGGAATCGCGCGGAATTTTCGTCCCAGAAGTCTGCAGTTTACGTTAAATGACTGAGACGCCGGAAATGTGTTTGTTGCATTCTGTTTCTCCGCGTCTCAGTGGGAGTCAATCTTCAAGGATTTTCAGTTTCTCTTGAACACTTTCCAGCTGCTGAGACTACGTAGTTACATTCGTTGTTTGGCTAAGTAGCAGACACTGGCAACGCACCACTCAGAAGATCGCATAGACTTAGAAGACCTCCAGATAGACGGGGGCAGACCAGCAGCCAGCATTTCGGGATAGACTCTGAATCATAAATTCTCCAAGCAATGGTCCAGAATTACCTGATCATTTACTCCATATACTTGAAATAGAAGAGAGAACTTTAAAAAACTTTTCATAGTGAAATGATCAAATAATACTATGGATCCTACATACAAAACCGATTCCTAAATTGCGGACAAAAAACTGTTAAATTAATTTATATTTATTCAAACAAATTATGCTACTCGCTGCATGAAAATAGCAATATCCAGAGGTTTCGAAACAGAGTCTTTGAGATATGGACTAACATCTTCATCTATCTACCTAACATGAATCGGATTTTTTTTAGAAAGTCGGATAAAGCACAACTGAATATAGAAATTTAAAGTTTTTTTAAAATATTTTAATGGCTGATCCTTTAGTGCTTTCATGACATATGAACGAAAAGTATACGTAAAACTGTTAAAGTTCAAGGCTTAATGTTTATGCATTCTATGCATTACATACGATTTATGGGGTTAATCATGCCATATTCATAAAAAGGGGTGTTCTTTAAACAATTACGAGGTGTACTGGCAACATTGGTCGTGTCAGACTGTAGTGCCAGGTGCGCTGACATTATTAAATTAATGTTATTAAATTAATTTCGAGATAAAATAAAAGACTTGTAATTTTCCGTTCAAATAAACAATCTACCTATCTTTTTCTATCTAACACTATCTATCCATATATATAAAAATGGATTTTTGTGCGTGGCTGTGTGTGTGGGCGAGTATACTTATTTGCTCCGGCATAACTCTCGAACGCCTTGAGCAATTTCAACCAAACTTGGTACACGTATCACTTGCAATCTGGAAAGAATACTTCTGGGGGTAAGACACCCGTGGCACCCCTAGGGGAGGGGTGGGAAGGGATGACATATAAAAATAATCCAATAAATAAATTAAATATTAAATTCCGCACAGACATCCGTGACTCTATGCAATCTCGCACAACGATAGTGTTTCTCGGTTTGTCTAACATTCAGGCTTTGTTGCGGAAACTACCTATATTAGTGTGGAATCCATAGTTTTCGTGCAACTCCCAAAGCGGTTCAACTTCAAGTTCATCACCTATCGTCATGGGAGGTGAGAGGGGATGAAAAATAAATTTCCAAAAATGACCTAGATTATTGTGGAATCCATAGTTTTCGGAGTCGCTTAGCTAATTAGTGACATTCACGATCACATTTAAAATTAGTTACATTTTACACTATAGTTAGAATTCATTATATTCCTGTCTAATGCAACATTGGAATTGAGACATGAATCTTGTATTAGTTATTAACTTTATCTATGTGGATATTCTTTAAACATTAAACACGAAAATAAATTTCTGCGTGAACGTTCAGTATGCAATAAAAGCTTGTAAGGTGTAATATAATATTGTACGAAGAAAGGGAAAACATGGATAAAAGACAGGAATGAAGTTACTTGCTGTAATTTTTGAAGTCTGTAGATGGTCTGAATGGGTGCTGAAATGTTCTCTTGACGAAAGTGCAAATTTAAGTGCCGTACATTATGTTCTTTATATCGAGTATCTTTAGCATTCAAAGCTGTTTCAGTTCTTGATTGCGAAATATCCTATTGAAATTGTAGAGAGCAGGAATGATAGCTGTGTCAACTGAAGAAATAATAACTCTTTAAAGCGAGTTCACGGAAACAGCCTTTTCAATACATTTCATAATTCAGTGGTCAGCTTCCTCACATTCATATATATACTGTTTGCTAGATCGTCAAATTACGTTTTCTTGCATATCCATAAAGAAGCCATATAGTGGGAGGAATGGGATCCGTGAGGAGGGCAGTTAGAGATGTGGGGAATGGAACTCCATGGCGACGCAAACCATTATATAATTTGTCTCGTTCTCTGTCGAAATTAGGACATTGTAAAAAAAGATGTGTGGCATCTTGAATAATTTCTCCACATGTGCAGGCTTGTTTTTTGTAATATGTAATCGTGCTAAATGTTCATTAGTGCGAACATGATCTGTACGTAAACGTATTATAAAAATAACTGATCTTGGAAGATTATATGAGTAGTACCAAGGTTTATTTTGTTAATGATCTGCAAACCATTTTGCCCGCGGATTGAAATTGTTCCATGCACCACTGTTTCCATTTCTCTTGAAGTTTATATTTAACTCTTGGGAGTAGGTCAGTGTATGGAAGCCTCGTAAGTGAGGTAGGTTCCGATGATCGGACAGGGCAGCATTGTCATGTACGTCCACATGTTCATTTCCCGTATTTACTTGGTGAGCCTTTACGTAACGAAACTGAACGTTGATATTTCTTCCATTAGCATACTGGGTTTGTTGAATTATAAGGATGATAAACAAAGAATGTTTACAAATCTGAGGATACGAGGAACTCGGCGCCATTAATACGCTTAAAGCATCTGTTATGATAAGAATTTTTGTGTAATTGTTATGGATAGCGTAAGTGAGAGCTCTATATGTTACGTAACTTTCTGCAGTGAAAATACAAGTATCAGGTGGTAAACGGAATTGTCTGTTTATATTTCGATCTGGAATGAAATATGCACAACACACATCTAGGCGTTCTTTGGATCCATCTGTATATATGATTAGGTGTGTTGGCCATTTCTCTTTATACATGATATGCCTTCCGCGATCCCTGAAATGGATGTTGCATTGAGTATGTAAGGGAATGTCTAATTCATAAATTAAAGGATGTTGGAAGCTGAAAGACTTTGCACGGGTTTCCGGGTCTATGTATTGGCAATATGCAAAATAAAAGAAAGTAAGTTTAGAATATATAACTTGGACTTCTGTCCATTGTTTTTGTATTTCGAACAATTTATTGAATGGATGCGTATGGTTTTCCCACGTTTTGATTAAATTTTATTGTTAATTCGATCCATCTATATGTCAAAGTAGTTTCTTTGCTTTCCATACATAAACTGACATTAGGACAGGACTGCATGACACCTAAGCAGGTCCTCAAAGCTTTTCTCTGTAGTATGTCTATTTTGTCTAAAAGACTGACTTTTGCATCCCCATAACTAAAGGCTGCAAGTAGTTGTATTTGTGATAGGATAAGGACCACTTACAAGTGTAGAAAGGAAGAGCCCCTCTCCAGCAGATTTGCTTACACTTAAAACAAGCTCAACATGAGCATATGAGCTTTTTGCTCAAGTGTGGAACCTCTTCTAATCCAAGAATTTTGTAAAAATGCCCTCGGGAATTTTTCAGAAAGGAAGAGCCCCTCCCAAGCAGATTTGTTTACACTTAAAACTAGCTCAACATGAGCATATGAGCTTTTTGCTCAAGTGTGGAACCCCCTCTAATCCAAGATTTTTGTAAAAATGCCCTCTCGGAAAGGAAGAGCCCCCTCAGATTTATTTGCCCATACTTACAAAAATTGCATCAGCCAGATTTTTGTCCATAAACTTGTCATAAATTGACCACACCAGAAATTAAGCCAAGACACACACACATACACACCTATATACACACATATTTACTTCCAATTTAAGTTCAATTGGATACCAGCTTCAATCTAATATTAAAACAATGCAATATGCAGAGCTCCTCTAGAATTGCTCCGTGACTCTCTCATTTCTTACATCATAAACATATGATTTTTCTCCTATGAGAATAACACTACATATGGTGTCATCAGGTAAAGCCTCATGGAATTCACAGATAATTTTAATATTTGTTCTGTCATTCACCACAACTTGTTTCCTTTTTGAAGCATTGATTACAAACATGGGTCTCTGTGCTTTGAATTCATCTGGTGTGTAATACATCTCAGTATTGCCAGTAGTGACCCTCTTGAAAGCCGAAAAAGCCTCATATAATTTGAGGAAATCATCCTTGGACATGTCTAAATTGTAATTTTCTCTAGGAAATACCTCATTTCTGCCATTTTTAAGATATATGTTCTTGATGTTGCAGTTATCAAATTTACTTGAATTTTTTTCCTGATTGTTGTGTCTTCCAGTCTGAAACAATACCACTACAAAATCAGGCATGTCATATTGTATACTGGAGAATGAATTTGTAGCATCAAACTCATAATATGTACCAGATGCGGGCTTCTGTACACATTGATATGTATAAAATTGCAGAGGAATCTGTGGATTTTTTATTATATCTGCTTTGTATTTAAGAGCATAACTGGCTTCATATTCAACAACAGGGATTCTTAACTCCATAGTCTGAATAATGCATTTGCCTGCATCTGGTAGGGTATCGGGCAGAGCTTCTCCTGTGGGGTTTATTGCACTGTACCTCATCAAGGCATTGTTATCATTTGCAGCTCTTCTAAATGTGATTCTTAACCCACCCTTCCACATAATTTCTTTGTAATCTGAGAAGAATCCTGGCAATAGGCGCATAGGGAACAGCACTGTGTGGTTTTTAGATAATATCTTATCACCAGCCTCAAATCCACCTATTTTGTAGTAAGAAGCCTCGGTTTTGGATAATTTTAATGTGGCCAAAGCTGTGGAGGTAATGCCGGGATAATCCACTCTGTTTATAACAACGCCATGCTTTCTGATCTCAATTTCAGAGAATAGATGCGGTACAAAATTATCTACCAATCTTATATTTGAATTTGCCGGATAATCGGTACCATCGAGCTTTACAACATCAAATTTGATGTATAGATCTGCTCTGTGAGGGTGTATAAATCCATCCCCTACATCAAGATCAACCTCAATCTCTGTGTTGGGTTGATTTAAATTTGCAAATGTCCTCCTGTTTGGGGGGAATGATTGTAGCTCATAACTCTCAATATTTTCCATTTTTTTCTTGTATGTATTTTTATTTAAATATTAATCTCTATGATTGCAGTTGTTGTGGCTCCAGCAAAATCAACTAATTCTTCTTTTTCATTAGTGACCATCAATTCAATATAATCTATTCTATTATGGCACACAGGAAAATATAATGTTGGGGATGGATTGTAGATGATGGGCTCCATGAATTCAGAATTAGGTTTGAATGTTGCAATGATTCCAGTTTGTTTGTGAGTGCCTATGCCATTTGATTTGGTGATCATACCCTCAGCCACATTACAGTGAATATTCAGAGTTTCTATGGCTAAGAATTTAGGTATATTCATAGCAGTGTGTTTGATGCCTGGTTCAAGTTTTGTGTTGTTCTCAAAGCCTAACAGCTCTCCTATGGTACCCAGATCCACTGTTTCTGTGGCAGATACAATTTCTACTCTGTGAGTGACAGAATTTTGACTTAACACTACACCTCTGGGTAATTGAGCATTTAGAGTGGATAGATTATATTGCCCTGGAGTAATGACAATTTTTTCATCCCCTACTGCAATTGTGTTGTTGTGGTGTGTAATATTAGGGATCAAGTACATGCCATAAAATGCTCTGAGAGCTATTGTTTTGGGATACACTATATCATCATGTAATTTGAGTTTCAATATTGAATTTTGGCTGGTGAGATGAAATACCCCCATGATGTTTCAGATACCACAAGGCTTTTTGAAAATCTTCAATTGATGGTTTATTTATTTGAGACATATATCTAAGAACAGATAAACACAAATGTCCGCAATTAACATCTTTGAAGTTTTGAACACGGGCATTATTGTAATAAAGATTAGCTGAATTTAGATATTTTATTAAATTTTCAGGTGGAACACCTCCAAATGAATCAAACACAAATGCCTCATTTTTTAAATATTTAAGATAACAGATCCAGTGAGTGCCCTGATTTTTGTACTCATCCAAATTAACAATGCCACACTCTTTGTTGAGTGGTTGTTCCGGCAAAGAATCAGACATGTACACACCTCTAAAATGTTTGATGCCCAATGGCTTGATTAAAGCTTCAATATCTTGGTTTGTAAGCGGCTCTTGTTTTTTTTAAACTTATTCATGGCTCTCTTAACACCTTTCCCTTGTTTCTCCATTGCCAGGTTATGGCGCCTCTGCTCATCTAATTCTGCCCTATTTTTCTTGGCATCTATTACTGTTTTTGCTATGGCAGCTGATCCCCCAGCCAAGCTCCCCACAGCCCCGAGAGCAGCTAAGATGGCAGGGATGGTAAATATAAATCCCCCCACATGTGATTTTTTTCTTGATTGCTGTAATTTTTTTAATTGGGGGGTGCTAAGTAACAATTTCATACCATGGCCCTTGGCAATACAAGAGCTTTTTTTCTTGCGCTGTTTTTTGGTTAAAAGACTGTCAATAGTTTTAAGAGATTTGAGACCTGCATAAGGTATTTGATACATAACACCCTTAGCCTTCATTGTAGGTTTATTATATACATATTCACAGCCCCCACCCCAGTTTTTGTTTGGTGCTCATAGCTATGGTGGTTCCCAATGCTGCTATTTTTTCACTCAAAGAAGCATCTTTGCTTACAAATCTACCAAATGCAGCCTCTTCTAATTTCTTGTCTGCAACATGTCTCTTGTCAAGATCAGAATGTGTGTTGTATGCAATATCATGGTCTCTACAAGCAGCATCTAGGGGATTAACACCAGGATCACCTCTGTTTAATCTATGGTCCAATTTTGTGCCTGGACCACAATACTGATAACCTGGAATATGTAGTTCAAATGGCAGCTTGTTTATAATGTCATTAACAAGGCCCCGACCCTCAGAAATATTCCAAAATTTAGGGGGTAGAGTATTAATAATTTTTATAAGATATCCAATCCCCTTAGTGTCATTCACTATAAAATTAGACAATTTGGTGCTTATCATGTCCATAATTCCAACCTTTTCATTGTAAAAATTGTGGTTCCCAGCATTTTCCTCCCCAGCTATCACCAATAACCTATCTACAAGTTTCCTGACATCATCAACCCACACAAATTCTTTAGGCAGGGTGTTGTATTGTTTGATTCCACTGCCAGTCTTGATTTGTGACCATATGGGCTTGATTAAATTATTGTATTTTGCCCCACTGCTCGACTTGACTCTTTTTTGTGTGGGATCATTGTTCTGGTATAGAGCATCTGATTTTATTAATATTTCTTTGTAATCTTTGATCTGTATAGCTGCCAGGCCTTTTCCTAGTCATCAGTTCCCACAATCCAGGTGTTCCGGAGTCGAGATTCTGAATATACAATTATATCATCTCCCATAAATGTTACTCTGAAATTGCCAATTCTATGTATGATGCTGCCATCAAGCTCTGTGTCAGCATATAAGCCAAAAACCTCATCTTTATTGTCTTTAGGTGTGGTTAAATATTTTTGAGCAAGAAGACCCAATTCAATAGGATCCTGACTAGCCTCAATTCTTCTAGGAGCAATAGGACTAGGTGTATGAATACTTGAAAGTGGGGTGAATGGATAATCTAATATGTTCCTTGCAGCTACAGGTACAAGCTCTGTGAGCAAATTTTGATTTTGCTCTGTAACAGTTTTGATATTCTTACCTAAATTATTAATAGCATCAATTACAGGCTGTTCTGTTTGTTTGTGTTTTTCATAAATTCCACGGTTCTCTGATTTCCATCCCTTAAATCTTTTTACAAGATAATCTCTTAACTTAAGATCATCAATGATTGGCCTTTTCATGTTTATTTATATATGTTTCAATGTCTAAAAAATTGTTGATTTTATTTCTATATTTGCCACTATTGGGTGTTCTTGTCATATCAATTGTGACAAACCCATAACTGTCCTGGTTCCAGCACTTGCTGCAAATCTTGGAAAAATCATTGTAGCTCAAGTCCCCACCTACATATTCATCATGTATGTGTTTGAGGTTGGTATGGTCTTGATGAAATATACATATAAAATTGCTGTTGTCTCGGATCAGTTGCTTGGGTATTTTTGAAAAAGTCTGTGCCAGGTAGAAGCAATCAATGTTTTTGTGTCGGCCCTGTGTAAAGAAATTTCTAACCTTGTTTTGATTATCCAATATAATATCATCAAACACAACAACAGAATTATCGAGACATTCATGAAGTGGCTTAACATCTGGTTCAAAAGTGGCAATATCCAATCCATCATATACCTTCATCAGCTGCTGATATTTTAATTGTTCCAAGCTCTTAGAAAAGATATACAAGTGCCTGTTTTTCCAGTCTAACCAGTTGGGTGCCAATAAAAAATTATCAACCATTAGTGTAGTTTTACCACAAGCAGATGGCCCAACAATAAGACACCTAATATTATCAGGTAGCAATTTGCCATTTCTCTTATTCTGTTGTTCAGGTTCTGGCAGCCTCTTTATAACATCCCAGGTGCTCATATTATTATTTTGTTTGCATCGATCCAGCTGTTTTCCGGATGACCCAGCCATTTGACAAATAACTTGTTGCCTTTTCTGCGGATGATTTTTTCTATGAGATATGTGTCAGGCTGTTTAGTTTTGCTGAGCTCTTGTTCATAGAACCTGCCTTTGAGAATTTCTCCTCGGTGATCCTTTATTATATATGTGTTAAGGGTCCCGGGTTTAACCTGAACCACTGTAAATAATTCTGTGCTCCAGTTTCTTGTAAAGCCTCTCTTGAATAAGTGCTTATATTTGCTGATTCTTACTTGATCCCCCACCTTGTATTTGGCCTTTCTTGTTGTTGGCTGATATCTAGGATAATAAACAGTGCTGATCAATTTTTGCTCATCAGATGAAGTTACTTCAGAGGGTTTCATGTTGATTGTGGAATGGACCGAGTTGTTATATTTATGTAGAAGTTCTGGAAGAATATTAATCCATTTATAATTACCCTGCAGTGTAAATTGTTTATACATAAGATTTTTTAAGGTTCTGTTGAATCTCTCTACAATTGAGGCCTTGAGGTCACTGTAACTCGAATAATGTTTTATTGCCTGGCTTTTAATAAATTGTTGAAACACTGAATTATAAAATTATTTGCCATTATCTGTTTGCAAATAGCGCGGGGATCTTCCACTCTGATTGATGATTGTTCTAAAAGCTTCTGTAACACATGTTCCAGTCTTGGATTTGAGTGGCACAGCCCAGGCAAATTTTGAAAATGTGTCTATTACAGTGAGTAGATACTTGTAGCCCTTGTTGATTTTGTCTAAGTTTTTCAACTGTCCACTTGACATTTCAATCAAGTCGCTTTGCCATAAATCATCTATGCCCTTTGTGACTACTTGGAGTCTCTTAAAATTATGTCGGGCCTGTCTGTGTAATTCATCAACAATAATTTGTCTAGACATAATATGTAAACAAGAATATTGCAACTATGGGGTGTTCAGCAGCTGAGACTGCAGGATTTTCTAAATATAATTTGTCCCCTATATGTATTTTAAATTCCAGAGAGCCATCATCTTCAGTATAGGCTGTTTCTAATGTATTGGGATCTGTAAAATCCTCTAATTCTACACTGGTGATTTTCACTTTGTTATCAGCATTTGTTATTGATAAGGTAGGGTAGTGGTGTGCCTGTGGCTGAAGCCAATATTTGATTTTGATTGGTCTCAATGTGCCCCCAACAAAAAATTGGTAATAAAATTGTGCAGGGGACAGCATATATATTTTGCCACCTGGTGTAAATGGAGAATCATATTCTTTGTTGGGGATGCTGTACAATTCAAGAATTACTGAATGTTTTGGATTCTCGATTATGCCTGTTATTTCTTTTTCTGCTGTGAGCAATCTGCTTGTTACAGATTCAAGGTGCTCATTGATGGTCCTAACAACATCATCATGGCCTGGCTTGATTTTTATGTCCACAGCAAGTCTCTTGTATTGTTGCACAATTTCTTGTAGCTGGGTGGCAAAAAACAGACAGAGCATTTGCTTGATTAGATTCCATGGTTCCTAGCTGTTGCTTGATATTAGCCACAATTTGTTGCAAATTTTCAACAACTGCCAATTTTGAATTTTGAGCTGTAAGATCATGGACCTGTCTTCTGATATCCTCAAACAGGGCATGCAGTTCATTAATATGTTGATTAGTTGGTAGAGTGGCCACTGTCTGTGTGAGATGTTTGATCTCTGCTTGGATATTTTTGATATCTTCTGATTTCAATATCCTATTCACTGCCCTCTTAATATTTTTAAGTTCCTGTGAAGTAGGCAAATTTGATACAGTATTTTGTAAAAATTCAAGTGCCAATTTCACATTGTGTAATTCAGAAGCATCAGCCACATTTTGCATAGCATTTTGGAGCAGGGCTATATCTGCCTGAGAGGGTGTGGATTGTTGTAAAATTTCAAGTTTTGTTTGGATATCATCTATCAAGTGATGAAAATGAGACAGTTCAGATTCAGTGTTGAGGTTTTCAAGCTTTGTGATTTGTTGCTGGACACTAACAAGGGTATCTACAATCCCAGGCAATTGGGATTCAAGTACATTTGCCAAATCACTTTGCACTGCTGCTATTGTACCTTCAAGATGGGTTATGGAACTTTGAATTTTTCCAAAATCTTCATATGTTTCAAGTTGCAGCTTAATATTGGCAACACTCCGAGTTATTGCATTCAAAGCATCAGAAGATGGCAAATTGTTCATAAAATTTTCAAGTGTCTCAATTTTTTCTTTAACCTCGGCTATGGCATTGTTCAGAGGGTCCAGATTAGGTATTTGGAGTGACTGAATCTGTTCCTTTAGAGTGGAAATCACTAGATCAAAATCTTCTTGTGATTTTATGCTTTTGACAATTGTTTGGAGCTGTGCCTGGACATTATTTATCTGCTCTTCCAATTGTTGTTTCAATTGCTCAGAATTGGTGGCTTGGGTCTTAAATTTGGCTTGAAGAGCTGCAACAGCTTCTTCCAAACTTTGAAAATTATCCAATGTCGCCAGGTCAGTATATTTCTGAAGCAATAATTTAAGTTCAGAATCAATAGTTAAGAAGAGGGTCCATGCATTGTGATTGTAAATTTGTAATTTCTAATTGAAGACTGGCATTGAGTGTAGTTTGTAAAGCTTGTAAATCACTTCTTAATTTCTTGACTCTGACATCAAGCATCAGAATCTCATCACTGTGATCTTCATGTCTTGTATGGCCAAAAATATCATTAGGCATTTTGTTTAGTAGTTATTTATTATTGAATACCTGATTCTTAATTCTATAAAAAAGGGTATAAGCTTATCATAAGATCCAGGGACCTCAATATATAAGCAGTCACCAGCAGAAACAGTATAAACAGTGCCAGAAACCATGTTTGAGTGCTTAATTCTATAAATATTTTTCCCTACTGAAATTTTAACATCACCCTCAGGGGTTGTAATAAATTGTAATTGCCCACCTACAGGTAATTGGTAATGATTTAAATTATTGTTAAATATGTACAATATTTTGCCTGTTTCATCATCAATATCTGTAAGTATGCTGTTCAGATGAATAATTAAGAAACCACTCAGTTTAGACAGCATATCAGAAGAGGGTTGTGGTGTTGGCAGGTCCATAACAGCCTGTTTTTTGAACCCAAATAAGTTCATAGGCATGTTTATTTATTTCAAATCATGCTCTGTGATTGGGCATTGATTCCCATTTTTCAAATCACAATGACCCCATGGTAGAGTATGTATGCCACATGATAAAATACATCTCTTATCATCATGTGGGTCCAGAGCCACTTTTCTTACAACATTTGAAGTCAATAAGTGATCCACACTCTGAATTCTGGATTCTGATGTTTTGATGGTGCTACATGATTTGAGACAATTTTTATAATCTTCAAATTCAAGCTCTTTGTCAACAGTCACTTTGCCAATGCCCTTGGCTTTTTTTGCAACAGCACCACTACATGTTTTAAAACTGTACATCTTGGCACTTAACCCAGCAAATTCCACAATAACATCACCAAGTGTCTCATCTTTTAACTTGCCGGGCACCTTTTTGTTGTGGTGTTGAATCTCTGTATGTTCACTGGTATCAAAATATTTAAACAATTCAGGCTGTGCAATATCTTGATAAACATCTTCTGTTTGAATATCAAGAACAAAACTATCCGTGTCCATGTACATCAATTTTACATTATCACCATAAAAAGGTTTCAACACATCATAATACAATGTTAACATATGTGATTTGGCCAATTCCAATATTGCAGCCCCTACATAAATAGGTTTATCAAACTTAATCTTTGTTTTTTTCATGTTGAAAAGTGCCATATTCTCATCATAAATTCTTCTGTAATTGAAATTAGGCTTTGCAACCAATTTTTTGCTCAGGCTGGGGTCAGTAATTATTTTAACATCGGTATGTTTTCTGACATTTTAAATTGTTTTGCCATATACAGAATTAACCATCAATTTAAACAAAGATTTATCAAATTGGCTCTTTGCAGATGTTCGAAGCTCTGTATTTGTATTAATATATGGTTTCAACCATTCTGAGTGCCTGAACCTCAAAACTTTTCCAACTTTGGTTACTTGAACACCATGTTTCATCAGGAACTGGAGGTTTTTGTAATATATGACATAGCCCTGTTTTGACTCCAGTGTCATCATGAGCTTCTTCTGTTTAGAGCCAGGTGAGCACTGAACCTCAGGAATTGGGGGCAGATCAGAAAATTTCTTATGTAAATTATATGGAATTGTCAGATCAACCTCTAAGATTAGGCCATTTTCACGGTCATCATAGTTCTGAAGATCTTCAATATTGAAATCTTCAACCCACTCAAGCCCTGCATATGGCAGTTTATCCATCATAGCGTGACCATAGAGGCTGTTTGCATCCACATACAATATATAATTTGATGGCCGTGCTGGATCATGATCGGGCATATATTTGTTATTTGCTCTGGCATATCTCTGAGAACATTGCACCACCCCTCCTCTTATACCTTGCTCCATAAACAGATACATATCTTGATCTTGGATCAGATCCAATTGCTTTTTGGTATTTAAAAACATTGCATCCCATGCCAGGCCTGGTGCACTGTAAAAATACACTGGGTCCAGTCCATAATTTTGCATAGAAGATTTTCTGAATGTCTGCATTATATCTGCTGAGATGGTCACATCAAGTTTCAAATATGCCATGTGATAATCACCAAATGTCCGGCATTTTAAATTGTTCCACACCAATTGGGCATGGTGATAATCCTCATCAGTGATTCCAGATCCTCTGATTTTGCTGTAAAACTCATGTTGTGGAGGCAGGGAGCACTCATCAAATTTAGAAAAATTTGTAACATAATCATAAGGATATACACCCTTCCGCCTAATTAATTTCAGATCCTGATTTGGAAACAATGCACGTGTGATTTTGAATTGATCATCAGATAATTGAGTGGCCAGTGTATCCAGGCTAGCAGATAAAAATCTGTAAGAATCAAGAAATCTCATGTGAATAGGAACACCATTAACTTTAATTGTTTTGCTAATAGATATATATTTTTCATCATTTTCAGCTAAAATATTTAAATTCTGCTTCTCAAACCCCTCGTACCTGATCAAATGATGGAAATCATAATTGGATGCTCCATGGCAAAATATGGGGATAAATTTTGGTCTCTTGATCTTAATATTACAGCTATTACACAGGGCCTGTTTATATCGACCATCTGTATGAGAATGGTGTTTCACCTTGATATTTGTATCTGAAAATTCAGAATCACATACCGGGCATTTTTCTGCATTGTTGAAATCCTCAATCTGATCCTCTGTTAAAGGCAACATGGGTTTTGATTTTAATAAGATGTTAGATGCTATGTCACGGCACTCATTTTCTATTCTATGTGCAAATATTTTGATGGCATCTGGCCCCATGTATGAATATTCTTTGGTAACAACACCATCCTGTACAACCACATAACAAAAGCTGGAAGGTTCATGTAGCTGGTATGGTGTAATTGAAGATTCTTCAGGATCTGGATTGCAGAATGAAAGAGATTTGAGGTTTGATTCCAAATCATAGACAATATATGCTGGGTGTTCCAACAAGGCTTCAAACTTTTTAAATTTGCAATTTTCACTTGGCATTGGCATCACCATATGAACAGGTTTATGGTTCCCACAGTATTTCAGATGCTCAATTAATTTGTTTTTAGCAATTTCTACATTCTCTTCAGGAACCCTCTTTACCGTTTTTCTACCATCAAATACAGTTAAACATCTTCTGCACAACTTAAATATTCTATTAGATTTGTCTAGTTGTGTTCTGACTAAAGCTTCAAGATTATGTATCAGAGTGTAATGATTTGTGCCATCCCCTTCAATTAAGAGCAGATCAATCGGAACAGCAGAATCATCATCAATTGTACTGATTCTGAGAGGTTCTATCAAGCAATTGCCACGGCCAGTGGAACAAATAAATACATTAATAGATAATTGTTTGCCATTGATATGCCTGGCCTTTTTTTTCAAATTTATCAATATTCTGAACAGTCATTGGATATTCTAAACCCTTCATTGCATCATCAAAAAGATGTTCATGTTGTTTGTAATAACTTATTCGCTCAGAATGCCTTGAAACTGGAAACAAAGCAGCTAAAATACACCACAAAAAGCATTTCTCATCATTATTTTCAATATTAACCACGGCTTTTATGTTTTTAATATTGTCAGGTAATGGCAGATATGTAGATCCTTGTAATGGGCTGAATTCAGAAATATTAACATATAACTTGTGTGAAGAGCCACATAGGCTCCATCCAGACTCTTTTGCCGCAAATTCAGAGTGTTCAATATTCAATTGATCTATCAACCTGCTTATTATTCTGTCCGAATTTGCATTTGAATATACTGGTACAGTTTCTGTTATGTGGGGCTGTGTAAATTTAGTGCCATTTGGTTTCTTATATTGTGCAAACAATTTGAGAGAGAGCTTAAAAGAGCCATTTTGTGCATTTAGAATTGCCTGTACATCAGGTTTTACACTGTTCAAAAAATTCTTAATATCACATCTTGGCTCTGATACAAACCGATAATCCCTAAGTTGGGCATTAAAACTGCTATGGATGGGTTCATAGCGTGGCTGCTTTGCAGGTCCAGCATTAACAGGTGCTTCATGCTTCCTTTTGAGACCAGATGTAGATGCTTGTGGGGGCAATATTGATGACTGTGCAGAACAAGTATCTTTATGTGTATAAGTGAAGTATTGCATGTTATATTTTCTATGGCATTTAGGGCATATTTTTGTGGGAGCTCTGCATTTGTCTGGGTTACAAATCTTTTGGTGTCTGGCCCAATTAGAGCTAAATATATTTTTATTGCACTGATTGCAATATTTTTGATTTGGCATTTTTGCCGTTGTTTATTATATACAATTTCCTGGGGTTCAATTCAAAACTTTATACTGGATAAAAATATCAGTTGGGTTCAGCACTGTGCTGTGTGTGTGTGTGCGTGTGTATGTGTGTGTGTGTGTTAATATTTTTGGCTTTAGTATTTATATAAAATTTCCTGGGTTTTAAATCTAATCACTATGCTTATCTTATGACAGGTTGTAAAGCCAATAGCCCACAAGTGGAAAAAAGAATAAATATTCATTCACACTGACCTTCCGCAAATACCTGCACGAACATGCATATCTAGAATGGCAATGACCCAGCACTGAGTGTTATGTATTGATTTTTGTATAACAAGCTGGGACAAATATAGGCCAGACTCTAAATAAGAGTGGATTACAACAAACAAGCTAGATGTAACAAATATCAGGCAACAATATATATTTAATATTCATATTAAATCAAACAGGCTTGTAAGTATGAGAAGCACTGTAAAAACACATCTGTTCTTCTCAGCCACTCTCACAATACTGGCTGATGCAATGCAAAATCTCTTTATATACCCTAATTTCACGGGAATATCCCGGCTGATGCAATTTTGTTTGCACGCAAAGCTTCAATACTCAGAAATTGCATCAGCCGGGAAATTTCCGTGAATTTTGTTTTTTACAAGAATTTCCCGAGGGTTTTTTCACAGGAAATTCCGAGGGGGCATATTTTTCACGGGAATTTCCCGGCTGATGCAATTTTGTTTGCACGCAAAGCTTCAATACTCAGAAATTGCATCAGCCGGGAAATTTCCGTGAATTTTGTTTTTTACAAGAATTTCCCGAGGGTTTTTTCACAGAGCAATTCTAGAAGAATTACATTGTTTTAATATTAGATATACAAATTGAACCTGGTATCCAATTGAACTTAAACCTGAAGTAAATATGTATGGGTAGGTATGGGTTTAGCATAATTTCAGGTATAGCCAAAAAAATATCAATTTTTGACAAGTTTATGGACAACAATCTCACAGAAGTGCCTTTTGTAAGTATAGGCACATCAATCCGAGGGGGCTCTTCCTTTCCGAGAGGGCATTTTTACAAAAATCTTGGATTAGAGGGGGTTCCACACTTGAGCAAAAAGCTCATATGCTCATGTTGAGCTAGTTTTAAGTGTAAACAAATCTGCTTGGGAGGGGCTCTTCCTTTCTGAAAAATTCCCGAGGGTATTTTTACAAAATTCTTGGATTAGAAGAGGTTCCACACTTGAGCAAAAAGCTCATATGCTCATGTTGAGCTTGTTTTAAGTGTAAGCAAATCTGCTGGAGAGGGGCTCTTCCTTTCTACACTTGTAAGTGGTCCTTATCCTATCACAAATACAACTACTCAAAGTTTGATCGAAAACAATAGAAGTAAGATTTTGGGGTGGCCGCTCCATTTAATTGTTGTCATACTACGGAGTATATTTATTATTTTACGGCCATTATTGATTAAATGCGTAATGTGTGTGAATCGCTTGTCAAAATTTATACCTAAATATTTATAAGTTGCTATTACTGAGATATTAGAAATATGTGATATATTGTTGGGATAAGTACCCAATCGCTTATTATTAAAACAAATAATTTTTGATTTTGTTTCGCTGATGGATAGACCTTCGATGAAAAACCACGCTCTTATGATGGAGATTAAATTCTGCATTGAATAGAATCCTTTCCCTGTACTAGGGATCAGACATTTTTTATCCTCTTATCAAATACGTGTTTTTAACAAATTTCGGCTTGCTGATTTCGGATTTGCCACTCATTTTTATCCAACACGTACCATTTTTGAGATACGCGTGACGTCATATTTAGTATAATGTGGGTAATGTTTGCATGAATTCCGCTTTTCTTGTAATCTGGCTACAGTGCAAACTGTTTGCGTGTCAAATCATCATGTATACCTTCAGTCGTCTCTTACGTGTTGGTATGTGAGTTTTGTTATAACCCTGTTTGCTACAATAAGGGATATTACTATATATCGTAATAAATAAACACGTAATTTACAGCGTTTGATTTGTACAGTGATACAGTGGACTGTGTTGTGATAACCCATATCTCCTTAGCTGTACATATCATCCTAACACGCACTGTGACATTTCTGACAAATGTACGCCAAAATTGCAATGTAAAAATATCACAGATTGTGTAAAGATAGTGTACCTACTGTACTTTGGTTATCAAGACAGCCTATGGGGCTGAAACAGTGCATGTCATAGTTGTGCCGTAACACTAAGAGAATGGTTGAATAATATTCATTCGATGCCTTGATGTATCTATTATATGGCTTGAACCAACTGACCACGTGACAGATTGTTATTTTTTGCCCCAACGTTGTGCGTGTGTATTCCTCGAAGAATTAAATCATATGCATATGCCAATGTGCTCTCCACATTGACGTCATCACCACTTGTGAGGGATTCCAATTCCTAAAGCACCATCCACCACAGTGGAATTCAACATTTTTCGTGACCAGTACGTTAAGTGCGTTCAAAGTCAAAATTTTTGGGACACCCTGTTTATCTCGGAAATGTAACGTGATACACAGGTTTTGAGACCATCCTAGCAACGGAACTAGTACATAACATGTTATTCCATCCATGGTACAGAGAAAAAGTTAAAATTTGTTCCCTAGTGAGTTTCAAGCACGTCTTTTTATACTTTCCACGTATAAATGCTTTTGGTAATTATCTTGATTTAGAAGCCACTGAATGAACTCTTCCTGGAAAAGCTTTTTGTTCTAGCTTCAACCCCAGAAAGTTTCCATGCCAACGGGAAGTGGTGTATTTGATTTGACCTGAGTTATTTAATAGGATCCATTTTTTTTCCTAATCCGTTCCCAGTGCCTTATTCTATACTATTGTATAAGTCAAATACAATATCAATGAATAGGGCACGTTCAAACAATTTCAATTTCTTTTTTCCATATCAATATGAGCATTGATCGTACTATAAGTAATTTAATTTATCGCAATACTAACTCTCGACCTGTTGCTGTCCTCGCACACAAAGGTCAAGGCCACTCCCGGTGAGCAATTCATCGCCTCGGACCACACCCCCGTGCATGCCGAAATCCAAGTCCCTGGAAAAGCCCCCAGGCCCTCCCCCTCCTCCAGACCTGTCTACAACTGGAAAAGAGTCAACTGGGAGGAACTTTCCCTTTTCACCCGCCTCATTCCTTGGACAATGATGGACCCCCTCCCCGCGGAAGGAGCAGTGGATTTCCTCATGGACTGTGTGCAGGCTGTAATTAAAGATCACGTGCCCCTAAGGAAAACAAGAACATCCCGATTCCCTGTGTGGTATACTGAAGAGACTAAGCTTACGCTGAAGAACAAAAAGAATGCGTGGATCCTGTGGAAACATTTTCCGAACGTTCATACACTGAACACTTTTACTTACTTAAGGAAGTATAGCAAAAACTTAATTCAAAGGGACTATAATAATTATATTCAAAGTGTAACAGAAAGTGCTGCTAAAAATCCTAAAACATTCTGGACGCTAATTAACTCACGCCGGCAACATGACCGTATTCCCCCTCAAGTCTCCTGGAACGGTAAGTCTGCTACAAAGGATGAGCGATCATCGCTTTTTAACTCGTACTTCCATAGTAACTTTACAAAGAACGCTGCTACCACACTACCGGAAGTCAGGTCCATTATTCCTTACACACTCTTTCAAATCTCAACTAACTGCAATGAAGTTCAAGAATTATTAAAATCTGTTTCAAGTTCCAAAGCTACTACTCCTAATGATATTCCTGCGATATTTCTGAAACATTTAGCCCATATTTTATCCAAACCAATAAGCACAATCTTTAATAAATGCTTTTCCGAAGGTGTGTTTCCTTGTACATGGAAGCAAGCAAATATAGTCCTTATCCTCAAACACGGAAACAAAACTCATGTCACTTCCTATCGGCCGATTTCCTTACTTCCTGCACTTGCACTGCTAGCTGAAAAAATCATTTCTAATCGTATCCTTGCACATGTTTCTCTCTCCCACTCAACACGGTTTTCTCCCTCATGCTTCCTGTGACACAAACCTTGCTTGCTTGCTTACCAAAGCAGTTAACTGCCTGCATGCCAAGCAAGACATGGATGTCGTATACTTAGACTTTTCCAAAGCCTTTGACTCTATCTCTCACACGCAACTCATCCACAAATTATCGAATAGATTCAATATTCAAGGAGCTCTTCTTAAACTACTTTCATCTTACTTGCACAATAGAAAGCAAAAGGTTATCGTATCTGGTTGCTCTTCGTCGTGGCTCCCTGTAGTTTCCGGTGTGCCCCAAGGAAGTTCTCTGGGGCCCCTGCGTTTCTCTCTCTTCATGGATGACATTCACGAATATATTTCTTCCGAATGTTCAGTATTATTGTATGCTGATGACTGCAAATTATTCCGAAACATTACCTCACTTCAGGACACATGCTATATCCAAGACAATCTCAAACACATTGAACGCTGGTGTCAAGACTGGAATCTCAAATTAAATCCGGATAAATCTGTTGTCATGAGGTTAACCCTAAAATCCAATAACACAGTGCCATCCTACAAGTTATGCAACCAGGTTATTCCGTTCGTACGACAGCACAAGGATCTTGGTGTCATTTTTGATAGCAAACTGACTTTCAACCATCACATAGACTACATAACTTCGAAAGCGATTAAAACACTCGGACTAATTTACAGATTTACAGACATAACACACGTTACTGCCCTCAAAACCTACTTTACAATGTGTGTTGTTCCTATTCTTGAATATGGCTCCTGTATTTGGTCAATGGCATGTGAAAGCAATTTAAAGAAAACAAACAAAGTAGTAAGTTTCTTCGTCAGAATAGTCAAACACAGATGCCCAGCCATTGCAAACTTATCCAAACAAGAAATTCTATCCACTCTACAAATTCATGACCTTTCTCTTCGCCGTCAACTCTCAGATTTAACACTACTCTTCAGAATCATTAATGGACAACTTTTCACCAGCGAACTCTTGCCACTTCTTAATATCAGAATCCCACGTCCGAACAGTAAATGCAACAACTTATTTTACATTAAATCTTCAAGGCTATCCTTAGAACAAAGATCACTTCTCTACAGGCTACAAACCATTTACAACTCATTAAGAGACGCTCCGGGCTTCCATTTATCAAAACAGACTTACAGAACTGCGTGCATAAAGCAGCTGAACAGTAAATAATATTATTTTTGCCCTAGTTGTTATTATTCTTGTTATATATGTATATGTGTGTGTATGTGTCCATCTTATTATTTTGTTTATTTCTTTTCCGGTTGATATCCTGATGTAAAATGGATTTTTCTGTATTCAGGACTTTTCAAATAAATAAATAAATAAATAATCTCTACATAATCATATGGGCTTTGGATATAAGAATGGTTTGAAGTAATTTTAATAACACCATACATATACAAGTACTGTACGTATATATATTAGATATTATATGTATGGTGTGGTGTTTACCATCCCATAATCTTTAGAGGACCTATCTCATTGGCTACCCTGGTTCAGCTACCTTTTCAGAAGCATACATTGGATAATTTATTTCTGAGTTCCTCTCAAGTTGAATCTTCGCCATTAGCCAAAAGTGGCAGAAAAGCGAGATCGCCCACTGAGACGCTAGAAACGCACCACCGAGAACCTCCGAGTGGAAAATTCCACGTGCCTTTCAGAGGATAGTCCGCCTATACACTGCAGCGCCACGCTCCAAACCACGCAGCCGTGTCGAATAATTTGTCTTCAGAACTCACACACACATACACACATTGGCGGGGGGGGGGGGGGTGGCATTCCAATGACACGGGTGGGACACGCATAATACGTTAATCTGCTGTTAGGTAAGCAACATTTTTCTTACAGTTTCTGTGCAATGAAATATTGAACTTACTGTTGATTAAACATAGCTACCCTTAAAATACTTTCCCAGATTTGTAGCTATAAGTGACCGATTTTGTGTCAGGGGTGGAGCAGACGAAACACTGCCTCTTCACTTAATAAGAAATGTATTTTAATTTATGTGAATTGTCAAATAATGAAAAATAAATTATTTATGACAAAGAGAGAAGGTAATTGACCTTCGAATATTCTAGTGGAGTTCAGGGTGAAATGTAACAGTTAATGGAGAAATTAATTGTTCTTTTTGTGTCACGAGTGGGACACAATACAAAACAAAACCAAATCAAAAGTTAAAATTAACGAATAATATGTCAAATGAAATCTACTTTCTAACTTAATTACGTATAATACTTGCAATCTTATCCAACATACAACTTTTGATTGTTCACTCACAATATATAATAAAGTTACAGCATTGCCTTGAACTTTAAAAATTGGAATTCAGGGGCACCTTCGCATGGAATGTTCCATATATATAATATATAAATACATATATATGCCGGTTCTAAATAATGCGCAAAGAGAATTCGCGGTTGCAGAGTAAACACAGCTCCTATTCGTGTATTATTATACTGTATGAATATCAAAGAGAAAAATCCAAACTATGTAAATTGATTTGATGCACCTTGCACCAATAACCTGTTTGTAATTTTGCACAGACGTGGAACTCCAGAATACATCAAACACGTAACGCCTAGCTGTTACAACTAGTTAATGAAGAACATAATACTGTTGTGAAGGACATAAACTGGGTCATTAAATCGGAGCTATAAACTATCTTGCCATGATTGCGTGGTTGATATTAATCCCGCGTGTTTCTTCTAAAGCTCACACGTGCGTTGAACGTGCTTCTGTTTGGTTGGTTTCGTAACCTTACCAGCGCCACGTGTTTTCTGTCTCTACAATTGGACATGTAATAAACGAACATTAAGATCTCACTTTAAATATTTATTGAAAAGAGTTGTTGTGTTATTTGTTTTTACTAATGTTAATAAGAGTTATGGACATTAATAATTTTAAAATCTTACAATTGTACAATTCTTGTATAATGTCACCTAAGTAAAAAGCAGGTATGAAAGTGTTGTCGAAATGGGGAGGTTACTTATATATCCATTTCTTGTTACTTTACGTTGCTTTTCTACTTCTTGGTTTAATATCGAGGATAAGGATAAACAGATGAAATGGATGAATGTGCAGCATGGTTTTAAGAAAACATGTTTATCGTTTATCCTCATCGTTGCGTTAACAAGAGAGGTAGAAAGGCGATGCAAAATAGCGAAAATAGAAACAGAAATAATCCGACTATTTTGCCGTCACCCGTTTCGAAAGAGCTCTTTAAATATGTGACATCCATGCCATGACTAGGTGGCGCGTTGAGTATCTGAGCGATGCTCGCTGAGCAAAATTTTCGCTCATTGAGCAGACGGTGTGTGCTAATTGATCAAGATATCAGTGCCACCATCTGTGATTGCGCGTTGCTAAAATAATATTATAAGTATTGCTACTCAAAACAATGATGGTTGCCAATTAATTAGAGAACAAGAACCAAACATTTTTCACCAATGTTATTCCAAATTTTAGTTTTCGCACTCTTCCACGACTTTGCAAAAACTACGGTGTTTGTATGGAATAAACAATACTTTCATTTTAATACAATTATAAAAAGTGCAAAATTATATTATTTTCTATTCCTTGAACTTCCTCTGTAATTACGCCATGTGATTAGCCGCCAATCACAAATACTTCTTGATTAGACGCCATATCTCGGGATCGAAAAAAAAAACCGCTACATTATGTGCCTGAAACCTGGGACGAGCAATGTTCTAGCTCGCTCAGGGAGCAAATGAGCAGCGCTCGCCGAGCAACTCTTGTTTGGCCGCCAATTAACTGAGCGATAATAATAGCTGATAAATAATAGGCCAACATATATATGTTTTATAAATAAATGATGAGTCAAGCCGGTCCTCGTGGCGGAGTGGTTAGCGCATCGCGCTACGACGCCAGGGAATCCGGTATGCCGGCCTGGGCATGGATGTTCGTGAGTTTCCGTCCATTCATCAATTTCATCACATCATGTAGTCACTCAACCCCATTTTCGTAACGTATAATTTGATACTACGAGCATGTGCCACACTTCTTCTCTCAAGGCCTCCTCATGAAAGAAGGGAAGTCACCTTATAAAAACACAAACAATCGAATACAGGGTAGTACCAGATAATATCGATTGCACCGTAACGAACTCGTCATAGCAGATAGCCGTATAATATGAGAAAGATGAAAAATGGGAAGCATTTCAAAAGAGAGTTTTTATATGGTTGAATATTTCACAATTGTAATATATTTTTGCAGCTTGAATTTGTGTGTGAAATTACTTGGCCTTAGGTTGGGAGCGCACAAACAAAAGGCTGTGTGCGCTTGTAGTTAAATGTGTATACCACGAGCGCACAAAATCCATGGCGATTTTGCAACCTTGTGTCAACTGTTTCTGGGTCCTTATAAGTTGACATATTATGTATCATATATTATGTGAATGGCTATATTCATAACACCTTATTCCATTCAAATAACCTCACTATCTCATAAAGGATTTGCCGAGTAAGACGGTCAAATTATTGCTGCAGAAGGAGGGAGACCCCAGCAGACCCCAGAAACATAGCGAAAGCTAACCTAACCTAACCTAACCTAACTTAACCTAACCGTTACACAATCATAGATGTAGAAACGCAGCATTGGATGTTGTGCGCTCATGGCACCTTTCATATACAACGAGCGCACACTTTCACATTTTTGTGCGCTAGTAGACTGCACCCAATTATTTCCCTGAAATTCGAAATTCCAATATGGATGTATTAAATCTGCTGCATCACTACCCGGAAGTTTAAAATATATCTTTGATTATTTGTGCGCTTTCATTACCTACGTCCTGTCTGACCATGATAAAGGCTTCGGATCAAAAATATTATCTTGTAAGTGTCTTCTTACACATTTATACACATAGTTCCAGAGACTAATATTCATTGCGTTCTCTCGCGCTGATAATATCAAAGTAAACAATGGTACGCTACTGGTTGTGGTAATAGAGACACTGAGAGGGTAAATAATCGTGCGCGTAGATTAACGAACCATATGCCCACAAAACTTCTTTTTGACTCATCATGTAAATTCCCTGTCAGATCATACGAGTATTTCTGACTTTCATCATTGATAATAAGTTTGAGAGTGCATGTTTTGTTATTTCGATTAATGGAGAGGTCTCTCAAATCCATTACCTACTCGGTCTTTAATATCCTATTAGAAACAGATCACTAAGGTTTATGTAATTAGATCTACAATTTTTTAAGTTCGCTTTTGATTACTTTGTGTTCGCCTCTCAACTTGATTTCGATTTCACACAAGAGGATTTTTGCCTTGTGTTGTAAGCTTTCGTTGCATATATGCTGAGCAGCGAGGATCGACACGAAGCAGCAACTCACAGAAAGCTTTAATCAGGTTGATCTTCCGGAAAGGATGAGGAAGGAACAAGAGCATCTCCAGTGGCCGGACTCTGTGGACTCCGCCGAGAATTATTCAGCTCCCGGAGTTGAAAACGCGCGATAATTGACTTTAGTAGCGTAGAGGATTTTCTGGCCGCATCTAACGAACGCTGGGCTTTGGAAGAAAAGAACGATGAGGGAGCACTGGCCGAGACCTCAGACATACAACACAGGCACGCAGATGGCTAAAAAATTATTCTAGTGAATATAAAGGAAATCATCCTACGAAACTTACGAAACGAATTTTTATTTGGTTTATTTTACTTCTGTTTTATCACTTTTGGCTAATCGCGAAGATGAGGATGAATAGTGATATGATGAAATAAAGACCCTTGAACCCTAACGTTGTAGCTAGCTGTAGTAAACCACCTAACCACGAACGTTAGCACTTACAAAACGGCAAAGAACAAAGTGATAGATAATGAAAATAAAATACCGAAATGTAATTTTTATTACGAAAATTTCGAATAAAAGCCACTCTGTCTTGCCGACTGCGTGATTTTTATACCATATACAGTATATAGATTGTAAAGTTTCCGTTTCGTGAAGGCATATTTAGGGGAAGTAGGGGTAGGGCCTCACACATTCTCGATCTCGGCCATTTTGGAAGTGATGTGATCAGAACCACGCATCGGCAACCTTTATTCCCCAGGGTTGCCTCCCAAGTAGCCATTGATTTGATGCCGAGTGAGCCCCAGAGTCCCTTTATATCAGAACAAGGCAGGAAAAAATCATATATATATATTCTATGATTTAGTACAATATATATACATATGACAGCCTCATTATCGTGATTTAGGGCTAGGATTTTTATAACCTAAAAATCACCAAAATATGCATAATAAAATATGCTCTTATTACCTAAACTTTTACAAAATATGCAACATGATTTGAGAAATATGCCTTATAACTAGACTGTTTCAAACATCAATATCTAACTTATGCTGAAATATTTTCATATACATACTATTTTTAGTTTACTTTATGGGCCCTGATGAGTTAAAATGCACAACGAATACTTTCTGTAAATTTTCAAATAAAAATGAAAAAGATTTTGCTGCAGTCCAAAGAAAATAACCTCCAGTGAACATTGGAGTAAGAACGAATCCACTTGCAAAATGACTGCATATTTCTTGAAAAAGCAAAACTATGCTGAATATGACCAAAAATCCATCAAAATATGCTTTATAAATGCCCAAATATGCCAAAATATGCCCTTAAAAAGCGACATAATTCAATTAGTTTCTTCGCAATATGAATTTCTATATATTTAGGGAACACATCAACCTTACCTAAAAAATAAGCTAAGTCACAAAAGTCCTAGCCCTAGATTATGTATCACGTACCGCACAATGTGAAGAAATAATTTAAATAACCTCTAATATATACATTTAGGTACAACTAAATGGATATCCGATACTTAATTAACGGTTAACATTAATGGTACTGGTAAAATATGTTCCTCTACACAGAGAGCAAAATACAACGATTATAAATTTCTATGAAAGCGAAAATGAACGACGAAAAGTCAAAATGCAGCTGTTGATTTGATTTATTTTGCCTCACATTCTGCCCCTTTTGACTAATGGCGAAGATGAGAATGAATGATGATATGATGAAGGGACGCACACTAGGAACACCCATGCTCAGGCTGGGACCCGAGCCCCCTGTCGTTGTAGCGCGTTGTGTTAACCACTCCGCCACAGAGGCTGGTGATTGAAGCTGTCGTGGAATCAATTGCGCATAACCTAAAAATTTTAAAATAATACAATCCTTCTTGTCAGGCAAGCCAGAGAATGGTAAATATTAAGGGGCATTACTCAATGTTAGTTCTGTTAGTTCTGAAAGAAGAAGGATAACACGCCATATATGCAATGAAACGCAATGTGTATTCCCTACAAGATAAAAGCAGCCATTCACACCCACCTAGAGAAACAGGTAGGTTAAGAATGTGCCCTACAATACGATATGCTTAGCACAGTTATCATAATTCATAAACAGAATTGATACAAGAAGAAAACTAATACCATTAATATAGTATATTTTCTACAGTAGGCAGCACCGTGCTCGAACACTTTAAATGGTCGACTTTCGATCGTATCTCACTGGATAAGAACTTTTTTTTATCTTCTACAGTAATTTTTATTTTCCTAAACAATATACAAAATATGGTTACATAGAAGTATTATTATTTTATGTATACGGATGGATCAAAAAGTAGTGAAAATACTTTCGGAGGTAGGCTTGTATGCCCTGGTACCTGAAAATTAACCTAGGGCGTCAATTCCGCGAAATCTTACGGATTCCCCCGCTATTCTTTGATTCATCCTTTATTTTACATTTTCAATTACAATAATTCACCGTGACATTGGCATGAATTCCCCAGTGTGAAGAACCAAATTTGTTCGGTTTTCCTGAACAAAGTTGGTTTTACATCATTCTACAAGGTAAGAAGATTAAGATAAAGGTTAGTAATAGTAGGAAGTAAATATGTGTTAGTGTTTACCATTAATATTAATTATGAATACAGATACGAAATTACATAAGTGTGTAATTGGGTGGGTAATGTTTTGTTTGAGAAGTTTTATTGTGTGTCGTGTGCATTAGTGTTGATGAATGAGATGAGGGATAGACATTAACACGATTCTATGAATGCTAAGCAGGGTCTATCTTCTAGTAAGTTATGTTTGAGATAGTAAGAGTGTTATTGGCTTTGAGATGTAAGTATTAATGCTAGGAAGGGATATGAAAGAACGAGTGGTGCTTGATGCAAGGAGACTTGCGGGAGACCAGCAAGAGTTGGTGGGACTGGGATGAACATCGGTACGACGGTTGTTACCCGGGACATCATCAGGAAGGAAAGAAGTAGGGAAGGATTTACTGGGAAGTATCCGGTACTTCAGGATGTTCGGTAGTGGAAATATGGAGAATTGTCAAGAATCGGTGAGAGGAGTTTGCAGAGTGTTTAGTAACGAGAATAAAGAAGGGGGTGTAAGATTACAGTTTAAGAAAGAAACGAAAAATAAAAATCTGGGTTAAATTCGGTTAACCTGAACATTAGTGGCAAAATCACTTTAAGAAAATATGAACTGCATTAAAATGTTTGATGCACGAATACATTTGTTCGTTAGCGTCTGTGTGTGCGTCTGTGTTATGTGTTGTGTGTGTGCGGTAATATAATATTTCTTCGATCTTGGAGTTATCATCGATGAAAAACTAAACTTTAATGAGCACATTACAAACACTACTGAAGAGCAATGCGTGTTCTCGGTCTTCTGTAAAGATTCACTGAAATCCAACACCAATCATCCATCAGCTTTTTTTTTTCAAATCCCGTATCTCCCCTATTCTTGAATACTGCTCTTATATCTAGACCATGGCTTCAAATACTAATCTCTCCCGGATAGATTATGTCCTCAACTTTCTTCTCGTCAACCCTCGTCACAGAATATCTTCTCTGAGGCACCTCCACAAAACATATATTATGTCTGTCTTGAATATCCAACCACCACACACTCGTCGCGAATTATCAGACACGAAATTCTTCCATAAAATCATAAACGGCAAATTTAAATCCAAATTTATGCTCAACAAATTTCATCTACGAGTCTCCACATGGCCAACCGGCAACGTAATGCTCTTTCACAATCCCACTAGAAGGCTCTAAGGTCTGCCCCGATGGCGCAGTGGTATTGTTGTCGCCATGTAATAAAGGGTTCCGGGTTCGATACCCGGAGAAGGCACATGGTCATTTGGATTCAACTTTAAACTGTAGGTTCAGTCCCAATTAGCCTTACTGTGTATAAAATGGACTTAAATCACCAAGTAAATCCATCAATCAATGACTACAAAGCACTTCCTTCAACAGCAGTTTCTTTCTACAGGCTTCCTGGCTCAAACAATAATATTCCAAATGTTCTTGTCAGAACACAGGTTGAGAAAATTGTTAACAGAACACGTGCAATCTTAAATTTTCTCTGTGCCATTTTGTACTCTATTGTCTTGTTGTTATTATTGATTGATTGATTGAGTTGGTGTTTCAAGTCCACTTTATGCACAGTAAGTCTAATCGGGACTGGGCCTACAGTTTAAAGTGGGATTCGAACTACTATGAGCATTCACCGGGAATCGAACCTGGGACCACTTGATTACAAGCCGACGACGCTACCACTGCGCCATCGGGGAGGCCCTGTTGTTATTATTGTTGATGTTTTCCTGCTGTTACTGTTTCAGTATAAAAAGGACATTCTGTACTGTATACGAAACTTTTCATCAAATAAATTAATACATGAAATAAATTCCCGTCCAACAATCATATTTAAAATCACTTGAACCAATGAAAAGTACAAATACGTTTCCAAAGTATCGTACAGGTATAAAGTAGTAAGAAGTTTCCTCTGGAAATGGTGTCTCAAAGAACTGTTACTTACTTTAATGATCTCTTATATTTGCATTTCGGACTCAGAGAAACAAACTCATCCAAGCTCAGATCAATGAATATTTACGTAACACTCGACTGTTAAAGCTGTTTCCGTCGGAGCCATGGAAGGAAAATTTTTCTTTCGACTTTTACGAGACTGCTGGAAAATGTTGATGCGCTGTTTCTTTGTTGGCTGAGCAATTGAATTACGCGTCACGCGGAGCACGTCAATGGATGGATGGACATAAATGAATCTTGGCTAACGTCATTAAGGGAATTGACCGATTTTATCAGTTCACCGACAACAAAGCACCGCCGGAGGATTCAGTCTCAAATTCAAAACAGCGAATTAAATTACGTTTAGTAATGACTCTGTGCGGGAGAATCAAGATGCAAGGCTCGATTTCAAGGGTTTGTGATTGCTAATTCAAATTCGTTTGCTTCATGTAGTCGAGTCATATTGATTATCCACGTACAACTTTGGTTACCTTTGCATTAGCAATCTGGTAAAATTTTTATTCCGTAAAATCCATTTACTTTCAAAAAAGTATGGTGTGAGATTTAGTATAATTACGTTGCAGAATAACTGAGAGACATAGGGCCTCCCTGATGGCGTGGTGGTAGCACCGTCGCCTTGTATTCAAGGTATCCAGGGTTCGATTCTCGGTTAAGGTACATAATGGTTTGGATCCCACTTAACAAGGATATCTCTGGGGTATTGTCGCGCATAAAGTCACGGAAGGGAACGAAATCGTCTGGGCAGAGCGAAGCAGCACACGCTACTGCGAAGGCTGGTAACTTCAGGCGCTTTCTTTCCCTCCCTCCACACAATCCCCGTTCCCTCTCACGTGTTCATCGTTGGTCCCGCGCCAATACTTGCGCAGAGACTTGTTTTCGTTCGCCTGCTCCAGAGATACCTGAGACATGGTACAGTCTTTATTAGCCTATACGTGAATAAATTGCTCTTAAGCACAAAATTCGATCAATCAATAACTGAGATAAATGATTATTTCTTAACTAAGTACTATTTGCATTACAAAACATCCGTCTTAACATGAATGTGATCATAATATATTAAAGTTTTTATTTCAATAATCGTCCAATATAGAATACCTTCAATGTTATTGGTAATATGTTGTAAAATAGATGTATGTATTCTGGATTCAAAAAGAGGCAAACGATGTAGATAAACACTTAATTTCTTTAATTATTTCCTTAGATACACGTAAACTTCTTTCTCAAGTCAAACGTAATCAAATGACATATCAAAATGGCAGAATTTCTCTAGAAACTTGTTTATATGTATAATGTTAACACAATGCTAAACATTACGTTTGCTGGAGACATAATGATTTTCGTGTTCCATAAGTGTGAGTTACACAAGAAACTTTACTCATGTTTCCTTATCCTATTAGTTTAAACGGGTGTTTGCACGATAAAAATTATGCATTTTCTTCTAATCACTTTAGGCTAAGCGTGACTATGGATTAATTGTGATGATTAGATTAAATTGATGAAGATACACATATGAAGGAAGACGCTGCCCTAAGTGATAGCGTAACGTATAACGTTTTCACTTTGTAATCAATATGTTCCAGGTTTGAAAAGTGATGGAGCCTTTTCACAGGTGACTCGGATCCTACTTTAGTCCTAGTCCCTATAACCAAATTTGAGCATAAAATGGTATTCCTGATTCGAACACAGATATTATGAACGGAGATATTATGACGACGTGCTCCGTCGTCGAGGCAGCAAAATGAAAATATATTAACAGTATATCATTATACTTTCGCGGCTACTAATTGAGCAGTGCCGAATCTTCCGTTTTTAGCATTATTACTGAGCGAATACTAGTTTTTTCCTATTTCTGCCATACATTTGGCTGCTTTCTACAGAACTGATACTTAAATGAATATTTGTTGCGTTTTTGGGAGGGCACGTCTGAATCTTTTGTCCTCTTGTCCATTGATTTGATGTGAGGATAACTAGCAGAAATGGTTGCAATCGTATAAACTTCTTCGGTTTAATTTATTAATAGATTACCATTTTTAGCATTTAGTTACCAATATAAATGTAATTTATTTCCTTCCTTTGCATGTGAATGGTCGTCAAGGATGACCGAGAGTGTTTATCTTCGTTACGTCGGTTTGTTATTAATTTATAAACAATGGGCTTGAACACACAATCATTAGTCAAGAGTGTAACGTGCCCGCAGTTACAATATATTTTTCATTAAACGCACTGTTT
The DNA here is from genome assembly GCF_977018435.1 of Lepisma saccharinum. NCBI lineage: Eukaryota > Metazoa > Arthropoda > Insecta > Zygentoma > Lepismatidae > Lepisma > Lepisma saccharinum. Next base: position 11,550,956 of record NC_139242.1, read on the forward strand.
TGGTTTTGTCAGCAAAGATTTGATAACTCCTTAATTGTTGAAATGCTGCATAAACGTTCATTGTCGTGTTATCCTATCTGCTCTGCGCTCCGCCGAGGCTCATTGTTGTCTAAAAAGTTTGGTAAATGCTTTATATCAGCTGTGTTTCACTGACATGTATATTTTCTGGCGTTTTTCCAGTTTAGGGTTTTTAACAGTAAGGATTTGGGTAATTTAAATTTATAACAGTTTGCAATATGTAAATATATGAGGTTTGCTACGTGTAAATTTGTGACGTAGTTAGGTACATCAGCGCCAACTGCTTTACCTATATAAGTAGCTCACACGGGCCGAAAAATGAGTCTCTTTATGGCTCCCTGATGTCAACTGGCAGACATCCAGGAAACGGCCTACTTGCCAGAGAAGCCCAGTAGCAGCAATGGAGGACTTGGTTCCCAGGTTCAAAACCCGGGAAGCCCCCGACCAGGTCCCTCCTCAAAAGATGAAGCCCTTAATGACCCGGTTCCCAGGAGCAATCCTCGGGAAACCCCCGGCTGGGTCCCCCAAGGTTTTTGGTTCCCAGGTTCAAACCCCGGGTGGTCCCGGACCAGAGACCTGTAATAGATGTGGCCCAGTAAAGTTCCGGTTCCCAGGTTCAATTCCAGGTTAGTCCCCGGCCGGTTCTTTTCTTTCCTCCCCTGTTTTTGCTTTGTATTTTGTGATGGAACCTACTCCCAGGTTCAATCCCCGTGAAGTCCCATGATCGGTTTCTTTCCTTTCCTTTTTTAGCTTTTAAGCATATGCACATGAAAGAGAGAAGGAAGTTTTGACATTCTATTAACCGGCAAACGTTTCAAGTAAGTCTGGAAACCTAACTGAAATAAACATGTTTAAATTTAATATGAGATTAGCTCATCTAGGTGGCTAACTGAGATAAAAAGGTTGATTTAGGATCTAACCCATTAAAAATTGTTATAGAAAGATGTATATTGTTGTCACCGGGTTAATGAAGAGATATCACTGAAAGGAAGAAAAGCCCTTTTGTATTTATTTTGTTAAATTTCGAATAATTTGTGTTAAATAAGTAATAAATATCTCTTATCTCTTGTAATTTCATTTTCTCACTTTGTAACGGGTAACCCTCGTCCTGGTCACCTGGTTGGTCCTATACACACACCCCGCAAGCCCTGAGGTATTTTAGAATCTTGTGTTCTCCGGCTGATTAGGCTAGTAATCATAGGTAAACTTTGCAATTCCGCCCACTTTGTGAAAGTGTTAGAGGGATGTAAACGGCTCTGCGTAGCCGGTGAATATCCATAACGTATGCTAACATAACTGTTTGTTGGTTACCAGTTATATGGCGACCATATCAGTGGGTTTTGTTGTAGACTGGGCGTTGCAAGAGACTACTTTGATATTGTTTCGTGTTCATCCTGCTTTTTATGCAACCCAAAATATATTATAGTAATTTTATGTGTTTCCTGGAAGGATTTTGATATTCGTGACGCAATATCAACGTTTCCCACAACACTTTTCAAGTTATTCCTCGGGCTACAAAAATTCTGCTACAGTACAAAGGGTCATCTGGGTAATAGAAAAGAAGAACGTTCTGGTGGGATATTTTGAATAAATGTAATTAAATGTTTATCAACACTATTTCTACTGCAACATTCCACTTCACAATAACATTCATGCATCTCTAGTACTCAGCAATCTATCAAATCGTCTGTTTATTCTCTATAATTGGATCTCTGAAACTAGGGATGCTGTTCAACCTGGAAAATATACCAATACTAATTCCGCCGTCTGATCTATTGCTTCAAGTACCATACACGTAAGCCGCTTAATCAACTCTGTGCATTCTGTACCAGGTTTCGTGTGCGAATCCCATAAATTAGTTTCATTTGCAAAGCCTTTGATTCATAAACTCAAACTACTCTCAGAAACTTTAACTCTTGCTCCTCTGCCTGCCTTGTCGGATTAATTACATCACGCGGTTCCACCCTCTTTTCAGGTGGAGATCGGAAGAGGTGATAGATACTTTGATAATTTCCTTCAGAAGTTCCACTTTGACACGCCACAAAGGTTCTTCAACTAACTCCTGGTAGGTTTTTAATTGTTACCATGCATTGTTCTTAGCAATGGTGTCATATATCTCGAAAAGCGATTAACTCCTAGTCTTACTTCCATTTCGAATAAAAATGTAAAATGCTTCTTGAAGAACAAACTCCAAAACGATATTCTTCAGAACCCCTTCGATCAAATTAGTTCGTTATAAATATACGTTATTTGATCACTTAAGAAACGCTATATTAAGACTTCTTGTGCAGTACAATTTGCTACTCCCTTATACATTCCGTAAAGAAGGAAATTTGAAATGTGTTGCTTTTAAAACTTCAATTAGAGTTCAAGAAGTTTATACTTAATGAATAAACTATCATAAACGTTGATTTCCATTTATTTGTTTATTTATTTTATCAGCTATAACAGAGATCCAACTCCTATTACATAAAGTGTACATATTAATGTAAATAGACAACAATTACAACTGTCATGTATGCCTCAACTTAAGTTGTAACCTGCTTCGGCTTAACCACCGATACTATGTGTTGCCTCCCAACAAAACCTGCATTTATTACAATAAATAAATCTAAAGTCGATTCAATTGAATCAAAATTAGTTACATAGCCAGCGTACCAGAATACCGTGACTGTGTATATTAGAAGAACTTAGTTCTCGCTTTAATTATGGTCCAGACGTTCAGTGTAACAAACTTATGACTATTTACAAAAAGTTTCAAATAATCCCCATATAAACATACATGATCTAATTCAGTCAATTCAATGATATTCTCTACCAGCAACAAGGATGTAGGTTTGTATGGTTGTCTAAGCCAACAATACTAATTCAAATCTGTACGACCTTTACACTAATACACTGGATTGAATCCATAATTTCTTCCTTTCTTGATAAAAATAGTCACTCAAAAAGTAATTAAACTTCGTCTTAAAATATGACAAAGAAACTAATGATGCGAAATTTCTTGCACTTTCAGAAATTGTTGCGATTCCCTTGCTCACTGCCACTGCCCATCTAATCCCAGATTAAATACCATGATACCCTGACAATGTCAACCTTAGCCAATAGTTCCGCGCGACAATAGACGTGAACACTATCTTAGTCAAGAGTCTACTTCCATACACTAAAGTCTCGTTTAACTGAATGAGATGGGACCGATGGCGCTTCGTTGAACGAAAATTCGGTTAAACCGGAATAAAGGTTTTTTGATATACAGTACGTACATCTTCAATTTGACTCATATTTATTTTCGAGTCACAAACTGTTCCAGCCCCTACTCCGTATTCAAAGGAAATGGTTTTCACTGACTCACCCTTGTCCATACGATAAACTGCCTCCAGTTTTATTATTATTATTATTATTATTATTATTTTGCATTGTCACAACAACTCGTTTTCTCCATTTCGCCATAATCACTGCCGATCACCAAAAAAGATTCCTTCACTGAACACAACGCCACGCCACGAACCTACGTACAGTATAACGCTCACTAACAGTAAGATTTCAGGCGCACCGAACTGAATTACAAATCTCAACTGGCAGGTGTATCTTGTCCTTGGGCGTACAGCACAGTACGCGTCCTAAAAATAGACAGGTATGGGGGGAGTGGATGAGTACAGCAAAAATTATTTAATAATTTAATAATTCATCGTAACAATGAACTTACTCTTTGACAACTAACTGTTAGACCAAAACAAACACAAAAATGCTCCGTCGGTGCTCCAGCGTAAAACACGGTTGCGCACGATTAACGGCTTCTTTTAGCGATTCGGTTAATCGGGACTCTAGTGTATTATCTCGTGTTCATTCTGTTCCTTATACAACCAAAAATACAGCAATGTAATGGTGGTTGCTTCTCGTAAGGATTTTGATGTTATTCACAACATCGGAAATGCCTACGTTTCCCACAAAAGTAGTACAGGTGGCCCGGTTCTAAATCCTCATTTGGGGCTCGAATCATCATGTGGGGCTCGCAGTGGTGCCAACTCACCCCCCGAAAATTTCACCAACTGATATTTTGAAGCCTTTCACGGTGTATGTTAACCTCACAAGCAGTGTTGCCAACTCGGCGTAGCCTTTTATGGTGTATGTTAACCTCACCAGCAGTATTTCCAACTCGGCGTAGCCTTTCACGGTGTATAATTTTTTTAGCTTTTTTTTTGTGTGTGAGTGTACATGTGTTTGGGCGAGGCGTAGCCTTTTATGGTGTATGTTAACCTCACCAGCAGTATTTCCAACTCGGCGTAGCCTTTTATGGTGTATGTTAACCTCACAAGCAGTGTTGCCAACTCGGCGTAGCCTTTTATGGTGTATGTTAACCTCACAAGCAGTGTTTCCAACTCGGCGTAGCCTTTCACGGTGTATAATTTTTTTAGCTTTTTTTTGTGTGTGAGTGTACATGTGTTCGGGCGAGGCGTAGCCTTTCACGGTGTATGTTAACCTCACAAGCAGTGTTGCCAACTCGCTTTACAAAAACACTCGCTGAAATAGCGCTCGCTGAAATAGCGCTCGCTAAAAATGGGCGCTCGGGGTCAGTTCTCGGAGAGAGGTTAATTTAACCTAATTTTTTTTTACCTCTGTCTTCCACATGTATGTAATGCGATTTGAGGAGAAGAGGGTGAATTAACCTTATGGCTGACAATGTTCTATAAAATAACAATTCCTATGAACTCTGTAAATTTCCGAACATATGTTGTATTCACACTTTTACATATCTTCGAGTGTACATTACAAATCTGCAAACAGATTGTGGCTAACTCGTACTGTTTAAGAGATGAACCTACTTCCGGTTGCTATTTTGGATTTCCGAGCATAGGTTGTATTCATACTTTTACTTATTTTCGAGTGTACATTACAAATCTGCAAACAGATTTTGGCTATCTCGTACCGTTTAAGAGATAAACCTACTTCCGGTCGCCATTTTGGATTTCCGAGCATAGGTTGTATTCACACTTTTACTTATTTTCAAGTGTACATTACAAATCTGCAAACAGATTTTGGCTATCTCGTACCATTTAAGAGATAAACCTACTTCCGGTCGCCATTTTGGATTTCCGAGCATAGGTTGTATTCACACTTTTACTTATCTTCGAGTGTACATTACAAATCTGCAAACAGATTTTGGCTATCTCGTACCGTTTAAGAGATGAACCTACTTCCGGTCGCCATTTTGGATTTCCGAGCATAGGTTGTATTCACACTTTTACTTATTTTCGAGTGTACATTACAAATCTGCAAACAGATTTTGGCTATCTCGTACCGTTTAAGAGATAAACCTACTTCCGGTCGCCATTTTGGATTTCCGAGCATAGGTTGTATTCACACTTTTACTTATCTTCGAGTGTACATTACAAATCTGCAAACAGATTTTGGCTATCTCGTACCGTTTAAGAGATGAACCTACTTCCGGTCGCCATTTTGGATTTCCGAGCATAGGTTGTATTCACACTTTTACTTATCTTCGAGTGTACATTACAAATCTGCAAACAGATTTTGGCTATCTCGTACCGTTTAAGAGATGAACCTACTTCCGGTCGCCATTTTGGATTTCCGAGCATAGGTTGTATTCACACTTTTACTTATCTTCGAGTGTACATTACAAATCTGCAAACAGATTTTGGCTATCTCGTACCGTTTAAGAGATATTCCAAAATTATATATATATTTGATAAGCGACAACAACAGAGCCATCTCTGTACAAATGTTGGAACTCGATGAATGCTTGAGTGGGACAAGTTATTTTTTTTCAGTACGTCAACATTTTTAATTTTTTTTGCCAGTGAATGGGTTAGGTGACTTGCAACGACGAAGGCCTTCTAGCAATACGAACTTAGCTTATGCCGGCGTAATTCGCTAAAATATCTTTAAATTTGCATATTTCTCATACCGCCGTATCTTGTTCTATTAGACCTCTTCAAGAAAATCGCCAATTAGTGAAAACTAATTGAGCACAACAGCAAAAGAGGTGCTAATAGGGCAAGCATACAATGATATGGGGATATGTGAATTGTCGGTTTCTTCGATTCAGATAAATGGATCGAATTGAAACTGGGATATTTTGCATTTTTTTTATATGATAGCTAAAATAACAGAGATTTTGATTGGCTAATAATTTATACGTGGTGTTTTCTGATTGGTTTAAGTAAGCAAAATTTCTATTGGCTGTCTAAAGCCGGAGCACAGCGCTGATTTCTCACCTTTGCTGGATTGGCAGAGGAACCCACATGGCGGGGGATAGAACCTGAACGGGCTCTACCAAAGTATAGGAGACTAGAAGCATATAATTTGGCGAAAAAACCTAAGTAAGGTCATAGAGAATATTTCAAAAAAAGATTTTTTTTTAAAAAAAAAGTTAACAATTATATTTTGCATTGCACAGCATTGGATATTAAATAACATACCCCCAAAAAATCTCTGCATTATGCGTTCTGTAAAAAATTGCCCTACGTGCCAAACTGCTGTGTCAAGTAAACATTTTCAAAGGCACTGTCGTACTTGTGTGCCGGGAAAACAAATATGTGCGACCAAACTGTGCTCTAAGTGTGGAAAAAATATTTCTATTCCCAACTTCAAGCGACACCAGCTTACTTGCAAGAGCACTGGAACATCTCTACCGCAACCTTCCAAGCGAAAGGTAGAAGTAACCTCTCTCGATGCATCGCCACCTGCCAAACGCGTCAAGCTGGCGAAGAAAGCAGACCGGTTTGCGTTTGAGCATTTATTAGAAGACTTTGACATAACATCAGACAGCTTCTGCGATGTGCGTAGTTTTCTGGGGAGCGAGCGAGCTAAGATAATATCCATCCTCAACGATGCATTGGCCACACACTCCACTAAATTCTATGCTGTGCTATGCTGCAAGTATAAGAAACCGTCTGATAAAATATATAAATTCTTCCATGCCACAAAAGCAAAAACACTGCATCAGGCAGATGTCACTGACCTCGACAGCATCTACGACAAGTTTGTCGAGGAGCTTGTGGCAAAGCACGAGGAGCATCAGGCTGAAGGCTCGGGCGGTTCGCTGTGTGGCGACCCCCACAAACTTTGTTTGAAACTTAACAAATTCCTGCCACTGGCAGGGTCTAGCTATATTGCCCTGCCACCCGAGGTTAAAGCAAAAAAAGCTATTCTCAATATTCAGAACAAAGACACCAAATGCTTCCTCTGGTCGGTGCTGGCAGCATTGCACCCTATACCTTGGGAAAAGAGTCCACGCCGTGTTGCACACTACAAGCAGTATGAGTTGGAACTGGAGGATGCAATGGCGGGGATTGCCTACCCTGTAGAAGTCTCGCATATTCGCAAGTTTGAGGTTCGTGCTCGTGACTTGTTGGGCCTGCAATTAGCCATCAATGTTTACGGTCTCGAGAACAAACATGAGGTCTACCCCATTCGCGTGAGCAACGTGAGCAACAACAACGAGGCACGAGAAATCAACCTCCTGCTCATCAAGGACGAAACCCATCACCATTACACCCTCATTCGCTCGCTCTCTCGGCTTGTTTCGAGCCAACGGAGCAGTGATAGTCACCACGTCGAGGTGTGTCGCAGGTGCTTGTCTACATTTCGCAATCGAGAACAGCAGGATTACCGGCGCATCAGAGGTCCCAACATTGCTGCTGAGAAGCTAGCTCGCCACATGCTCTACTGTGGTACCAACAAGCCTGCACGAACTATCCTGCCCGAACCTGGTGCAGTAGAGTGCTTTCGCAGGCACAGTGCTATGGTGAAGCATCCTGCCTATATTGTAGCAGACTTCGAGGCCTTTCTTCAACCTCTGTCTAACTGCGAGCCCAACCCCGAAACATCCTCTACCATTCCTTTCCAAATCCACGAGGCCTCGAGTTACTCCTATGTTGTGGTGTGGCGAGACCAACATATTGCCTCCGAGCCCTATGTGTATCGCGGTCCCGACCCGGTCAAACACTTCCTGGAGAGAATGCAACAGGAAGCCATCAAGATAGGGAAGGTGCTGTTGGCCCCCAAGCCCATGCTGCCTCTGTCTCCCAAAGACAAGCATCAGCACGAAATAGCTCTAAATTGTCCTGTTTGCAACTCGGTCTTCACTGACGATAACAAAAAGGTCCACCACCATGACCATTATGGGACCGGAAGCTACATTGGCCCGTGGTGCAGCAGGTGTAACTTGAGAGCCAGGGACCCGCGCTTCATACCGGTCTTTTTTCACAATGGCTCGGGATATGATTTCCATCACTTGGTCACACATCTAGGGTACGACAATGCAAGAATCAATGTCCTGGCACAAAACGAGGAGCGTTATATTAGCGTCAGCAAGTGGGTGCCGATCCCCGGCGACTCAAAAAACAGGAGCATCGAGCTTCGGTTCCTCGACTCTCTGAGGTTCCTCCAGGCAAGCCTGGATGCTCTTGCTGGGAAGCTCAGAGACGACCAACTAGCCATTACCACATCAAGTTTCCCGAACTTAGATGTCGCACTCATCAGACGTAAAGGGGTCTACCCCTACGAATACGTCACCGACCCTTCCAAGTTCGAAGAAGAGTTGCTGCCTCCCCAGGATAAATTCTACAGCCAGCTGAGAGGTTCAGGTATTACCGACGAGGAGTACAAGCATGCTCAGTCTATGTGGGTCAAGTTGGGTTGCCGAACTTTTGGTGATTACCACGATGCATACCTGAAGCTTGATGTGACGCTTCTTGGCGATGTGTTCCAGGCGTTCCGGGCGACTGCGATAAACATTTACAACCTGGACCCTGTATATTTTTACAGCCTTCCTGGACTGGCATGGTCGGCCATGCTCCTGCTGACTAAAGTTAAACTTTCCCTTATCTCCGATATTGATATCATGCTTTTCATCGAGAGAGCTATCCGGGGCGGCATGGTCCAAGTGTCGCAACGCTTCGCACACGCCAACAATCAGCACATGGCCACTGGTTACGACCGCTCCCAACCATCAAGCTACATCATGTACACTGATGTGAATAATCTTTACGGGCACTCCATGATGCAGCCACTCCCAACAGGACAGTTTGAGTGGGTTGATCCTTTATACCACGACATCGAAAAAGAGTGCGACGAGTTTGGGTTTTTTGCCGAGGTGGACCTTGACTTCCCCGAGAAGCTGCAGGATACATTCTGTGACCTTTCGCCTGCTCCGGAATTCAAGTGTCCACCTGGCTCAGATCAACCAAAGCTCGTCATGGACTTGGAGCCCAAAAAGCGTTATGTGCTACACTACCGGAACCTCCAGTGGTTAATGCAGCAAGGGGTCTCGGTCAAAGCAGTTCACCGCGTGCTCTTGTTCAGGCAGTCTCCATGGTTGAAGCCGTACATCGAACTGAACACCGAACATCGCACTGCTGCCACTTCGGAACTTGATCGCGATTTTTTCAAATTAATGAACAATGCGGTATTTGGGAAGACCATGGAGAATGTGCGAAATCGCGTTGATGTGAGGTTGGTGACGAAGAAAACACAGTGTCGTCGACTTGTTGCAAGCTCGCTGTTCAGATCTCGAACAATTTACAACGAACAGATGTCTCTGATTCACATGAACCGGGGCGAGGTGCTACTCAACAAGCCCATCTATGTGGGAGCTGCAGTTTTGGATCTGAGCAAGTTGTGCATGTTCGAGACATATTACGACATACTACGTGCACACTACAACCACAATATCTCACTCCTCTACACAGACACAGACAGCTTGGTGTACCATGTTCGCACGGCCGATGCGTATGGTGATATAGCCAAAGTTCCAGCTCTTGTCAAGCTCTTCGACACATCGGGCTATCCCCAGCCAAACCGGTATGGAATTCTGCCCCGAAACAAAAAAATACCCGGCAAACTCAAGGACGAGAAAGACGGGGATGTGATTGTGGACTTTGCTGGACTTCGTGCCAAAGCCTATGCGATCCGGGCTGAGGGTTCTGTAACAAAAAAGGCAAAGGGTGTAAGCAGGCAAGTGGTTCGGGAGCACCTCAAGTTTGAGGATTACCTCGAGTGCCTCAGAACAAAATCGCCCATTCTACAAAAAGAGCATCGTATCCAAAGCGTCGATCATGTGCTTACAACTAATATTGTCAGGAAAGTTGCTCTGGATGCACACGACGACAAGAGGTGTATTCTTGAATGTGGGGTCCATACACTTCCGTGGGGCCACTATCGCCTGCAAACTAGTAAGGCCTGCCCAGAGTGCAACAAAAAGTAATAGGCAATGCAAAATGAAAAAAAAAATCAATTTTAATTTACTTCAACTTCCTCGATTACATGCATGGCACAGCAAAATTAAACTTCTGGGAAACTGCTTATTGTAGTTTGTACTTGTGTATATAAAATTCCACATTTCTTATTGTGTGCTATTTTTTTAATTTTTTTTTTTGTATCTAAAACTGTTCAGTTACTCTTTCATTCTTGACGTCATACACAAATGTTTTCTCTGCAATAAGAATGACACTGCACAGAGTATCTGCAGGCAAGGCGTCGTGGAACTCGCATACAATCTTGATGTTGGTACGATCGTTAACAACCACCTGTTTTCTTTTAGATGTGTTGATGACAAACATGGGTCTGCGAGCTATGAACTCGTCGGGGTTGTAGTACACGTCCACATTGCCGGAGGTCACTCTCTTGTAAGCTGTGTACGCCTCGTAAAGTTTCAGGTAATCATCGTTTGTAATGTTTAAGTTATAATTCTCGCGTGGAAAAACTTCATTCCTTCCATTTTTGAGGTAAACATTCTTAATTTTGCAATTATCGAACTGGCTAGAATCTTTCTCTTGGTTATTATCTTTCCCCGTCTGGAAGAGCACGACGGTAAACTCTGGCATATCGTACCGGATGCTGTTGAACTGCGTAGTAACATCAAATTCAAAATGGCTGCCAGAAGCAGGTTTCTGCACGCACTGGTAGCCGTAAAATTGGATGGGTACTTGGGGGTTCTTCAAAATATCGGCTTTGTACTTGAGACCGTAGTTAGATTCGTATTCTACCACAGGCATGCGCAGCTCCATGAACTGGATGACGCACTTGGCTGCGTCGGGTAGTGTGTTGGCAAGTGCTGCACCGTCTGCACCCAAGGTGCTGTAACGCATCAGCACATCGTTGTCATTGGCGCTTCTGCGAAAAGTGACGCGCAAGCCACCCTTCCACATAATCTCCGTGTAGTCGGAGAAGAAGCCTGGAAGCAAGCGCATGGGAAACAGTACTGTGTGGCTTCGAGTTTTGATTTTTGTATCTGCTTCGAATCCCCCTGCCTGGTAATATGCCGCATCGCTCTTGGAGAGTTTCAGTGTTCCCACAGCTGTAGAAGTAATCCCGGGGTAGTCAACCCTATCGATGACGGTGCCATGCTTTCTAACTTCCACTTGCGAGAACAGATGCGGCACAAAATTGTCCACAAGTTTTAAATTTGCATTGGCGTTAAATGCTTCCCCGTTGTCTCTCTTCACCACATCAAACTTGATATACAAATCAGCTCTGTGAGGGTGAATGAACCCATCCCCGACGTCCACATCGTATTCGATCTCCCTGTTCGGTTCGTTCAAATTGGCGAACGTGCGACGATTGGGTGGGAAAGATTGCAACTCGTAACTTTCGATTTGCTCCATGATTGTTATTTATTATACGTTAATCTCCACGACGGCGGTGGTAGTAGCTCCGGCAAAATTCACCACCTCATCTTTTTCGTTTGTCACTGCCAATTCTATGTTGTCTATGCGATTACGAGATATAGGGAAGTATATCGGTGGTGAGGGTGTGTATATAATCGGTTCCATGAATTCAGAGTTTGGTTTGAACGTAGCGATGATACCTGTCTGCTTGTGGCTGCCTGGGATGCCATCCGAGGATTTGGTGATCATGCCTTCTGCCACGTTGCAATGTATGTTCAGAGTTTCGATGGCTAGAAATTTAGGAATGTTGGCACCGATGTGCTTGATGCCAGGTTCGAGCTTTGTGTTGTTCTCGAATCCCAGAAGCTCTCCAACAGTGCCTAGGTCTACTGTTTCCGTAGCAGACACAATTTCAACTCTGTGAGTTACAGAATTTTGAGATAGCAGTATATTTCTTGGCAATTGGGCTTGCAAGGTAGACAGATTGTACTGTCCTGGCGTGATAACTATTTTTTCATTTCCAACAGTAATTTTGTTATTGTGCTCCGTGACATTGGGTATCAGGTACATGCTGTAGAATGCACGAAGAGCAATAGATTTAGGATAAATGATGTCGTCATGCAACGCGAGTTTCAAGACCGAAGTCTCGCTGGTGAGATGGAACACTCCCATGGTGTTTTAGGTACCACAATGCTTTCTGAAAATGCTCCACTGAGGGGTTATTTATTTTAGACATGTATGCGAGAACGGAAAGGCATAGGTGGCCGCAGTTAACATCGGTGAAACCCTGGATGCGTTTGTCATTGTAGTAGAGGTTGGCAACACTGAGATACTTCACCAACCTGGCAGGCGGTGTGCCACCGAACGAATCGAAAACAAATGCATTGTTATCGTCAATTTTGAGGTAGCATATCCAATGTGTACCAGGATTTTTGTAACTGTCCAGGTTGACCACGCCATACTCCTTTTTCTTCACAGCAGAGGGTAGAGAATCGGACATGAAAACACCCCTGAAGTTCCTTATTCCCAACAGTTCGATCAGAGATTCAATATCGAAGTTGGACAGGGCTTCTTCTTTTTTTTATATTTCTTCAAAGCATCGAGGTTGCTTTTTCGCTTTTTGGTCACACCTTTCCCCTTCTTTTCCATAGCCAGGTTGTGACGTTTCTGTTCTTCCAGCTCGGCCTTGTTCTTTTTTGCATCGATGACGGTTTTGGCAATGGCAGCACTGCCTCCTGCCAAGCTGCCCACTGCACCCAAAGCTGCCAAGATGGCCGGAATGCTGAATATGAAACCTCCAATCTTCTGCTGCTTCCGCGAATGTTGCAACTTTTTCAATTGTGGAGTGCTGAGCAGCAATTTCATTCCGTGTCCTTTAGACAAGCATGAACGTTTCTTCTCGCGTTGTTTCTTGGTGAGTAACCCATCGAGGGCACCCAGCGTTTTCAGATTCGAATATGGTATCTGGTACACGACGCCCTTGGGCTTCATGATGTAATTTTTTTTTTACGGTATGTTATTTTATATATGTTCAGAGATTTTTTGTTTTCCCTCCCGTGTAATTTTTTTTACGGTATGTTATTTATATATACTTTGCAGCTATTAAACAAATTCTATTATGTGCTTTGTTTTCTTACCAAGAAGTTCTTTTGTCCCCTTGTACACGATTCGAGTTGTACTCTCGATTAAAATAGATAGCTTCTCGTCGGATAACATGCTAGCGTATCGATCTGGTAAAAATAGACTGTATTGTCCGTTGAGCAACAGACGTACTTTGGGACCATACTGGGTTGCAACAATTGAACCGGAAGTTATTGCGTAAGGTTTGTCCACTTCCAATTCCTGAATTTTTACATACTCGACTGACAAATTTAGCATTTGTTTTAATGCCTGGACGTCACTAATTTTTTCACCCATATCGAAGAAATATTTTTTTGGTCTCGTAGATTTTTTACAGTGTGTTATTTATAGAAAAAAGTTTTGGCATTGCCTAATGCGATGAGGTGATCGATGATCCTACTGGTTTCAGCATTTGAAGCATACCAGTCGTCTGTATATCATGTCCTCCCCTGTCTCCACTCGTGAAGTTCGTCCATCTTATCAGCCAATTTTTCATCAGCAGCCCGAAAAAGAGCATAGGGAGAAGAAGAAGATTTTACATCGCTTATTTTTCTCAGATGATCCAGAAGTAGCATTTCACAGGGCAAGCGAAATTGTGGTGTTATTTTAACTAAATCAATAAGCTTTTTAACATCCTCGTGACTATCGTCGAAAGTAAATGTAAATATTTTGTATAACACTTCTGTTGGTAAGTCTGTTATATGCGTAGACATTTTTTACTGTATGTTATTTAATTACAGCCCCCACCCCAATTTTCGTTTTGTATTCATGGCAATGGTCGTGCCCAATGCTGCAACCCGTTCACCCAGCGAGGCGTCTCTGCTGACGAGTCTCCCGAACGCGGCATGCTCCAATTTTTTATCAGCATCGTGACGCGCATCTAAATTCGTATATGTGTTGTAAGCAATGTCGTGATCCTTGCATGCAGCATCCAGCAGATTTACCCCCTTGTCACCTCTCTCCAGTCGCCGTTCCAGTTTAGTACCCGGTCCGCAGTATTGGTAACCTGGTAGGTGCATCTCGAAGGGTAGCTTGTTGATGATGTCGTTCACGAGACCTCGACCCTCGGCCACATTCCAGAATTTGGGAGGCAGGGTGTTGATGATTTTGATAAGGTAACCTATACCTTTGTTGTCGTTGACAATAAAGTTGCTAAGCTTGGTGCTAATCATGTCCATGATGCCCACTTTCTCGTTGTGGAAGTTGCGATTGCCTGCATTTTCCTCGCCTGCGATAACCAGCAATCGATCTACAAGCTTCCTTACGTCGTCTACCCAAACAAACTCTTTAGGTAGGGTATTGTAGAGTTTGACACCGCTGCCAGTCTTGAGCTGGTTCCATATTGGCTTGATGAGGTTCCTGTATTTTTCTCCACTGCTTGATTTTACGCGATTCTGTGTTGCATCGTTGTTTTGGTACAGGGCATCCGTCATGATTAAAATTTCTGTGTAACTTTGGTAATCCTCGTCTGTGTAATCTTTAGGTTGCTTTTTGGTGATAAGTTCCCACAGGCCCACAGTGCCAGGATACCTAGTCCAGCTGTTCTTCTCGCCCAAATTAATTTTCACGTCGTCACCTTCGAACGTAACTTTTGACTTTCCAATTTTCCAAACCACACCCTCGTTAAGTTCCACAGAGGGGTACAATCCAAACACCTCGTCCTTTTCAAATTTCCCAGTGCTCAGGTAATCTCTCGCCAACGGACCTAATTCAACTACCTTGTCCGAAGAGGTACTGCCTAGAACCTGACGTCTCAGAGGTGCAGCTCCAAGTTCGAACGGGGTAGTGTGAATACTGGATATCGGTGTAGGCACAGCATAATTTCGAGCAGCAAGTGGCACGAGCTCGTTGATTAAATCTTTATTTTGCTCGGTAACATCTTTGATGTCTTTACCTAGTCCACTTATAGCATCAATAATAGGTTGGTCCTGTCGCTTTTTCTCTTCGTAAATTCCGCGATTCTCTGATTTCCAACCCCTGAAGCGTTTGGCCAGGTAGTCGCGCAGCTTCAAGTTGTCGTCTGCGAGTTTGCGTTTCATCATTTGTTATTTATAATACGTCAAGACGTTTCTTGTAACGTCGCAACGTTTAGAAAGTTGTTTATTTTGTTTCTGTATTTTCCGTCATTGGGTTTCCTCGTCATGTCTATCGTGGCGAATCCGAAATCATCTTGATTCCAGCATGAAGAGCAAAATTTGGAAAACTGATTGTAGTTCATGTCCCCGCCTACATAATCATCGTAAGCATGTTTTAAATTGGTGTGGTCTTGACGAAACAAGCAAATAAAATTAGCGTTGTCTCGGAGAAGCTGCTTGGGAATTTTAGAAAAAGTCTGAGCAAGGTAGAAGCAGTCCATGCCTCTGTGCCGCCCCTGTGTAAAAAAATTGCGAATTTCGTTATGGTTCTCCAGGATGACATCGTCGAAGACCACCACCGAATTTTCATGGCAGCAGTCTAGTGGCATTACTTCGGAGGCAAAAGTAGCTATGCTCAGCCCTTCGTACAGTTTTGTCAGCTGTTGATATTTTGCTTGCTCCAAACTTTTGGAAAAAACATACAAGTGCCTGTTCTTCCAATCTAACCAGTCGGGAGCAAGAAGAAAATTATCAATAAGTAAAGTTGTTTTCCCACACCCTGAAGGTCCGACAATAAGGCAGCGAATGTTGTCCGGCAACAGTTCGCCGTTTTTCCTAGCCTGACGCTCCGGGGGAAAATCTGGTAGTCGCCTCACCACATCCCAAGCACCCGTTACACAATCACCTCGTTTGCATCGATCCAACTTTTTTCCTCGAGTCCCAGCCATTTCACCAACAGTTTGTCACCTTTTCTACGTAATACTTTTTCGATAAGATACGTATTGGGGTATTTTGTTTTAGAGAGTTCCTCCTCGTAGAATCGCCCTTTCAAAATTTCGTCGCGATTATCTTTTATTATATACGTGTGACGGTTACCGGGTAACAATCGAGCAACAGTGAAAAGTTCCGTACTCCAGTTTTTGGTAAAGCCTTTTTCAAACATGCGCTTAAATTTACTAATTCTTACTTGGTCTCCAATTTTGAATTTCGGTTTTTTGTTAGTGGGCCGGTACTTGGGGCAATAAACAGTAGAGATCAGTCGTGCCTCATCAGACTTGCTGACATCGGCAGGCTTCATGCGTATCGTGCTATGCAAACTGTGATTATAGTCGTTTACGAGTTCCGGAAGCACATTGACCCACTTGTGGTTACCTTAAAGCGTGAATCGTTTCCACATGCGTGTTTTGAGAGTACGGTTAAAACGTTCCACTACGCTGGCTTTGATGTGACTGAAAGTCGAGTAATGTTGAATATTTTGTTTCTGAACAAACTGTTGAAATATCGAGTTGTAAAATTCCTTTCCGTTATCCGTTTGAAGAAATCGAGGTCGCCTGCCACTTTCATTGAAAATAGTTTTGAATGCTTCCATTACGCACACACCTGTTTTAGCCTTGAGGGGCAAAGCCCACGCAAATTTTGAAAATATATCTATAACAGTAAGAAGATACTTGTATCCTTTGTTGATTTTATGTAAATTTTTCAGGTTGCCGCTACTCATTTCCACAAGGTCAGCCTGCCAAAGGTCATCCACGCCTTTGGTCACCACCGCCAGTCGTTTGTAGTTTCGTCGTGCAGGTTTATGCAGCTCGTTCACGATACCCTGCCTAGACATGGCGCGAAAATAAGAATATAGCCTGGATGGGATTTCTGGCTGCAGACAATGCTGGGTTTTCTATATACAGCTTGTCACCTATTTCTATGTCGATAATTTGAGTGGCATCTTCGGCATAGGCAGTCTCGCGACTTTCGGGGTGTGTGAAATCGACCAGCTCAACTCCTCTTATTTTAGGCTCATCGCCAATGTTCGTCACGGTCATGATTGGGTAGTGGGTTGCGTGAGGCAAAGACCAGTAGGAAACCTTGACGAACTGAAGTGTGCCAGCGAGGAAAAATTGATGATAAGCTTTTGCAGGAGTCAACATGTAGAGTTTGTAACCTGGATTGAAAGGGGAGGAGAACTCTCTGTTTGGTATGCTGTACAGTTCGATGACAATCGTAGACTTGAGATTGTCGATGCTGGCATTTAAAGTGTTTACGTTGGTTCGAACCTCGGTCTCTATATCCTCCAATCTGCCATTCACCGATTCCAGGTGTTCCTCGATAGCGTGAACAACAGTGTCGTAGTTTGGTTTGATCTTTACATCGACAATAAGGCTCTTGAATTTTTCATTTAAGTCATGTAGTTGGGTGCTGAAATTAGCTATAGTCGATTCCTGACTTGCCTCGATACTCCCAATTTGCTCTTTCACGCTGGCAATAATCTGCTGCAGGCTTTCTACAAGCGTCAACTTGGAGCTCTGTATTACAAGGTCGTGGACCTGGGTTCTAATTTCCGCAAACAATTCATGCAGCTCGGTGATGTTCTGGTTGGTAGGTAAAGTCGCGACAGACCCCCGTATCGATTCAATTTCGGATTGGATGTTTTTGATGTCGTCGGATTTGAGTATTCGGTTGAGAGTTCTCTTCACGCTTTTCAATTCCTGAGAGGTAGGCAGGGTGGCCACCGTGTTTTGGAGCGATTCCAAAGCTTTTTTCACCGCGTCCAACTCGGAGGCATCGGCAGCAGCACGTATGCCTTCTTGCAGTTGTGTTATGTCATCCTGGGTGGGAGTAGATTGTTGCAGGGTTTCCAACTTAGTCTGTATGTCGTCGATCAAGTGATGGAAATGAGACAACTCGGATTCTGCATTCAGATTTTCCAGTTTGGCGATTTGCTGTTGAACGTTGGCCAGTGTATCCCTGATGCCCGGCAGTTTGGTTTCCAGCTCATCGTGAACGTTCGCCAGATCATTTCTAATGACAGCAAGTGCATCCTCAATATGGGTTATGGTGCCTTGCAGCTTCCCGAAATCCTCGTAGGTCTCAAGTTGGACTTTGATGTTGGCCACGCTACGGGCAATGGCGTTCAGTTCGCTAGACGACGGTAGATTGTTGATAAAATCCTCCAGTGTTTGGAGTTTAGTTTTTACTTCGTTGATGGCCGCATGCAAAGCGTCCGTTTGTAGCTCAGCCTTGATGCTTTCCAACGTAGGGATTTTGAAAGATTGAAACTGTTCGCGCAATTTAGCAATACTAGCGTTCACGCGATCGTAGTCGTCTTGTGTTTTAATGCTCTGGATGATAGTTTGCAGTTCGGTCTGGATGTTGCTTGTTTGGTCCTGCAAGCGTTGTTTCAGCTGTTCAACGTCTGAGGTTTGCGTTTGTTGCAGCTTCAGAAGTTCGTTCTGCAGATTGCCCACACTCAGTGCCAGCTTGTCGAGATTGTCTATCGACGCGAGGTCGGTGTATTTTTGCAGCAGCGATTTTAGCTCTGCATCAATCTTGAGTACAGGGTCCAAGCACTGAGATTGCAAGCTAGCTATCTCGGACTGGAGGCTGGAGTTGAGCGTGGACTGGAGGGCCTGCAGATCGCTTCGCAACTTCTTGACCCTGACGTCGAGCATGAGAAGCTCGTCGCCATGGTCGTCGCGTTTCGTATGGCCAAAAATATCGTTAGGCATTATTGTTATTTATTATAGGATAGCTAATTTTCATTTCTATGAAAAAAGGGATGAGTTTGTCGTAGTCGTCCAAGAGCTCTATGTACAGGCGATCGCCAGCAGATACATCGTACGTGGTGGTACTGTTCATCCTATCGTGTTTGATGCGATAGATGTTCTTGCCGGAGGAAATTTTGGCCTCTCCTTTATTCTCGGGATTCATGTCAAACTGCAGTTTGCCGGAGATGGGGAATTGGTAATAATTCAAGTTGTTGTTGAATATGTAGAAAGTTTTGCCCACATCCTCGTCGTACTGGGTCAGGATGCTATTCAAGTGTATAATCAACAAACCGTTGAGTTTAGATAATAGGGAGGGTAACAGGTCCAAGCTCGCAGGTGGCGACGGTGCACTTTGGGCGAATGCCTCCATAGCCTGCTTCCTGAAGCCAAACAGGTTCATAGGCATTGTTATTTTATTTTATATTTAGCGATTTGTTTCAAGCGTCAAATAATAATTCGAGCCTCGTCAGTGCTGCCAATTCCTATTTGTAGGTTAGCTTAGCCAGTAAAAAATTATATAGTAGAATTTTCTTTAAATAAATTGGCAAAAAAAACCCAAGCCTCAAAGAAGGCTACGCCGAGTTGGAAATACTGCTTGTGAGGTTAACATACACCATAAAAGGCTACGCCGAGTTGGCAACACTGCTGGTGAGGTTAACATACACCGTGAAAGGCTACGCCGAGTTGGAAACACTGCTTGTGAGGTTAACATACACCATAAAAGGCTACGCCGAGTTGGCAACACTGCTTGTGAGGTTAACATACACCATAAAAGGCTACGCCGAGTTGGAAATACTGCTGGTGAGGTTAACATACACCATAGAAGGCTACGCCTCGCCCAAACACATGTACACTCACACACAAAAAAAAAGCTAAAAAAATTATACACCGTGAAAGGCTACGCCGAGTTGGAAATACTGCTGGTGAGGTTAACATACACCATAAAAGGCTACGCCGAGTTGGCAACACTGCTTGTGAGGTTAACATACACCGTGAAAGGCTTCAAAATATCAGTTGGTGAAATTTTCGGGGGGTGAGTTGGCACCACTGCGAGCCCCACATGATGATTCGAGCCCCAAATGAGGATTTAGAACCGGGCCACCTGTACTACTCACAAAACTTTTCAAGTTGTTCTTTAAGCCACAAAAATCCCACTACAATAGACGGGCTCTGTTGGGTACAAAATGTAGAAAGTGCTTGTGGAATATTTTGTGCAGATGGAGTGTTAATTAATTCTTAATGTAATTCTCGTCCCTCAATCCACTTACTTATTTTATAAATAACAAACTCCTTTTCAGCGGCACGAGAAAGGACATTCTGTAAATAACAACATCCCGCGAGAAAGTAAAAGTTGGCTGTTCACCAAACCAGCCAAAAATTAAGTCAACTACCTCTCCATTTTTAAGATAACTGGTCGACCCCTACCCGTAACATTAGCCACAGCCACATTAAATAGACCCCGAGAGAGCTTTCAAGGCCACTCTCTTGCTCAGAGAAACGTTAGAATTCCTACTCCCGCTACTCATCCGGCTTCCTTATGTAGGTGTTTTTAAAATTTTATCTCTAAACAAGAATTTTCCACCCACTTACAGATTAAACGGGGGGAAATTAAATTTCTGGTTTCAGCCAGCATGCTTCCGCAGTAACGTAACCCAACACTGTATCAAGTCAAACTGAAAACTCTATCCAGAAGAATTACATTCACATTAAACAACAATAATATTATTCATTTATACTTATATTATGAAATACTAATTAAATGAAGGATCATATTTAATGCAATCGTAACACAAAATGTCAATGGAACAAAATAACATGATCAATCCATTGAACTACTTGTAAGTTATATTAAATGCATTAATGTATATTACAAGTAAATAAAATGCTGGCAGAAATATATATATATATATATATCACAAACTCGATGTAGTATATTGTAGTCACTATTGCTTATATTCAGTGTCCTTTGTACTGCACACAGAAATTGTTTAAATAGCATTGCGATATCCACATTTCCAAGTTTTTTTTTGTAAAATTTAATTTTAATAAATCATAATTTTGGAATAGACGAGTTCTGGTGTACTGTAGAGTCGAAATCGACCGTCAATCACAGCCTCAAAATTGTCATAGTTCTTCTCAGTTATCAAATAGCAGATATCTTGCTATTCTTTGCTAACAACAGAAATAATGTTCCGTCAGTGAAAGTGAAAACAGAGTTAGATTAAAAAAATTGAGTGTAAAGTTGAGGAACCTGGTTTTTCATACTCTACTATTTAATCAAAAGAATATATGGTCCCACGTTTTTCAAAATTCCAAAATTTATGTTTGGATGAGTGAAGTCAAACGACATAAAACTAATGACTAAACTTTTTTTACAACCTTAAAGGCTTTTTCTTGAAGATGTGTTAAAGTTAATATCAAAATAGAATATCTGTTAGTTTCAGATAACGAACTGTATGTAAAATGATATTGAAAAGAAATTGTGCTACATATTCACTCATATGGTGGAGCGAATTGAAAAGTCTCCCAGAGGATACAATTATAATAGTTAAAATAATATTATTATTAATAATAATAATAACAATAATTTATAGTAAATGTTGAGTGCAGTATAAAATTAATTAACACTCTATTCCTTCCGCAGGCTAGTGAGTTGGAAGCGTCAGTTTTACATAATAATAACAACCGTTATTATTTATTGTTACTTCTTGCTGAGCTCATCAGCGACCAGATAAACCACCACGTCCAATTTCTACAATTAATTCACAACGCATCATTCTTTAAATTATCTGTAAAAGTATTTATCAGTTCATCGCCATTGTTTTACATACTGAAATAACGGAATTGTGTCTAGTACTACAGTATATTTGGGAACCTTTTAAGCAATAGCTCTCATGAAATGGCCTCTACCGTTCTTTGAAGGGAGCATATTATATTCAAACATACTCATTTTATTATTCCTTCCTTAGTACAATATTTGTAATTTACCTGATTTCAACCACTCCGCACATTTAAGTGTTACATAACAATTTTGAGTTTTCATTAACAATAATCTGATAAATAATTACTGAATTGATTTTTTCTCTACACCATTTAGCTATTGATTTCACAATTCACTACCATGTACAGTCACGGACACTGCTAGATTGTAACGATAGCAATCTTTCTTAATAGAATAATCACACTCCATAACTGTCTGTGACTGAACAATTGTGACAAAAAGAAACCTATACGTTTCATTCTGTTAAAGAAAAACTCTTATTAAACACAAACCCTAATAAAGTTGTAGCTTTTTACAAGTTTATTTTAATTGTTCATCAAAAATACTACTGAATCAATAATTATTTCTAGATATTATAACTATAACACAGTAGCACCTTTTGAGATGTTAATAAAATAATTGGAAACATCAAAATAGGTTTCTCTCGTACAACTCATCACTTTGCATTTAGTCAGATTAATTTACTTTCCATTGCATTCACACCACCCTCTGAATATCATTTTGTAGCTTTAAAATATCTGAGCAACTTTATATTTTCCTAAAATCTTTTTGACCATCAGTACATAAAAGACAAGTTCAGCCACTAATATTATTCATAACATCGTTAATAAAAACTGCAAATCAAGTTCGTCCAAGGGAAGATTTACAAGTTATTTTTGCTTTCTCAGAGGTAGTTGGCCCAATTTTAACTAAACTTTCTACATAATTAACTAACTCTCTAGTCTTCTTAAACCCGAAAGATCATGGCTGCAGCAACACAGGCCTTCTAACTGTCCCTATCCTGAGTGTGACGGTCCTGTGAAACCGCACAATATAATTGTATGTTTATTGAAATTATTAATTTCATATTATACAAATCACTTTATATTAACGGTTGTGTATAATAATTACTTTGTAAAACGTTAATTATGTTTTATGTTATTTATTGCGCTATACGCTGTATAAACGAGATATTTGGAATTCTAACGTTCCTATAGCAACGAGAATCAATAGTCATTATGTGGTAGTGTGTATGACAAAAATGGAAATATAAGTAATAGTGAACTGCATGTTGCTCATTTCACTAATATATAGACCCTTAGAATTTGTATCTTCACCTTCGCGTTTTAGTTTCAAATATTTATGAACAAAATGTAATAGTGCAAATGATTGACTAGTGAACGTCACAGTATAATTGGTGGTCCTGTATTGTGAAACGATATCAGCACGATCTTGAGTGATGTGTTATGCGTAAGTGTTAACTTTCACCATTGTTTTCGTGAATCTAGTTTGTACATAAATTTCTATTATGTACACATCAAGTAATCCTTATAATCTGAGATCCAAAACAAGTCTCACAGCTAGATCTATCAATTGTGGTGATGAACCTGATGAATCACAAAATAAGAATGGTTCCATGAATATGGTGAAGTGCTGCAAAGATCCCGATAAGGAAAGGTTGGTAGCTTGTGAAAATTATGGCCATTGCTATCATTTACAATGTTTGGGTTTGTCCGATAAGCATTAGGAGTTATACCAGTTAAATGAAAATTATTTCTGTACAGATTGTGATCCATCTTATGATCCGTTCAGTATTGAAGCTTTCGTGCAATGGAAAAGAAGTCAAGAAAATGTTCAAGAAATTGACATTCGTCCTTCTGTGTTGGCAGAGACGTCAATCGGGCAAAGTAATGTTCCTTTTCAAATGTTTGATCTACTTGCAGAGTTAAGCAAATCAGCGAGTCACAACAGGTGGAATTTACAAAAATTAGGGAAACTCAAGAGCTTGAGTTTGCAAAAATTAGGGAAACTCAAGATTCTACAATGTATGAGGCAAATTCAAGAGTCTCAACAGCTTGAGTTTACAAAAATGAGGGAAACTCAAGATTTTATGAGGCAAACTCAAGAGACTCAACAGCTTGAGTTTACAAAAATGAGGCAAACACAAGAGTCTCAACAGCTTGAGTTTACAAAATCAGGGAATCTCAACAGTAAATTCAAAATTCACAGCAACTACTCAACCTTGACTTCCACGAATTGAGTACATCGTTACGGAAGGAATTAGCTGAAGTTGCCGAGTCCTGCAAATTAGCAACACATTCATTACATCAGGAAATGGAAAGAGAAGTGCAAGGACTAACAGAGAAAATCGAGGAAGTCAACACTACTTGTACAGAGAATTCTGATAAACTTGCTGGATTGAATGATGAGATTACAGAATGCCAGAACAATGTTTCAGGGTTTTCTCGGCAAGTTCAAAGACTTGAAGTCTTTGTGAGCAAGGACGAAATAACGAAGCACGTGGAAGCATGTGAGGAAAAGATTACTACGTTAACATCTCATATTTCGACTAATGTTGAATCAAGTAATCCTGTACAAGTTTACAGTTCTCATGTGAATGGTAACTGTCAACCTGGTATTCCTGCACGAAACCTAACCTCTCCTAAATCATCCTAATGGAAATCAAGGTTCAAGACGTAACGTAAGACCTAATGATAGTGTTCATTTTGTTTCTTCTCGCGATGCAAATAAAAGAATTAAAATTCCACGTAAATTCCATTTGTTGCTGAAAACCAACAATCAAACTCCAGCCAGAAGACGATGATATTTAATAGAAATAATAATTTTGGGAAGCCTAACCTAACTAACAGACCATATAATCGTTACAGACGTAATGGTGCAGGAACTCAAAATTTCCAGCAAAATAGAAGTCCACAAAGCTCACGATACTTCAACAATAATGGTAGATTTATGAGCAACAGTTTCAATGCCAGAAACGAGCAAGAACAACAGCAATTTACACTGCGTCCTAACTCTCAGTTCTCTAACAATAATTTCCACTCATTCCCACCATGCAGTGTATGTGCCAATTGCGGATATCCATCTTCTCAGTTGTCAACGGGAAACAGTTGCAATGTAACTGCAGTGGCGAATACTCCATTGAATGAAAATGCTCCATCTTTCGATCCAAGAGAAACTTCTTGTAAACAGTTCATTTCTTCTACCCCTGAAGCAACATTTAACGAACGTCGCGGGTGAACGTGGACCAGTTTGCTGGCACTAACATAATTGAGGGTCCGTCTAAATCAGTGGTATTCAACATTTTTTCTCAGCGTACCCCTAAAGAAACTTTTCCACTCAAGCGTGTACCCCCCCTTCCCCGAGTTATCCTTAATTCAAATTATACATAACTACATCTAAAATAAATTATGCAAATCATTACCTATTAAATAATACAGTTTTACTATAAAAAGGAAAATTATAAAATAAATAAAGGAAAATTACGGGTATAGCAAAAATACGGGTTTGTTATGATTTATCCGTTAAGAAAAGCGACTGCCAGGAAAATTATCAATCGTTTTGAAGAACAATATTTTAAACATTACCCTGTATGTAATGTATTATTATCAGATTGTGGGAGCCAATTTTCATCAAATGAGTGGAAAACCTACATGGATTCAAGGAAAATTAAGCACATTACTACCACTACATACAATCCGAAATCTAATCCTATTGAGAGGTACAATAAGGAGATTGTTAAATTACTGCGATTATTCTGCAATGATAATCACACCAGTTGGTATCCAAAAATAAATTCTATTATTCAGTTACTAAATCATTCTTGCTCTTCAGTTACCGGATTATCTCCTAGTGAACTTTTCTTACATGAAGATATGAAGGACTCAATATTTGAAGAAATCGGCTGGCCAGAACAAATTAAATCTTTGCCATGGAAACGCAAATTGTTTTTAGCAGAAATCAGGACTAGACAATCTAGAAGAAGTAGAAAGATTAAGAATGCATTGAAATCAATCAAACTTCAAACAGGAGATTTCGTTATGATAAAAAATAGGCAAGTTAGTTCTAAAATTAACAGCCAGATTCATAAATTGTTCAACTTGTATATTGGCCATTCCTTGTCAAGGAAATTAAGCAATTCTTTACATAATAAACCAGCAATATTATGACAAAGTGAACTTTTCAAATCTTCGAGTGTTTAACTGTTCGGAAGGAAAGAGAAATCACCTCTTCTCTGAGAATTAAATTTATGAGAGTAGATACTGGAAAAAGCAAACCATTTTGATTATCATTTTGTACAATTGAATGTTGTATTATGTTCTGATTTGTTATTACCTGCTAGGCACAAATCTGTTTATGTGCACGTTGTTGTCGAATGTCAGATAATATTGTGCATTTGTAACTTTGTTTTAGTTATGTTGATAAACATCTGACTGATTTTTAAATGAAAACTCTTCCTCGCTGTTTCGTAGTTTTCATTTTCCCGGAGGAGGGAAATGTTGTGACGGTCCTGTGAATCCGCAGAATATAATTGTATGTTTAATGAAATTATTAATTTCATATTATACAAATCACTTTATATTAACGGTTCAAAAAAATGTATAATAATTACTTTGTAAAACGTTAATTATGTTTTATGTTTTTTATTGCACTATACTCTGAATAAACGAGATATTTGGAATTCTAACGTTGCTATAGCAACGAGAATGAATAGTGATTATGTGGTAGTGTGTCTGACAAAAATGTAAGTATAGGTAATAGTGAACTGCATATTGCTCAGTCATTTCACTAATATATAGACCCTTAGAAGTTGAATCTTCACCTTCGCGTTTTAGTTTCAAATATTTATGAACAAAGTGTAATCGTGCAAATGACTGACTATTGAACGTCACAAGTTGGCCCAATTTTAACTAAATTTTCTACATAATTAACTAACTCTCTAGCCTTCTTAAACCCGAATGATCATGGCTGCAGCAACATAGGCCTTCCATCTGTCCCTATCCTGAGCAAGATCTATATACTCTTTTCCATCCCTACAAATTTCCAATAGATCCATCTCAACGTCTTTCCTCCATATTTATCTAGGACTTCCTACTGGTCTCTTTCCATCAGGTTTTCCAACAAGAATCCTGTAAACTCTTCTTTCTTCTCCCATTCGTGCCACATGGCCTGCCCACCTAAATCTTCTTGATTTAATTATTCTAATAATATCTGGACATGAATACAAATTATGTAATTCTAAATTATGTAACCTTCTCCACTCACCTGTCTCCTCATCCCGTTTAGGTCCAAATATTTCGATAAACATCTTATTTTCAAATACTCTCAATTTATGTTCCTCTTTCAATGTAAGGGACCAAGTTTTGCATCCATATAATAATACAGGCAATATTACTGTTTTGTATATTTTAATTTTTAGTTTATTAGATATTAAACGAGAAGACAAAAGTTTATGAAGAGAGAAGTAACACGCATTTCCTGAATTAAGCCTACTTTTTATTTCCTCTTTAATATCATTTTCATTTGTTAATATTACTCCTAAGTATTTTAATTTGGATACTGGTTCAAACGAGTTGTTATCAATAATTAGATTTTTATTATTACCTAACACTTGGTTTCGGCCTGTAAACATATATTTAGTTTTCTCTTTGCTAACTTCCAAACCTATCTCTTTAGCCGCTTTGAAAAATATTTTATCATTATTCTTAATTGTATTTATATCATCCCCTAATAAGTCTACATCATCTGCATATGCTAATAGCTGAGTCACACCGTTAAATTTTAGTCCTTTTTTAATTTCTTTTACCTTCCCAACAGCATATTCTAAGGCAAAATTAAAGAGCAATAAAGATAATGCATCTCCTTGATTTAACCCATCATGAATTGTACATTTGTCAGACACATTAATATCCACACGAATTTTACTTTCTGTTTCACTGGAGCATACTTTTATCATATTAACAAGCTTCTTAGGTATTCCAAACTCAACTAATATATTATATAATTTATCTCTTTTGACTGAATCATATGCTATCTTAAAATCAATGAATAGCTGATGGACACTTTGATTATATTCTTACTTTTTCTCAAGTGTCTATCTGATGAGGAAAATTTGATCTGTAGTTGATCTGTTAAGTTTAAATCCACATTGATAATCACCTATAATATCATTAGTATATGGGGTTAGTCTGGTTAAAATAATGTTATTTAATATTTTATATGTTGTTGAGAGTAGAGAAATTCCACGTTAATTATTGCAGTTCATTTTATCACCTTTTTTAAACACAGGAACAATTATGGATTCTTTCCACTTTTGAGGGATTTCTTCCTTCTTCTATTTTAAACAAATTAATATATGAATTTGACATATTAACGAATTTCCACCATATCTAATTAAATCAATGCCAGGTGCTTTGTTATTCTTTAGCCTTTTAATAACTTATTTAACTTCAGACAAGTTAGGTTCTGGAACTAAAGGTTCTGCTGTGTGTAATTCATTTACTTCTGATTTATCTCCTACATGAACATTTAAGAGATCATTAAAGTAGTTATTCCATCTATTTAAAATATCGCTTCGATCGGCCAAAAAATCACAATTTTTATCTTTTATCAAGTTTATTTTAGGTTGCCACCCCATTCTAAATTCATGTACACCTTTATATAAATCTCTGCTATTTTTGTTTTTGCTGTTTGTTTCAATTTCGTTTATTTTACTTTTGAAGTAATATATTTCTTTATTTCTAAACGTGCGGTTAACTTCTCGCATTATTCTATTATAATTGGTTAGATTTGTATCATCAGAGTTATTTAACCACCTAAGTCTAGACTGATTTCTTATTTCTATTATATTATGACATTCGTTACCAAACCATGGCTTACTTTTTCTTGGTTTGTGGTATCCTATACTATCTTTAGCTGCTGATTCTATTGCTTCCAATTCTTATTTATGTCTGCTTCATTTATATTTTCATCATCATTTAAATCCTGCAACACGTCGAATCTATTTGACAGTTTAATTTCTTAATCTTCCTTAATTCTTTCATCAGCAAATTTTCCTATATTAAATGTTAGAACTTTTAGGTTTTGTTGCATACGATTTATCACTGTGAGTCTTTCTCTTAATTTAGCAATTACTAAAAAAGAGTCACTGGCACAGTCAGCACCTCTATGTGAACGAACGTAAATTATACTAGTATGCCTTCTCATATCAATGAGAATATGATCTATCTGGTTTTATCATCTGGAGAAGACCAGGTATATTTATGGATATCTCTATGTCTAAGAGTGGTACTTATCACAACTAAATTCTTTTAGGTTGCAAAAGTAATCAATCTTATACCATTACCATTACTTAATTCATGAAGACTTTCTTTACCAATCGTGGGTTTAAATGTCTCTTCTTTACCAATGTGTGCATTACAGTCACCTAACAGAATTTCATATCATACTGGGAAATTTAACAAAGACCTGTTCTAACTCTGCATAAAAATCATCTTTAGTATTATCCCCTTTATATTCCGTTGGTTCATGTATGTTTATCAAAATAATTTTACCCTTTAAAACTGCATATGATATCCTATCATTAATAAATTCTACTGTTTTAAGAGCAGATATAATTCTTTTATTTATGAAGAAGCCTGTTCCAAAAATATGATTTTAAGTACCACCATAGAAACAAGTATAATTTTTAGTTTTACAATTCCCTTCTCCTGGCCACCTAACTTCCTGGACAGAGACTACATCTAATTTATACTTTACTATCTCATTAACTGTACACTGAAATGCCCCAGGCCTGTAAAGGCTCAGAACCTTCCAGATGTCTAATTTAATATCCTTATTCCTAATGTAGATCTTATCCTTAGTCCAGGGACCTCCCAAAGTAGTCCCCGCCCGGGGATCCGAATGGGAGACTATTTTACCTCCGGAATATTTTACCTTGGGAACATCCATGGCCACATATTGCTGTTTCTTGACAAGAATTTTTACAGTTCAGAGTTGTCAGCTCTACGCCTAACCCCCAATATGTCGTTGGTTAGCTTATCCCTCGGATCTAGCTGGGAGGATCACATTGTAGTCCACCAACCGTACCCCACTTCTGCCGATTGTGGGACGCTCATAGAACCATGACAGGACAGCTCTGTAAATCCAAACAGAGCAAAATGTTGACTATTTCACTCTGTTGGTTGACTAACTGCAGCGATCCTCTGTTTTAAATAGAAGAAATTTCTACATAGTAATAATAATAATAATAAATAGTAATAATTAATAATAACAGTTATAATAACTTTGGAATAAAATTGGATTATAATTTATTTATTTATTTAAAATAGGCATTGTATAGTGTCCGCTGTGGCTCAGACAGTTTGGCTCAAGCAGTGGTCCGGGAAGGGTTGTGTTTGCGCGTCTCTCTAATAGCTCGAAGTCACGAAGCGCTTATTACTCGCGAGTCCGGTTGAAGTGAAACACGACGACGCTGCCAACATGGTAATCAAGAGATTGAAAATACACTAAAACTGAACATCAGTCACGTGCGAAGAAAACCGACTTCGACGGAAATACGCAATCGGATTAGCAAGACGATGAAATTGAGACCCGAACAAGTAGTAAGTATTGAAGTAGACAATTATAGACGTTGTATATTTCTGAAGCGACTATCGAAAGTAGTGTGTGAACAGTTCTTGCTGCAGTCAAACGGAGAGTATAAATATAGTGACGGTTATAGGGATTGTCCAGTGCTTGTTACGTGGGCGGATGCAAATTACGTGATAGTTAGAGTGCACGTTGTACCGAGTGAACTGTCCGATGACGCTATACGACCGGTGCTGAGTACGTACGGTCAGATAATATCCATTTACGATGAACGGTATTCCAGTGATCATATTTATCCGATAAGAACTGGCCGAAAAATCGCCAAAATGAATCTAACTCGTGCGATTCCATCGTACGTCACAATCAGTGGCGGACGATACTGGGTGACATATACCGGTCAAGACCGTACTTGCTCTTGCTGTGACCTTAGTGAACATTTTTACGTGACCTGTCCGTCCCGACGTCGTCAAATTGAGAAACCCGACGATACGTCCTATGCAGGGGCGGCGCGTCCTGTCTCGAGGAATGTGCCGGCTGCTTAGAAAATGCTGACCCCGACTCCCACTATACTACCTGTGCACCTGAAACGATCCGGAGACCAGGATAATGAGGCAACGTACAAGCTTCACTACAGGATGTACCTAAAACTACCGTACCAGATTCCACTTTACCACCCACTGTAGACCAAGTGAATGTCGACCAAGCAGCCCACGTAGCAGAGAAGAATGGGGAAGAAACCATGGACGTTACTCTAGAGGTTCACCATAGTCCGATGCAGTAGGCAGATGATGATCATGCATTTGAAGGTGGGAACTCCGAGACAGCGTAACCCGCATCAGGAACCAAATAAAAGAAGAAGAAACGCAGTCTCCCTAACGATACGGCGTCGACGCGGCGGCAAGATGGCCCTCATCGTTCGGTGCCTCCAGTGTCTCGGCGACTGCGTAGAACGATGAGTGCGACAAGAGAACAAAGTGAGATAGCCGCTTGAAGTAAATGAGTGATATATGTCTAACATATCATAGTTATGAAGTGTATTGTCCTCTTCACAATGTTATTATATTTATGTTTGTCGTATGTCTTAGTGAATTTGAAAAAGGTAACTAGTTTAACATCAGTAACTGCACATAACATTCCCACCGGCTACAATATAACAGAATCTCACATGATAACACCCATATATCATTTTTCAACAATAAACATTAACAAGATAAAATCTAGTGTCAAGCATCTTGCATTCTTAGATTATATTAAGCAAAGTCACCTGGATGTAATTTTCCTGCAAGAAGTCGGGACCGAAGATTTTTGTCTGGGCAGTGAATATACCGTGTACAACAATTTAACTCACAATTCTCTAGGAACCGCCATAGTTGTGAAAGAAGGCCTACTTATATAGGAAGTTTACCATCACCCGTCTGGTCGTATCACATGTATCCAAATAGGCAACATATGGTTTTGTAATGTTTATGCACCATCAGGTACCAACGCTAGAAATATTCGGAACATACTTTACGCTACAGACTTGGCGAAGGCATTAGGTGGCTCCCGTCAAAACATTGTGCTGGTGGGTGATTTTAATTGTACTCTAAGAAGACAGGACCAATATCCAGGATTCCATACATCACCTAGATTGCAGGCGCTGGTTGAAGGGTTTAAACTGCACGATGTTTGGGTAGTTAAAAGTCGAAAGTAGACGGCTACACATACATACATACAGCGAGTCGGCTTGATCGTTTTTACGTTAGTGCACACATGATTAGCAAAGTATCTGCTATTAGAATTTTCCCAACGTGCTTTAGTGATCATTTAAGTGTCCAACTCTACATGAGTTTAGATGTACCTTCAGTTGGATGAGGGCGGGGATTTTGGAAGTTCAATGTACGGTTATTGGAAAATGAACAATTTCGTACCGAATTTAAACAAAAATGGAAGAAGTCGGAAGAAGTGAGCGTGCGTCAAACTGACATTATTATGTAGTGGGATACTTTTCTAAAACCTTCCATTAAATATTTCTGTTTAGCATATAGTCGTGAAAAATACTCAGAGTTCAATAAGAAATATAACTTTTACTACAGAGTTCTTCACGAATAACAACACAGCTAATATACAACAATTAATATACAAGGGAAGCCAGTGCTTCAAGAAGTGAAACGAGTGCAAGCAGTGTTGCTGAGCATGCACAGAGAGCGTATGCAAGGTTACAATGTTAGGAGTCGTCTTCCTATGTTTGACACACAAGAAGAAGCCTCCCTGGTGCAGGTGTTAGCAGAGAGACGCAGTGCACAGCGAAATAGGATAACGTGTCTCCATACAGCCACGGGGAGACTAACCAAACCCAAGTTAATACGAAATTACTTACGGGACTTTTATGCAGATCAGTTTAAAGAGAAGGAATATCAACACTCCCATCGCTCTCCACTGCAAGGGATGGACATCCCCATGTTAACTGAAGATGACCGTCGCTATTTAGAATAGCCATTCTCAAAGAAAGAAGTGTACGAGTCTGATCACAGTGGAAAAAGAGGTAAAGCTCCGGGAATCGATGGTGTCTCGATAGAATTGTTCCAAACCTTTTGGACAACGGTGACTCCACTGTTCACACGCTGGCTCAATGCTGTGTTTACGAAGAAACGACTTGGAAGAACGAGTCTCACGGGTGTTATGGTTTTGATTCCCAAATATCTCAGCCCAGAAAGCCAGAAGACTTCCGGCCAATCACATTACTATGTGTTGATTATAAAATCCTTATAAAATCCCGAAGGTTGCAACATTTTGCGGATACTTTATTAGGGCCGTATCAATATGTATATGGTACAAGTGGTAAAATATTTCACATTCCTACTAGTGTACCTGACATCATCACTTCTATGCAAGATGTTGAAGGTTCTCAAGCTGCTTTAGTGGCGTTAGATTTCAAAAGTGCCTTTGACACCCTCAGACATGACTATCTTTTCCAATACTTTGGAAAATTGGGATGTGGCGATGATTTGTACAATCTATACAGAGCTTATACATAGAAGCTCGAGTTTAGTTATCTATCGGTGGTTTTCTGTTGCAAGCCTTTTCTATTCAGCGTTCTGTTCGTCAAGGATGTCCATTTTCCTTATTTGCATTCTGCGCAGCTCTGGTTCCATTTTTACGAATGATGCATGAAAAACTTCAGGGACTCAGGCTTCTTGGAAGAGACCACAAAATATGTGCGTACGCAGATGATGTGACCGTAATCGTGAAGGATCGGCTAGAATTGACTCGTATGGAGGCAGTACTTGAAACGTTACGAAAGCAGACGGGACTTAGTTTGAACCAGAAGATATCTAAAATCTTACCCCTAGGGCGTAACCCCACTCTGTGGACTGAACATGAAACTATACCCATTGTAGATAAAGTGACACGTTTGGCAGTAAATTTCACTATGACCATCACAGAGACTGTCTCCAGAACTTTTACAACTATTCTCCGAAATATCCAGGCCGTGTTGAACATGAACCGTTATAGACAACTATCCTTACGCTCTAGAATACAGTATGTGAACATGTTTGCATTATCAAGGTTGTGGTATTATAACAAGTCCATTCAGATGCACTGTTATATGGGCATTAAATTATGCTAAGATTGGAAATTTAAATCTTCATTTTTCAGTAGGGGCTTTTATTTCATTGCATTCCTCATAATTAATAAGCACTGATTCTGAAATTTCATCATTATCTGTGTTATATTAAAAATGTTATTCAAAATTAAAATATTGGCTTTTATTTTATTTTTTTCCATGCTTCATTGCAAGCATTGCAAAGAACGGGAAATTTTGTAGCAGTAATTCTTGTATTTTGTAATCTTTCTTTGCTAATTAGTACTCACAGTTGTTTCACAAGGTTTTCCATACATTTGCAACGAAAAAAGGCACAATTTGAAGTTAATTTAACATTTCCATGAAATTCGTCAAAGAAAAATGCATAATTGTGGTTGATCTTAGTTCATGGCTATTTTGCAGTGTTGCCAAATCACTTTGTACAAAGATCGGAAATATCGCAATAACATAAGGACAATAAACATACAAAATATATTCTATTGGGTTAGTAAATAATAGAAAAATGTCTTAAAATTGTATGAAACATAATTTTATTACATATTTGAACTTGTAAAATAAGTTTACAGCAGTTTCTATTAAAAGGTACATTCGTGATGTAGAAAAAAGTAATGATTCAATAGTCTATGTGTCCATATCTCAACTTGAAAGTGAAAGATACCCGGTTCGGGGCTTCGTATGGAAAAATGGCTGACAAAAGACGCGCATATTAGCGTCGGGGCCATAAATTTATAAATTGGCCGACATAAGTCCAAATTAGTTTGAAAAATAGACCAAAATGGAAATAATGGTTCTTAAGCATATTTTATATTATTTCATACTCAGGAATCTACAAGACAAGTGGTGGTGTATGAGTGATCTTGATATTTTGAAATTGGGCAGATAAGTATTTTATAGCCAGCTCCAGGTAAGGGAGGCTGAAATCATCTGGTGACCTATTGAAAACTTCAAACAGTAACTACAATGAAAGGAACAAGTTTAACATAAGAATACAGATCCTTTGGATAATACAAATTATGGCCATTTAAGTGTACCATCAATATTTATAAAACTTCAAGTATTGATACGTTTGTGACGTACTCATAACATTGTACAAAAGCACTTGTATTCACCAATTATGTAAAACAAAAAGGGTTATTACATTTAGTGATATTATTGTAAAATTACACGTAGGCGTGGCCATGCAATAACAAGAATCCTTATAATTTGTGACGAATATAATATTCTTTAAGTGATAAATACTTTTTTATTTGTGAATATGTTTTGGGTAGCTACATAATTCATCTGTTAAATTATTTTGAGAAATATCAAACTTGAAACATTCTTATATAGATTGTAGCATTAAGTATGAGGTGGCAACTGACTTGGCATTAGAGTCGCACCGTGCTAGCTATTGTGCAAAATTTTATCTATATCTGAGGCGAGGAATACATTTTGGTAAGGATTTAATACTCAATTAATTGTATATCCTACCAACTTCATTCATTACAGGGTTTCCCCCTGCGGTTGTTTATAGTATGCCTGCGCAACTTTTGCCTGTCCCTGCGAAAGTCGCGGCGCAAGTACGAAAGATGATAACGCGCTTCATATGGCATGCACACTTGTTTCATGTCGCACATGCCTCCCAGCAAGTAAAGAAGGACTGAACTTGCGTCAAGTGGAGAGACAAGCCTCAGCCTTCTTTCTACAACGGAACATTGAGTTGCTCTGGCACTACCCTGATAGTTTTACAGCAAGATTACTACATACTCTGATAGATGAAGTGGAACTGCGAACACCCATTTATCCACGGAAGATACCTTCCCACTACAACTATTTGATGACAACAATTGTAGAGTTTTGCTATCTCCTAATCGGTTCACCTCACATGAATGTCGATGGCATGACAGTGAAATTTTTCTATAACCAATTGACTTGCAGGTTACATCACTAGTCACGAATTGTGCTTCTCCGAACTAATGTAGTGTGGTCAAACGTATGGAGAAATATATCTGCCTCTCATCTTTCTAACCGCGTCCGTTCTCTGTGGTACCTAGTAGTTCACGATGCCATTGCGACTGGTGCTCGAAAGTGGCGATACCAAATGACTGACAGTGGTGTATGTTCCAATTGTCATCAAGCTGAAGACACTTTACGACATCGCCTCGTAATATGTCCCGCAACGGTAGAGCAATGGAAGTATTTGTGTAAATGCCTTGGTACTATATGTACGAGGTGGGGCTGGAAAGTTCATGAAATCACCCAGAAGAAATAAAAATTGAAACAAATTGTTGTAGCCATTAGAAAGAGCATATATTGTAAACCTCTTATCCTGCATATGATCCTTTTGTCATTGTTATTTTTTTTGTTTCACGTTCAGTAAGAAGAGATGGCGGAGGACCTAAGGAAATTTGAGAAGAATGAGCTTCGCAGTGTCATCAAGTTTTTCGTGTTGCAAGACAAATCCCCCATGGATATCCGTAAAACTTTGCATGAGACTTTGGGGGAACATGCCCCAGGATATACAACAGTAGCCAAATGGGTGAGGCGTTTTAGGACTGGACATGGTGAGACTGAAGATGAACCCCGCTCTGGCAGGCCTGCAAGTGCAGTGACTAGGGAAAACATTGTCAAAGTGGACGACATGTTCATGGAGGATAAGCGCATATCCACCAAAACCATTGCTGCGTATCTGGGGATATTGCGTGAGTGTGTGGGTGTCATAATATCAGAGTATCTGGACATGCAGAAGCTCAGTGCGAAATGGAACCCAAAATGTCTGAATGCTGACCAGAAGAGAACACGAGTGCAGATGTCACGGGAGATCGTGCGCAAATTTCAACACCCTTATGATTTTTTGCGCTGTCTGGTGACTGAAGATGAAACATGTATTCACCATTATGATCCACAGACTAAAAAGCAACCCATGGAGATGCGCCACAGTGGGTCTCCTCGACCGAAAAAGTTCCGAAGTCAAAGGTCAGCAGGGAAGGTTCTGGCATCGGTCTTTTGGGATAAGGACTGTGTCATCCTCATAAAATATCTTAAACAGGGTGAAAACATCAGTGCTGCTGTTTATTCCCAATATTTGATTGAATTGAAGGCGGCTCTGAAGGAAAAACGTCGGGGAAAAGTGAGCCGTGGTGTGCAATTTCTCCAGGACAATGCGCCCTCGCACAAGGCCCATCAAACAATGCAATTGCTGGCGGATCTGGGCTTTACCTGTGTACCCCACCCACCCTATTCCCCTGATATCGCCCCATCCGACTATCACCTCTTTCCAAACCTCAAAAAACATCTCAAGGGCACACATTTTCCGTCCGAAGAGGCACTGGTTGAGGAGGTGGAGGGCTGTTTTGCATGGCAGGACAAAACCTTCTATTTGAAAGGGTTACAAATGTTGAAACATTGTTGTGAAACGTGTATTGAGCTTCGGGGGGAATACCTTGAAAAATGTATTAAAATGGTTGTTCCAGCTGTATTCCTTCTGGGTGATTTCACGAACTTTCCAGCCCCCCTCGTAGAACATCGCTCGATACATTTACTGTAGATCATTTATTGTTACCAGATTTTGTGTTCTTCCCTCTTACTAAAGTAAGAGCGGTCCAGTTTTTAGTAGCGTAATATCTTTATTATATTTTAGGACATAATTCAGTGTCAATGCAAATTTCACTCGAATATCAGTACAGTGAGAATTATTACCAGATGGACAAAGCTAACCGCAAGACAATCTATGCAAATTTCTTGCAGGCCGTTTTCTTGTAAGTACACCTAATTATGTAATCTAGATGTGATATGTGTATAATGTTATCATAGCGTAACGTACTCCGAGTACGTGGGATCGAACCAAGAACCTTCACCATTGAGGGGGGTGATGTAGCTCGCTTAATCATTCATCCTCCTCATTTGAGCACTCGCCCTTCAAGGTAAGCCTAATGGTAATGGGCGAGAGGTACTAACTACACACTTGGAAATGGCAAAACACAAGCTTTCGGATTTATACCTTCAAGTCTAGATCAACATGGTTGGAAGTAACAATACCTGTCTGTCTCTGATGATACAATTCCCCGCTGATAGCTGTTCATATCGAAACGTGTTTGATGGCTCAATCTCCTCAGTTCCTTCTTGTTCGGCGATTCCAGGCAAAAGACCCCACACCACACGTTGCTCTCTGTTTTGTTCTCTTTCCTCCTTCCCTGGTCGTTGCCCTGAAATACCAGCTGATCAGCACCTTAA
Organism: Lepisma saccharinum; assembly: GCF_977018435.1. Classification (NCBI taxonomy): domain Eukaryota; kingdom Metazoa; phylum Arthropoda; class Insecta; order Zygentoma; family Lepismatidae; genus Lepisma; species Lepisma saccharinum. The sequence continues at coordinate 11,589,004 of NC_139242.1, forward strand.
CTCCAATAGACCAGGAAGGATTTGTAAATTACTGATGTGACATTCTTTGAATGCCTGAGAGAGCAACGGCTGGCGACAGGGGTTATGAATTCAGGCTAGCTATAAATCTCAATTTAGAAGAGATTGATACGATAGGATCATGTAAGTAGTCACTACTGAATAAAATAAAGAATATTAAAAAAGAGAAAAAAGTCGGTAACGCGTCTGACTACCATGCTAAAGGTCCCGGGTTCTATCCCCGGCCGGTTCAAATCCGGGAACTTTTCTAACATTGAAAGCGGCACCGGCGCCCACCCAGCGTCGAATGACATGGGTACCTGGGAGAAACCCTGGTGGGTAAAGGCGGTCAGGGGCGTGATGCTGATCACATCACCCCCACTCACGACCGGATCAAGAAAGTGTGGGGCGTTACCCCCACACTCCATATACTCCTTCAAGGTGTGGTGCTAAGCACAGGGGAGCACTTTACCTTTTTTTACGCATTGTATAGTAATCATAACAATGGTAATAATAATTATTGTTATTATTTGTAGTATTCAAGTTTTATTTATGGCATGGTCCCCTTCAAAAATATTTCCACCTTATACAGAGGATTTAAAAAACAACACACACTTAGTTCCTTACGGGTAAAATTCTAAATGTGTTGAGATATACACTATTGTCCAAAATTAAAGCAACAAACAGAAATCCTTTACTTGTGTGATTTTCTTTTATAAATTTGCCAAGTTTAACCTGTTGCTATCGTGATTTTTTTGTTGATAAATCCTGGTACATTAAGGTCAGTTTATTTTCTGTCTTAAACCAGTTGTCTATGACATCATAAATATTACTATCACCTGATCGTATTATGTGGTCAAATGGACACACGGGAAAGAATTTCCGTTTGTTGCTTAAATTTTTGACATTAGTATAGATACTCGGGTGAAAACAATACATAAATCTATTGATCTGTAACAATCAAGCAAGATTGAGAATTGCAGTAGGGATTAATACTCTTTCGTAAAAGATGGATTATTTTTATTGTCTCGAGAATTTAGTAGTTAAAATTTTAAAATGTGCGAAATGAAACTTACTAGAACTACTGGATATAAATAACCATTACTACGACACGGAAGTGATCATGTGTCGCAGAGTTGTAAAAGTAACAAGCAACATTCTGAAATAAAAATATGTTTTGATATATTTAAGTTACATAATGACTTCATATTATAATGCTGCATTTAACGCATATCTATCGTAAAGTTAGCAACACTGAAATTACGCCTACTGTATATGCAACACGCAAACTAATATTTGAAAGTTGGGTTATCTAGTATACAATTTCGCTGTCCTGAAAGTATTGGTGAAGCTGCGCATATTGTACAAACCTGCGTTCGTATAATAGTAACTGGATTTAATTTAATACAAGTTATATTTTTTATTGCCAAGACTTGAATGAAGAGTGGTTGATTGTCGTCCTCAAATCATGGGTATAAATTTTCACTTATACTTAGTATATAACAATAAATATGGGGCTTGCCCATTTATATTTTAGGCTATTAATTACCTTGGCCCTTGATATAAAGTTAGCAAGTGCAGTATTAATAAATCCATCTTCGAATTGATGAATTCCTTCTTGTTGTTTTGGAAATATTAATATCTCCAACAATAAGTATTTTGTAGCTATGCATATTAGCAATCTTCTAACTACTTTAAAAAATCCTGAAATTTTATAACTCCAATTTTTGGTGCAAAATGTACTGATAAAATAAAAAAATTGAATTCCCCAATGGAAATGTATTACGCATTATCACTATATGTAGAATATTGATTTTGAATTTCTCAACGAAAAAAATGTTTATCACAGCAAACCGAAATGCCTCTCCCTCCTTTGTGAACCTGATCTTTACATTTGACTTATTTCTCGTAGTAGGGCCTCCCCGATGGCGCAGTGGTAGCGTCCTTGCCTTGTAATCAAGGGGTCCCGGGTTCGATACCCGGTGGAGGCACAAGTGGTTCGGATCCCACTTTAAACTGTAGGTCCAGTCCCGATTAGCCTTACTGTGCATAAAGTGGACTTAAAACACCAAATCAATCAATCAATCAATCAATTATTTCTCGTAGTAACATGGTTTTCCACTTGTGAAATATTTCTCAATTTTCCAATATACAGTAGATTAATTTGCTAACATATTGACATTGTTATTACGATTTTTTTTATTCTTATAATACAAAGAGACTGTAATTTATTATAATAACGTTATGTGGAATAGAAACTTCATGTTAAACGTGTCATTGAAACTAATGGTGATTGATAAATGCAATGTGTCCATATATTATTCACACCATAAATGTGTCAGTTGTCCATAAGAAATGTTCTATTCAAATGGAGTGGAGGTCGTTAGTATTAACATGAAGAACATACGAAAAGAATACTTCATGTACTTGGCAACACTTGGAACCATCATGCATTACAACAAAACAGTAAAATGACGACTGTACTGGAAAAGGCAACGTGTGTATTGTAGTTGTGGAAAACAAAATCTCCTGAAACTGTTAAGCGTTAGATTTATTTATGTGGAGTTACGTGTAGGAAATCTTCTACAGCAAGAACGTTAAGGACTTGCTGGAATTGAAGCAAAGGTTCGAGGAGGCTGTGGCATCAATCACCGTGGACATGATACGCAACACGTGGAGTGAATTCATCAATAGACTTGATATTGTAAAGGCAACCGGGGTGCCCATGTACAGTGTCTCTCAAAAGTTTTAGGACAACGACATTTTAAACTAGGCAACCCAATTTACACAAGGCGTTGGTGGGTTGCCTGTAGAGTTAGGCTCAATTTCAGGGTTGCCACATGCACAATAAATATTTATAAAATACGCGAAAGAAATAAAAACAAGTATTAGTGTATAAAAAGTATTAAAAATATCAATATTATATCGCAAGTGACAAAATTCTTTCTGAAAGAAAAATAACAGGTTTTCTAGCATTTCATCGCTGACGAGTCTACAGAAAGGAGAAGAGGTGAGAGAAAACGAGAGGTGACAAAGGACAGGAGAAAGAGAAAGCGAGAGGAGAAGAGGAAAAGTAGAGGAGAGAAGAAAGAGAGGATAGACGAGGAGAGGAGATGTAGTGAGGAGAATGGAAAAATATTCTAGGAGAGATGAGGAAAATGGAGCAAAGAAGAGAAAAGAGAAGGAAAACGAGATGAGAGAAGAGTGGAGAGTAGAGTAAAGGAGAGAAAAAAAGAAGAACGAAAAGAAGAGGAGAAAAGTGCGTGGAGTCGGAAATGTAAGACAGGAAAGGAGATACGAGGAGTGGAGATCAGTGGGATCGAGATAAGATGCGAGAAAAGTAGGGAAGGCGATATGAGATAAAAGCAGAGCAGAAGGAGGAGAGAGAAGAAGGAGAAGGAGAAGAGAAGAACAGAAGGGACTGAAGAGAAGAGGTAGTTGCAGAAAATATCGTCTCAGCGTCAAGAATTGATGCATTGGTCAAATTATCGACATGAAACATTCAATAACATTTTGAAATGTATTGGAGAATGTATTAAATCGGTGCGAAATGCCTTTTGGCATTTCAGAGCAAGGTAAAATCTTCCATGTAATTTTAATATTTATAAGAATTATCCAATTTTTGTCCACTTCTCGGTTCGTTGAAATGGAGATTTTGTAATTTAATATTTCCCGTCACCCCATCGTTAATTCCAAACTGAATCATTCCGTTTCACACGGGGTGAACAATGAACACAATGGGATAGGTCTAAAACTTACGAAAATTTTCTGCCACCGGAAGGGCTTGAACCTACGACCATCAGATTGACAGTTCTGAACGTTAAACACTACACTACAAGCTTTCGCTCCTGAAAGTAAGTAGAAGGAGCTGACCAATGTGAAATGTAGATGCAACTCTCCTCCTACATGTAATGTGCAAACAATACTTGTTTGTAACAAAGAAAACGAAGGTAGTACGACTCGGAGAAAACATTTAATGGAGAATTGCACATGATGAGATATTTGCGGAGGTATCCTTGCATTGAACTCGAGTGGGAAAAGGGGTAAAATTAGTATGTCCTGAATTTCCACAAATATAAATAGTTATTTCATGAATATTTGTCAATGTCTTTGAAGCAGTACACAATTATCGTTAAAGTATTATCATTCACGATCTTATACATGAAAATATCCCTTTGAACGTGTGTCAATTCATTTATTTGTTTATTTTTTTTTATAAATTCCATTTGCAGAACAATGTAGCTAATATACACTGCTATTACAATTAATGTTACCATGCTCTTGTTTGTATTAAAAGGAGAATTAAAAGAAAAACCTCCCAAGGAGGATCGAACCTGGGACCACAATCAATGCTTTCAAGAACTCTAACCAATACACTACGCCCTTTGCTTCCCTTGGAGCAACAGTTCTTAATTATTCTGTCGCGTCAATATTGTAAACGTTATCCTGCAAAAAGAAGTTCAATACTCTGATATAGCTCTGTACTTCTAGAATTACTCTATACACATGCATTTGAAAATTAACTCTGAATTTATTTCTTCGTTGTTAGTATATCTAAGCTTGTGAATATATTTTATTTGTAATTTTGTAACGGTTACATGAACATCTAGGAAATAGTTCCTTATAATAACCTCAGGTTGACCAAGTTGCCAATACAAACAAATGGAATACAGATTGTCTTCGAGCTTACATTGTTAAAAAGGAGCGGGTACTCATATTACTATCCCAATACTTATGCAATAAGGTTTCTTGGTTGTCAGAAATTATCACTTAAACTATTGCATGTTGAGCTAGTGCCCACCTAGCCGCCTCTGATGAAATCTATCATTCTTCAGATTCTCTTTAAAATTCGACTCTGGTCAGTCGTAACTTGCTTGGTGCATCGACGGACAATGTTTTGCGATAAGAAGCGGCCTTGAATAGCGTGAGTGAGTCACTTTGAACGCGAGCAAGCTACGCTACCAAGGTTGTCTGCCTTTGAAAACCAAGTCATTTTTTTTTCACCGTTTCCGAACGCGATTCTATTGTAGAAGTACCTATATATTCTCACAAAAGAGCAAGAAAGAAAATTAGACCAATGTTCTCCCGTCGTTTAAAACCAAATATTATCTATTAAACGAAAAGTTCACGATTGTCAATAAACCTATCTGAGCATAAGGTGGATGTAAATAATAAATTTAATACAAAGACTCTCCAAAATTCCTCTCCCACTGTCTACGTCACTAACGTCAGGCCAGTATTCAGGGGGGGCATGGGGGCCATGCCCCCCTCGAACCCTGAAATATTTAAATGTGAACCTATCAATAACTACGAAAATAACATCGTCGATTTTAGAAATGTGTAAACATTTCAATTTTGTTCTTACATAAATGAATCTGTTTCTTGCGCAAAAGTCTTCAGGCTGCATATTGGATGGTTTTAGTTTTATAATGCAAGGCTAGCAGACGTCCGATTCACCGATTTAGTCAGGACAGTGCGCTACTTTCAATCCCTGACCCGACTTTTTCGAACTGCAATCGTGATGCGAGAATGTCTCTTTGTTATTGTTGTTTTCTTAACTCACAATTAGACATGTTCTTTATTGTAATAATAATTCCTAGTACACAACATTTAATATATAAATATATTATTTTCTAAACATAGAATTATCATGACTTTTGAATCGTGCTCGCACTATTTGAACTATTTTGTAATATCTGTCTCTCTCTCTCTCTCTCACACACACAGACACACACATTTGGGTCTGGCCACTCCCTCAAAGAAATCCTGCGTACTGGCCTGGTCTACGTCAATGACAGAAATGCAAGCAATACTTTTATTTATATTTAACCCAATGAAAGGAATGTGGAAGAATTTAAAAGAAATAAGAAAGAGCGGAACTAATGTTGCTCTACTTTAAAAATTGTTGTCCTTCGAGGAAGAAAAATAAGAAGGATTTACTCCAGCACCTTAACACAGTGTCCCACGAGTCTCTCTTGACTAACACTGTCAAATGTGAAGAATACAATTTTCCGCCTGTTTACGTCTAACGTTGCGCAGATTTGGTAGTTCGCAAACGGTGTAATTATTTCGTGTTACCTTACGCAACAGCAAATACATTTCATAAGACTGTTCTGAACACCAGACTTGCGTCAGTAAACAAGCATTTCGTCTGTTGCAGTATCACAGGATAAGAATATCGTCCTGCAATGTTCAAGCCTCTAGATATTTTTCATTATTAATGTCTACTCACAATAATAAGTTAGAAGAAATAACTAGCATTTTCACAACTACCAATATTCTCGTTTTCCTTCTTCACTTCGAAAATTATTTCTCAAAGATATCTGCTATACTACAAGAAAGCAATCCAAAATTAAAGTAAAACTTCAACCACATGTATATCCAACTTCATTTACAATATTGGAGATACAGAATAATTAAAAATTATTGTTTCAATCGAAAGTAAGGGCGTGGTGTAGTGGTTAGAGTTCTTGAAAGCATTGATTGTGGTCCCAGGTCGATCCTCCTTGGGAGGTTTTTTTTTTTAATTCTCCTTTTATTACAAACAAGAGCATGGTAACATTAATTGTAATAGCAGTGTATATTAGCTACATTGTTCTGCAAATGGAATTTATAAAAAAAAATAAACAAATAAATGAATTGACACACGTTCAAAGGGATATTTTCATGTATAAGATCGTGAATGATAATACTTTAACGATAATTGTGTACTGCTTCAAAGACATTGACAAATATTCATGAAATAACTATTTATATTTGTGGAAATTCAGGACATACTAATTTTACCCCTTTTCCCACTCGAGTTCAATGCAAGGATACCTCCGCAAATATCTCATCATGTGCAATTCTCCATTAAATGTTTTCTCCGAGTCGTACTACCTTCGTTTTCTTTGTTACAAACAAGTATTGTTTGCACATTACATGTAGGAGGAGAGTTGCATCTACATTTCACATTGGTCAGCTCCTTCTACTTACTTTCAGGAGCGAAAGCTTGTAGTGTAGTGTTTAACGTTCAGAACTGTCAATCTGATGGTCGTAGGTTCAAGCCCTTCCGGTGGCAGAAAATTTTCGTAAGTTTTAGACCTATCCCATTGTGTTCATTGTTCACCCCGTGTGAAACGGAATGATTCAGTTTGGAATTAACGATGGGGTGACGGGAAATATTAAATTACAAAATCTCCATTTCAACGAACCGAGAAGTGGACAAAAATTGGATAATTCTTATAAATATTAAAATTACATTCATGTTTTTAGTGGTATAATCGCAGGTAAAATCAAAGATCTTACATGGAAGATTTTACCTTGCTCTGAAATGCCAAAAGGCATTTCGCACCGATTTAATACATTCTCCAATACATTTCAAAATGTTATTGAATGTTTCATGTCGATAATTTGACCAATGCATCAATTCTTGACGCTGAGACGATATTTTCTGCAACTACCTCTTCTCTTCAGTCCCTTCTGTTCTTCTCTTCTCCTTCTCCTTCTTCTCTCTCCTCCTTCTGCTCTGCTTTTATCTCATATCGCCTTCCCTACTTTTCTCGCATCTTATCTCGATCCCACTGATCTCCACTCCTCGTATCTCCTTTCCTGTCTTACATTTCCGACTCCACGCACTTTTCTCCTCTTCTTTTCGTTCTTCTTTTTTTCTCTCCTTTACTCTACTCTCCACTCTTCTCTCATCTCGTTTTCCTTCTCTTTTCTCTTCTTTGCTCCATTTTCCTCATCTCTCCTAGAATATTTTTCCATTCTCCTCACTACATCTCCTCTCCTCGTCTATCCTCTCTTTCTTCTCTCCTCTACTTTTCCTCTTCTCCTCTCGCTTTCTCTTTCTCCTGTCCTTTGTCACCTCTCGTTTTCTCTCACCTCTTCTCCTTTCTGTAGACTCGTCAGCGATGAAATGCTAGAAAACCTGTTATTTTTCTTTCAGAAAGAATTTTGTCACTTGCGATATAATATTGATATTTTTAATACTTTTTATACACTAATACTTGTTTTTATTTCTTTCGCGTATTTTATAAATATTTATTGTGCATGTGGCAACCCTGAAATTGAGCCTAACTCTACAGGCAACCCACCAACGCCTTGTGTAAATTGGGTTGCCTAGTTTAAAATGTCGTTGTCCTAAAACTTTTGAGAGACGCTGTACAGGTTTATTAATAATGAAAACTAGGCTCACTAAAGTTATTTGAGTCAATGAATGTAATGCCACGTCTGTTGTTTCCAAGAAAGTGTATACAGTAACGGTACAGTCTGGCTGCCTTAGACGGAAGTGCGCATGCGCCAACCGGACGCGTTCAGTGGCTAAATAGGGGTGACGGAGCTTTGGAAAGGAAGCGGGTTTCTTGAAAATCGTCTGCTGTAGAAACAGCAATGAAGTTTCAACGTAGTAACATCGCCGCCAAAATACATACAGAGATGTTTACGAATTTTGTAAGGTTTATGTAAGCCAGTCATATACTATATCAGCAAACAGAACATATCAGGAAAGTATTAATATCGTCACATTAGTAGATAAACTTGTTTGTAAACCAGTAGCTTTATTTTAGATCATTCAATTAAATTGATCTTCTTAGTAAATATTATAATTAGCACAAATGTACACAACATTAATCAGGATAGTATTCAATAATAATAATATTGTTGTATATAGTATTATAAATATAAATGTAGTAACTGAATGGCTTGTGACATTTTCTAGCATAACGAGGGTGTTCTGTAGGTTGTGCAACGGGGGCCAAAACGTCGCAATTTTCCTGATTCCACTTCGAAGCGGTTTGTCGCCAATTGTAAGAGCCATCACAAACACAACACAGAAAGCGGCAATAAACACAACAAGCAAACCCCCACAAGCGAAATACCAGAGGGTAGTTCGGCGAGTGCTTCTCCCTGCTTCCCCTCTCGCGTTTGGAATCGTCCTTTCCAGGTAGTTTCGTCTTCCTTGGCCGGACTGTAATTGGATCTGTTATCGGATGAATAATTTATGGACACCCTGTATATTGGCGAACAACTACAAAGAAACACCATATCTTACTCCAGATTCGCAACACGGAAACTTTAGTTCAATAACTTGGATGTTGGTTGCCCCAAAAGCAACTTACAGTGAACACTGGGAAAAATTATCTTGAACGCAAAGCTGAACACATCCTGAAAGGAAATTACATTGCATTTGCAACTTTGGAGAATCTTGGGAATTTCGGAAATTGAGATGAGAATACAATGATGTAGAAACAATACAGAAAGCCATGCAGGAAGATAGATTTATATTACAGTCATGGTGTAGGAAGTAATTTAGATTGGTTTCGTTGCGAACTTCAAACATATTTGAGGAAACTCTATTCGTTACTCTTTCAGGAATAACAAACAAAACAGAGTTCGTGTAAATCCAATTACAAATTCAATCAAACTAAGGCTGCTAAATCGAATTGCTTTAATTAAAACAAAGTTTTGTGGTCAGGATAGTGAATAAAAAATAATATCCAAAACAAAATAGCGAAATATAATAAAGCAAATTATGGAAAGTCAGAAAATAACATTCGTTCATTGCATCTTCTGTTTTCTAGAAAATGAAATTTCCACTTTAAAGTTTTTATTACGTTTCGAAAATATATATTTCACGGAACAACGCAATACTGCCTTACTGTTTGCATCCTCAGGAAATGTACTACGTAAAAACTTCAATTTGTGGGACACTGGTACTGTATACCAGACACACGGTGCGAGTCCTTGTCTAGTCCTTATAGTTGAAATGTATACGTAACACAATCCTGTATTATAAGTTATTGATCAGATTTAAAATATTTACGTATTCTACATCATATTGTTCCGAAGGCAGGTGTGTATTTGAAAATATCGATTAGTTTCTAATTGACAAGTGAAATAAATTGATAAGTAAAATAATGTGATAATGTTGAAAAAATATTTAATATGCAACATTTACTTCTAGAGAATTAGTTATTTTCATTACAAAGCTTAGCCTTCTTACTGACATCGCTCGGTTGTCCTCCAGTAAAGTATGAAGTCTATATTGTAATATAAAACTGATACTGATTCACACAGAAGATGGAAACTTGTTGTTATGGACACCAACAAACGCCAACGTTTTGCACGACTGCCATCCTTGACCATGTAGGTATATCAATGTTAATAAGAGTGGCCGGCCTTACATTCAATTTTCTCCATGATTTATTTCAAAATTATTATTATTATTATTATTATTATTATTATTATTATTATTATTTTTAACTTGAATTATTTCAACCAAAGACATGCTAGAAACATAAAACGTAAGGGGTACTTTGCGAATGTTCTTGATGGGGTTTACGTTCCTTGGAGTTGTAAGGGTGTAACATTTATTTGACACGTGGCATACGTCATTAATGTGCACGGATCACGTCTCTCCCCACTGGTGCAACAAGGAAGTGATGTGCAACAACGTTCAAACGAAACGTTGAAGCTTGTTACTTCTGTGACGTGACCCGTTGCTGTTTATTAAACGATGCCACCAAGTAACAGAATATCATTGAATAGTTTTGGATGAGTGTCGCAAGACACACAAAGATATTTCCACTAACGAGATCTTGAAAATGCAGTGTTCCTGAAACCCTCGTGGTGAAATCTGAGTCCAGGATAATCTTTTGCCTAGATGCGGAATTGTAGCGTAGCGAAATCGGTGAACGTGTTTGAATATGATAGACGACGAATAAATGTTCTTTATGCTGCGTGTGTTTAATTACATTTTTTTCATAAAAACTTTGGAATGCATTGCACGTTTAAGAGATGTGGTTGGGGGTGAAATATATAGACCAGTTATCATTCACCAATTTCTTTAACCACTTTTTCTTAACTAAACGGAAAAAATATTGGAATATATAATTACCAAGGTTGATGCCCCGAAGAGATATTTCACTGTTTACCTTTAATTACTCGAATGACAATAGCTACCCTCGTGCAAAGGTATTTTCTTTCTGATTAATTGTGCCATGTTGATCCGATGGAAATGGATACACATGCTCCAAAAACGACAAGTAACATGCAAAACGACTTCACGTTCTAGAAGGTATCAGAGATACATTATGATGTAGTTTGCATCAGCATCTAACAGAATGTGGCAGCTAATTGTTGCGTGTTAAGTACAATTAAATATAATGTTAATTATAGTTTTGTGAAATGTACGTGTCTATAATAAATACATAGTTGATATTCATTGTTTATTATGTTTAATGTTTTTGAGACTCTTGGACTTGGACGTACAGTCTAATGTGAGATTTGAATCAATACAATGCGTCTCCATCTAGGTTGATTGATTGATTGATTTGCTTTATTTTACTTCGCTTCTTGTGCGGTTTTTGGCTAATTTGCGAAGATGGGGATCATTGATGATATGATCGAATTGATGAATGGACACTCACAAACATGCATGCCCAGACCGGGATTCAAACCCAGGACTTCTGGCGACGTAGTGCGATGTGCTAACCATTCCAACACGGGGGCCGGCGTCTCCATCTAGGATCGAACAATTTGATTCCAAAGCGAGAGCGTTACCACTTTGCCATCTGCAAGACTCTCCTGTTCTCTTTTAAGTTACCAATATAATCACATCTATCAATCGCACATCAATTCAGCTTCATGGCAGTGATAATGCCAAGGTGAAAGGGCACAATTTACTTCTTTCATATTTTTTTGTTCCAAACTGATTTTTAATTAAAATCTCCCTTACATCTAGTATTTTCTCTCATTACTATTAATAATGGAAATTATTATTTATGCCGTAACATAGCAATAAGATATTGGTTCTCAAATATACAAGAACTAACTCGAAATGTGACAACTTTTCAATTGTAGTACAATAGCCAAAGATAATAAGAGATGTTCAGTGCTTGGTTAATATTTATTTACTAATGTATATTACTAATATATATATATATATATATATATATATATATATATATATATATATATATATATATATATATATATATATCATTTAGGACACCTACAATTGGACACAACTCTGGTAGAACGGTAAGTTGTATGAATATGAGTTCATTCACAAAGTCGAAGATTATTCGAAATAAATTAAAGAACTGTAAAAATTACAGGACAATAACTGTATTTTCACACTACCACATTTGTGCAAATAAAAAAGCTAGAGAAAGCTACATTCCATCCTACTTTATTGTTACTCTATGTATATCTCTAAAATGTGACGACATTAACTGTTCATTTCACATACTCTCTGTAAATAAGTTCCTTAGAAGCGAATGAGACGATCTTCCAACTAATGAGCCATCTGTAGAGTATGTTTGGCCGCTGCGTGTAAGAGCAGGCATGTGTGTTGAGGCTGATATGTACACTGTCAAAACGCAAGAGCCTGTAACATAAAGATTTGCACAGCCTCTGATAAAATATTTCCATTTCTTTGATTTCGATAATTATGAACTGTTTGTCTTTCAGTCAGCTTCGTTAATTTTTTTAATATTTGTTCAATGTGTTGGTTCAATACACCAGTGAAAAAAATGCTACTAAACTAGGGAATATATTTCCAATGTTTGGCTAATTTACGCAATCGACAAATATTTATTTTTACGGTTGATTCAATTTCGTAGTGTTTGTTTTCTATAACGAGTAAATTGCACATATTTTTATTCCCCAATGGGTATGTTTTCATTTGTATCCTTCTGTTCAGTTTTTACGTATAAGAGTATTATTTTTATTGATTTCTTCAGTGTTGTATTTATTTGGCAAGACGTTGCTATTGAAGTGTCCAGTCAGAGAAAGAATTACCTGGGCCATGGGACCTAGAATTTCGTAACGTCTTAAAGCCTGTTGTTTATACAACCCAAATAACAAAATATTCGCTGAAGTTTGCCTGGTGGATCTGAGTTCTCGGGAAGGATTGAACATTGATAGTATGAGTCACATGACTCAAGCCCCAGCTTAAACAAACAGCTGGGTGCTACGAGGGCTCCAGAAGAAAATTCCAGGAACTGGTTTCTTAACAAGAGCTACTCGTAAGGAAATATTCTTTCGAGTGATATTAGAGTCATTGTCAAGAAGGTTCACTGAAATCATGGTTTATATCGAGTTCTCAAGACAGACCACATGCCACACGCTAATTGTTTAAGTCCAGTTTAAGCACTAGAACTACAGATTAAAGTGAAATCCGAACCAAATGTTCCTTCCTCTATCTGGTATTGAATTCGGAAGCCTTTGATTACATGTCGAAGACGTTACTACTACGCTATCGGAGAGGCAATGGAACGCCTTGAGAAAGAGACGAGTAAAACCATATTTGGATTAAATTTTAAAAATAAGACAATATTTTGTGGTCGCAGGTTCGAACCGAGGGAGAGGCATAGATTTTTTGTCCAATCGTCTATTTCACGAGTTTATAATTTTTCCTCACTGAAGAAATGCGAAGGAAAATAACTGAAACAGAAATAGAAGGAAGGAGCGAAACAACTTTTATCTATAATATTTTGCAATCACTTCAGTTGTATTCACGGGATGCTACCTTTAAAGAGAGCCGTGGTATCTCCCTTGACTTTTCCCCTTCCTTTGTGCTCTCGCTTACCTCTGCCACGATTGGTCTGAAACTAATTAATGAGACTTTAATTAAACAATCCAGACAACGAAACAATGCACAGTCAACTGCAGAAAACAACTTTCCAATTCATTTCGAATTGGAAAACAATTAAGATGCTGTAAAATTACGTAAGATGCAGTAATAAAGTTGGAATTTGATACGGTATAGAATTAAATCGGTGGAGATGTTAGATTTGATTAGATGTTTGTTATTTAGTGTCGCTATTCTTTCACCTTTGGCAAATAGCGACGATGAAGATGAGTGATGATATGATGAAATTAATGAAGGGACACTCACAAAGAACACCCACGGCCAAGACACGAACCAGGGGCCCATGCCATCGTAGCGCGCTGTGTTAACCACTCCGCCATGGATGTTGGTTAGGAGTGGACATTATACCATATTTTGTGTGCTCAATTGGGAACAATAAATGGAATAACAATGCATATTATATTATTAATGTATTCATATCATAATATCACGTCATATTAATCGGCACGAAGTAACATCAGAAACATTCAATGTCGAATTTCAGCTTTTCAACTAATTCTTCGACTTTAGGTTAATCACAACAATAAGATAAATTATGAAGCAAATTATAATGAATATGGGATATTGACAGTTATTACGAATTACCTGACACAAACAACATTAAACAGGCTCAGTGGGGAAGCTCATTAAGAGCCATTATTTTGAAATTCGAACAAAGTGAGATAGTTGTATTTTTTGATTGACTTGATTTTTTTATATGTTGAAGTGGGTCATGAGAACTGAATATTGTGCAATTTTGAGACCTTGAAAATTTTTTCCCTCCCCTGTAGAGAATGACAAATTTCATGAAAAGTGAAACATGGGTAAATTCGGAGTTCAGTATCTTTGGACTGTTAATATAAGACTGTTTGCTTATATACATGGAATTGTTTTGATGAGACATTGTTGCTTTCCATTGTTATGCGGCAACAAAGAGGGTACAAAATACAGCTTTTTCCTGTTTTCGGCCCTTAATATCTTGGTTAAGCAACAGTGCCACAAAGATTTGTTAACTGGGCATTGAAGCTCACTGTTAGGACAAGCTACCTGGTATAGCACATTACTTAGATATTGATGCTGTTAGCAGATATAACCCCTTGAATACTCAAAAATTGCGAAATCCGCAACTTTAGAATTAGACTTATCTCAAAACAGCATCAAGCAAAGAAAAATCTAAGTATGCCATCTTGTAGCTGAATATATGTACTAACAGATGGAAATGATAAAACTTTGGCGCCTCGTCCCATCTTCGAGAAAGAAAAGTTTTAAAATGTTAAGGATGTGAATGTAAATTATCACACTTCCCCCCCTATCAAAAAGTGGAACAGCCCTTCCTCCTACTTTTGTTCCAAATGGAACAAACAGCCCATGTCTTGACAAGTCGTGGAACAGTTTTCGTTTTTCATTCTTTGATGGATAGCGTAGTGGTAACATCGCATCCTTGTAATTAAGGATTGATGCAAGGTTGAGGTACAAGTGGGGTTTAAAACTGCAGGTCCCCAGTTCCGATTAGCCTTTCTGCGAATAGAGTGTGCTTAAAAACAAAGCTCTACTAAGCTCTATATACAGTGGTGTACCAAGGACAGGCAGATATATTCTTGCCATCTTTTCCTGCTTTCACATTATTTTTACTGTGCCAAAGAAGGATAATTACCCCCCTCCCTTTATTATCACCAATGCCCGCATGATTAACTTACGAGCAAACATTTGGGCAGATGGGTAGAAAATATTACATTGCAACAATATAATTTAACGTAAGTATGGACCTAATGTGGAATACTTGTACGTTTCGTCATCTAGTTCTGTCATAAGGGAGATCTGATCACTTTTTGAAAACATAACCGCACCACAATTCAAAGAAAACCAAGCAAATCTGGAACACCCCATTATGCTTGCAAGGTGAAGCACCCAAAAATATAAATTTGTATATGATGTTTTAAAATGTCTTTATAACAATTGCCATGATGTTAAAAAAGCACGTTGATTATTTGCAGTAACAATATTAAAGATGATGGAAATATCCTAACCCTACTTTTCCTAAGCCTATTTGAGATTGATTGCCTGATATTGAGTTATTTTACTTCGCATTTCTCTCACTTTTGACTATCGTGGCAAAGAGGGTGTGTGATGATATGAAATCGATGAAGTGACACTCACAAAGACCGGGATTCGAATCCTGGACCCCTGGCATCGTGGATTGCTGTGGTAACCACTCCACTACGAAGATCCACTCTTAGGCCTACCTGAATTGAAATTGGTTTATTTTGGGAATCTCGCACACACAGCATAATACTACAAGTACAGACTTTAAAAAGAAAGCTATGTTTTATTTGGTACAAAAATACAGAATCTTTTACACACTCTTATCGCAATATTAACATTGGCGTGACTAAAGGGGGGGGGGGGGGGAAGATGACAAAGAGATGGCTGCCAACTAAAAAATGTAGAGCCTCTCCCCCCTTTCGAAAGTCCTTGGTACCCCACTGTATATAGAGCTTAGTAGAGCTTTGTTTTTAAGCACACTTTATTAGCAGGAAGGCTAATCGGAACTGGGGACCTGCAGTTTAAAACCCCACTTGTACCTCAACCTTGCATCAATCCTTAATTACAAGGATGCGATGTTACCACTACGCTATCCATCAAAGAATGAAAAACGAAAACTGTCCCACGACTTGTCAAGACATGGGCTGTTTGTTCCATTTGGAACAAAGAAAAGTAGGAGGAAGGGCTGTTCCACTTTTTGATAGGGGGGGAAGTGTGATAATTAACATTCACATTCTTAACGTTTTAAAACTTTTTCTTTTGTTTTGAGATAAGTCTAATCGTAAAGTTGCGGATTTCGCAATTTTTGAGTATTCAAGGGGTTATATCTGCTAATATCAATATCCAAGTAATATGCTATATCAGGAAGCTTGTCCTAATACTGAGCTTCAATGCCCAGTTAACAAATCTTTGTGGCACTGTTGCTTAACCAAGATATTAAGGGCCGAAAACAGGAAAAAGCTGCATTCTGGAACCTCTTTGTTGCCGCATAACAATGGAAAGCAACAATGTCCCATCAAAACAATTGCATGTATATACGCAAACAGTCTTATATTAACAGTCCAAAGATACAGCACTCCGAATTTACCCATGTTTTACTTTTCATGAAAAATGGACGGTCTGACCTTGAAATTTGACATTCTCTGCAGGGGAGGGAAAAATGTTTCAAGGTCTCAAAATTGCACGATATTAATTTCTTATGACCTACTTCAACATATAAAAAAATCAAGTCAATCAAAAAATACAAGTATCCAAGTCACCCTATTTTGATCCAATTTCAAAATAATGGCTCTTAAGTGCTCGACATTCGATCTCATCACCAAAGTTCGAGTTTGAGTACCGTCCTTGTCATGGGTGTTTGAGTATTTCGTCATCAATTTCATGTAATGGTCACTAGTCCTTATCGTCGCGATCAGCGAACAGGGAAGAAAAATTATAATAATAAACACGATCGAAAAGTACTTAGGTAATCTGTCACGAAATTTCCTACAATATCATTATTAATTTTCACTTTGGCCCTAGTATTCTGCTGTGTAATTTGGATCAGGTTTACTAGTTTTACTGGAACATTAAAGTGTAATATGCATTCAGGAACTAATGATCTTTTAATAGAATCAAAGGCATGGGTATAATCTATGAACGCATTATGTAGCTCGATATTAAATTCAAGACATTTTTCATATATCTGTCGTATCATGTAAATATTATCTGTGGTTGATCGGTTAGATCTGAAGCCCATTTGGTATTCACTAAATGATGTTCTAGAAACTCATTTAGTCTGTTGTACAATAAGATAGCATATATTTTATAGAATACATTTAACAAAGTTATTGGTCTATAATTCTTACAGTCTTTACGATCACCTTGCTTAAATACAGGGCAAATTATTCCTTCCAACCAGTCATTTGTGATCTGCTCACTATTCCATACTTTAATTATAAGGTAATAAATATTTTTCTTTAAGGTTCGTCCATCAAATTAAAATAAAATAAAAAATCTATTTTTAACTTGTTGAGACCGAGAACGGGAGAGCAATTTTCAATTCGACAAACCGAGAAACTGAGACACTGTCAAGTCTCGTTTCTTCTTGACACCTCCCTGATCGAGTTGTTCTGTTTGTTATTGTCTTTGTATTGGCAATTATCGTCATTATTCTTCACCTGTAGGTAAACAATAACGACGATTTACGATGAAATAAAGCAGATAAAAGGGCAAGAACAATAAAGTCATGCCTGCCCGGGACTCCAACCCAGAACTTTACGTAACGAGATTTAAAATTCTGGAGAAGACATCCGTGTTTCGGTTGGCTTTCTCTTTCCTCTACTTCTGTTATTTTATCATACACGTATAATTAAAATTTATCTGAGAAAATATGTTGCGGTCCATATTCGTGTTGGTTAGATTCTACAGATGTGAACTCCAACATGGAATAAATTATATTTTTTTGTTTCGTATGTGGTTGAACATGAAATTTTCTTACACTGTGACAGTTCATTATTTATTTTTTTGTTTTATGCACAGATAAGCTAATCGAGACTGGACCTTCAGTTTAAAATGGGATCCGAACCACTACGTGCTTCCACCGTGTATCGAATTAGGGATCCCTTGATTACAAGGTGACGACGTTATTATTACGCCATCAAGGAGACACCGTGACAAAATGTTATTCACTCTATCTATACAATAATATATTTCAACATTTACATTTTCGTTTTCTTCCTCTTCTTTAATTTTTTTAACTACTCTTATACAACACTATTTTCGTCTTCGAATTTCTTCTTGTTGCAGGGTGGAAAATATATGCAGGCTGTATAAAAATTCCCCCTTGTAAATATATATAAAGCTCACTCTCGAGAAGATATTTACAGGTTAAACACTAACGTAACCATTAGGAAACTATTCGAACGTTAACTGATACAACTGCAGATGAAAGAAAATTTACAGCAACTAACGAAATATCTATTCTTGTATAGGCTCACAGGCAACAGGTATCTGGTGAGCCATTCACTCTTCCTAACTCCGGGCGAAGGTCACTGAAATAAAGGGTGGCGAGCAGGCGTCTGCTCTACCAAAGACGAGGGCACGTGTTCCTGTTATCAATGGCGTACGAAATAAGGAGGAACACGGCTTTCATATCAAACAGAAGTAGGTTTTGGTCCCCTCGTTGCATGTAGAACACTTTCTCGTCGTGACCTTGAACTTCCCTCAGGGCACTCCTACGTAAAGGCCTGCAAGAAGGATATCTTATCACTGAGGGGAGGAAAAGTGGGTGTGTGTGTGTCGAGGTCCATCAACTTTCGTATTCTTCTTCATTTCAGAACGCATGCTGTATAGTCGACTTAATCCAATCTATCCATTGTAGGTTTTAGGTTCTGCTTCTATTCGGTTATTTCACATTGTTTTCCTGCTTATGTAATTCGCGACGAAGGTTCTGGATTCGATAATATGGGCAATAACGGGATTGTGTTGATAGCTTGATTTGCTGTCTTAAGTCTACTTTATGCCCAGTTAGGCTAATCGGGATTGGACCTACATTTTAAAGTGATATTCGAACCACTATGTGACTCTACCGGGTATCGAACCCGGGACCCCTTAATTACAAGGCGACGACGCTCCCACTGCGCCATCGGGGATTGTGTTCGAAACGAATGAATCAATTTTGGTTGATATGATGTGCAAACATTGTAAGGCTATTGCTATTGAAAGTAAAGCTATGGGAAGCTGCTAGTTTCTGTATAGTGGAGAAGAAACTATAAACATGAAGCAGAAGCTTATATGCTGAGAAACCTAACGTTATGGGTTCGAATACTGGCTAAGATATGTGTCTGTTGTTTCATTATAAAATTTAATCCATAGAGATATAGCAACATTTAACAACGTAATTATAATGTATATACGTTTCAAAAGGACGAAATGAAAAAGACCGAGTGCGCCTCCCTGATAGCGTAGTGGTAATGTCCTGTCTTATAATCAAGGTATCCCGGGTTCGATACCCGGTGGGGGCACATAGTGGTTCGGATCTCATTTTAAACTCTATGTCTAGTCCCGATTAGCCTTACTGTGCATAAAGTGGACTTAAAACACCAAATCAATCAATCACTCACTCAACTTACAACAAAATTTAAACTTAAAAAAGATTATGCCAAGGTATTGAAGAATTGGTTCTAACACAATAATTCATTTTTTTTTTCATTGGTCGCCAACGACATTGTTAACTAATATTCTTAATTTCAGTTTCAAGATGAAACCAGCTACGAAATATAAGGAGTCAGTTAATTTTTCTGTTATGAAACCCCACTTTTGTAGTAGACATTTGCCACTCTCAGATGTGACGTAATAAAAAAATCTGACACATTTTCGAAGTATTAAATTGGTATCAATTTTGAAACCATCTTTCAAATATAATAAATATTAGACGCATCGGATCTTAATATTTAATTCCTGTTTTAGCAGCAGCTGATTGGGGGAGGGGGGGGAGCAAATGCCCTTTTTGCTCTCGCCAAGCCACTCCTATGACGAACAAGAATTAAAAGTAAAGGATTACCCGACTACTGTCTACTACCCCTACAAATGAGATACTCATAATTTATCGTTTATTTGAAAATAACCGTCTTTTAATATATTGTATGCAGCTCTACTTTTTCTGCATTGTGGATCAAGAACTGGGGACGTGGAGAAGCACAACACTCCACGTAACCAATAGTCACGTGACCCTCTTTACCTCCCTCTCATGCTGACATGAAGACGTTTTACGGTGTTAACAGGCAATATCACCCGATCATCGAAGAGGAAATGTGTGTTACCTATCCTCCTACATTACTTTCTCCTATTAAAGCCTTATGGGAAAGTAATTCTATCCACCACTGTACACATAAGGTAATCATGTAAGAACTTGAATTTTTAATCACTCTCCCAAAGGTTACAGCAAGGTAAACCACACAAAAGTCTGGTGCATGTATTACCATGTAAGAATATTCCTTGTCAATGCTTATGGTAATGACAAACCACTCTGAACAAATTCTTTAGTTTACATGCTATTTCATATTTTTGTCTCACGGTCAAGACAAGTTTATTCCGAATCAAAGTTCACTTCTTTAGATTATGTCAGACTGATCGCAAAAACCTATTACTAGAATTTAAGGCATTAATCAACAACGTATCGATATGACAGACCGTGCAATTTAAATACTCAGGGCTGTGATTAGGATAGATTTCGAACTTAGGGAAATAATGTATAGTTAATGTGAAACTTTCAGTTGACAAACAATTTACATATTGATCCTTGATAGTAAGGAATAAAATATATACAGTGTGTGATTGTCTTCTACATTCACGAATAACAATATTTACTTTATTTCTATTGTACACAAGCTTATAAAATTAACAGGGACACATTGAGATTAAGAACGCTGTATCAATGCGGAGCCTCCGAGATGCGTATACTTCGTGTATACTCAGTATACGGGCCGCAAACTGATGACGTCAAAGGACTGATGACGTCAAAAGATTAGTCGTCTGTTTTGGCGAAATACGTGTATTTGAATGAGCGAGAGTTGTTCTAAAAAGAGTTCCTGTAAATGTATTTATTTCGCAGTAAGAATAATAATTATTATCGCAAATTAAACATAGTTATGTCCTGATCAGTTATAAGTAAATGTATGCGTTTATATGTAATACAACATTTAATTACACGTTAGTAAAAAAAAAGTGTGTTCAACCAGCGCGAGATACATTTAAGAATTTGTGTATGGTAATATTAATTACGCAGATGTAGAACTCGTAACAACTAATTATATACCTATTTTTGCTCATGAGTTGTCTGAAATTGTGTAGTTCAAAGTTCAAAAGTCACGTCTTAAATATCTAATTTGCTATCAGGCCACAGTAGAGGAGTATTCACTTACTACTTCAAGCTATGATCCGGTTTACAAAAATTACGATCTTGATGGTATACATCATGTGAAAGAAATATAATGTACGTAGCTTACATCAATGGAATTTGACGACTTCGTTCAATTCTAATAACCTATTTCACAAATACATTGTGGATAATTTTATACCTTTGTACTCAGTAATGGATGTTATATTTTCTCTTTGTCGGTTATTTCTGTAAAAGACAGGAAGAAATCTTTATGCTTATTGCGATGTAGTTAGTGAACTATTGAAAATGTGTACTTGCGTCACCAGCATTTAAGGTAATTGGAAATGTAGAACGAAAATCTGTAGACAAGTTGCTAAAGTGAAAATTTACTAGATTATATAGAATCTGGATAACAATTCGTTTCGTACACTTGCACAGTCAGTCTTTGTGATTTCATGTAACCTATTTGCTTTATTTCAATTTATACTCTGTATGAAAGTAGGAGAGCGAGATTTTATCTCAACCTGTTCTAAATATCCCAAGTACAAGGGGCAATATAAATATGAACTTATATGTCAACATGGTACGATTTCAATACATATCCAGGTACAGTTACAAGTAAATTATCCTTGTTAGGGATGAATGAAATACACGCTGATATTCCTAAAACATACGCCGTATCCTGAAAAACAACTTGTCTCTTGATTTTTACAATATCTAGCTTGTCTACCGAAAAGGGATATAATTATCAGGGTTTTAGAATACGAATTTCTTCTAACAATATTCTGATGATAGATCATGAGGTTTATTGTGTTCTTCCTTCTTCTTGCTTCCACTTCTTAATTAAAGTAATTCGCTTGCATTAATATTCCCATTTTCCGTGTGATCGTATATCAATTTTTATAGGTTTTAATTAGTTTTAGATCATTTATGGTTAGTGTTCTTATCATCCAAGTATTTCTAATAGGTTAGGCTAGTACGTTTGCTACATTAGTATGTGTACACTTTCTCTCTTTGCTTGATGTTACATTTTTAATACGAAACATGATTTTAAATGATTTTAAAAAATTGTAAGCTTAACCTTCAACCAAACCAGTGAAACTTATGCAGCCAAATATTTACCGGATTTTTAGAAAATTTAAAATGTGTTCTAGTTACACACGGGAATTCAGTTTCCAAAGTTGGAGAGTTTATTTAATACCAAATTCCAATCTTATAAGCCCTTTCCCCAACCTAACTTTTACAAAATTATCTTGCATGCATAAGTTGAATCGTAAGTGTTTATTCCACAGCAATTATATATTAACAATGATAATTCTTTACGAATTTAGAGTAAGTATCAGTGAAGGATGAAATTGTATCTCTATCGCATTTTTTGCCCTTGGTAATTTGAAAAATAAAGGTACATTATGCAGAACGGTAAAGATCGGATTTTACTTTTATCAACATTATTCACGTGTATTTTGTAATGCCCTATAACATTTGAAATGTTCTTGTAATGAAAGTAACGTTCTGAATGAATAAGAAAGGACGATTCAGTCAGAAAAATAAATATTATACTCTTAATGCACTTTGTTAAATGCTATAAATTGACTATAGTTGACTAGTCCTGTGACGTCACGGAAGCTGTTGTAAGGCCCGTATATATGTAAGTATCTCGGAGGCCCCGGTCAATGTCGATTTACTCAATAACCTTGGATTTACTATTAAGTTGTTGATTTCGATTAGTTTTTGTTATGTGAGAAGGTTGATTTAAAACGTTTTGTAGCAAAAAGTTGCAAATGGTTTTGTATCGAATGATTCAAGTTGAAATAATATTTAAGAAGTTAAATTTTGCTCTTTTAATTGTTGCAATGTAAGTAATATAACATTATGAAAACCCAGTTGAGCGCTGAGGACTTGCAAATTAAATTATATTTTGCGTAATAGTCTGCTCATCCTTTGCGTACTGTATGAACCATTATATTCCGTGTAAAGTATAGTTGCAAGTGAAGGGAGAAGGTTACATAATTTAGAACTGCATAATTTGTATTCATATCCAGATATTATTAGAATAATTAAATCGGGGGCTTCCCAATGGCTCAGTGGTAGCGTCATCGCCTTTTAATCAAGTGGTCTCTGGTTCGATTCCCGGTGGAGGAACATAGTGGTTCGGATCCCACTTAAAACTGTAGGTGCATTCCCGATTTATCCTTACTGTGTATAAAGTGGACTAAAAACAATAACTCAATCAACCAATAAATAATTGAATGAAGAAAACTTAGGTGGGCAGGCCATGTTGGACGAATGGGAGAGGAAAGAAGAGTTTACAGGATTCTTATTCGTAAACCTGATGGTAAGAGACCTATAGGAAGTTCAAGACGAAGATGGAAGGATAACTTTAAGATGGACATAATGGAAATCGTTTAAGATGGAAAAGATTGGATTGATATTGACCAGGATAGGGACAGATGGAAGTCTTGTGTTGCTGCGGTCATAAACCTTCGGGTTTAAGAATTCTAGAGAGTTAGTTAGTTAGCAGTGAGTGCAATATAAAGTTATCTTGAGGGGCAGGTTGCCGCCCTTTCCTGTAAAATGTACTCAAACAAATAGAATAAATTTCCTCATGTTTGGCTATTCAATATAAAACTAATGAAGTGGAGAAACAGTGGATAATGATTCTCACCTAGTGAGGATAAAATTAGTGTTGTGAACTCAATAAAATGTATTATAAACTTCAGGCTTTTGAATTTGCTAGGTTAATGATCTATATAGTGAAATAGGAAATGAAAAGTATGAGTTCCCCCTTTGCTCACTTAACATACAACTTTGCAGGTGGTAAATCCATTTGTTTCCTTATTACAAATTCAGGAGTCAATATCTCCTGGAAGACGTGCTGTTTGTGTTGCTCAAGCTTTAAGTAAGGTTTGCAAGTTTTTCTTTGTTTCTTATTGGACAATGGGGATAAAATATCCACCTTTGTGGCCAATCACACATCCTGCACCGCTTGTGTCGTATATTTTTTTTGCCGGATCTCTCTGCGTGTAGTTCCATAGCTTAATGATATCCGGATATAGCTTTTGATATTAGAAAGCTATCTCCGGATATCATTAAGTGCATAAGTCATCCTCCTAAATTTTCTCAAAGTTTTCAAAAAATATTTGTGGGTGCCCTTCCTCCCCCAATGACGTGAAAAGAATTTCGTGACCTGAAGCCAGTGCGATTATAGAGGGTGGGGGCAGATGCCCCCGACTTCTTGCTTACGCTCTATTACCCTAAGCCTTATCCACAAAAAAAGTAACCTGTTCTGTAACCCACCATCTCCACGCAGTTTGGACTCCATATGGCCGCTACTGCCCCAGACACTTCCTTTTAACATTACATAAAAAGTTGCTTAAAATATTTTTTTGCAAAATTGTGGTCACAAATTAACGTTCTATATCAACCATTTTGATGGTGCTGTATGTAGGGAGACTTGCCTCCAGTCTTTTACTCCTAAACGCACGGCCATGAAATTAGGCGAGTGGCAGAAGTTCGCGCTGTTGCCAATTCGGAGAAAAGCCCCGCGTGTTCGGAGGTTTAAGAGAATGAAAGATCTCGTAGTAGAGTTGGTCATTGTAATCCATGTGATGCAAACTGACAGTATTTGCACGAGAGGTTAGGGATGATAATTGTATGCTCCGGAGAGAGGTCGGTCCGACGCTCGAACTAAGCAACGCAGCCCGGTTGACGTTGCCACACAGTGCGCGGGAACCAGCGACTTTTGTCCCTCTCTCGCTTTGCTTTCCCACATGTGGCACCAGCGCAATTCTGCCCAGCCGCCTATTTTCGTGGCCGTGCGTTTAGTGTTGCAATTCTTTTCAGTCATCTATGTGACTAGTATTGACGCTTCTATTTTTTTTACTTTATATATCTAAAGAAACAAACATATTTTGCTGATACACCACATAACATATCTTACATTACTCTTCCTGCACGTATTGCAAAACCTTTCTACAATCTGAAATGTCTTTCTTAGAACATTTTAAAGAATATTACATCACTTGATGCTAATAAATCATCTCATAGAATAAAATAAATAATTAAAGGTTATTTGTTTGGAACTTTATCCAACTTCCATTTTGATGATTGTTCATGAAATCCAAGAGTTGCCCAAATTTTAAGAAATACTATCATAGGTTTGCAGCCAACCAATGTAGAATCGATCGGATGAAACCTCTCGCCCTCCTGTCGTAGGAGTAATCCCATTGCCTCAACATTTTTCAGTCTTCGATGTATCACGTTGTGCGAAGAAGGAACCCACATACAATGCGCGCAGTTGGAAATATCCTCTAGTTGCAGTAGAACTGTTGTTTTTCAGGTCAGCGAATTTTGTGTTAAATGTGAACATGAAATGAAACATTTTGATCCCAGATTGTTATGGCACGATTCAACGAAATGTGCCACAACATTTTATAACCAGCTGGAGAAGATTAGTTTCACCAAAAAAGTTGCATGCATTAAAAAGTCCTTGGGATCGAATGTTTTATGTGGGTTATCAGAGCTTAGTAAAGTGCTATCGGAGTGCATGAAGCATGTAGTGCTGCAAGTAGCGGTACAATCGTGGGTCTATCCGGGGATTAGGTAGAATTTTTCTCCTTTTGTGAAAAATACATTTGGCAAACTCATCCACGATAAAACGCCATACGACGCCAGGGGTCCCAAGTTCGAATCCCGGTCTCGAAGTGGCTGTTCTGTGTAAGTGTCCCTTCATCAATTTCATACCATCATCTCTCATCCTCGTAGTCGTGATTAGCCAGAAGTGTCAGAAAATCGGCACTAAATAACAAAAGTCGAAAAAGTAAAAAAGAAAATCATCTTCCTCGGTAAACATCACCTCTACAACAACAGGGTATAAAGCCATCGGAAGAAATCTCTAGAATGAAATACTACATCGTTTATATGGAAAGAAGCAGCTGAGGGTACGGAGACAAAACCAGCATGACATCCAAATGGGTGATAGAAATTGTTTAGCAAGGATTCGAAATAGGGCTGAACATCTTCATGTGACTAGATTACTTTTTATTTTCTCTTTCTCTACGACCTCATTTCTAACTCTTGCAACCCCGCTGAACTTTTCTGAAGCCTACCAGGATGTTTACCAATACCCCTTCCTGAATATTACAAGAAACCTTTACATTTTGGGACCAGATTTCCCATTTTGGAGCTTTTCCAACCTAGCCCAGTTATTGTTAAATGATGGATTGAATTAAGGGTGCGGCAGCACTTAGACTTTTTTGCACTCGTCACATTATACGGGGACCAACCCCTTAACTAAAGTAAACAAGTGTTTGAGGAATAAAATAGCCTTACCTGAGTTAAAATCTGAGGTTGTATAAGGGTACTCAGCACATATAAGGACAATACCACACAGAGTCCTACAGGAAATTATACTGGCCGTACATCCAGTCGCCAGAGCCTCGTTGGTCTGCAAGAAGCAGTTACCAGAGTGTAATACGTGGAAGTGAGGTTGAAATTTGGCTGCCATCTCAAAAGGCCACCCATTACTCATCCTAGCCCAGTTATGGAAATATGATTTAAAAATTCTGAGGAAACCTCTCATATTTCTTTGCCTAACTTAAACTTGGTTAGTAAGGATAAGGAACCGTCGTATGTCAGCCATGGACAGACATTTCACATTTGGAAACCGAAACAATAACGGCAGGATTCAATGAAAGATGCAATAACCTGTATATAGCTGACAAATAGGTTTCTATGAAAACCGAATTATGTGCACGGCAATTTGAGTTGTGAGGTAAATCTACATTGCCTCATTAACTGTCTTTAGACAATCATTTGTTATTCCCTTTCCTTCAAGTTCCGTTTTCTGTAGAGTATTATCAGAATATTTTCTCACTCGGTACTTCAAATAAGTAAGCAAAAATTTAATTTTAGAGAGACTTTTGTCCTTATGGCATTTATTTATCAATTTGATAAATGTAGAATAACAGACGGGGGAGAGGGTTCGGGGGTTTTTCTGACACTCACGAGAAAATGCACAAAAAACTAAAAGCTAACTATAATTTTAAACTTTACGTACTTACTTCTGAAGAATGGCTTTTTTAGAGTCAGTGAAAAGGAGTTTCTTATTAATCAGAAAGTAAATGAATTAAGAGACGAGAATCACACTAACAATTATTTACACTAGATCTATCCCGAAAAAGAATTAAGAAGAACAGTAACTGTCGCAGTAAGTAATTTATTTTGGAGAGAAAAGAATTGTATATTTCTATGCGACTCACAATTTTTAGAAAAAAATCATGAAATTGTAGCAAGTTGGTAATTTTCATATCAGTTGCTTTTTCACCTCGTTCGAATCAGTAAATAATTTAATTATACTGTAAAAGTCAATTAGTTTATTAGATCATTTTCAGTATACAATAAGGGAAGAGTACTGGACTGGATGATGACATCTCGCGTTGAGTTTAGAATGTTACTGAGACCTGATAATGCTGATTCAAGGCTTACTCAGAATGCTGCTAAAATAGGTGTAATCGCAAATTTTTCACTCCTTTGAAATCTGACACCGAACTTTCGCCACGCCACTACTTTTAATGACGGCCATGCTAATAAAAAATTTACAAAATAACTTCCGACTTTGGAAAAATGAATTCTATTTTTTAGCTTTTAAGTAATTGTAGCTATCTTGGTGTATCATAATATAATTCACACTCATATTTTCCTTCTAATAGTATTCGATTAGTTAATTTGTTATTAGATAGGAATGCAAATAGATAAAAGCGCACAAAGACATATTCTTCATGAAATGCAAGATCCAAGCAGTAGCGTTTGCCTATTCGCACATTTGTACGTACGTGCATACAAAAACAAACCTGTAATATAGTATTAAACTTATTCAATGAGCACCATCTCCTTAAAAACATCAAATACTCCCACGCCATTTAACCTGTATTTTTCTTCCAGCTTGACGAGGGTTTTTCTTGCAGTGCAGTTAGACTGTAGCCAATACTGAAGCTCACTAAGACTTTTGGAAACTCTATTTCACTACCTCTGACGCTGTTTGCAGCAGCACGCAAGCAGAGATAGTCGAATGGCTGAGATGGACTCTTCTGGCTCTGGCACTACCAAGCCATGTGCTGAAATTCGTTTTCCGTCACGTAGTGTTGCAGGCCCGTTCAATTCGAAACCGTGTGACGAAGTCGAGGCAACGAACGCATCATTGCAAATTGAAAGTTTTTATATATATATATATGAAAATCGATGATATACTCTCCATGTCACTCTGTTCCGATCATGATAGGGGCAAACGACTTGTTACAGAAACCATCACCTTGCTGATGTAGATCGGTCGGAGCTACATTTTACTTCATGGTGTTAACGATAAAGTAGAGATTTTGACCTAAAATATATATACAACATGTGTTTGGTAGAGAGATGCTGCTAAACGTCATGAACAACAGTAAGAAAAGTGCACCTCGGACCACCAGCAATGTTAAATTGCTGATGCAAATGAGAGATAACCAGCTACGAAAGTTGAAACGTTCAAGGCATCAAAGCTACTGTCAGCATCATAAAGAACTCCGAAACTTTACCACGTCCATAAAAACAAAGATCATCTTACCTGCAAATTTGGCGGGAAAAATTTAAACCAGAAAGAAACGTGGGATGAGATGAGACAACTGGATACTGGTAACAACAAAAAGTCTCACAATAATACATTATTACTCATAAACTATTGAAGACTTAGAAACCGTTAATAATCACCTTCCACTCAAAGCTCAGCAAATAAAGTATTTCGAAAGCAAGAACTATTCGACACGGAAACAAAATATTAACTTTTATGTGGTAACTGAATAAGTTATAAGGCCCCAGGTTCGATTCCCGGTGGAGGCACATAGTGGTTTGGATCACACTTTAAACTGTAAGTCCACTCCCGATTAGCCTTACTGTGCATAAAGTGGACTTAAAACACCAATTCAATCAATCAATTCATGAATAAGTTATACATAAGACTGTTTATAGCATAAGCTCAAATATTTTTCGGAGCTGATGGTATTACAACTGAAATGCTGAAGTTTGTTTTGTGATGTGTATTGTCTTCGCTAACGCCCGTCATTAACCTTTCTCTTTCCAGTGGCATCTTTCCTGAAAAGTGGAAAGAACCACGAGTTCTTACACTTCAGAAAAAGCCAGTTCTTTCACTGACTTCAGGCCGATAAGTCTTCCGTCTATAATATTTAAAGTCATAGAGAAAACAGTAAATGTTGAAATACAGGGTGATTATAAAGTCACTATACATTTCTGCATGAACAAAATGTATTGCACAAAATGTAATATGTACTGAAACAGATATCAAAGTATGGCGCAAAATCAGTAAAACTCAATGTGACCATCCAAGTCTAGGCACAGATACCAGCGATTCACCACAGCCCGAAACACCTTCTTCAACATAAATAATAATAATCCAATAGCGCAACAGCCCAATATCGGGCCAAGGCTTACCTACCGACTGCTGGCCTCCCTCCCACGCGAGCCACCAAGGGGGCGTGGAGATCTGCAGCCAAACTAGGGGGACGGGTGGTCAGCCCGACCGACCCCCAGCCGTTGTAGAACTTCGCGACCAGATTACGCTCACTCACTCAGAGCTCCCCAATTTCCTCACGATGGTGGGTTGCCACCGGCCCTATACGTAGGGCGAATAAATTCCGACCAGTGCCGGATTCGAACCTACGCCGTCCCGCAGCGAACGATCTCGAGACGAGTGAACGCCTTAACCCGCTCGGCTACGGAGGAGGACCCTTCTTCAACATAGCTGTTGTAATCTCAGCATCTTCAGCCGTAATACGTTGTTTCAACTAGGCAATCTTGTTGATCTTCACCTCGTACACATTAGACTTGATAAAACCTCAAATGAAAAAGTCAAACGGGGTCAGATCGAAGGTCAGGGAGTAACTCCCCTTTGCGAGGCACGACCAATCCATCTACCGGTGAAAACTTCGTTCAGGTGGTCACGAACGATGATGACAAAATGGGGTGGTGCTCCATCCTGTTGTTGTACATACAGTAAGGAGATTCCTATTCCCCAATCCACTGTGCTATGAGCCACAGTTGGAAGCTGATGGGATTATGAATACTGATTCTAATGGTCGATGCTGTGTGGATACGTGTGGTCGTGTCCTGTACACTTTGAACAATTTGTGGTGTTATGGCTCTCCTACCGGCCGTTCTTCATCCACAACACTACCAGTTCGCTTGAATTTGTTGATCTGATTCTTGATAGCCAGCCTGGTGGGGCCTGGTTTTCTGAATTTCCGAGTGAAGTCCGTCCGCTCCTGTTCATACGTCATTCCACGCAGACGAACATAAACAACGGCTGTTCTTTCTTCTACTGTTAGCATTGCTTCACATAACATGCAAAAGAAATGTATTTTGTCACGATATCACTAAAATTTATAGATTTATTGATTGATTGAATTGCTTTATTTTACTTCGCTTCTTGTGCCACTTTTGGCTAATTTGTGAAGATGAGGATGAGTGATGATATGAAGAAATTGATGAATGGACACTCACAAACATCCATGCCCAGGCCAGGATTCGAACTCGTGACCCCTGGCGTCGTACCGCGATGTGCTAACCACTCTGCCACGGGGCCGGCTCTAAAATGTATAGAGATTTTATAATCACCCTATATATTAATATGAACAATTTTCTGCATCTTTGCAATCTTATTTTCGTGAGAAACACAGCAAAGGGTCGTATTACATAATCCGCAGTCACATGTATCAGCCTAAAATGCTAAAAGCATGCGTGCCACAATTATCGTTATTATGGTCCCTACTGTTCACTCTTTATACTGCAGATATCAATTTAAATTGTAAATTTCTGATCCAAAGTAAGAAGCGTTAAGGTTTCTTTCTATCCCACCCTTCCTTCTGAAACCTGCCTTACACATTCCAACATGTCATGAGGTTATTCTTACGATTCTACTGTCATTACCATCAGTTCAGGGAAGAGCAGGAATTAATTTTTTTGCCGGAAGAAAGATACACAGGCACAAGGCGACGTCAGCTTCGATGCACGAGAGATCTTTGGGTTTTAATGTTTTTCAACCACAAGAAACATCATGCTTTAGTAACCTTCAAGATTCAAATATGTATTATATTTATGTATGCCCTTTACTAACTAACTAACTCTCTAGCCTTCTTAAAACCTAAGCTTTATGGCTGTAGGAACACAAGCCTTCCATCTGTCCCTATCATAGGCAAGATCAATCCAATCTTTTCCATCCTTATCGATTTCCTTTAGGTCTATCTCAACGTTATCCCTCCCTCTTTGCCTTGGCTTTCCTACAGGTCTCTTACCATCAGGTTTCTCAACAAGAATCTTTGTATAATCTTCCTTCCTCTCCCATTCGTGCCACATGGTCTGCCAAAGTCTTCTAGATGTAATTATTTTGATTGATTGTTATTATTGCCTAACACTTGGTCTCGGCCTGTAATATATTTAGTTTTCTCTTTGCTAACTACCAAACCTATCTGTTTAGCTGCTTTTAAAAATATCTTAGCATTATTATTAATTGTATTTATATCATCGCCTAATAATTTTCTTTAGTAGGAAAATTAAGTGTCGTTACTGGAAACTTTGACATTGTTCCAAACTAAAGAGGATAAGATGACGCAATTATCAATATTAAAATGTCATATAGTGTGTTCCCTCTTACTCATCTCATCACTAAATTTCCTTTCATGTATCACCCTCCTATCGTTTCAAGTACCATATCTTGTTCAAATTAGTTAAAATTAGTATCTTTCCGCAGACATATTATATTTTGACTATCGTCCAGGAGCAGAGAACTACGTCTACTGTTAATGACAAACAAGGAATTTTGTACGTATAGCCACATGCAAGAAAATAAAATAAAATGTATCCTGGATCATGAAATATCCGCATGACGTAATGTGAGTCGCCATATTCAATTGAACTTTCTGGCAGTTTGTCGGGCTATCGACTCTTATTGCCTTAACCAATAACGTCCTATACCTAATCAATAATCACCCCACACGTTAAGAACATGTTAGCATGTAGCATGCAAAAGCTTTGATTGATTGACTCGTTTTATTTCACTTCGCTTTTTTTTGCCACTTTTGGCTAATTTCCGAAGATGGGGATGAGTGAAGATGTGATGAATGGACACTCACAAACATCCATACCCAGGCCGGGATACCAAGCCGGCAAAGCTTTGATGTAGGTAGAAATGAATCAATTAGAGTTGCGATTTCGACATCGATTGTATAAACTCAAAAATGTTTGATTTGCAGACTACTAATAAAGAGTATATGTCCCTTATGTCCTAGGGAAAATTTCATTCTACAGTGACAAATCCCATGTAACATGCCATGCTACCTGAAGACCTTGGGAAACAAATGCAATATTTTACAAAGATACGGAATTACTCTCTAGATATGACTACAGTAGTCATATCACATACACACTAACAGAGGTGTGCTTAAGAGAACTATCCATCCTGGTTCATTCTTTATACTATTAGTTAGTGTTTAAGCAAGTTAAGCCTGTGTCGGGTAGTCTTTCGTGTAGTTTTACATCATTGATTTGCTAGGAGGGATCGCAAGAAATAGTTGCTTGTAAAAATGCAATCATCCGTTGCATCGTCCCTCTATGTTAAGGTTGAAATTTCTTGGAAACTCCGCAAGCTACAAACTTATTTATTTATTTGCATCCAACAGAGGAACAAATATCTACTTACAGGATAACTTATATTGGCCAAATACAATAATTAACATATATATTGTAATACACATTAATAGCTATAAATACAAATACATAGTAATAAGATATAAATACATAGATGACTCACAAACATATATATATACGTATCTAATGCAGGAGAGTATACAACAGACGTATTCTGTCAGTACAGTTATATCTAGGTATACAGTAAAATAATAGCATATCCATTACGCAAACTGAATTTCTTATAAGAAACCCTAGCCCTCTATGTGCATCCTTAACAATGTTAGTGATATTTTCTTCAAAGGAAAGATTACAATCAAAGGTTACAAAATATTTCGACTTTGACGCGCCCCCAAAAAACTATCTGCGGGATTCGGTGTTAGGGAATATGTTTTGTAACAATACATATGTCAACAATAGATAATGCTGGAGGCACTTCTAATGCTTTAGTATATCTTAACATTGTGAAAACTCTTTGAAGTTACTCTTTGAAGATGGGGAGCAGCGGTGGTGTAGTCGTTAGGGTGTCTGCATGCCACGTTGAATGCCCGCGGTAAGTTTTCTAAGGTCTAATTTTTTCCGTCTTTTCTGTGCATAAAGCGGCTCTGAAGTTCTCACAGTCCCAAATAAATAAACCTAGGTGGTTGGCGGGAGAATAGTGCTGATCAGATGACCTCCAAAAATGGCCGACATCCAGAATTTGAAGGGCTCTACCTACTAATCCACCTATGTTCCTTCCTACGGTACAATGTGCACGAAGATTAATGGAATGAATGTTACTAAAGCCTGTTCGTCGAAAGAAGAAACTTCAAAATTATATTTTTGTATTTTCCGTCGAAAGCCAGGGACGGTCACATGAACAGCAGAACCAATCGGCTTGGTCCAGTTGCCATGGTTAGGAAAAATTCTCGTGGTATTCTGCGTTGCCAAATTTTTCGTTTCGACTTGTTTTCGAATTAGCTGGGCCGTGCCCCGTCAGTGCTTCTTCGCTTAATAACTCAGTCATGGGTTAATTGAATCAAATATGATTTTATTTTTTTTGGTGTGTGGACACTGATGTTCCCTGCGAAATTGTGAAGCTGAGTTAAACTACACATATGACATCGTATTATAACGCCTGTAGCACCTGATTTCTTCATAAGAGGGATTATCATTGGTCAATCTAAAGAAGAGAGAATTAGAACTACTGTAGATATAATCATTGTCGTGAAAAGTTTGCATTCGCTTGTATGCAGGCCCGTAGCCAGGCAGGGGCCAGGGGGGCTCAGCCCCCTGGAACTGCCGTCAGCCCCCGTGGCACTGCCATCAGCCCCCCTTTATATTAGGTAAACTATTTTGCATAATTTGTTTGCAGTGAAGAGTGAAAATGTAGACAACTCACAACTTTAAGGATAAATCCACAGAATATGGACAGTATCTATTACATTCGCTCATTTTGTTTATGAGCAGAAGTAGCTGCAAGTATTTAGATTATTCTCTAGACTTCCGAAAGTTCTTTCATAGGGGAGCTTCTTTATCTGTACCTTCACTGTCCCTGTTGCAACCTCCCGTTAGACAGAAATCTGTGACTTTGATGTCATCATGCAAGTTCCCTCCGCATCTGCGTCAAAGGCCAACAACAGCTCCCACGTTTTGGGAAGGAAGGGGAGTTTAATTGCTTCGGCCGGGGATGGAATATACTGTAGGCACTGTGATTAAATATTGTGCGTTTTTTGTGTGTGATATACATACGTATCTGTATCATCTAAAATAGTATGGGGTGTGTAAGGGATAATTTCAGTATCAGTCAATTAACACTTCAAGAGATGTTTTAAAAGGTGGCCGCGGTGGCTAAGTCGGTAACGCGTCTGGCTACCATGCTACGAGGGTCACTATTTATATTTTGAGCCTAACAATGAAAAAACAGGAATTTGGCATTGAAAACTGAAAGTATTGTTTTTCGAAGTATTCTCCTATATGGTCAATACACTTTTGCATTCGTTCGAACTATTTGTCAAAGCAGTTTTTCCAATCTTCTTGAGACACCTCCATAATATGGTTTTTGAACGCATCAACGGCGTCTTCCGCCGACGAAAATCGTTGTCCACGCAATTTATTCTTGACATTCGGGAACAAGAAGAAGTCATTGGGTGCCAAATCAGGACTGTAACGCGGATGATCCATCAATTTGATTTTTTGACTGTTCATAAAGTCGGTTGTTAGACGAGATGTGTGACAGCTGGCATTGTCTTGATGAAGAATGATCCGACGGCGTTTGTTTGTTTTCCGTATTTTACCGAAGACCTCTGGCAAACAAATTGTTGTGTACCATTCAAAGTTGACCGTTCTACGTTCCTCTAAAGGCACAGTTGCCACATGACCAGTTTTCCCGAAAAAACAGGCGACCATTTGTTTCGATGTGCTTCAAGCGCGAACAACTTTTGTTGGATTGGGTTCATCTTGAAACACCCATACAGTCGAATGCTGTTTACGTTCCGGCTCATATGCATATATCCATGATTCGTCACCTGTTACAATCTTATATACGTCTTTTGAAGCACCACGATTGTATTTATTGAGCATTTGTTTGCACCAATTGACGCGAGCATCTTTTTGAGTTTTTGTCAAATTGTGTGGGATCCAACGAGAACATACCTTTCTCACAGCTAAATGATCATGTAATATTTTATATATGCTGGTGGAACTAATGCCTATGGTTGCCTCAATCTCACAGTATGTCACATGACGATCTTGCAGTATTAGGTTTTGCACAGGATCAATGTTTTCTTGAACAACAACTGATTTTGGACGACCTTCGCGAATCTCGTCGGTGAGCGAATGGCGGCCACGATTAAATTCGTTATACCAGCGTTTCACAGTGGCAAAGGATGGGGCTTCATCGCCAAATGTGGAAGTAAGTTGATCGATGCACTCTTGTCTTGATAATCCACGTCGAAAATCGTATAAAAACATCGCACGAAAATGTTCACGAGTTAATTCCATTTTATTGTTGTCGCGCAACATAAACAACACAAATGAAGCTATTGACAAAACATTTGAAGTACGTTATGCCAGATAATTCCGTGCAAACGTCAAATCGCGCCTAACTTCAATTAGTGTTGCCAAGGCTCAAAATATAAATAGTGACCCTCGTAATGGTCCCGGGTTCGATCTCCGGCCGGTTCAAATCCGGGAACTTTTCTAACGATGGAAGCGGCCCCGGCGCCCACCCAGCGTCGAATAACATGGGTACCTGGGGGAAACCGTGGGGGGTAAAAGCGGTCAGGGGCGTGATGCTGATCACATCACCCCCACTCACGGCCGGATGAAGAAAGTGTGGGGCGTTACCCCCACACCCCCTATACGCCTTCATGGCGTGGTGGTATGCACAGGGGAGCACTTTACCTTTTTTTACCTTTACCTTTAGAGATGTTTTAAAAGATGTAGAAAAATGTAGTATTTGTGTAGTATATGATATTTATAAATGAATGAGCGCCCCCCCCACTCACACACATAATTTACCTTCATTTAATATTTTTTTAAAAAATGGACTTGGTTTACAAAGCTCCCCTGATAACCCGTGAGCCCTCCTGGAGATCAATTCTAGCTACGGGCCTGCTTGTATGCCATGACAATGGACATTTCCACTTTGACATGAAAAACGTTTTAAATGCATTCATTTTACAGAGAATGACACAAACATGAGATGTGCAAAATATCTCGGCGATATTTGTTTCGGTTCTCGAGAAACACGACTTCAAACACCGCTGAAATTCACCTCCTACGTCACGGATTTGAAAACGTCCTCTCCACAGACAGGAGGTCCTCTGACGTCATCACTTAGAAATGCGTGCAGGCGGGGCTTCTGCTCGTCCCGTCAACTTAGCACGAGCCGTGGAAGCGACAGCATATTCACTTGTTACTGTGTAAAACAAGTATCTTACAACTTCCAGTACAAAAATTTGTGCTCCATTTCTTGGAGATAAATTATACCCTAGCAGTATAGTAGTATTTACTATAATTCAGCCACTCGGTAGAGGGTTTTCCCATTAGGGTGACAAAGCAAACCTTGTAACAGTCAATAGCTGAACACGTGAACAGCCTTGTTCATTGCAAATACATAGGTTAGTTCTGACTGGCAAGAACTTAATGTTATAGGAATGCCTTTTCTGGAATTACAGTTATTTTCGTCATAATATTTTCTTCACAAATTTTAAGATAATACCTTTAGAACACACTAGTTTACACGCCAATTTCTGCAATATAAGAGGTGATACGGTATAAAAAGATACGGTGAGTTTTTAAATTTCCTGCAGTAAATGCAAATTTTTGTATTTAGCCTACTTTTACGTCGCTTTTCCGTTCACTTTGTTTAACCGCAACGATGAGAACGCATGGTTAATTTATTATGTATCATCTCTAGCATCACATTTCTTCCCACTTTTGGCTAATCGCTACAATGAAGATGAATAACTACAAGCTGTATTCGAAGTCGGGGTGCAGGAATACACCCCCCCCTCCACACACTCACACACAACCACCAACTGCACAATCTAACCTGCCATGATAAGAGACGAAATTTTTCTTCTGTCCCATCTCATTTCGAAAACATTCACTTGTCCCATCTCCTTTTATGAGACGAGACGGAACATGCCTCGTCTCGTGAGTGTCCCCAAAGTCTCGAGCAAACATCCTCCCATGTAACAATTTCCAGTTCAATGAAATGTCACTCACAAGGAAACAGTCATGCCCAGTCGAGTGTCAAACCTGGAACAGCGACTTCCTCAGATAAATCATGAATTTTGTGTATAATAATTACAACGCCAGTCATTCCTGGTAATTCTGAATCTGCAGTTTAGTTTGCATATATAAGCAGGATAATATTTAGTTTTCGAGGGCTGTACCGTCGAAACGAGGAGTCAAAATAATAATAATAATAATAATAAAAATGTTAAGAAAGGTTTTTTTTATTTATAATGATAAGCCTCTGCATACGTTGTTAATTCTATATTTTTCTAGACTTGAGACGAGAACGAGAATTGCCCTCCCAAACCGAGACGGATGTTTATAAATTGAGACGAGACTGTCAATGAGACATTTACAAATAAACACGAGACAGACATTTACAACGAGAACGAGACCAAGGCTGCCATGTCTCGTCTCGATAGGATCCTTAGTGGTGAAGTTGTGAACCAACCAATTAATGCGTTCGGGGTAACGAGATGAGGCTCCTTTTTTCGCAGTACAAAATTCAAAATAATTATATCGTACCATTTCAGTATGGGATATTGTTATACACATGGGCGTATATATATAGTTCACGGGGGGGGGGGGGGAAGGAAGGATCAACTTTTGGTATGATTAGGGTTGCTTTATTTCGTAAGTGAAAATCCAGGACACTGCTGGCCGGAAGCTTGTTGGGGAGCAGGGGGGGGGGAAGGGGTGCTGAACCCGACAAAGTGGTGTGTTTGTAGGCACGAAGTATTGATACTTTTCTGTTCATCTTGTGTCACTACGTTTTTAAGAACCGAATTTCTTTAATATGATTCGAGGGGGAAAAATAACTGATTTGATAGTCTCAATGCAGTTTCTTATCGCAGAAATTCCGAAACTATCAGGAAATTGCAGGTATTGGTCTGCAGTCCCATCTGGTGTGTGGAATTACCGAAATTTCCTTCGCATCCGTATCCCGTCCTATACGTCTCTAATTTAAGAGAATGAAATAAGTCCGAAGGAATTTTTTATGAACAAGCGGATAGAACAAGGAAACTGGTAATTTTAGTGAACCAAAAGAAGAGGGGGGTTGGACACGTTGAATCCCCCTTAAATACGCCCATGGTTATACACATTATTTCCTTGTAATAATTATACATAAACTAAGTATAGATATGTACTGTGCAACTAATGTAATCTTCTCAGTGCATTTTCTCTTATCTGCACAAAAATATTTGATCATAATTTGCGCAACAGAAATGGAACACAAACTGAAATTGCTTTATGTAAAAGAAAGTTAAATAGGCTTTATAAATAAAGTGAAGAATGTGAAAATTCCTATTTTGCACTACATAGGTTAGTAAATATCGATAAATATAAGTTTAAAAAATATTTTTGAGTGTCTGGTCAGCAACCAATTTTATAAGCAATATTTTTCGCATGGCCTGAGAATACACGCAGCTGAACCCTTTCATTTATCTTGCACGTGAGCAGCACGGATATTTCATAGAAGAATGATCATTACAAAGCATAGCTTGCCTTTCTCCTATCACTCTTTAAATCGGTACAGATTTGTAAAACTGCTGCACGTGTTCGCTCACCGTGGGCTACCCATCCGGAACTGGACGCTCCAAGCAGACGACAAACGAGCTCTCCCTAAGGAGTGACGTAGTAACATGGCGGCGGCGTGTTTTCAGCGCAACGCTAGCCTCGCAACTTTGGAAGTCTCGTTTCTGCCTTAAACTGGACGCAGAGAAACGCGAGAACTTGCAGGGGTCATTTTTCCAGGGTGTAGTTTTTAAAATTGTTGTAAAAAAATCGAGTGGAAATGTCCATTGGTACCGACTGTCGTTGACACGAACTTGTTACATAAAAGAATATGAAATTGGAATTTCGGCAACATGTATGCCAATGTATGTATGCCAATCGTGCACATATGAGTTGCAAACATTCTCCATTATTCACATTTGCGTTATGATTGCTTCATTGATTGTTGGAACTACAAATGCCTGAAAGTAATATTGACTTTCCAGGCCCATTGTTGCCATAGTTATACAGCAGAAGCTTTAACCTAGTTCGGCTGCAGCCAAAAATGTTTTTGCTACCTGTCGATGTTTTAGCGGGAGCCGAACCACGTTAAACTTTCTGGTCTATAGCTTTCGTATCGTTGCACATGAACGACTTACACACGTTAACAACATTTTAAGATAAAAGATACAATTTTTATTATTACACTTTTTCTTGTTTTTTTTTTTTTAAGTGCACTTCATGCACAGATAGTTTAATTAGGTTGGGTGTTTAAAGCGCAGTCCAAAACAATGAAAGATATATTTTAGTTAATTCAATCTCCATAATGCATATATACGTATATGAAATATGCATTTCATTATGTTTGTATATATACACACACGCGTTTTCTTCATGTTTATTATATTAACATTCTGTTTCACTGATTGAACGAATGCATTATTAATTAACATTTGGATAAAGATTCAAGTATTACAATTAAGTTAGAAGGTAGATGATATTTTACATATTGTTCGTTTATGTTAACCTTTTGATTTACTTTTGTTGTGTCCCACCCGTGACACCAAAAACATTTATTTTCTCCTTTAACTGTTACATTTCCCCCTCAACTACACTACAATATTCAAGGGTCATTGCCTTGTCTTAAATAATTAATTTTGCATCCTTTTAAAATTTCCAGATATTAAATAATTTTCTTATTATGTAAAAAGGCAATCTGTCCCACCCTTGACACAAAATTGTCCACATATACTAGCTATAAATCTTGGAAAGAATTATAAGGATAGTTATGTTTTATCAACAGTGTTAAGTCCCATAAGCCAGACCAACATTTGTTTTTTCAGAGAACAAACATGGTGGCCTTTAGGCCTATTAATTTAAACCTGTAAGCATTTTTTCCCCATCACCCTCCAATGTTAAGTTATACGTAGTGGTTATACAGGATGTTACTAATGACATCATTTAGCGCAATATATTATACAAACCTAGAGTGAGCTCTTACATATACAGCACACAATTGTAATAAAAGCACGAAGCACAATGTAATATGCTAACCTACAGCGAGCTCGTACATATATAGCATATACATTCTTTAAAAAACAGTTAGAACATAACATTCACAATTAGAACGAATCACAGAATATTTCGTCCTTTAAGACTCGACTGTGCCTTTGGCAACTGAACGGGCGAATTTCTTCAAATTTTCCTCTCCATTCGAAAAACCACTGTGATATTCCAATATCCTAAAAATTACATCAGCTTAGAATTCCATCTAGAGCATTGAAGTGAATTTTCGTGTAGTTTGCTTTCACTCTTATCTACATATTATCAATAGTTTAATAGACTTACGTAATCTCAAAACTATTTATAATATGTAGATAACAGTGAAAGCCAAACTACACGAAAATTCACTTCAATGCTCTAGATGGAATTCTAAGCTGATGTAATTTTTAGGATTTTGGAATATCACAGCATTTGTTTCGAAAGCAGAGGAATTTTTTTTAAAAATCGCCCATTCAGTTGCCAAAGATCCACTCGAGCCTTAAGTGGTAGATGATGATGATGCAGGCTGACGTCTATTTCATAAATACTTTCTCCTGTGGGATATGGTCCCTTCACGTTGAAGAAACCAGCAATAATCACTTAACCTTGATGGGTTCCATCTACCTTTGTAATGGGTTTTCACTTGATTCATGCTGCACTTCGTCAGAGTTGCTTGACATATCATCGGTATCACGAATGTCTTCCCATGTAGATGGGGCAATGGGTATGGGTAAATTTTCTCCATGAAGGACAGGTCTAATTGCTCAAATAATATTTGGGTACTCAATCCTATTCTTATTCTTGGAAGAAAAACCGGTAACATTAGTCAATCAAAGTATCAATCGTCCACGTGGTTTTTTGGCTCACGCCAAATAATTGGTATGCCAAATGGTAAGTGTTCCTTTTAACCTTTCAACCACTGCGTTAGTTTAGCATTACACCCTGAACACGTAATGTGAAGTGCCCAACATTTATCTTGGTCTCCCAGTGGACATTGGAAATATAAACTGTATGCCCTCTTCAGCAGTCTTTGTTTCTTCATAGTGAATTCACCACATAATACATAACAAAAAGTATCTGGATTGTTCTTACACCCACGTTTTGTTTTCTTCATAGTTAATGTTTCGTGCCAATGGCGGCGATTGGGTTCTAAAACCGGAGGGGGCAAAAATTCCAAAACTTGGAGTGGGCGCAAAGACAGTATATTTCACTTTGTAGATGAGGTGTGGGAGCAAAAGTGGCGAACAGTTGGTGGGGTGGGGGGGGGGTTTCCCGCCCTCGCCCCCCTAATTGTTTCCACTGTTTTGTGCACACGAACAAACCTCGATCCACTCTCACAGAACCACGTCCACTGAAGCAAATCGCCGTTTGCAATGTTGCGGCATTCCGTTCCAACTCTAAAGTAAGAGACAGTTGAAAGTAGTACTGCGTTCACTCACAAAGTTTACTTCTTTTTTTACCTTTTACTTGGAATTAAACGATGAAATAAAAATAGGGGCGAAACAAGTTTTTTCAAAAGGGTTTCTGATTCAACGACAAATCGCCAACTGTACATGTGTAATACACTATATGAATATATTGTATATTTTCGCACATAACTTTTAATCCTGACGTGATAGCCACTTTTTGGTTTCGCATTACCGTTAATTTCGTGGTCTGTAGTATTGTTCAGTATACAGCTTGCCTGTACCAAAATCAGTGTTGACCAGTGTAATTCATTGCACAGAAACTAAGAAATATATTGGTTAACTATTAGTAGAACACTTAGAAAATTTAATAGTATCAAATACGATTCTCAGAGGAGGGTAATGGTGACACACAACAATTTAGAGTAAAATTTCTGAAATAGGTTCGTGGTTTAGAAGAATCGTTGGTCTAAACGGGCAAATCACTAAATTCGTGACCACAACTTTTCAGCTAGAATCACATTTCGTCTTTCTCACGTAGCACTCGCTTATTTCCTGCCTCTCTC
This sequence comes from Lepisma saccharinum, assembly GCF_977018435.1. NCBI lineage: Eukaryota > Metazoa > Arthropoda > Insecta > Zygentoma > Lepismatidae > Lepisma > Lepisma saccharinum. The sequence goes on from NC_139242.1 coordinate 11,631,985, forward strand.
ACGAAGTAATTTGCGTCTTGTTGCATTTTAAACATTTATGAGGTATGTAATTTTCTAATTAAAATATATCACGATCAAATTAACCTGAGGGTTGTGCATTTAAAATATTTATGTAAACTTTATGATGTAACAAAACTAAGCATCGCTTGTTGATGTTTGCCGTTACCAGTGTTTTTGTTGGACGGGAAATATTGGGTATCTATTAAGGCTGTGCATAATATAAATAACCGTAAGGTTACCAACATCCAAATTAGAGAAATGTTACATTAGGAAACATTACACAACTTCATGCAATGAGAAAGAATTACATTTTGGGATAAACAACCATATCATATCAATCCAACTATACAGAACATCGGAAAAAGAGATCCGATAAGAAGGATTCGTAAAATGTGGAGATTAAATATGACAGATTAGATATAGATGTTAGTATACAAATAAGTGAATATTTGAATAGTTTACGATCAGGTTTAGTTATATTAACATGCAAACCTACAAAAAACTTATTTAAATGTCAAGTGCTCAAGTAGAACGACAGTAGTGACGAAAGGAAGAAAATATCAAAAGTGTGTTGAATTTCACCCATGTTAAAAATATATTACAAGAGTCAAATGAAAATCTTAAAAGTCCAATAAAAATTGTAGGGCAGACTGTATACAGTTCAAATTTACATGAGGTATCAACTGTTATTTATAAAATGATCTCAAGGCTTCGACACTAATCAAGTGAGCTTCAAAACGTCATTTTTGTCATTTAAAAGATGGTGTCTCCTCTACACACTTGCCCTCTGGAAGCCTAAAACTACAGAAATGTTCTGCAAGTAAAAATGCAATATTTCTGTGCATTCTTACCACACCAGCAGGGTTACTAATGGAGGAGAAAGTTCGACAATGGCCACAGTTCGCAGGCAGATGGGTGGAAAGGCCTTGGCAGTGGCTGATAAGTGACTGCACGTGGACCCCAAAGACTTATTCTTCTTGAGGTATACAGGCACTGTAAGCCTTGTTTTGTTGTGTGTGTGTGATTTCTTATCTATACATTTACAAGACATACAAACACGTAGGTTCAAATTAACAACATAACTTTAATACATGGAAGCCATTCACGTACATCTTACACACTGTCACTATAACAACCAATCAATAACATGCTATAGAATACAAATTCTTCTTCTTCCTCTTATCATGCGTCTATCATCTCCTCCTGGAGTCTCTTTTTTCGTTTTAAGTGCTGGTCTCACCGTATCTATCAGGAGGTCTCCTAAGTCTATTCGATCTTCTGATTGGTGTGTGCCCAGCGTCTGTATATGGTTGGTTTTGGTTATCTCTTCCCTCTGCATCCTCCGGCTGTCCTTCTGGTATCGATTGAAAGTTTGGGTCAGGTAGATCTTCAGAATAATAAGGTTTTTGGTTCACACTCACGTTTTCGTAGCCACCTGGCGTGTACCGTTTGTGTCTATCCGTCGAACAACTGCACTTTATATATCAGGCTGTTGCCAACTCTAGACAATACCATTCCTGGTACATGCTTCGGAGAATTTACCTTCGGGGTCTGCACCCAGACTGGATCATTCTGAAGATATGCAAGATAAGTTTTGTCAAGTCTCTTCCTCTCTACTCGGCCCCGTCGTGATCCAAGAAATGGTGGGCGATCCACTCGCCTTTCCCGTTCAGTCATATATTTATATCTCTTGTATCGCAGTTGGTCACTTTCCCTTGATTCAACATCCTTATCTCTCATTGCCTGTGTTCGAATTCCAGCTCTCTCTTCTCTCGCCTTCTCAGCCAACTGCCTCAGATGCTCTTCTTTCTTCTCCTTTCCTTTCTGGTCAAGTTTCTTCTCCAGCTGTGCCCTCAAACCTTCACTTTCCGGTATTTTAGTATTAATATCTGCGTTATCATTTCGTTCGGACCCCGTATTTGTAAACAATGTGTTACATTGTGCTAACAGTTTTCTCCAACCAGGATGAATACTGTCCAGCCATGAATGTCCAATCAACGGATAACGCAGTTCTTCTTCACACAATATCACCGGCAATTGATACAATACATCATTCAATGATAAATCAACCGAGGTCTGACCTTTCAACTTTAACTTATCATTATTCACGCCTCGTAACGTTAGTGAAGTACAATGTGTTCGCCGATGTGGAAACAATTGTTTGAAAGACTTGTTATTAAACAGAGTAACCGTAGATCCAGTATCTACTTCACATTGTACAATTCGCTTATCAATACACAAATCAACTACGCACGGTTCTGCCGACACAAGAACATTAGTGCCATCTATAGCTTGTGCTCTTGGCTTGAAACTAACACTCCTTGCTTTTGAACGAGTGAGTGTTGCATCTTCCACTTGTGAATTGTCTGTGCTTGATGAAATAGTGCAAGTATTATCTTCTGGCGGATGAGAATCACTAACTTCGACGTGCAATAAAGACAAACCATGAAATTCATTATGTATGCTTTGTTCACCAACAATAGCGTCTAAAGGTTTAATATTCGACTTACAAGTTTGATCCGAGGTAATTGTCTTACTTGTAAGTTTATGGTTCTTTTTCCTAAACTTGCATTTTACATGCCAATGACCTTTCTTTTTGCAAAATGAACATATCGAATATCTTGCTGGACAATGTCCAAGATCATTCCTTCTGGAGCATCTATCACATTCTTTAGTGCTTTTATAACTTCTATTCTGAGGATTAACAAAGTTCTTTTTGTGCGCTTGCGAGGACTGGAAACATGGTTTAAATTTCTGTGTCCCAGCAAATGCAACTACATTAGAACTACATTCTTTTTCACGATGTGCGATCATTTGTGTTTCCCGTTCAATTAATTCCATTTGAAGCACAATATCTTGACATTTTGCTGGAGTCAATGTAGGTTCAGACAGTAATTTCTTTCTAATGGCGTCAGACCGAACGCCTACAATTATTTGCTCTACAATGGCTTCCTGTAAGTAATGACCAAAACTACATTTAAGTGCTTGTTGATTAACACGTACCATAAATCGTGTTGCATCCTCGCCGCTTTCCTGCGTGCACTGTCTGAACTTGAAACGTTCCACATATTTGTTTATTATCTGCCCATAATGTTTAAGCAGATTGTCCTTGAGGGTCGAATACGTTTGCCGTTCGACTGGTTCAGGTGCAAGGATAGTCTTCAGCACTTTGAAAGTTTCAGACCCTATAACTGCAATCAGTATGGGTACATTCCTGGCTTCATTAACATCATGAGCCAAACAAAACTGTTCAAACCTCGTTAAATAATCTTCTATTTCTTCTGAATCTGGCCGGAACTCAGAGAATAAATTAAAACCGAACATATTCATAATTGTGGTCAACTAAATATCACAATATCGTAGACACAATCCGTATCACAATGATTTAAACTTTGTTCTTGTACAATTATTGTAATCTACGCCGTAGACACAATTTGTATCGCAGTGATTTGAATTTGCCCTTGTACAATTATTGTAAACAATACACAAACCGTGTAATCTTGGTTCTTACCGTAGAAATTGATCAAACCGACACAATTTCTCCTTGCATAAACCTATGCTGGAACGATGATCGTCGCGTACTCTTCGTGACGTCTTCATCCATACTTCTTCTTACGAAGAATCACCAAGAATATCCTGTACGACTGCGCCATAGATGTAAGCCTTGTTTTGTTGTGTGTGTGTGATTTCTTATCTATACATTTACAAGACATACAAACACGTAGGTTCAAATTAACAACATAACTTTAATACATGGAAGCCATTCACGTACATCTTACACACTGTCACTATAACAACCAATCAATAACATGCTATAGAATACAAATTCTTCTTCTTCCTCTTATCATGCGTCTATCAGGCACTAGCTCAAAGTTGAAAATATATGTAGATCAGCAATAGGCCTGTGCTAAAATGCAACAAACTTGTGCAAACCTACATGCAGAAAATCTACTACGTAAGAAACAAAAAACAAATTAAGGTTTTCAGTTGACTCTCCCTTGTATAATGAATAAAAGAAGCCATGACAACTAAGTTGTCGAAACTTCCTCATTAAAAAGACAGGGTATAGAGTACGAGTACGAGTATAATTATACAAAATCAAGAGGTGAATTTTGGTTTGAGCAATGAAGATTCGGACAATGGTCGATTGCACCGCTAGCATAACATGTCAATCAAACGACTGGGCGAATTGCACCGGACTTCCTCGTGACCAAACAAGCGAGTTCCGGATACATGACGTCATAGCCAGTGTCCGCCTCTCTTCTAGTCAAACATGCGTTTGAATGTGCTGCGGTAACGTGTGTTGTCTGGAGGTGTGTTGTCTGAAGGTTCGTACCTAACTTTGTTAGTATCGAATGTCTTATCGTTTGTTTGAAGTTTCATAGCAATAACGCAATTCGTGATGAGCGAAAAAGGACGTAGGCTTACGGTTTACGGTAGTCATAAATTTTACAGGCAGCATGAAACGCAAGATGGACTTAAATGGAGATGCGTAAAAATAAATTGCTTAGCAAAGATTTATACTGACGGAAATCCACAGTTATTGTAAAATGTGATGTGAACCATAATCATGACCCCGATAAGAACTTAAAAAGACAAGCCATCTCGAATAGTGTCAAAAGGAAAGCTCTCAACGAATTGAACGAACGGCCACAAAAAATAATTAGAAGGGAAATAAGTGATGCACCTTCAGGTTTTACAGACGAATTCAGTGTAAAAGATATAGAATATATAAGGAAAAATTTGCAGTGTTACCACCTCTTCCTCAAAACTCAAAAGAAGTGCATTCTGCTCTAACTTCATTGGATATTAAAACACACCATGGAGAAGCAATGCTGCAAATTAATAACGAAGAAAAAGGTATTGCTTGTTTTTCAAGTGCCTCTAATCTACAATTTTTGTGTAAAAATGATAGGATATTTATCGATGGAACTTTCAAACATTGTCCAAAGTTTTTCCATCAAATGTTTTCCTTGCATGTGAAAGAAAATGGTCACTACATACCACTTGCTCACTTTCTTTTGCCAAACAGAAGTGCCTGCATTTACGTAGATATGTTTCTGTTGCTGTCAAAGCGTTGTGAAGAATCAAAATTGAAATTCGAGCCGAAGACTATTGTCGCTGATTTTGAAATTGGCGTTCATTCAGCAATTAAGAAGATCCGGCCTAATTTGGCAGAAGATTATAAAGATAAGGATTCTGATATTGGTAAGTTGCTACGTTGGTCATTCGGTCTGCTATATTTCAATCATGAGGATGTTGCTGATTGTTTTGTAGAGGATTTCATGTCGGAAATTCCCCAGGATGAAAACTTGGAAAAATACACTGATTACTTGGTAGATACATACATTTCGGAAGATGTCAAATTTCTACCAATACTATGGGCTTCAGATAAAGTAGACGAAGAGAGAACAGCTAATGTTTGTGAATCGTTTCACGCGAAATTCAATTCCAATTTCAGTGCACCTAATCCAAATATTTATGCTTTTATTGAAGTGATTAAGCAGACCCAGGTTGATGTGCATGCTTTAAAAAATAGTGCAGATGTCACAAAGAAACATATTAAATTTCTGAAACAGAGAATGGAAAAAAATGAAGCAGAACTATAAGAATAAATAACTAACACGATTTGATTTCTTAAAGGCTATTTCCTACTACAGTTCAAAGAAGGATAAGAAGAAATAAAAGAGAAACAAAGAGGTAAAATTAGACAAAGGAAACTCATCCGCAAATTTTTAAACACGCCATGAGCTTTTAGCCATGACAGTCCTAAGCCTGTGAAAAGTGTGAAGGGAAAATTAGCGGAGAAAGGGTAAGCGGTGCAACTTACCCATTGGTCCGAAGAGTTTAGAGGTGCATCTCGCCCATTTAGGTATTCTCGGGGTGCAACTAACCGTCACCCGAAGATTCTGCTAGCGAATCTAGAATTCGAAAATCGGGTAGCGCATGTTGTTACATAACAAACTTACCTTTTCTAAACAAACTTGAAAATTGAATTAGATAAATCATTAAAATTGTCCCCATGGTGAACTTATCTTATTTAGGTTTTTGTTTAAAAATTGAGTGTAATCACATGTGAGCACGTAACGAAAGCAGGTTGATCTAAAGTCACGATCTAACATCCATTATAAATGCAACTGAACCTTGCATAATTGATTCACATCTGACAAAAGCCTGTGGAATATAGTCTCTTGCTTATCAAGGCTTTGAAATGTAAACGTGTTGAATCCCTGAAGCCTTGTTTTCCATAAGATTCTTCCCGTGCTTGCAGTGTGAGGAAAATGCACAACCCGCGGCAAAATTGATTGGCTAAGCTGAAGTTACGAAACCGTGGAAACATGTGGCTCAGACCATTTTGTTCTCTTGGTGACGTAATTTCATATCTTGAATAATACGTATAACTGCTCATGCACAAGTGATAGACCTTTTTGAATTTTAAATTAAAGTCGAAATTAAAAAACAACTCAAGTTCAGTTTATTAATGCAATTTTGTATATAAATGCTAACATTTTCTTTTTTTAATAAAGAAGCAATTTGAAAGAAAACGCACACTTTAATATAATTTGCTGAAGTAAAGGATTGCAGAGAAAAATGGATTTACTTTAGAGAAGTAAATGATTAAAAAATATTTGGGTTCTAAATAACTATTACATGTGCTGTAAGCAATGGAAACACTGAAACTTGAAGATACTAAAATTATTACGATACTACTACAAGTAAGGTTAAGAGTCTGGGAAAACCTTTTGTAAGGTTTAAGGTTGTTGGTTTTTTGGTGTGAAGTGGAAGTTGGTAAGAAGACTTTCATTGATTGTTTCATTTAGTTTATTTTACTTCTCTTTTCTGCCACTTTTGGTTAATCGCGAATGTGAAGATGAGTGATACGGTAAGTAATAATAATCATATTATGTAAAATGTTAAATGTACAATTTGCAAGGTGTTCTGTTTTGTCATACTGAAGAGTGAACGCGCGGGCCTTCGTGGCGGAGTTGTTTGCATAGCGCGCTACGACACCAGGGGTCCAGAGTTCGAATCCTGACATGGGCATGGGTGTTCTTTGTTAGTGTCTCTTCCTCAATTTCATCATATCATCACTCATCCTCATCTTCTCGATTAGCCAAAAGTAGCAGAAAAGCGAAGTAAAATAAATTAACAGTAAACGCTTTCACTTCTTTCTTACTTATTTAGTGCCGATTTTATGACACTTTTAGTAATAGCTAATATTCTTTAACATGAAGTAAAGTTAAACGTGAGATGAAGTGTTGAACAATGTCATTACAAGGTGTAAAATATAATAGTTCAGTAACCTACATTATAAAACAACTATTGTTAAGACAAATCGATTTTTTGTGGAAATCATTGTTATCATATGTAATTTTAAAATGATTTTAATATATTGATCTACTCAGTTATTGCTATTTCTGTATTACCATTATTGTTGATCTTTGTAAGTAAAGTTTTTGTATTTGTACTTGAACGTATTTTCTGTTTACACCTCATTCTAGAAATGCCTTGGCTGAGTCCAAAAGTCTGTAAAGGAGGACTCCAAAGTAACCACGAATTAGCTGTCTGTTAAGAAGATTAGGCAGACGTCAGGGGCGTATATGAATCATTGATATAGATATGAAGTGAAATACGGTTACCGCACGTGTATTCTCTATATAATCAGGAATTAAATTCAGTGTACAGTCACGAACACTTCCGGCGTGTAAATACATTATTGGCTTTCAACTATACCATTACAACGCAGAACCATTACAACTGTACCAACTAAACAAATTAACAAAATTATTTAGAAGTATTTCACTATGCTTGTAAATCTTCAAATTAATGCTCTGGAAACTCGTGTACGTTGCAGATTTGAAATTGCTATACAAGATTGTTAGTGGAAACTTAAGATGCAGCATCTCTCTCCACAAACTCTCCCTCAGAGTTCCAAGACATAAAACAAGGAGCAAGGAAACTTTCGAGGCTGCAACTCCCTGACTCTCACTCATACATCGTTCATTATTCCATAGGCTACCGAACCAATTCAACATCATCTCAAACCAAGTAGATACCTATATTTAGTTCATATTTATCTATTATCACCAAGATAGAAAAAATGTACATAAGTAATGCTTTTGTGAAACTGATTTGTTTACCTTTAGTACTGTTTTGGCTTGTTTATCTTTGTTTATTTTAGTTCATTTTATTTTATTCTATATTTTGTGTTTTTTAACCTTAGTCTAATGTTTTACTGTTATTTCTTTCCGGTTTAAAATGGCTTCCGCTGTAATGGAAATTTCAATAAATAAATCAATTAATTAATTAAATAATTAATAAATAATATAAGAGAATTGGAAGAAAGTTCACTTAAAATGTTGAAATTAGGGTACGGTAATCATTTTCAGTAATATAATTTTATTTCAAACGTAGTTTTCAGCTATCATGTATTGCTGATTTCAAAAGACTGATGAAAGAACGAAATTCAGTAATTTCTCTCTTATCTCATCGCTAAGGTAATTTCCTAACCAATTACAGTGAATTCTAGTGTACATATTCTACTAATGTCCAAATATTTTCCAAAACTCTGCCTATTTGTCAAAAGGAAATACTATTTCCTTTTTCAATGGCAGATTACATTTTTCATTTTTTGGCAAAACATTGACATGTGATGCGTATCAACTCGACAATTTGTTTACAACTCTAAAGAAAATGTTATATTATGTTTTGATCACCATATTTTCAACAATGTACAACACAAACAATTAAGAATTTAAAATGTGAACTGAAATCGACATAATTTTGTATGAGATACTTTACCAAGTTAACCCATAAAATATTAAGAAGGCAAAAATTGTATAACGAACAGAAAACTATACCTACTACCTCACACTGAAACATATGACAGTACAAAATGTGAAAACATTATTGAATACTATAATAAAATCAAATATAAAACGACCATCACCAACGAACACCAAGTATCAGCACTGCTTTAAGTTAAGAGGCAAAAGAGGTGTGTTCATTTCATATACGTATTTTTTTTAATTCGTTCGCATTTCCTCCAACTGAAAAGCATTGAATTGGTGAAAAGCAAAATCCATGAAAGTACTTTTCTACTTCAGCTGAATAAAAATTGCAAGCAAAGAGTCAACTTATTTCAATGACAAAATTATTCCTTCCGAAAGAAAGAATAAATGAACCTAGGATTAAGAAAAAACAAGTGCACTGTAGCGATGTTTAAAACCACTATATATGGAAATCCTTTCCACATTACATAAGAGCGGAAATGTAACATAATACACAAATCTAAAGAGGAGGTGAAAAACGTTTCATAACCTGTTGACTTGATTCCTTTACACGAACCATGCTTATCAGACAATTAACAATCACTCATAGTGCAAGCGTTAACGTTCTTAGTTCCCTAATTCCTAACGCGCAACAAACATCTTATTCGTAAAAATTAAATGTAAAACGAATATCAGTCTGTCCTCAAATCGTTTGGTCTGCAGAATTCGGTGATATGAATTTATCATTCAGACATAGCTCCAGAATTGATATCATTGCAATTTATATTCCCTGCTTTACCTGCGTTTATTGCATTTCACAAAATTTTAACTTGTATAACATTCACTTTGTGTGTTCACTTTTAATTAAATAATCTCTTGTACGAAATATCATATTTGTAAAAAATTAAGGCATTACAATATAAAAATATTTTCAACTAGATTTGATAAGTATAACAATATTATTTTCCTCGAAGCAAACAAATGGAAATTGGTAAGATACGGAACATACAGTTAAAATAACAAGGTTCAAAACCATGGCTGGTAGATCAGTTGGTATAGCATTAGCACGGTATGTCAGAGACCCGTGTTCGAGTATTGGTCGAGTCTGCATTTTTCTACAAAACTTCATGTTTCCATCAAAATATTGATATATCACATGCTTGAAATTAGAAGTACAATGTACTGACTCTGAATATGTCCATATAAAACCTCAGTTTCAGTTAAGAAATATTATCATCTATCACAAAGATAATAAATATACAGGGTGATTCAGAATTGAAGACTACAGGGGAAAAGGGAGGCAAGTCAGTAAATGGTCGAAAATGAGTTAACAGCAGATTCATGTAGCTTGAATGATGTAGTTGATGTAGACGCAATGTCAGAACAACAGGGAGGTTAGTCACTGAGAAATTAAATCTAGAAGATTTCGCCTAAAGGGGAAGAAGAAGGTAAGTCAGTTGAATACAGGGGGAAAAGGAGGCAAGTCATTTTACGAAAGTAACTTCACCACTGTTGTGATTGCGCTGCATGTGGCAACTCTGTCGGATTGAAATTTTGCATGCTGCGTTTTGTTTTGTGAGGGATATCATTGTTTTGTGCACGTTGCGTTCGATTGTTAAATTGTGCTTTCTTCCGACGCCCGGCCAACATTAAACGTGCACGTGACCGTCAATTGCATTTGCCATTTCAGAACTGAGGAGCCGGTGAAGCATTATAAACTACAGAGATTGTTCTACAATGGATTGCCCCATCGTAAGTGTTTAAACGTTAATTTCTTGTTTCTTTAGACTGTTGCTTTGTGAGTAATATTTTGTGCAGAATCTGATTCATAGCATAATGAGTGAATGTGACGAAGGACCATGTGTATCTACACACCGTAGTAAAAAGAGAAATAATTTTCGTAGGATAAGGGACGCTAACAAGAAACTTAGGGCCCAGACGACGATTTCGGAGATTCCTGTAATTGTAAACTGCAGTGTTTCAACATTGATGATGTGAAACGTAGAAATAAACTTATCAGTAACTTTAATAATTTGCAGTATGTGGAGAAACAAAATTTACATTTGAGTGATTTAATTACATCACGTGAAATCAAACAAAGGAAACCAAGATAAAAAAGAAGAAGATTCAAAACTATGAGATAAAAGTTTTATGTACAAGGTAAGACTTCCAGGCGAGAGTAATGCAAGTGTAAAAAAGATACAAGTATGTCAAAAAGCTTTCCGTTCACTCCACGGCATGTCTAAAAAAAGACTTGAAAATATCCAAAAAGCCATAAAATGTAATAAAGATATAGGTAACGACAAGCGAGGCAAGCATACATAGTAATAGGCACAATTAATTGTCCTCAGAAACTGAAAAGCTTGTTATGGATCACATATCATTTAAAGGCCGTGAAAGTCATTGCAGTAGAAAGATAACAGAGAAGATATTTACCAGAAGAGCTAATAATTTCTAAAATGTTTAATATATACTCAGAAAAGAATCCTCACAAAATTGTGTCATATGATACATACCGTACCATCATTAATACCAAGTTTAACATTGCCTTTGGTTACCCAAGAGGCGATTCATGTAGTACCTGTGATGAATTTTCTGCAAATAAGAAATCACTCACTTCCCAATTAGTTTCTGCAGACGAAGGGTTGAAGCATGACTTAGAGAAGAGAATCGAAGATATGCAAAATCAGCACCAAGTTCATATTAGTAAAGCAGAAACTTTCTATGAGCGCAAAAGACAGGCAAGAATAAGAAGTAGGAAGAATCATCGGATGGAATCAATTTCCATGGATTTTCAAAACAATCTCCCTTGTCCAATACAAACGACAATTAAGTGTTTTTTTCTTTCAACGTTCACTAATTGTCTGACAACAAGGCAATTTTCTACGTTTATCCTGAAACTATTGGCAGAAAAGGGCCAAATAAGGTACCATCGTTTTTGAATGAGTACATTACTCTCATTCTTAGCTCAGGCGTTCAACATTTGCATATTTTCTGTGACTCTGCAGGAGGCCAAAATAAAAATTACACTGTTCTTTGATATTTACACTATGTTGTTCATGAGAAGAAACGTCTGCAGTCAGTTATTGTCACATTTCCAATACGAGGACATTCATACATGGAATGCGACAAGGATATGGGATTACTAAAAACAAAAACTGTAACTGAAGTTCCTAAGGAATGGGTTGCAGTGTTCCAAAGTGCACGAGTAAACCAGAACCCTTCACAGTTGTAGAAGTGGATGATGGGATGATCAGAGACTGGGGTGAATTCCTTGAAAACTATTACAACAGGAAATGCCCCATTCCAACCAGACCAATAAAGGAGCTGAAAGTTGAAGGAGACCATCCCCGTCTGATCTTGCATCTGGAACACTACAATGCAGCATGAATTTCCACAATTGTGCGTGAGAAGAAAAAAGACAGAAGCCTTGCATCTCATCTGGAATCTAACGATTTTCTACACCCTGCTAGAGCTTATGAGGGACTTCTACAAATATCAGACGAACAGTTCAAAGATCTTCAGGAATTGAAAGCGTTTTGCACAAGAGAGGCTCAGGTTTACTACAGAAACCTGCCACATGGACCTAAGGGGCAGAAACAATAAGGACAGCACTGCCTAAACCTGAACAAGTGAATTTGTGCACCACTTCATAATGCTGTAAACTGTTACATGAAGAAAGTTTTTGTCATAACTTGTGTACTCTTCTTGAATCAATTTCTTTCATACTTCATTTTCATACAAAGAAATATACGTTTTTTTCATAATACATGTAATACAGAATATACATCAATAAGAATAAAGATTATTTGGTTTCAAACTTTCAATTTGCTATTCTGTAAAATTAAGAAAAACTGACTCGCCTCCCTTTTCCTCTGTAGTCTTCAATTCCTATAACAACTTCTAGGGTTTGTAGAGGGGACTTAGTAGATCAAGTTTTCATAAGGAACCCATGTCCGGAAAGATACCGTTTTGGTACTACGCAGATGACAAGATCACATAATTTCACATCTAACGCTTCACGGTAGGCAACCCACATTGACGGAGTGCGACGTCTTCTTCAGTCACCTGATGTCACGTGTGCTGCTTCCAACATCCTCTGTGTGCTTCGACCTTCACGTCAGTTGCTATTCAGTCGTTGCGGAAGACAGTACAGTATGGTTGAATACACGTTTGCCGAGAACACCGACATGTTGTTAATTTACGGCGAAGCTGGGCGTAATGGTAGTGCTGTGACGTCTGTATGCAGAGCGGGAGGTGTGTAATTATGCGAACTTGTCATCTGCGTAGTACCAAAACGGTACGTTTCCGGACATGGGTTCCTTATCAAAACTTGATCTACTAAGTCCCCTCTACAACCCCTAGGATTGTGTAATACGAATTCTGAATCATCCTGTATAATTAATTAATTCCTTGAGTTATAAATTACTGTTACACATAATTACATGCTTACAGAATAATAAATTAATTTAGTTTTGTAGACACCTTGTATGTTGGAAACATAAAGTTGAATAGGAGGATAAATCACTTGTTTGAGTTTACGATATTTATTATTCCTCCAACTTGTTAGCTTTTCAAAATTCCCCACACATACAGCTGTCAAAACTGCCAGCGAGGAACTAAGCGAACATTTACTGTAATAACAACCTTGGGAATTACAAACGCAGCTGCATCATAGTTAATTATGGTGAGAAACAGGAAAATGAATCTGTTTTGGAGCATCCCTTCCCGCTCCAGGCAAGAGCGTGGAAAATTAATCAGTTATGAGTCTGTCAGTCCTGTTGTTCCCTTTGCAAACAAATAGCAATAAACTGTTCCCTGCGATGTAAGGAACACTGCATTGCTGAGGAAATTGTTAAACTATGTGTTTTTAATGAGTTTAAATAAAATACCGTTCATGTACAAAAAATAAGGAGATGAGTACAAGTTAAATATTAAATGAAAATATCAGCTAACACCTAGTAGCATTAATATTCAAAAGGGAATAATAAGATAATCTCCCAAAAAAGACCGCATCAGCGTCATACTCCTAACGCAATTTTGCACAAAAATATTACGTTAGTAATAAAAATAATAATAACCCATGGCGCGACAGCCCTCGAAGAGCCTTGACCTAATCTCCCGACTGCCAGTCTCCCTCCCACAATCCTACCTAGAGGTGTGGAGTTCTTCAACCAATAATGGGGGGACGTGCGGTCAGCACGTCGAACTCCCGCCGTTATAGGAGATATCCGCGACCTGGTTACGCTACTCACTCCTAGCTCCCCAATTTTCTCACTATGGTGGGTTGCCACCGGCCCTATACACAGGCCGAGAACCCAGAGACTGAACCCAGGTGGACTCGAACCCATGCCGTCCCCCAGTCGGATCCCCAAGCACAGCGCCTTAGACCGCACGGCCACGGAGAAGGACACGTTAGCAAACTAAAATATAAAATTTCATCCTGAACTAAAGAAGCATTCCAGAGATGAAATTCCAACCATGAATATATTACTTCTTAATCACTTGACGAAGCTTGGTTTTAATTTATTACGGCATGAAGTGAAGGGACCCCTTGGTGACGACGTTACGACTACGCCATCTGGGAGGTTGACACGTTCACCAATAAGGTTCAACAATGGAATACTAGTAGCAGTAATATTAATATATTAATACATGAACAGCATGAGATTCTATGATGGTATACAAATGACACCTCTCAGGGCACGAGAAAATATTAAGATTTGCAGTGAAAACAAAACTCAGAACTTGCGTTTAACATAGAGATTGAGAATCTATTTATTACGATTATGCAGTTCATAAAAAATGTACATAAATGTACAAGGGCAAAATGATATCCACAAAACATATCATCTCAGTCAAAATAGACGCACAATGACAAAATAATGTAAATGTATATCGACAATATCACACTCCGAGACAGCGGTCTCAACAAGGGTTTAGGGTTCGGAACCCGACAACAAGAAATCAAATAAATTCGTCCGCAGAGACTCTCTACAAGTGCCGGGGCGAAAACGAGTTGTGTACAAACGAGAGGGCCTTAGGCTGTATTGCACCCCACACTAGTCCTCTACACGAACCTCGCCCCAACGAGCACCAAGGAATCTCGGGACCCCATGCACATAACAAAATTAAACATTGAAATAATCACTCAAAATGGCAAATAAGCAACTGCAAACTCCTCAACAAGTGCCAGGGTACAACGAGTTGTGTTTAGCAAGAGGGCCGTAAGGTGTATTGCACCCTACACAGGTCCCCCATACGAACCACACCCCAACGAGCACCAAGGAGAATCTACGCAACGCACATCAGATATTTATGCACTTCAAATTGCAAATGAAAAATTGTTCAGAATCTGGACCGACTGGCTCGTATTTATACTCTTTTCGTCGCCATAGACGACTAGTACGTTATTATAGAATGGAAATCATATACGCAAAAGCGTGTAAAAAACATTAATACATAATAATAAAATGCACAAAAGACACAGTAACAGCAGAAATTATAGAACGCATTTTGCAATTAAAACATTCTTTAAATAACTCGAAACTTTACCAGAAAACTATAAAAACTAATAAAATAGATTGTAAATTACACAAAAACAAAAACATAAATTATCGCGTGTCTAAAACTGTGTACGGGCTATGTCCTTTTATTTCTACCGAAACATACACAGGATTCCATGGTCAACCAAACACGTCACGTCAAACATCTTACATTGAGTTAAGTGTTCGTGTTAATAACACAGAGATAAGGCACCACAAGGGAGGTTCCAGCAGAGACATGTCAAGGTCCATTATTACGGCATGAGTATGTTGTGATAGTATAGTAGATTTACATTACTTCCGTTTTAAACAAGATTCTCATCTGTACAACAGTCACGTACTTGATTGAAAAATGAATATTTTCGTGAATAAAGACTTCATCGTTGTACCTGTGTTCAGTCTAGCCGATGGCGTAGTGGTAACGTCGTCACATTGTAATCAAGGTTTCGATACCCGATGGAGACTTATGGTGCTTGGGATCTCACTTTAAACTGTAGGTTCAGTCCCGATGAGCCTTTCTGTGCATAAAATGCCTTAAAACAACAACTCAATAGTTGTATCTGTGTTTTACTTGCTTCAATCCATTTCATGATAAATCAAGTTATGAAAACAGGAACTCTGAAACTAGTTATTCATTATCAATGCCATTAAGTAAATAATATTACATATAAAATAATTTGATATTTTTTGACAAATATAAAATATTACTAATATAAAAACCCGATAGATGTGCATCTCATTTATTGGCAATATTATGTTACTATGTGCAGCTATAGTATGCTTTAATTTAAAAAAATGGTAAGGCAAATTTTACTTTACAAAGAAACAGGGATCTCGTATGATCCAAATATGATCTCACAATATACTCTCCAGGTGCTATCATCTCTACCCATTCAATGCATATATGAAAGAACAATATAGCATTTACGACAGTGTTGTCACGTTAGTATAATATGTAGGAAACCGTGCTGTAACGTATTTGAACAAACTTTGTGCTCCTACTTTTTTACTTTAGCGTAATCCTGTTTTTGTGAGTAGGCTCAACACCACAAAATAATCAGATTGATGGACTTTAAGCCAGCGCCTCGCAGCGATAGAATTTGCAACTAATCCTCTTTCATCGCATTTTGGATTGAGGATAACAATTCGAGGGAATAAAGATTTAAGCTTGACGACCACTGAGACGGCGAGAAGTGCGGCAGAGGGTGATAACTTTAAGAAAACCTGCAGACTTCTGGCACGGAAATTCCGGCTTCCGTTCCGCGCTTTTCCCTGTAGTGGGTAACGCCCATTTGATTTCAATAGAAGCAGACAACAGAAGTTCTGTTGCTATCCGTTGTCGCTTTTCTCCGAGTCTCAGTGGGCGTTAAGCTTTCGGCCTACTTGCCAGCATGGAACAATGGCTACTTATTTCAATAAGATATGCATCTACTTAAGCGTTACATCTGGTCGAGAAGGACTAACAATATAGCAATGATATTCGGCTTATACACGGTTTCTGTATTCCGAAAAATACGTAAAATGTCTTTGTTGGAAAAAATAAAATCCAAATGGCATGTAATTATTGAACTAATGAAAGGTATTGAACGTAGATAGGGGAGTCATAAAAAATAAGGTACCATTTATATACGTATATAAAAATGTATGTATGTATGTATGTTTGTTCCGACATAACTCTCGAACGCCTGGAGCAATTTCAACCAAACTTGGTTCACACATGACTTACAACCTGGAAAGAAATACTGTGGGGGTAAGATACCCCTAGTACTCCTAGGGTGGGGAAGGGGTTGGCATGTAAAAATAATCGAAAACGACCGACATTTGTGTCGAATTCATAGTTTTCCGGGTCGCTAAGATGAATAGTGACACTCCCAATGCCGTTCAACTCCAAGTTCATCACCTATCGGCATGAGGGGTGAGAGGGAGTGAAAAACTAAATGTCAAAAATGACCTACATTAGTTTCGAGTGTCGAATCCATAGTTTTCGGAGACGCTAAGCTAATTGATGACATTCACGATGACATTTGAGAGAGAGAGAGAGAGACTTGCTTACAGGGACAGTCAAGATTGGGATAAATAAATACCCGGGCAACGCCGGGTAATCAGATAGTTAGTCTGACACGCACCTTCTGCCTTTAGGGCTTTATGTTAGTCTAGTTATAACCCTTTTATCGGACTTCTCAGAGGCTTCTAAGGGTTAGTAGGACCAAGCCCTTGCGAGGTCTGTGGTGTAGGATTTATTTTTAATTATCACCTATGTAGGTTTGAAATAAAAGATCATTAAGACCTTTCACTCGAAGATTTATTTAAACTGATGAGGTTTATACAAACACTTTTTCAAACAGACAGTTCACCCGGTATAACTTGTAGGCCTGAACCTATTAGTTATACCGAAGTTTATAACCCTGGTCTTTTGATGATGCAGGAGAACACCTTATTCAGAGTTGGGTTTGTGAATATCCGCCAAAATGGAGTACAAGTACTCCAGCCAATCCGAAGATTGAAGCAAGATATTCCCCAACGTCCCCTGAACCATCAACCTTTCGGCAACCAGGAGAATGTCACGCAGACTCACAAAAGTCTAGCTCTTTTATATCATATTGTTGTTTACAATTTACCATGGTTATTACATAGTTGTTTAATATTTCTATAGTTTCAACATTCTTTAAGTTAAACAATTCATTACTCATTGTAACATTAACAATAACACATTTTTTAAAGAAAGATTCCAACATAGATTAATATAATACAGATTGAAAAGTTTTTTGCTTGAAAAATCATGTGTTTGACAGGGGCGACACATAGCGTTCCCCCAGAAGAAAATAAAATTAAATATAAGTGAACGTTATTTAATTTTGTTTTTTAAACATCTTCTAGTCAAGCAATCGTCAAATTAGTCTCTAACTCAGCATATTTTGGATATTTTTAGTGGACCTTCTTCATTATGAATCCTTTGGATCACTGCTATTTAAGAAAGAGTACAACATTAGTCTCACGGTTAGTGTTATTAAAAACAGTTAATGTCTATTTTTTAGTTTAAGGTTGATACTTTTCTCATAGTGTCGCGATTTGAACAACATAGTTTAGCAATTTTTTAGAGATAAGCAACTAACGCTTTTCAGAAGGGACAAACATCAAAAATTTCCTCTTCAGTTGTACTTTCCCTTTCCTTTGGTAAGTAAAGATCCTGAATACTTTTTTAGCCAGACTGATGTCTTTTTTGAAATTCCTTGATAACTCTTGGGTAATTTGGACCACATTTTTCTTGTTTTTCAAACCATTGTGGATGCAGTTAATGCAAATTATATCATCCCTGCTGTTTAAAATGTATCCCTCGTTCCACTCTCCTTGAAGGGACCTGTCGACTTCAGCAGACGGCCGGGTATCATCATGTTCAGAGTCTTCAGGTAACGGGGAAATTAGATCGGGTACTTTAAAGGATTTTAGGATCTGCTCTATCTCCGGGGTTTTTTCTTCCTTACGAGAACATACCAGGATATCGTGACATTGTTCCAACACTGATCTTAGAGAGTGATATTGAACACTGCTTCCCTCCCTGCTAGTTATTATCTCCTGCTTCAGTTCTTCTGTAGCTCGACTCATTCTTTCCTCCGGATATTCCCTTGTGTTGATCAGACCCCCAACATCTCTAAACCATTTTTGATAAGCCGAAGAAAATTCTATATTCCAATCGTCTTCCGTGTTACTCGCCATAATTTTTTTTGTGATCTGTTTGTTTATTCTTTCACCATGGATTTCCAAGAATGTGAATACAGGTGGGTATGATGACCGCTATGGTTTCCATAATTTCAGTAGTTCCGATTTTCTCTCAGGAGTGCAATTTATTTTTTTTAAATTTTGGAAGTTTTCCTTTCCTGAATCTTCTTGAGTCCATGGGTTTAGCAATTCCGCGGCATTGTTTCTGATCTCTTTTACTATAAATGGTCCGGTAAAACATTCGAAAAATTTGGAAATGACATTATTTTTAGCGGAACTTAGCTTGTGTGACCTTTTTAGTACCAAGTCCCCTTTAAGTAGCTCGTAGGCTCTAGGATTTCCCTTTTGTAGTCTTTGTTCCTTTCTCCGAAGATTATTAGACTGAGCATGGAAAAGTTTATCCTTCCATGGTAGTTCGTGAAAACCATCGTTTTGTGGCCAATTTATTTGTTTCAAAATGCTAACTTGCACCGGTTTATTGTAGAAAAGCTCTAAGGGAGCATACCCAGTTTCTCCCGACACAGAGCAATTCAATATCCAACAGATTTTCGATATAAATTTGTGCCAATCCTGATGGGAATTATGACAAAAAGTCCTTATTAACCTAACTATCTCCTGATTCGTTCTTTCCACAATGTTGCCCGCAGGGTGATAAGGAGTGGTGTGAACTGCTACAAGTGAGTGTTTTTTTGCAAACTCATACCATTTCTTCGAGGTGAATTGACTTCCTCGATCAGATAGTATATACTCCGGCTTAGGACAATGAAGTAAGTATCCGCTTTCTAATTTACTTATTATCTCCCTGGTGCTAGCTGTACGTAGTGGATATGCCATCATGAACCTACTCCCGACATCTATCATAGTGAGCAGATAGTAATAGTAAGACGATTTAGGTAGTTTTCCGATCAAATCAATGGATAAGACTTCATGAGGCTTTCGATTTGTGGTGGTTAATTTTTGTTTGGATAGGCCTTTCTTATCAGGTTTGTTTTTTGAACAAGTTAAGCATTCTCGTACATATTGGGCTATTTCCATTTTCATGTTTTCCCAATAGAACCTATCTTTTATTCTCTTGTAAGTTTTGTTGAACCCAAAATGTCCAGTTTCGTCATGTTCGGACCTGAGTACTTCTCCTTTTAGTTGTGCAGACACTACTAATCTTTTAAACTTTCGTTCACTTTTCCCTTGGAAGAACAGCAAGTCGTAATGTAAGTTATACTTGGTTGGGTTTCCATCATTACTTCGGACCTCCTCCAGCTTAAGTTTACAAAATGGATCTTCCTGTTGTTCCCTTTTCCATTTGTCTAGTTCTAGTTCCTCCAAAGGTTTTTTAAGATTCCATACATTATAAGTCTGGCTCTCTCGAGTTAGTTCGGTAGGCTGATCTTCAGGAACAGGATATCGACTAAGAACATCTGCGATCCCATTGTTTTGCCCCTGGATGTAGATTATCTCATATTCATATTGTTGTAACTTTAAAGCCCACCGTGTTAATCGAGCATTCCAGTTTCTACTGTTCTCCAGCCATACCAGATTTTTGTGGTCAGAATAGATCCTAAACCTTGTGCCGTAAAGGTATACTTTAAAATGTTCAATCCCAAATATAATGGCTAGGCATTCTATCTCTTGGGTTGTGTAATTTTTCTCAGCGGGTTTTAACTTTCTGCTGGCATATTGAATTATACTAATATCTTCTAAGTTTCCCTTTTGTTCCGTTTGTTCTTGGAACAATATTGAACCTAGCCCAATGCTAGAAGCATCACACATCAGCTGGAATGGCCGTTGGAAGTCTGGTTGAGCTAATGCAGGAAGTTTTACTAACTCCTGCTTTAGTGACTGAAAAACTCTTTCTTTTAGGTTGTCCCATTCCCATTGTCTACCCTTTTCTAGTAGTTCTTCTAGAACGGCAGTTTTTGACGCTAGGTCTCTCACAAACCTACGTCGCCAGTTAACTAAACCCAGAAATTGTTGAAGGTGTTTCCTCGTTTTTGGACGTGGAAATTTTAAGATGGCTTCATCCCTTTTGGGATCTATTCTGATGCACCTTCCTGACACAAGGTGGCCTAAGTATTTTATCTCTGGTTTGATAAATTCACATTTTTTTAACTTTATAGTGAATCCTTCACTCTGCAACTTTTCTAATACGAATTTTATGTGCCGAAAATGTTCTTGTAGAGTTTCATCAAAAATGAGAAGGTCGTCTATATAGACGGTGAGAAAATCTTCTGTCCAAGGCTCGAAAAGGCTATGCATCGTGTGCATAAAAATGGCTACAGCGTTCGATAATCCGAATGGCATCCTGGTAAAACACCACGCTCGACCTTTGTAGGAGAAGGCGGTGAACTTCTGGTGCTCTGGTTTAATAGGAACTTGAAGGTAACCTGAAGCCAGGTCAAAGCACGAAAAATATTTCTTACCCTGAAACTTTTGTAGAGCTTCTTGAAGTCGCGGCACCGTACTTTTAGGAACTATAATTGTTTTATTTAATTTCCTGAAGTCAATGCAGGGTCTTACTGATCCGTCGGGTTTGTCCACCACTAGCATTGGATTCATGTAAGGAGAGTTACAATTTCGAATTACTCCCCATTCATTCCATTTATTTAACTCTTCTTCTAATTTTTCTCGTTTCGACATCGGAACGGGATAAGGTAATGAAAACACCGGTTGGTTGGTGCTTAACAAAATTTCGCAGGTATGATTTTTTGCAAGTCCTGGTTTGTCAGAGAATATAGGGCGATACTCAGTTAATATTCGAAATAGCTTCTCTTTCTCCCTTTGATCTAACAATTCTGGAGCAAATGCTTTCTTCTTCATATCTTCCTCGGATGCGGACCACTTGTCTAACTGAGATTCCTTTTCCGTCACTAATAGTTTTACATACGAAGTCTTATCATTCATTGCTTCAACACTATTTCCTTGACTATCTGGAATCAAAGTTTCTTCCACGACTTGTCCCTTTACCGTTAGATATAATTTGTTCGCACCTGCATCTAAATTGACTTTGTATCTTTTGAAGAAAGGATATCCGAATAACAAATCGGCTTCTAAATTCTTTACCACATAGACTTGGTCCTCAAAAGTGTGCCCTGCAATCTCAAAAAGAATGGTTCGGTATCCCACAATTCGGGACCTCTCATGTCCAACAAAATCTTTTAACCTTATTCCTGGACATCTTTGCAATTTCAAGCCTGGTAATCTCTCTCGGAGCTTTACCCAAACATTATAATTCATGACTGTGCATTCACTTCCTGTATCCAAA
This sequence comes from Lepisma saccharinum, assembly GCF_977018435.1. NCBI lineage: Eukaryota > Metazoa > Arthropoda > Insecta > Zygentoma > Lepismatidae > Lepisma > Lepisma saccharinum. The sequence continues at coordinate 11,654,277 of NC_139242.1, forward strand.
GTACATCTTATTTTTAATCCCAAAACTTCTATTAGAATTTCTGGCTTCTTGCTGCAATTCCCAGTTACTCCGAAAACATTAAACAATTTCTCTTCTTCTGAATTTGGATAAGAATTTATATCTAAATATAAAACATCTAAATTTTCATTAGTAATTAGTTTGTCTTCTTCGCTCTCACAAACATCAAGATTGTGTCGCGTTGTAGAAGGGAGAGCTTCATCTACAACGACCTCTGGTTTAAATTTGCTCGACTGGTAGAGGGAATATCCCAAGAAGGAGCTTTAATAGCGGAAGGAATTTCCCACACAGGTGCTCTAGGGTTCAAAGCACAGTCTTCTGGAATTTCGTCAGTCTGTATTCCACACTCTTTCTTACTAGACTGGTTCCAGTTTCTTTGATTCTGGTTCTTATTCCAGAATGTCCTTCTATAGGAATCCTTCTTTTGGAATCTTAGATTTCCATTAAACCTTTGGTTTATTGGTGTGGGCCTCTTATCTTCTTCTCCTCCATTCCTCCTGGATAGCTCTAGATTCCTGATTCGAGGTTGAGGATTTCTCCGTTCATCAGTTCGTTGGTGATCGGCTTTCCATCCTTCCATTTGTTCAGATGCTTCGAACTTTCCTAGGAAATTCGTGAGTTGGTCTATGTTGGCGGGATCTCGAGTTAGTACCAGTTGTCTCACTCGTGAAGGTAATTGGCCAATGATTAAGTTCAGCACTTCTGATTGGTTGATGGTTTCTGTCAGATTGCAGTATGCTGCATATACCTCCCAGCAATATTCTTCCAATGATAACCCTGCACCTTTGCTATAATGTTTATTCCTCAGGGTATTCATTTCCCTCTGTTTTGCTTCAGGTGATGCGTATTGCTTCCTAAATGCAGAGCGGAAATGTTCAAAAGTTTTCCATCTTTTCTCGTTTGCCATAAACCAAGCCTTGGCTTTACCCACCATTAGCGAAGGGAGGATTTTTAGTCGATACATCATGGGCATTTTCATTAAATCCATATAAGTATTTATCTCTTCCAGGTACCTCTCAGCGGATACTGAATTTATTTCTCCATTAAACTTGGTGAGGGAGTTGACGTCAGACATTCGGAGAATTCGATTGGATGAATGGTTTAAGTAGGAATTATCTTCTACCATTTTTTCCGTAGTGTATTCTCTAGTTCGTCTCGTTCCGCCACTCCTTTTTCGTTTCTTTCTTTGGCATGGTTCAGAATATTCGGGGGATTCGGAACTGGAAGAATTAGAGGAGCAAGAGGTTCGTACACATATTTTCTTCGGCAGAGTTTCCATCTCTTCATTCCTATTCTCCCTGCCTAGCTGCAAGGTCTCCAATTTAGAGTTTATCGTTTTTATAATTTCCACTTGTTGTGTTTGGACCTCATTCGTTTTTCTTATTTCCTTTTCTAAATTTACGGATACTTCCCTCTGACTTTCCTTCAGTTCGGTTAGTAAGCCACAGTTTTAATTATCCTTGTCCTCTCGCTTCTTTATTTCTTGGTTCAGACTTTCTTGTAGCTGTTTAAAACGGTCATCATCTATCTGCCGATCTTCTCTCCTTCTTTCCACTAGTTCTTCGTATTTTTCGTCTCTCTCCTTTCTGATTTCAGCTATCGCTTCGGATATTTCTTTTCCTAGATTTATTTTAAAATCTTCAAACATTTTCTCACTCATTTCTCGTTCCCTTTTTCTTTCTGCTTTCTGTTCAGCATCTCGTTCACACAACGTTTCGATTAAATGTGCGAACTTTTGGTCATTTTCTTCCTTGTCCTTTAATCTTTGCTCTTTTTCTGCTTCTTTCTCTATCAGTCTTTGCATCCCCTGTTCAGCTTCACGTTCTTCTAGCTTCTCGATCAAACGTGCGAATTTTTGGTCACTCATTTCTCTTTCTGCTTTCTGTTCAGCATCTCTTTCACCCAAGGTTTCAACCAAACGTGCGAACTTTTGGTCATTTTCTTCCTTGTCCTTTAATCTTTGCTCTTTTTCTGCTTCTTTCTCTATCAGTCTTTGCATCCCCTGTTCAGCTTCACGTTCCTCTAGCTTCTCGATCAAACGTGCGAATTTTTGGTCACTCATTTCTCTTTCTGCTTTCTGTTCAGCATCTCTTTCACCCAAGGTTTCAACCAAACGTGCGAACTTTTGGTCATTTTCTTCCTTGTCCTTTAATCTTCGCTCTTTTTCTGTTTCCTTTTCTTTTAATCTTCGCTCTTTTTCTTCTTCCCTTTCTTTTAATCTCTGCTCTTTTTCTGCATCTTTCTCTTTCTTGAAATCAGTCATAAAGGAGATCATCATTTCCCTCCAACTATCATCTGTTGGGGTTGGCGTAACTTGTTTTTCCACGCATTGTCTACATTTAACTTCTACCTCTGCTGCTACGTCAGATCCTGGGTTTTTTTGTGCGCAACTTTCATGAACGTATCTGTTACAGCCGGAGCATGGTAATAAGGTTTCCTCCTTCTTTTCTTCATTCGTACAGCAAACGAGCCTCTCCTTTTGCTGCCTGGTCAAAGGTCTCTGGGAACCTATCATATTTGCTTCTTCTGTTTCTGAAATAGGCTTCTGCTTCCGTTTCTGGAACAGGCTTCTGCTTCAGTTTCTGGAACAGGCTTCTTCTTCTGTTTCTGGAACAGGCTTCTTCTTCTTCTGCTGGGCCACGAAGATCCACAGGTGGTTGCTTCGATGGTCCTTGTCACGGTCGCCAAAAATCACTGACACGCACCTTCTGCCTTTAGGGCTTTATGTTAGTCTAGTTATAACCCTTTTATCGGACTTCTCAGAGGCTTCTAAGGGTTAGTAGGACCAAGCCCTTGCGAGGTCTGTGGTGTAGGATTTATTTTTAATTATCACCTATGTAGGCTTGAAATAAAAGATCATTAAGACCTTTCACTCGAAGATTTATTTAAACTGATGAGGTTTATACAAACACTTTTTCAAACAGACAGTTCACCCGGTATAACTTGTAGGCCTGAACCTATTAGTTATACCGAAGTTTATAACCCTGGTCTTTTGATGATGCAGGAGAACACCTTATTCAGAGTTGGGTTTGTGAATATCCGCCAAAATGGAGTACAAGTACTCCAGCCAATCCGAAGATTGAAGCAAGATATTCCCCAACGTCCCCTGAACCATCAACCTTTCGGCAACCAGGAGAATGTCACGCAGACTCACAAAAGTCTAGCTCTTTTATATCATATTGTTGTTTACAATTTACCATGGTTATTACATAGTTGTTTAATATTTCTATAGTTTCAACATTCTTTAAGTTAAACAATTCATTACTCATTGTAACATTAACAATAACACATTTTTTAAAGAAAGATTCCAACATAGATTAATATAATACAGATTGAAAAGTTTTTTGCTTGAAAAATCATGTGTTTGACAGGGGCGACACAAGTCATAAAACAAAGTGTAGCCAAGTGGACTCAAATCGTGCTCTATTTGAAACATATTCATCTAAACTATATAATCAATCCATAAAATTGATAAAATAGAACATATACCATACTTCCGGTCGTTTCCCTTGGCAGGTAGGATTTCATTAAATAATAATGGTTAAAAACGAAATCTAGTGAACTGTAAGTCCCTCCGCATACTAAATAAACACAAAAGAAGTTATTTTTATTTGGTCAATCTCTATGCAGTACTAGAGGATAGCCAATAGTAGTTCATGTTTTATATATCTGTGTTTTAAAAATTGCTCATACACATTTTTGGAGTTCTCAGTCCATGTATGTCAATGAATTCAACTATTTTACCTGCCGATATGAAGATAAATATTTCGTGAAATGTAAAATATTCCGAGTGCAACATAAATTTTCAGCCTCAGGTTGTTCTGACACTGATGCAATAATCTGCCAATTATCGTAACTACAGGGTGTTCCATTTATAACGCAACCCGGAGTTGGGGATAGTACAACTTTTGAACCGGAAACGGTACACATATAATCCTTATACCAAATTGAAGCCTTGTTCATGCATATACTCGTATTTTTAGACCGAGGAACAATGATTGGATTTCATTAGTGTCCACTCAGTGTTGCCAGATAACGGGAAGTGTAAATGATTTTTTTTTACAAAGCTTAAAAAATAGCACATAATACACATGTACGGACATGCTGTCGGTAATTTTCTGTTTGGTTAGGTGGATTAGTTCATCATCTATGGCAGTGTAAAAAGAAATATTCATTTCTACCGATAGCCAATCGGATGAGGCGATTTTAAGGGGGAACTAGGAAAATGGTTGTTTTTAGAAATTGAGACTGCGCATTGGCAACACTGCTGGCGTTTCAGTGCTACAAAAAGTGTGTTTCGAAACTGTATACATCATGCAATTACTGAAAACAATAAAAAAGAAACTTTGAAATTTTCATGAATATAGTGTAAAATAGTAACTCTCGGCGCCACCGTTGGTTGGTCTGCTATTCTCCGCTGGCCACTTCCCTTGCCAGCATGTAGGCCGCTCACCGTAAGACCAGACGAGAGCTACAGTCGTAGATGCTTTAACATCACGAATGCCCTTGACCGAGTTAACGTGGAATTCCATTTCGAGGCGAGTACGAAGCGAAAGGAGGCGCCAGACACTCCAGTGAGATCTAATCTAAGGCAAGAAAAGTCACGTTTCTTCCTTTATTGATCAAGGATCCGCTGCGTAAATTAACTACAACATTAATCCTGGACAGAACAAGCATTGTTGCATAACAGCTGAGAAATGCAAATGCACATTTCGAGGCACGCGATTAACGTTTATGGTTCAAAACAAGCGAACATTTTAGTTGTGTCCAACCCTAACTTTATACAGTGCTTTCGTTTTGGCTCTGGGCCGAGATAGCGCGTGAACATCTTTGAACAACTGTTAGAACACATGTTAGTACTCGTTATGCAATATAAATATAATTGTATACATGCTATGTGCGAGACATTATGGGACGAAAATGCCGGCATCTGTGCATCTCGACCCAGAGCCAAAACAAACGCACTGTAGAAGTTAGGAGAGGGACGGACAGTATTCACATTGTATCTATAGCCTACTCCTTTTAAGGAGTTATGCTAGACAGGACCACCCATCTTAAAAATCCGATCCCTATATTCAATACGGCCCCCGTGGCGGAGTGGTTATCACATCGCACTACAACGCTAGGTGTCCCGGGTTTGAATCCCGGCCTGGGCATGGATGTTTGTGAGCGTCCATTCGTCAATTTCATCATATCATCACTCATTCCCATCTTCGCAAATTAGCCAAAAGTGGCAAAAAAGCGAAGTAAAATAAATAAAATAAAGCAAATCAACCTATATTCATAACGAAGAGTCGCCTCATTACGTACTGTCTCGTTCAGGATAAGGCAATAAGAGCAGTTCCTAAAATGTACATTCTGTCCCAACTATCTCTGGAGTATGTATTTCATGCACTTGTTTTAATGCCCTTCATATTCAGGCCACGATGCTAGCAAATGAATCAGTTACTCTTGTATAAAAACATGGATACACTAAATGATGCCCACTAGTTAAATGGAAAGAGACCCAAACTATGCACCAACCCTTACAAGTTGTTTTTATTTGTCCAGTTTTGTTTCTCACAAATTTTAATAGGTTAAAGGAGCAATCGTTGTTTAACTATAGCTCTTGTCCAGTCTTACGGCGAACGACTTACATGCGGGCAAGGGATGTGGGGTGCGGGGAAGTGACCAATCCAGCGCGATAAGAAACGCAGCAGCCTGTAGAATGACGTGCGCGCAGCACCTCCTCCCGCGATATCGTAACTCTTGGCGCCACCGCTGTTGCCTGGTTGGTCTACTGCGTATGCTCCGCTCCCCACTTCCCTTGCCAGCATGTAGGGTGCCCGTCTTAAGAGTAGACAAGAACTATAGTACCATATTGTATGTTCCAATCGTCGTATGTCCGACGCACAAACTTTACATTCTAATACAAGTGCTTCGTTTATCTATCTTAGATTCAATTGTTGTTGTTTTAAGTCCACTTTATGCATAGTAAGGCTAATCTGGATGGGACCTACAGTTTAAGTGAGATCCGAACCACTATGAGCCTCCGCCCGGTATCAAACCCGGGACCCCTTGATTACAAGGTGACGACGTTACCACTACGCCATCGGGAATGTCCATCTATTTTATATATTTTTCAATATATCCTTAACCTTATTAAGTCTCCAATCAAAGATACTGGGTATTCTCCAACATGCAACTTATTCTTTACTTAAAATATCAAGGTAAAACGCTAAAATAAAATAAGGAAAATATAAATATAAATAAAAAAAATGAAATTATCAAGGTCGAGAGGTCATTATTCATTCGTGCTAATCATGTAAATATTCCTCTACAACAATTATTGTGTAATAAAACGATCAATCTTTATCATGAAAATGTTTATGTGGTCGATGATACGAACAATCGAGGTAGTATAACAAAACAAAACAGACCAAAGATGAAAAATCGATTTGAATATACGACGTATCGGCAAATCAGTTCTCTAAGCAAGAGGAAAAGGCTTACTTGCAAAGAGACATTTAACAACACACATGGAAGCCGAATCGGTGAACTAAGGTCCTGTTCAGCCTAGGAATGTTATATACCGGAAGCGCTTCACATCAGTTTCTTGCGAGCGCGGGGGTAGTGCAACGGAGAGGTGAGGTGGGGGCAGAGAGCAACGATGTCAGATCTGTCAGATTTTCTCTCCTCCGGCCCTCTTAGCGCTTGTTGAGCTAAAGCTGTGATTCTCTGTCGTCTGTTGGACGGTAGAGGTCTCAACACGGGGTGCGGTGTTTCAACCACTTGCAATGCATTTTCCGTTCTGTGCATTTTAACGCATTGACGTTCCTAGGGTAAAAAGCGCGCTCTGAAAACTATCGGCTTGTGTTTGTTGTTTCTGTGTTCTTCTGTGTTTTCGTTAGTTTCTTGATTTATTCGTGTTGCATTGTTGTTTCTATTTCGTTAATTATTATTTATTGCTGTGTTAGAGTGCGGAGTACATGAAGTGAGCAAGGAGAACAATGGCATGTTTTTCTCCAGAATGCTACAAGAAATGGCATAAAAAAGGCAAAAAAATGTTTGTCCTCAGCCGAACAGTGTTGAACGTGTATGCCTATTTCCGGGCAAAGAAATTCTTGGCGGCATCGACACAATGAAGGCTGCCACTCGAATGACATTTGAAGCAACGGAGATAGCTATGTCAGAGGTCGACTATTATTTAAATTAAGAAAGACTTTAATGAAAACAAAGAGGGCAACTTTCTGCACCAAGTAAGAAGAAGGATGATATGGGGCGATTCGTCTTGAAAAGTATGATAGTTTTATCCAGGCTGCTATTAGGAGGACAGTGCATGTTATGTATAGGGAAAATGAGCTAATGACTTTGGGAAAACTTCATAAAATCATCAAAGACGAACATGATTTTACTAAAATGTCACTCTCAACTTTACGGCGTAAACGTAACAACATAAGAATATGTTGTTACGTTTTAAAAATAACTTTAAAGGTTCTTGTGCAAATTATTAAAATATGTAAAATTTTAATTGCTACTTTTCATTAATTAGATGAAGGACCGCTCGCAAAAAGAAACATTTGTTCCGTGTTCTCTATTTAATTGAACAAGTTTGTTTAAAGTTCACTTTATTCTCAGATAAGCTAATCGAGACTAAACTATAAAATTGAATCCGAACCATTGTCCATATGACTCCACGGGGAATCAAACACTACTCCATTACAAGACAATATGGTTAGTAACTACCTTTTTTATTTTAATTTTGTACAGAGTTTTCTTCGAATATCTGCAGTGATCCGAAAATACCCCGATTCTTTGGTTAACTCACATTAAGCAATGTTTTCTTTTTTTCATTTTAAATACCATTGCTTTGTCAGTAACCGACTGTTTTGTTTGTTTCAATTGTCAATTTCCGACCCAAAGTTGGATACGGGTCTGGTTCCAATGTCCATTCATGTTTGTTTAAATTGACAAGAAATGATTGCTACCTCTACATTTCAGCCTATTTAATGCGTGAAATGAGACGATTTACATTTGAAATCCTAAAAAATACGCCTAATTATTGCATATGATTTTGCATACACCTCGCATCCCTTCACCACTGAAACAATAAAAAAATATATCTCTTGGTGTCGGCTGGAGCGACCGCGAGAACGAAGTGTGTAGCGAGAGCGTAAGTGCTTGCTGTTTTTCATTTGTTACACTTTAAACGTGGCAACATCTTCGCGCCAAGAAGGAAGTAGTTATTTCCGGTAGAGTGCCACACACGTAAATTTGCCGTTGCGTAGAAACGTATTTTCGTTTCGTCTCCCTCTCTCTTAGCATCACGTGTTCTACCCTGCTCGAAAACCTTCGCTATTGTTGCCATATTGTCATTCCATTCCTGGACACACTCGCGCAAACTTCATTGAAAACAATTGAACAGCGCTCCAGCTCGCGGTTCCCACCGGTCAGCAGGGACGGCAATGTGGCAATATAGCACGCGTAGTCGTTGCTTCTTTTATGCAGTGCATGTTCATTGGCTAGCTAGTAACTAGTGTTGCCAACTGTAATAATGAAGCACTATTTCTGTCACGGAAGGGGAAAGCAGGTAAAGTGGCGGTGAGTTTTGTTGGATTGGAAGCACCATATTTTTATTTTATACTAAGTATTTGACCGGTTTGACGTTGTGTGCGTGTATTGCGTGTGTTTATGTAAAAGTGTGTGTTTGCTAATGAACGTTAAATTCCATAATGCCTCCAGTTCTGTCGAAGTTGAAATCAAAAACCTTGCATAGCCAAGCTCGGGAAATTCTAAGCAACGTGCACGAGTTCATGAAGGAGGAAGCCAGTCATGGTGTTAGCATCCCAATAAAGCATTTTGGCAAGAGAGCAGCGAACAGCAGCAACAAATTGTTCATATTTCATAATTTTGGAATTATTCAAAATAAATAAATTATGTGGCTCCAACATCATTTCAACTCTGGCTCCGGCACGTGTTCTTGTAGAAATTGCATAGAGGAGGCTGTCATTTTTGCTGCTTAATGCGATACATATTGTTTTCTGTGTTAAAATTGCCATGCTTTGATGGGTGACCAAGTTCATAGTAGGGATGGCCAGATCCGGATCCTGGCGGATCCGAAATCCGGATCCGGTTGGTTCCGGATCCTAAGGATCCGGATCCTAAAATTTTTCGGATCCGGATCCGCGGATCCGGATCCGGTATTTTTAGATCCGGATCCAGAACTTTCGGATCCGGATCCAGAACTTTCGGATCCGGATCCGGTACTTTCGGATCCGGATCCAGAACTTTCGGATCCGGATCCAGAATTTTCGGATCCGGATCCGTTTTGCCATCCCACATGCGCTTCTTTGGAAAGTAAGAATGTGCTTATAACATATTGTTATCCGCTAATATATATATATATATATATATATATATATATATATATATATATATATATATATATATGTGTGTGTGTGTGTGTGTATATATATATACACACACACACACACACACACACACACACACACACATATATATATATATATATATATATATATATATATATATATATATATATATATATAGTGTGTGTGTGTGTGCGCGCGCGTGCGCGATTTGTAATTAATTAATACACTTACAAGGGAGGTCTAAGTCTCCCCCTCCGATTTGCATGAAACTTGGCAGGTGTATAGAGGTCCCCCCTCAAATGTCAAGATGAGGAGAAATTGAAATGGGGATCTGACCCCGAAACCACCCTAAATATGGCATAGGAAGAAACAGGGGGCATATTGCCTCTCTATACACCTGTCAAATTTCATGGAAATCGGATGGGGACACAGGGGTCAGATGATCCCCACGTCAATTTTTCCTCATCTTGACATTTGAGACGGGTTTGCCCCCTAAAACAGTTTTTTAGCCGAAACAAAAAAACACGTATTTCTTCCTTTGGGCCCCTCTATACACCTGCGAAGTTTCATGAAAATCGGAGGGGGACACAGGGGTCAGATCCCCACTTCAATTTGTCCTCATCTTGACAATTGAGTGGGTTTTGCCCTGTAAAACCGTTTTTTTTAGCTGAAACAAAAAAACACGTATTTCTTCCTTTGGGCCCCACTATACACCTGCCAAGTTTCATGGAAATCGGAGGGGGACACATAGGTCAAATGCCCACTTAAATTTGTCCTCATATTGACATTTGGGGGGGGGGTTGCCCCCTAAAACAGTTTTTTAGCCGAAACAAAACAAACACGTATTTCTTCATTTGGGCCCGTTTATACACACACCTGCCAAGTATAATGGAAATTGGAGGGGGACACAGGGGTCAGATCCTCACTTCAATTTATCCTCATCTTGACATTTGAGGGGGTTTTGCCCTGTAAACCCGTTTTTTAGCTGAAACAAAAAAAAACACGTATTTCTTCCATTGGGCCCCACTATACACCTGCCAAGTTTCATGGAAATCGGAGGGACACAGGGGTCAGATCCTCACTTCAATTTGTCCTCATCTTGACATTTGAGGGGGTTTTGCCCCCTAAAACCGTTTTTTAGGTGAAACAAAAAAAAAACACGTATTTCTTTCTTTGGGCCCGTTTATACACACACCTGCCAAGTATAATGGAAATTGGAGGGGGACACAGGAGTCAGATCCTCACTTCAATTTATCCTCATCTTGACATTTGAGGGGGTTTTGCCCTGTAAACCCGTTTTTTAGCTGAAACAAAAAAACACGTATTTCTTCCATTGGGCCCCACTATACACCTGCCAAGTTTCATGGAAATCGGAGGGACACAGGAGTCAGATCCTCACTTCAATTTGTCCTCATCTTGACATTTGAGGGGGTTTTGCCCCCTAAAACCGTTTTTGGCTGAAACGAAAAGACACGTGTTTCTTCCGTTGGGCCCCACTATACACCTGCGAAGTTTCATGGAAATCGGAGGGACACAGGGGCCAGATCCTCACTTCAATTTGTTTTCATCTTGACATTTGAGGGGGTCTTGCCCCCTAAAAACGTTTTTTTAGCTGAAACAAAAAAAACACGTATTTCTTCATTTGGGCCCCACTATACGCCTGCCAAGTTTCATGGAAATTAGAGGGGGACACTTAGATAACCTCGCTTATTAGTCTTACACTTTGTAATTATATAACACTGCATATATTATAATGTTCTATTTTAATTTGTAAAACTGTAACTGTAGAACAATTGTATAATTTTTGTATAACATTTCTATCTTGTTATATGTGTTAAAGGTTTCATCCTGGAATGGAATGTCTCACATTTATGTGTGTTTTCATTTCCAATACATTGGAATGAATACATATTCGTTTCAATGGCGTTTACAAAATCACCTCTGACATTTTATGTTAAACAAGTAAGATTTTTTTTGTGCACGAGTGTGTTAGCCTATGCGTAGCAAAGTATTTTAGGAACAACACTTGAAAAAAATTCTTGTAGGACTAACTAATGAAAAATTTCTTTGTAATCGAAGATCATAATACCTTTTAAGGTGTGGTAATATTATAATGGGATTGAGATATGAAACTCTCGGATCCGGATCCAGATCCGAAACTTTCAGACCCGGATCCGGATCCGGATCCAGATCCGAAACTTTCGGATCCGGATCCAGATCCGTAACTTTTGGATCCGGATCCGGATCCGAATGGATCCGGATTTTTCGGATCCGGATCCGTTTGGCCATCCCTAGTTCATAGCAGGGCCGGCGGAAGGGGAGGGCGAACCGTCCCATCGCCCAGAGCGGCAAAATTTGAAGAGAAGAAAAAAATAAGCCTATTGAAAACTGTGATCGAGCGAGATATTCTTTTGCGCTGAATAGTATTGAAATAGCATAAGAAGTCTCATTATTTATTTTATATTTTGATGTTTTAGTTAGGAATATATTGATTTTCAATTTTCCGTTGCTGCGTAATGACCGGGGGGGCGGGGGTCGAAATAGAGCGGCATCTGCCGCCACCTCCCAGGGAGGCAAAATGACTAGCGCCGGCCCTGGTTCATAACAAAAGAAAAAGCCGCGCAGCTTATCGTCTAGTGGCAGTATATGTACTTGTTATTGTTGTGGAAGCCGGCATCCTTTGTAAATGTACAACAAAGGCAACCGACTGTCGCCGATCTCAGAGAGGAAATAATAATACTGCTTCAGGAGGAGTGTTATGGTGCAATTGTAGCGGTTTAACACGTTGGCATGTTATTATCTGCCGTTGCAGTTCCATACCAGTGTATACGGGTTTTGGGAGTGAAAAGTTAGAACGCCACCAGTGCATTAATGCAATGAAAAATAATATATATATTTTTTTATTTTGTTTGAAATCACTCAAATAAGGAATCGTATGAAGAAGTCTTCTTTGCAGCATTTTTGGTAATTTTACTTATGTGTTAGTTCATATTTTGCGAATTTTTAGTCCATATGTATGTAGCTACATACATAGTCACTTGTTAGTACATATTAATCCTAGTCCTGGTATAATGCATGACGTTTAAAACTCAACGTTAGATAGACCTGAATTCTCTAATTTTATTGTTGTACGTAACAGCTGTGCATCGGCGCACCGCAGCGATTTTTCTATCTGCTCCATTAGCAACACTGCTTCTTTAGTTCTGTCGCGCATTGCACGGCAGAATTATCTGCGCTGGACTCTATGTACCGAACTGCCGTGAACAAGTCTGTATGTAGCTATACTCGGTTGCAATCTATCATGATAGTGGCGTCAAATGGGACCGCTCTACAGCATGATGAGAAACTAGTGTATCAGTGCGCGCCAAGTATGAAAAATTCAATCCCATTTGCGTCTCAGAGTCCGCCGAGAAAACACTTTGGAGGAACGACACGTTTTGTGTACAACTGATATTCACGCGAACAAATGTTCATGCCAACGAAATACGAACACGAAAAGATAAACAAATTGCAAAGTTAACAAATATATTTGAATTGAGAAACTTCGGACTTTTAATGTTTTGATTACGTTTAATGTAAACTTTGTTTTTACCAGTCTTCCGCGAAAGCCATTCTTGATATAACTTTTTCTCGAAGCATTGTTTGGCACATTCTCAATGCTAACAGAACGATACGGAGCATTATGCATGACAGTTACGTTATAATGTGTTGCGGTTTGTGTAGCATATCGACAAAACACATCTCAAAACGCTGTCTCAACGAATATTCCCTAAGAAACAACAAACAACTTTCCACAAAACCATCTTCGCTTCCTATATAGACAACAATGAACCTTTCTTTTTTCGCCTAAGGCTGAACTCTAAGCCTAGAAGGAAAGCATGTCGATGTGAAAAACTGTTGTGCCCTCCAAAGTCTTTTTTACAGAATGGGCGACATTAACTCATGTCTCGTCCATGCAATGAAGTTTTTTTGTGTATTTTTTGCCACGACGATCCGATATCGCTTTATTGGCGCACATATTGGTGGAGCCAAGCAACAATGTGGTCTACGAACGCTTCTTTATCTTAAATACAAAGCCCAAGTTGTGAAACATTTGCCTCATTGTTGATGTGCTTATGTTAGGCAAGTCGAGATCACAATCAATTGCGGCACCCACTTTGTCCACTGTTTGAAGTTCGTTCTTCCGATTGTCCCAAAACGTATTTGTGACAATTGAACTCACAGTTTAATCACAAGTACATCGTAAAAACAAATGCATTTCCCCCCAAAAAGTTACAATGCGATTTAAAATAGCATGCAATCGAAACACCTGTTCGGATCTCGCTCGGTGAGAACGCGTTGATCTCCAATCAGCTCCAAGATTCGTGTCAACAACCCACGAATATTTTTTTTTGCTTTGACTTGCATAAACAAAATCGTGTCGAATACTTTTAATTTCAACAGTTTTCCAGTATTTAATGTATGTAATGTATTTCGATGTACTGTATACGCTTCAACGTGCTTCAAGTAAGGAACTATATTTTTGGCTCAAGTTTCGCGAACTTGCCCTTAGAAGGTGCGTTGCCATCTCGTATTCATTATCAGAATCCAAATCAATTTCGTACAATTTATTATATTTATGTATCGTGCAAACTTAAATTATTATTTGTTGTACATTATTATTATTCGGCAAGAATTCTCACATTGCGACATATTGAATTTCCTTCCCTCCTATCTTAAGCTATTGAATTTATTTCCCTTTATCCGAGTGCAGACAGTGAAAATATGAACTCTGTAAGTTTGCTATGCTGTTACAACGTTACTGTAAAATAATAAGGTTAACTCCGAGTTTAAGTTCCTTGTAAGAGGCTGCTAGGCTACTGGCTGGGCTGGTTGGCCGGGTTTCCCGCGATGTTTGCCAGTTGACAGGACCCAACGGAACTCTCGACCTCTTAAAATCCTTCTCGAGAAGACCTCATCTCCAGGAAGGTATCAACTCAGGTAATTCCTGCTGCCTACGGACCCGAACTCTCGGCCATGCTTCCTTGCTTACATTATGCGGTGGCAGCATAAACGCGTAGCGAAAGTGTGAACTAAAGCTTAAGGCCCACTGCGATGCGGAGAAACGCAGCAACAGAACGCAACAGACGCGTTTCCGGCATCTCAGTGGGTGGTTATCCTTTAAGATAATCTGCAGATTTCTGGCACGGAAATTCCGCGCTTCGGTTCCGCGCGTTTCCTCGTAGTGGAATTTGTACCTATCATTTGTTTCAATACAAGCAGACAACAAAAGTTCTGTTTCCGCGTTTCTCCACGTTTCCCCGCGTCTCAGTGGGCGATAAGCTTAAGAAGTAGGTGCTGTTTCGGATATCCAACACATTTTCTCTTCTTTTCTAGCTGCTACGGCACTGATCATCGTAATAAATGTAGTTTTGATAATCCCTCTGGTTTCTATGGGTACATTATACATTGTAAACAGTATCTGTACCAATCAAGTAATAGCGTGGTCCTCATGACCTATTTTTGGAGAATTCCTGAAAGTTATTTGTACATTCTAGGTGGAAGGGAGATAAAACGTCTCACATTCTTTACATCACAAAAGTCTTCAATTTTGCGAGATTGCACGTACAATAATAGCTACTCTTGCGTTAAGTATGCTACAAAGAAATTTTACGCAACAAATTTCTGCACTTTTCTAAGAGGTTCAATCTTTTATGTACTCTTGGGTACTATGAGGACGTTTTTGCATAAACTAATAAAAAAGGAAAATATACGATAATTTTAAATAGACAGCAGAAATGATTTCATTAAACCTTTATATGAGTAATGTAAATTAGAATTTCTTTATTAATTTTTGAAAACAATTAATTTTAAGTGGCAGTGCAATTAACGAGGTAATACGTATTTCAGAAGAATATTTTCTTTGGTTTTCGATTCTTGCTTTTCCAATCACGGTGTGAATTACAAGCTTCTCACAATTAATTTACATTCAGTTCCCTCGAAATCCCGACTTTTCAAGCTCTCTTTTTATTGATTAAGATGGAGGCTTTCTGAAACTGCTTTCAATTAGTGTCAGAGGCTCAATTCACTTCCTACAATGGACGGTTCTCGACGCGGATTCTGTGTGAGTGAGACGTTGAAATGGCGCCTCGTTAACCGTCTTTCTGGGCCAACAATGTAAACGAACAAATTACGTAATTGAGGTTTGTTGAAAAAGCAAACTGGTAAACAAGATGCTACATACAAGGAAGAAAAACTTCGTTTATGAAGCACTTCTTGTTTAAATTTACGAAGACAAATAAAAAGTTTGCAGATTTCGTGGACACAATTATCCATGAGCGAATTCTCATGTGTTGTTTAAAGAAATATTTAAATCATTAAATATATTTTTCCCTATTTTATAATAACATCCAAATATATGCCATGGACACTTAACACAATTACAAACATGCGTTGTTATATACTAATCATACTCTACGTTTTCTAATTTAGTACAGTGGTGTAAAAAAGTTATTCCCCATAAGAACTTAATGGGAGTAAATAATACCGGAAAGGTAAGCAGCACACATTGCACCTTTAGGTGATCAGGTGATTCTGTCTGTCTCAAGGAGCAACTCGTCTTTCATGCAATAGTCAACAGACACAGGAAATGTATGAAAGTCACGTGACTTGTCAGGTGGAATGTTGTTCGTCAGAAAATCGCCTTTTCTCAAGCGAAGTCGCAGAACCGACAAGAGTTACATGTCCGAAAATGATTCGCCTAAATCCGTTGAACGAAATTCTAAAATAATTCTTGCCTTAATTACAAAAGCTACTATACTATATATGCCGAGGTAGATCAGTCGTTAGGCAGTTTGATTACCATGCGAGAGATCTCAGTCCGATCATCGACTGGGAAGAATTGGAATTTTGTCCACCTGTTCAAGTGGCTCCAGCGCCCACCCAGCGTCGTATAAAGTTGGTATCTGTAGGAAACTTGGAAGGGGGCGGGGTAAAGGCGGCCAGGGGCGTGGTGCTGATCAAATTATCCGCACCTTCGGCCGTAACAAGAAAGTGTGGGACCCTAACTCCGCACCCACTACACGCCTTCATGGCTTGGTGCAAAGCACAAGGTATCACTTTGCTTTTTCATTTACTATACGTCCCGATTTTGTCGGAACAGATCTTTCTAATCTCTACGTGGACTTTCTTCCAAGTTCCGTAGGGATGTGAATAGGCTCCAGTTTTTCTTGACACAATTCATCCATGCTATATTTCGTTATAAAAACCACAGTCAATATCCCGTGTGTGTGTGTGTGGGGGGGGGGGTGCTATAATTCAAACATGTGATGTGATACTTTTCTCACTACTCCATTCTCCGATTCTTCGTATCAGAAATAAATCTCAATTCCACATACTGAAAATGTAGCACTTCCTACATCTTAGAATACAAATATCTAGCAGCAAAGTAATGTGTAGGCACATAGTGGTTCGGATAAAAATTTAAACTGTAGGTGCATTCCTTATTAGTCTTACTGTGCATAAAGTAGACTTAAGACACCAAATCAACCAACCAACACAATCCCGTTATTGTCCAAATTATCGAATCCAGAAGCTTCGTCGCGAATAACATAAGCAGGAAGACAATGTGAAATTACCGAACAGAAACAGAACCTAAAAACTACAACGGCTAGATTGGATTAAATCGACGATACCGAACGAGTTCTGAAATGAAGAAGAATACGAAAGTTGTAGGACCTCGATACACACACACACACTATCCTCAACTCAATGGTAAGATTTCCTTCTTGCAGAGAAGCCTTTACGTAGGCCTTCAAGGCCACGACGAGAAAGTGTTCTACACGCAATGACGGGACCAAAACACACGTGTAGTTTGATATGAGAGCTGTGTTCCTTCCTCTTTATTTCGTACGTCATTGATAACAGGAACACGGGCCTCGTCTGCTAACCCTAGTTTCGTAGAGCAGACGCCTTTTTGCCACCCTTTGGTTCAGTGACCTCGTAGTTATCAAGAGTGAATGACTCACCAGATACCTGTTGCCTGTGATCTTATACAAGAATTGATATTTCGTTAGCGTCTGTAAGTATTATTTCATGTGCAGTTATATAAGTTAACGTTCGAATAGTTTCCTAATGGTTACGTTATTTATAAATTAGTTCTCAAGAGTGAGCTTTTTGCTATTTGCACGGGTGGGTTTTATACAGCCTGCATGTATTATTTTTTCCTGAAACAAGGAGAAATTCCATGACGAAAAAAGAGTCGTAGAAGAGTAGTTAACAAAAAAGAAAGAAGAAAATGTAAATGTTTAAATAAATTATTGTATAGATCGAATGCACGGTGGGTGCACATAGTAGTTCGTATGCCATTCTAAACTAAAGGTCCAGTCCAGATTAGCTTATCTGTGCAGAAAAACTAAAAAAGAAATTGCCACAGTGTAAGAAAATTTCGTGTTCAACCACATACAAAAGGGAATAGTTTATTCCATCTTGGAGTTCACATCTGTAGCATCTAAAAACACAATTATGGATCGCAACATATTTTATCAAATCCATATTAATTATACGTGTATGATAAAATAACAGAAGTAGAGGAAAGAGAAAGCCAAGAGAAACACTCATGGCTTCTCCAGAATTTCAAATCCCGTTACATAAAGTTCTGGGTTGGAGTCCCGGGCTGGCATGACTCTCTTGTTCTTGCCCTTTTATCTGCTCTATTTCATCATAAATCGTCGTAATGGTTTACCTACCGGGGAAGAATAATGACAATAATTACCAATACAAAGCCAATAACGAACAGAACAACAACTCTATTAAGGAGATGTCAAGAAAGAAACAAGACTTGACAGTGTCTCCAGCTCTCGGTTTCTCGAATTGAAAATTGCTCTCCCGTTCTCGGTCTCGACTAGTTAAATATAGAAATCGAAAAAGTATGTGAAGATACATATATTTCATATATCCGGGTTTTGTAGGAGATTTTGTGAGAGATGAAATAAGTACACTTCGATCATGTTTATTTTTATTAGTTTTGTTACGGAACATCACTTTTCTTCCTAGTCGCGGACGAGTGACCATTACATGAAATTAATGACGACATACTCAAACACCTGTGACAAGGACGGTACTCAAACCCGAGAACGAGATCGAATGTCGACCACTTAATGAGCTTGCCCACCGAGTCTCCTTAATGTTGCTTGTGTCAGGTAATTCGTAAGGCCTCCCCGATGGAGCACTGGTTCGGATACCACTTTAAACTGTAGGTCCAGTCCCGATTAGTCTTACTGTGCAAAAAGTGGACTTAAAACACTAAATCAATCAATCAAAGTCAGGTAATTCGTAATAACTGTCAATATCACACATTCATTACCATTTGTTTCATAATTTATTTCATTGATGTGATTAACCTGAAGTCGAAGAATTAGTTGAAAGACAAAAATGCAAGACTGAATGTCTCTGATGTTACTTCGTGCCGAATAATATGACGTGATATTATGATATGAATATATTAATAATATAATATGTTAGTCATTCCATTGATTAATCCAAATTGCGCACACAATATATGGTATAATGTCCACTGCTAACCGACCTCCGTGGCGGAGTGGTTAGCACAGCGCGCTACGACAGCATGGGCCCCTGGTTTGAATCTCGGCTTGGCCATGGGTGTTCTTGGTGAGTGTCCGTTAATCAATGTCATGATATCATCACTCATTACTCTTCATCGTCGCTATTTGCCAAAAGTGAAAGAATAGAGACACTAAATAACAAAAATGCAATCAAATCGAACATCTTCACCGACTTAATTCTATACCGTACCAAATTCCCAAATTGTTACTGCTTCTTGATTCATTTTACAGCATCTCAATTGTTTTCCGATTCGAAAAAAATTGGTATGTTGTGATCTGTTGATTGTGCATTGTTTTGTTGTTTGGATTGTTTAATTAACGTCGCATTAATTAGTTTTAGACCAATCGTGACAGAGGGAATCGAGAACACAATGGAAGGGGAAAAAACAAGTTAGAGACCACGGCTCTCTTTAAAGGCAGCATTCCTTGAACACGACTGAATTGACTGCAGAATGTTATGGATAAAATTTGTTTCGCTTTTTTCTTTTATTTCTGTTTCAGTTATTTTACTTCGCTTATCTTCTACCACTCGTATTAATCGTGTTGCTGAGGAAGAATTATAAACTCTTGAAATGGACGATGAGACTGTAACAACTTTGTCAGTATATTTTAAACTCAGTATCGGCACAATAGGTAACTATGGTGCTATGTTGAAAAGGAAATTTAAATTTACATATACTGATAACTTTATAATTATTATATTGATAAAAATGAAAAGAAAAAAAAACTAGAAACAACAAAAATTAAAATAGCATCAAATTATGCAATTATTTGAAAGAACATTTATATGAAGAAAACACTTCTTTACTGTCTCCTTGTGAGGCAGAGCAAATCCTCCTCTAAATATTTGGGCATGCGTCAGTTCTACCTCTGAGCACACTCAACATGTCAGATTCCTCAATCAGGTCCACAAGATGGCTTCCTTCAATTTTCAAAACTTCACATTTGGCTTGTTCACATCCAAAATGCAGAAAATATTACACTCACTTAGTCTTATTTCTCATAACATTTCATTTTAGATAATGCAATATTCATTTACTAGCTAGTTAATGCAGATGCCATCAGATAATAATTTCCTGCTCCCAATTATTGAACTAGGCACTTTACACCAGTTCCAAATCTTTTCTTTTTCGTTTTACAGATTATCCCATTAGAAAAGCATTTCCAAGCTTCTGTTATCAACAAAATGTCTCTATATTGTTTAAACAAACTATTAAAGATTAACTTATCAAGTATAATCTCTCAAAATATCCAGATTTTTAATGATATTAAACCTTCACCAATCGTTACATTTTTACTTATGTACCATCCATCCTGAGATACTCTCAAGTCCCAGACAACTAGTATTAGAGCAACTAGTTCAAGCCAGATTTTTTAGTATGTGTTATCTTCAATTGTTTTTGTTTTATATTTTTGTCCATAAGTGCTTAACAGCTTTAATGTTTGTGTTGTAAATGTACATATTTGCTCTGTTACAGCTATTTTACTATGTATATCACAATATACTTATCTAATGATTACAATTACCATTTTTTGAATGTTGATATAAAATACCAAGTATGACATCATATTAGACATTGAACAATTTTAAAGAGTTGACCTTTGTATATAAATCTTGATGTCAATGCAAATGTACATAATTTCAATAAATTTAATTATAAATTTGAATGTAACTTATCTTGCTTGCCTGAAAGAACACATATGATTGAAGATATTTGTTTTTTCATATTGTCAGTCAAAAATAACTGTTATGAATATGAATTCAGAATATTGCACAATTTGATAATTTTGTCATGATATACGAATTGGCTTTTTTAAACATCATATTTAATGAAACTAGTTTAAATAGTAATTTCAGACACTTAATTGCATTATATGAATAAAATTTTGAGCAATCATATGACTAAATTATTATAGATATAGCACAAATGTGGAACTTTGGACTTAGCCTAACCATTTTCAAATGTAGTTATGACAATGTATTATTTTTATTGTCATACTGGCGCTCAACAAGGGACGAACCCACAACAGATCTGAGCCCTACTGAGACATTTAACATATAATAATTAATACAATGCCTCTATATTTACAATCTGTTTACATGTTCAGCATTATAATCAATTGAGTGTGACTGAATATTTGTTTTCCAACAATACAACAAGAACTTGTTCATCATGAACCAATACATTTCAACTACCCATGAACATTTAGTACATAATAATATTGAAAAACAAAAAACATCAAGTTCGACATACCAACAATTATTATCCAGTAAAGTAACCATTTTTACATAAACAATGTACCTACATAACATTATTATTTATTATCAAACAATGAAGCACCATTCAGAACTTCATTCTCAACCTGGGAGCATAATTTCTATATTAATTTTTATTTAGCCAAAAAATATATTAATAATAATTTTCTACATGTAGAGTAAGTTACCTCTGATCTAAATTTCCCTAAATTTCCCATTAGGAATTGATCCATTCATCTAGCAACATCAGCTAACAAGACAAAAATGTAAGTCCCTGCATCGAAAAGCAAACATCCTCAGATTTACGGAGTGCTGAATATAAGATTTTTTACATCACAAATGAATTCATGCAAGAAATGTATAAATTATGATGTGCTCACTAAAATTATAAATCATAAATAATTGTTGTTCCTGAATTCGCAGCGTCACGGCTCGAACTTACTATTCAGCCCTTTGTGAACACATTTTGTAGCCATAATGCATTCTAGCATTTTTAAAGGAAACAACTACTTGACTGAAGCTTGGATCAACATGTGAATCTCTTTGCTCTTTGTCAAGTTCATTCCTATTTGAGCCTACGATTCAACTCTTGGAATCTTTGTGCTCTAGTAAATATTTTTCAAGCCAAAGCTAAATCTTAGCATTCAAAATTATTATGCACATGCCATCACATTATATTATACATTTTTTGCACTCCAAAATACACATAACAAAGAATATTTGTTATATTGAATTTTTCCACCGTTCAACACAACTAAGGATCAAGAAATATGAATGAGGACCGATATTGGATCATGAAGATCAACTTAAAGCAAACTCTACAGAAGAAGACTTCATATCTGAACTAATGTTTCTGACTCAAGAAAAAGAGAAAATTTTTACATTGACAGCCGACAAAAGAAAAATTCTGCACAAAGTACTGTGACTCACAGTACCACCTTTAACCAACATCCTAAGAAGAAGAACTCAACCAACCAACCCTCATGGGTATGGTTGTGAAATGAAGCAGTATCTTTTTTCCTTCAAACCAACAAAATAAACAACAAGTTAGCATAAGCAATTTCATAATGCCAAAATTAATATACGAAGAATGAAAAAATAAAGAACTGAGGTCTTATATACCACCCTTGACACTCAGTCAATAAGAAACTCATAACCAACCAACCCTTAACGCTTACTTAATCTTACATCTTCACTACAGAAATATCTGTTTCCTTTGAAGATCTGACAAGTATGTCATCTACCTTGCATCCTTGCAACAATCTCTTTATTAGCTCCTCATGTGACTTGTTGCAGTTTTGCAAAATTTCTAGCCATTTATACCTTTTGGCATTAGAACACTTCCACACTTTGATGTGTTCAATGGCCACTTGACTCACAGGATTACCAGTGTTGCATTCTAACAAGGTAACTGTTGAATTATCATGATTCTCAACACACAAATAAGGTCCTTCAAACAAGAAGCAGTATTTCTTAATGGGATTATTTTCTAAATCTTTATGTCTGTTTCTAACAAACAACAAATCACCAACTAATATGGAAACTTTATCTTGTTGTTTTTGGTTGATTTGGTTTGTTTTCTTACTTCTGGCCTCAAAACTTTTTAGATGTGCCATGTGAATTTTATTATCCCATGACATTACTTCATCTTCAGTGATATTATTGAATATGCTCATGTTAGGTTCCATATTTAATCGCAGTTCTATAGGAGCATAACCTGTTTGAGATGAAATTGCATTATTTAAACAATGAAGGGCAACATTAACCTTTTCAGGCCATAGGGTATGACTATCCTGACACAAAACTCTCATTAAGCGGTTAAGCTCTGCATGATATCTCTCAACCATATTGGAGGACGGATGATATGGAGGAGTGAACACTAACATGATGCCTAAGTGTTTCATTTTATCTGCAAACTGATGAGATCTGAATTGAGGTCCATTATCGGCAATCAATTTTTCAGGAATACCCAAATGGACAAAATAACAATTGATAAGCTTTTTGATGACTGTATTTGCATTACTGTTGAAAATAGGATAAGCCAACAAGTACCGACTTGCAGCATCCAACACTGTCAACAAAAATCTCTCCCGCTTAGAACCCATGACGAATGGACCTTGCAAATCCACAAAAAGGACTTTTCCAGGTTTACTGGTCAGGTGTATTTTAACTAAATGTTTTGCAGGATGTTTATTGGGCTTTGACCTGACACAAGTATCGCAATCAGCAACATATTGTTTTATATCTTTAAACATGTTTTTCCATCGGAAATTTCTATATATTTGTGCCATTGTCCGAGATGCACCGAAATGACCACTCTCATCATGAAACTTGATGAGCATATTACCAATTAAGGAGGCAGGTAAGCATATCCTTAACTTTTCTGGTCTGTGAAAATCCCTGACACATAATATGTTCTCCCTGAGACAATACTGTTTCCGCCAATTCCTACAGCGAGAATTATCAGTATCAACATCTCCAGAGAGATAGGAAATGATCTCATTCAATTCGATATCATTTCTCTGTGCATTCGCAAGTTCCTTACAGTCACACAAAGGTTGCAGCATTAATTCCAACTCGGAGTAGTTGACATGATAATGCATGTCCAATTGCCAAGGAAAAGATCGACTTAGCAAATCAGCGATTACATTTTCCTTGCCTTTGCAATATTGAACATCAAAAGAATACATCTGTAACTGGATGAACCAGCGAGTGAGACGAGCATTCCACGTGTGGGCAGTTTCCAACCACGTGAGGGCTTTATGATCTGTAATAATGACAAAATGCCTCCCTTTTAGTATAGAAGCAAATTTGTCTATAGTATATAGGATCGCCAACACCTCCATTTCAGTAGATGTATAAGATTTCTCATAATCTTTTAACAACCTGCTGACAAATTCAAGAGGCTTGAACCCTCCTTCTATGATCTGGAAACAATAACCCGCTACTCCAATAATCGAAGCATCAGTTTGAACAAAGAAATTATGTTCAAAATCGGGAAATGCAAGCATTACTTGTTCAGCAATTTTTTCCTTCAAAAGCTGAAATGCTTCAGATGCCTCTTTATTCCAACACCATTTTTGTTTAGCTTTGAGAAGCTCATACATGGGTTGGGCAAACATTGCATAATTTTTTATGTATTTACTAATCCAATTTAAGGAACCTAATATCTTTTGCAATTGTTTAATTGAGCTAGGTTCCGGTAACTCTATTATAGACTTGACAAAAACTGGATCTTTATGATACCCTTCTGGGGTAATGATGTGACCCAAAAACTTTATCTCCCTGCAGCAAAATTTACATTTCTCTATTTTAAGGGTCATGCCTGCTTTCAGTAGACAATTAAATACACTTTCAACATGAATCAGATGAGAATCAAAGTCTTTGGATCTTATAATGATATCATCCACATACACCACTACAAAATCCTTACAATCAGCCAAAACTCTATTCATTGCATCTACAAAGACAGCGGTGCCATTCACTGATCCAAATACAACACGTTTAAATTGATATAACATGCCTTCGAATGAAAATGCTGTGTATTTTCTACTTTGTTCATCCAAAGCAATTTGCCAAAAGGCATTACCTAAATCTATAGATGAGAAATAATTACAACCTTGAAACTGTACTAATAACTCATCTATTTTTACGGGATGAATTTGCATCAACTTTACATGCTTATTTATCCCTTTTAGATCAACACACATTCTTATCCCTCCACCTGGCTTAGGTACAACCAATAGAGGGGATAAGTATTCAGAGTTGGACAATTCAATCACGTCCCATTCCAACATGGTGTTGATCTGTTCTCTAACTTCGTCCCGGTATGCAAATGGAATAGGATAGTTTCGACCTACCACGGGTTTGTCTGTATCCAGTTCCATTGTGTGCACATAATTTTTACATAAACCTGGTT
Organism: Lepisma saccharinum; assembly: GCF_977018435.1. Classification (NCBI taxonomy): domain Eukaryota; kingdom Metazoa; phylum Arthropoda; class Insecta; order Zygentoma; family Lepismatidae; genus Lepisma; species Lepisma saccharinum. Next base: position 11,679,444 of record NC_139242.1, read on the forward strand.
TAATGGAAAACAATTTTTTATATTTATACAATATATTTAAAAATTTCTGTTTTTCAACTACCGACAACATCTCAGTTTGATCCAACTGACCAGAAATTTTTAATATTGTTTCATCATCCACCTTATTACCCTCAGAACTTGACACAAAAGAACATTCATAATAATGATCCACATCTACAGTATTTTCCAATGGAACGAAACGGGCAAGTACATCATATTTATCATTATCACATACAAGTGCCTTCTTAGAGAAATCTAAGGTACCTTGCAATGCATATAGAACATCTAAGCCCAAGATCATATCCACCTGCAGATTCTGAACCACTAAAAATTGTACCAACAAACTTTGCAAACCGATAACAATCATAAGCCTAGTTAAACCTAAAACTTTGTTCTTTTTAGAGCCTGTAAAATCCACTAGTCTAATGTTTTGAGTACTCAATAATCTTGGCCTACTGGCTGTAGAAGAGATATTTTTCCACACCTGATAGGAAAGCAAACTAATTTCTGCTCCACTATCACATAGAGCCAAATGTTTATGATCTAGAATATTAACCCAAATTTTTGCAGTATTCGAACCATTAGGAACATTATTGATTGGTCGGTAATTTTCTTTCATGTAATTTTGATCATCAGATTCTAATCCTTTTTCCCAATCACCAACATTAACAACTGCTATGGCAGGGTTTATAGCATACCCTCTGTCACCTGCCTCAAGGCAAAGGGAATTGACTAGTTTTTTTGATTTTCAGGAACGTGAGATCTTCCCTGATTTAAGTGTCCAATCTTGTTGCGCTCTTTGTCACCTATCTCAGTTGCATGAACTGACACTTCAGTCTTAAAAGTATTATGCACACTTTTGACAGGCAACTGCATATTTCGGATGACTCTCATACTATATAAAAATTGCAACAACTTGCACATGCCCGCACGATTCCAATGAATCATATCCAGACGATTTTGTATACGAGGACCAATGTACTGTTCATACAGAGTTTCATTTATCTTGTCATCATCATCAAAGAAAAGAGGAGCAATATTTAGCACTTTGACCTTATCCTCATCTTGAAGAGATAACAGGTGAGAATTGTACCTTTGCCATCTGACCCATTCTGGATCCCCTCTAGAATGCATAACTTTCGGAATTGGTGGTAAGGTAAGTACAATTATATTCCTTGTCTTATTTTTCATGACCTGTATCAGTCTGTTAAAGCTTTGTTTGATATCATCCTCATTTCTCCGTTTCAGTAGATCATTCGTGCCAATCATTAACATTACCTGGTCTGATAACTTATTATAAGATTCCATTCTTTGTCTTAGCTGATCTATTGTTTGACCTGAAACACATAATCCAATGTGCCGTGTACCATCCTTTTCCACCTTCACAGGTTCACCTAAGATATTTTGTGAAAGTCTAAGCATCATGCTATCTCCTACTAATTGATTATTGTCAAGTATAGGAGTTAGAATGTCTGTTTCCATTGTGTTTCTATTATAGGCAAATCTATTCTTATTTGGAGGCTTTAATACATTATTAGCACCCATGTTACCTCCCCCAACATGAGTCCTCATCAGTTTTCCGCTTGGGAAACAACACCATTAGCTACTGTGGGAATCTTATCTGTTCCACAATTGTAGCTCTTAACCCCAAGGTTTGTTTTGTCGTAGTTCCTATGAAAATTAGTTCTTGTGTAATTTGATTTGCGAGAGTATGTATTCTCTTTATCTGCACTAGAAGCTTGTTCCACAGCCACTTGAGCTACTTTAGCTTTAAAGTTTCGATTTTTTACACCATATTCTGAATTGCTCATCCTAAGTAGGATGTCTCTAAGCGATTCAAAATTCTCTATGGCTTGCAATGCTCTTTGCAATGTCTCAACATTATTTACCACAAAGTGCTCTCTGATCTTAAATGGCAAAAGCGTAGCCACTTGTGCAATCAAGTGTGCTTCCTCCGCATGAGGCTGGATGGATTTGAGCAATTTATAATTCTTGTTTACAAATTTCTGTAAGTTACCATGTGCAGCTCTAGAAAATTGAGTATTCAGTATCCGAGTCAATGTGACACTCTTCCACCTAGAATTCTCATAGTGAGACAGAAAGGCCTTTTTAAAATCATGGTAAGTATTGAAGGAAGATTTATTCTGAGTGTACCAACTTTTTGCACAGTCTTTGAGTAACTTAGGCATATATTGCATGTAATCCTTTTCCTTGATATTGTAAATATCCATCATTTCCTCAACTTTCTCCAAAAATTCCGATGGCATACTGTCCATCGAGATTCCATCAAACTGTGGAAACTTGCACAATTCTTGTGGCTTTATGAAAGATTGTCGGTGCGGTAAAGAGTTGTCATATTGAGTACTAGTCACAAAAGTTGCACTTTGAGAAGGACCATTTACATCACTCTTATTTGTGTACTTATTATGATGCAAACAAGAATCACCTTTTACATAATCTTGGCGATGACCAGATGGTGTTCCTCTACGGTCATTAGTAGAATCAAATAACTTTTTTTCTGAGCCAGATGACTCAGTTTCAGTATTAGTGGCTTTATCACATACCTTAGATACATGCCTGCGCACTACATGCTCATCAACACAACTATCAGAACTATTCACTACTGTAGGAACTTTTGCACGTTTTCTCTTTGTAAGAGTTCTTCTGCCAGCTGATTCTAATCTACACTGACTAATGGGTGACAACACTTCTTTTACCAATGTTAAAACTTCTAGCTTTACACCCATTATTTGTTCCTGCAGAACCTGGTCCTGAGAGAGGTCATTATTCACAAATTTGCAATCACTTGTCACAAGTCCTTGCATGGTTTGAATAAGTTCATTAGGCATATTTCCTGCTGAACCATCCTCTTCATTATGAAGCACTTTGTACTGAAATTGATCAGAATTCATCTCTTGATTAGATTGAATTTGTGGAGAAGAAGCACCATCACACACTGAAGGTTTAGGTAAACTTGAAAGAGAGGACAAAGTATTTGCTAAATGCTGTTTAGTTTCACACCATTCCTTTTGCATGTGTCTCATGTCAACATGCAGTCGCTCTGCCAAATCTGCATGTGCTTCTTGTACAGCACCAACCTGCTTACCCAAATTTTCCATCTTTTGTTCCACAACATAGGATACTGCAGAAATATCAGTATCCACTTTCATGGATAATGCTTTTATGTGAGATTCCACTTTCTCTGTTCTTATCAAACACTCCTTCTTATATTGAGCAAGATCAATTCTAATTTCTTTTAATTGAGCATCAGAAGATTGCTGAAGAGTTGTCAGCCCAGATTTAAGCACCATCTGGCTAGCCTTCAGCTCTATCAATTGAGCATCAGTCTTTTCCTGATTAGCTTTGAGCTCTGTTTGGCCATCCTTGATAGCATTGAGAGCAGCCATAACATCTGCCAAGCAGAAATCACCCTTTGGATCTGACATATTTAAAGGTAAAAACACCTAACCTCAGAAACCAGAACAAGAAGCAAAACAATACAAAGATTATTATAAGCTTGAACCTTTTCAACTAATCACCTGACGTCTCATAATCTTAAATATGTAACAACTTTGTCAGTATATTTTAAACTCAGTATCGGCACAATAGGTAACTATGGTGCTATGTTGAAAAGGAAATTTAAATTTACATATACTGATAACTTTATAATTATTATATTGATAAAAATGAAAAGAAAAAAAACTAGAAACAACAAAAATTAAAATAGCATCAAATTATGCAATTATTTGAAAGAACATTTATATGAAGAAAACACTTCTTTACTGTCTCCTTGTGAGGCAGAGCAAATCCTCCTCTAAATATTTGGGCATGCGTCAGTTCTACCTCTGAGCACACTCAACATGTCAGATTCCTCAATCAGGTCCACAAGATGGCTTCCTTCAATTTTCAAAACTTCACATTTGGCTTGTTCACATCCAAAATGCAGAAAATATTACACTCACTTAGTCTTATTTCTCATAACATTTCATTTTAGATAATGCAATATTCATTTACTAGCTAGTTAATGCAGATGCCATCAGATAATAATTTCCTGCTCCCAATTATTGAACTAGGCACTTTACACCAGTTCCAAATCTTTTCTTTTTCGTTTTACAGATTATCCCATTAGAAAAGCATTTCCAAGCTTCTGTTATCAACAAAATGTCTCTATATTGTTTAAACAAACTATTAAAGATTAACTTATCAAGTATAATCTCTCAAAATATCCAGATTTTTAATGATATTAAACCTTCACCAATCGTTACATTTTTACTTATGTACCATCCATCCTGAGATACTCTCAAGTCCCAGACAACTAGTATTAGAGCAACTAGTTCAAGCCAGATTTTTTAGTATGTGTTATCTTCAATTGTTTTTGTTTTATATTTTTGTCCATAAGTGCTTAACAGCTTTAATGTTTGTGTTGTAAATGTACATATTTGCTCTGTTACAGCTATTTTACTATGTATATCACAATATACTTATCTAATGATTACAATTACCATTTTTTGAATGTTGATATAAAATACCAAGTATGACATCATATTAGACATTGAACAATTTTAAAGAGTTGACCTTTGTATATAAATCTTGATGTCAATGCAAATGTACATAATTTCAATAAATTTAATTATAAATTTGAATGTAACTTATCTTGCTTGCCTGAAAGAACACATATGATTGAAGATATTTGTTTTTTCATATTGTCAGTCAAAAATAACTGTTATGAATATGAATTCAGAATATTGCACAATTTGATAATTTTGTCATGATATACGAATTGGCTTTTTTAAACATCATATTTAATGAAACTAGTTTAAATAGTAATTTCAGACACTTAATTGCATTATATGAATAAAATTTTGAGCAATCATATGACTAAATTATTATAGATATAGCACAAATGTGGAACTTTGGACTTAGCCTAACCATTTTCAAATGTAGTTATGACAATGTATTATTTTTATTGTCATAAGACCAAAAATATATATGCCTCTCCCACGGTTCGAAACTGTGACCACAAAATATTGTCTTATTTTTAAAATTTACGCCAAATATGGTTTCACTCGTCTGTTTCACAAGGCGTTCTATTGCCTCCCCGATGGCGTAGTGGTAACGTCTTCCCCATTTTATCAAAGGCTTCCGAATTCAATACCAGATAGAGGAACATTTGGTTCAGATCCCACTTTAATCTGTAGGTACAGTGAATAAACTGGACTTAAACAATTAGCGTGTGGCGTGTGGTCTGTGATGAGAACCATCATTTCAGTGAAATTTCTTGACAATGATTAGTATCACTCGAAATAATATTTCCTTACGAGTAGATCTTGTTAAGAAACCAGTTGCTGAAATGTTCTTCTTGAGGCCACGGAGCACCCAGCTGTTGTTTGTTGTAGCTGGGGCATGAGTCATGTGACTCATGCTATCAATGCTCAATCCTTCCCGAGAACTCAGATCCACCAGACAAATTTAAGCGAATAATCTGTTATTTGGGTTGCATAAACAACAGGCTTTAAGACGTTACGAAATTCTAGGTCCCGTGGCCCAGGTAATTCTTTCTCTGACTGTACACACTATACGACTTGGAGACAATTGCAAGGAATTAGCATTCTATCATGAAGTAGCATTTAACAGTTTTAAATTTTCAGTGTAGCTTTTAAAAACTACTTATAACGTACTATATTCTAAACGGTCATTTCTTCAGTATTCTATTAAAAAACGTATTTGCAAATTTCTTATTAGTCACAAATATTAGCTGAATTTACATGTTATTGAAATGAAGGTTTATCATTAACCTGACGACAGAAAGAAAAAAAATCAGTGTAAACTTTAACGTAGAATTTGGTTCCTTCTTAATTTTTTTCAGTTTTACGGCAGGATAGCCTACATAATATATCACGAGCTTTAATCTGACTCACGATTTACTACTTACAACGGCTACGGAAGGGAAATACCCTTCCATTCTCAAAAAGGAATATCAAACTCTTGTGAATATTAAGTTTCTCGTCTCTGTTGAAACCTTGACTTTCTGTCAAATGTCCTCAGACTAATACTGAAGGTTCTATTCTCTTACATTGTTGCGAAAAATTTATGAAATAAATAATGAATGAATATGGCAGATAATGTTGAAGTAGAACTTCCAGTGTGTTCTTTCTGAATTTCTACAGAATTTGACATCTTTGGTAACTTCATGTTATTTAAAATTGTATGATTTTTCTTTCTTGTATTCTGGGTAATGTGTACGGCTTCTGAATGTGACTGTAACAACTTCCCTCGTACACATTTCCAAGTTTTCGAAGTGTAGCTAAGTGCAGTTTCGTGAAGCGTAAATACGGTGGCGTTCATCTTCGCAGAGTAGTTGCCCTCGCAGGAAGCTCTTGCGTCTGGGTCAACTTAATAAAGTTCGTCGCTCGCCTGGAAGAAATTTTGGTCACTTGAGATTCGCTTTTAATTGCATTACCCGAAAGCTCCGCGTATCAACCTTAATTACTTCCAGCAAAATATTGTCCCTATACGAGAGTTTCAAAAGACACAATAACCATAATTTACAGACGCAGTAAAATCCAAGATATCAAATATTTCCACTTCGAAATCACTGTTTCTGAAACGTAGAAAAAAGAAGGATCACAAGGGACACTGTCATGTTTGGCTGGAAAGCAATCTTTAAGAGTACAAGGAGTATGAGACTCCGAGATATTACGTACTGCAATAAAATAAAGTGCAGTGATGTTATTGTAAACAAAAAGGATAAAATATGCCATACATTTTGCAGGTTGAATATTGGGTGTCATGGGAGAAGCGCACGTGGGAGGAGCGCACAGTGTGATCTGCGCACAGAGATAAAAATATCGTGGGTGAAGCGCACATTCAAATGTTCTTCTTTCTTTCCTTGCAGGTGAATGTGCATGGAAGATATTACCAGTGCCAAGGGTAAGCCTTCTCTTACTGGACGGACATCAGTATCGTGTTGGCCGTAAGACTGAAGATGTGTAAAGGAACGCCGGCTAAAGTGCAAGGGATCACTAAGGACAACATTAAACAACGACGTTTTGGAAAAAAAAACTCATCAGTGTGTTCCGAATGTTGCAGAGTTGGAAGTTGTAAAAACGATGTCTGTATACAGGAAAAGAGCAAGGGAGGAACTGTCTACGCCAGTGAACGTCGTCTACAAACAAGAATTTGAGAAATTGACGAATAGATGTTATGAAGTAGTTACTGAAATTCCAAAATATGATAACGTAAAAACCTCTTTGTGTGAAATACACTGGGAATAACCCAAAATCCGATTGGTAGTTCCGAAATCTCCTTGGATGAAAATGTGTTGAGACTTTCCGACGGGACGAGCTTCCTTATGCTTGACCTGACAGTGGACAACGAAAAGAAATGTCTGGTGTTTGCAACCAACAGTGGCAAGAAATTATTAACATCTTGTGATTCTTTCTACCTTGACGGAACATTCAAAAGTTGTCCGAAACAGTTTGAGCAAATTTATTCAATTCATGCTGACGCAGGAAGTTCCGAAGAGGAAACAAACATCTGGCCAGCCCTTTATGTGTTACTGGAAGATAAAGAGAAATCTACATATAGACCTAGGCATTCCAGGTCGAAAGAGAAGGAAACAGTATATTGAAACCGACAGGCGTATAAAAACAATTTTAGACAAATATGTTGAAACTGAAGATTTATTTCGTTGTCTCAATTCTCTGTCGTACGTTGCCAAGTTTGATTGAAGATCGTTCTGAAAAGTTGACGAAGCTGTAATAGAAGATGCTGACAGAAGAACCTTTAAACCACCTTCGTGTATTAATCTACACGTTGTCCAGTCCCAAGTCTGGAAAGAAAAGTGCGAGGGAAGGTTCTTATTGATAATCATACTGTGCGCTAATCCCACTAACACCTGAGATCCTATGCGTTAGTCCCACAAAATTTCTGTGCGCTGATCTCACGTGCGCTCCTCCCACGTAATCGAATATTGAAATGCTTATCTTCCTCAGTATTTCAATCTATTTTTCGTATTTTCAAGAGAAAATTTCGTAAAAGTCAAATAAAAATCATTAAATACAAGTTATATCTATCTTTATTCTCTAAGTGAAAGCCATTCATTTGCAAGCATTGTAAAACCTTTCTGATCTAAGTCCAAAAGTACGTGAGTTGTAAATTTATAAGTGACAACACTGTCAGGAAGAGGTCATAACAACGTGCATATGCTATCAGGCATTGAGCATTGCTAGTTGGCGAGTACCAAAAGTTGTCGGTGCAGCAAGTGCTGTTGTGTGTGTGCGAGGCTGAAATAAACACCATTTTGTGTACTGCCCTAAAACATGTTTACAAAGTAGATAGACGATTGTAGATCAAACTCTAGGTGGTCCGTGAAAAAAAATCACAGGAATGTCATCAAGACTTGCATGAAGCCTGTAGGAACAATACATAGTTAATGGGTGTGAATTTCTTGAGGTGATTGTGATGTGTCAATGAGAACAACCTCAACATGAGGAAAGTTGCATCATGCTGGGTTCCCGATATTGTAATTATTGTGCAACCATCAGATACGGCCATGATTAAACATCTTGACGTACGTAGTGGTAAGAAGATATGAACACCTGCAGTCTTCAGACAGTGCTGTATTAGTTTAGTTTGATGAAGATTGCACTTTTCTTTAATTCTATATTACCAAAACGAATATAGGATACGTAAATGGTGCAAGACATCCAAGAGAACCAGATAAAGGACTTATATCTTTCCTTTTAGGAGTCGTCAACTACCAAGGATCTTAGCCACGCAATTGGAAAGAGATACTCCGAATGTACAACATGTAATTGGAAGATTCATTCATTCGTTTGCTCATGGAGGAAACAGAAACCTCGTGGAAGTCTACGATAAGAAAAACTAACTGACTCTATTTGACATATTGCAATGGTGGGTCTTTGAGTTAAATAATACTGTACTGTATGTGAATCAATAATAATAATGATAATTTCCGCGCTCATTCTATATACACAGAGTGTCTCAAAAGATAATTTACACTCTTTGAACGTTAATTATAGGAACATTAATAACAGCAAGTATGGACTGTTTTGCATTCATATACCTTAAAGATACAGATGTTCATTGGCAGCAATACTTTGTCTGCAATGGAATATAACAGATGGGCTAATCAATAAACAGCAGATGTGGTTTCCACAGAAAGGGAAGCACAGGTAGTCCCAATAGCATGCTTTCATGTCATCCAGTGACATTGGCTTTGTGGGGTACACATCGCTCTTCAGTTTCCCAAAGGTAGAAATCTAACGGTGTTAAATTGGGAAATCTGGGTGGTTGTTTGAAACTTCTTATATTGCTCAAAAGAAAAATTGCTTACCTCTGCCACTTCGGGTACCCAAATCCCTACCGCCTGGTGGGTTGTGATGGAACTAAAAACAACAGAATGCCTATACACGCTCTCACATAATCAACGTAGATATTGCAGTTTGAAACACAAAAACTCCAGTCAAGTTATATTTAATAGTTTCTCTGTTATTAGCATTCAAAGAGTGTAAACACTATTTTTGGAAACTCTGTATATCACCATATCACCATGAATTATCTAAGTATTATATTCGATTGCTAGTGGATGTGATGGTACTAATATTAATATAAAATCTAGATTATGCATTGCAAAACTAATTTAATTACCAGTGCCTTGGTTGATTGATTTGCTTTATTTTACTTCACTTTTTATGCCACTTTTGGCTAATATGCGAAGATTGGGATGATTTATGATATGATGAAATTGAACAATGGACACTCACAAACATCCATGTTAAAACCGGTATTCGAACCGAGACCCCTCGCGTGCCTGTACCTTGATTATTGAAATATATAAATTAGTATACCACATGATTTTTCATTTTCTATTTTGATTCGAGCACATTCAAAAGTGTGTAAAACAGCATTCCAAATTGGCTGTTACAAGTCTTGAAATGCCACTAGAAGTTTGGGTTCTACGTCTGTGTTGATCTACGAAATCGTAACCACCAGACTCTGTACTTTTGGTGGCTAGACAACGGCTGTGATCGATGCAGAGAGGAGTTTCTCAAGTGGTTCAGTAATTCTTCACATGCGAATTTGTTTCTTGCCCGCAGTCATGACCGATCCTCAACAGCTGCTCTCACTCGAGCCAACGAAAGTGCCATTTCTAAAATAAGATTAGATTCTGTACGATTGTTTTCAGTCCCCTGTGAAACGCGATCCCTGTAGCGAACCCTAGCAGTTCCAATGTAGTGAAGATCGAAGAGAACAAAGCATTGCAAATGAGAGTACCCCTCAACTAAGTTCCGTCTTGAATTTCATCCGTGTCATTCCACAAACATGAGAGTGCTGAGAAGACTTTAGGCAGCAACTCAATCAAATAAAAACTGCTTTCAGAAGTCGCTTAACCGTTAAGTGAATGCGATCTGCTTATTAAATGCATAATGCTTTGAATAAACGTTAAGACAGCCTCTTGTAAAACTTTACTGTGTAATAAAATTTGAGATTATCAACATTAAAGACTGAGCAATGTGTCGATTTTTTAATTAAACAAACAATATTTATACTAAACTGCAAATATTATTATTTTTATTTTCATTTTTCTAATCTGTACCGAAGTGAAAAATTATGATTTATGTTTTCATACGTTTGTATTTATTCTTCTTATATTGAAATATCATCTGGCGACTAAGTTTACATTTTGGTGATTAATTGTTGTGTTAAGTCCACTTTAAGCACCGATAGGCTAATCGGGACTGGATTTCAAAGTAGGATCCGAACCACTGTGTAATGTGCCTCCACCGGGGATCGAACCCGGGACCCATAGATTACAAGGCAACGACGTTACCAATACGCTATCGAGAGGCCCCATTAGGTGCAACTCTGGGGACTAAATATGAAGAAAAACTAACTTTTGTGAATGAATTTTATGTATTTGGAACTACTTTTCCAACTTTGGCTGCTAAATGTAATGCATTTCGAACAAAATAACGCCTGAGAGTCATATTCCGGTATTGAGTACGTTGTGAAATTAATCCAATTGCGAGATATGAGAAAATCCTTTAAAGCTTCCATATAGCCATATGAGAAGGACCAATAATATCAATAGTGTGTCGAAAGCGCGGTGAAGATTAAGTGAAGAGCTTCCATTGTATACACTAAACAATATACTCTATCATTCTCTATATTAATATTGGAAGCGAAATAAGTTCGATAATTTGTAGAAAAGAAAAATATACTTTCATACTAATGGAATATATCTTGTCGTTAACATATTGAATTAGTTTCATGAGGTAGGACACCCTTACCACAAGGCAGTGGGGTTGTAGCTCTTCCGCCTCTTAGGATGTTGGGACTCTACAGTCTTTTCCATCTCTAGAGCCGTTGGCCGGTTTTCTGTTAGGGTTCCTTCCCTTAGCCTTTGGGGATCCTTCCCCTCCCTACAAGGCAGTAGGGGCAGTGCTTATTTAATGGCGGCACTTCCTCGCCATGTCACAATGCTGTCATTGGGCTTTTCTGGGTTTTTATTGCGTATGGACTTGCCAAAGAGCATCCTCCCCAGGCCCTGTTAGCATTGTCGCCTCGGTCCGGGACTGCTTATTTGGCATTGCCTTATTCGCAGCTAACCAACATATCTGGTGGCCGTTCGCTATCCGCCACCTGCGACCCGCCCAGTTGCTGAGGCTCGCATCGGAAAAAAGCTTCATTGAGGAATCAGGAACCACTGATTGAAATCATCAAGAAGAGGGAATTAGGCTGGCTGGGACATCTTATTAGGATGGAGGAAGAGCGTAAACCGAAACAAATATTTGAGGCCCGACCAGAAGGAAAGAGAGGAAGGGGACGACCCAGGTTGAACTGGAACCAGTACATTTATGGACTGGCACAGAAGAGAGGGAAGACGCCGGACGAAGTGAAAAGACTGGCACAGGATAGAACTTCTTTCAAGAAGTGGCTGAAAGGACCCGACGCCTAAGTGGGCATAAGGGAAAAGAAGAAGAAGAAGAAGAAGAGGTAGGACACTACAGCAACTACATCCTGACAGTGAGTTCTTGGAGATATATCCTAACCCTTTATACTTGTATAGTAGGTGAACCGAAGGTGACCATAGTTAAGCTTTTAGGGCAATTTGCCAACCTCGAATGAGAGATAAATTCCTGAAATTTAAAACAATAACTCCTGTAATTAATTAACAACGTGCACCAAATGGATATTTTGTAAAAATTGCTTGTACCTTTCTTTAAAGCGAGAACTACAAAACCGTTACAGATGGTTCACCCTGGAAACAAGAAGTCCCAAAGCTGACCCGCAGCTTATAGTTGCTTAGAAAATGTTTCATGTGCTAAAAAAAACAAAAAAAAACAAAAAAAAAAAAAACATGTTTATTCATGCTTCTGCAATTATTATGCGAAATATTTGGTCTCAAACTTTTGATTGTTGACATGCATTATATATAAGTAACGACGAATAGTCGACCTCCGTTGCGTAGTGGTTAGCACAGCCTCTATGACGCCAGCCATCCGGGCTCCGAAAATGGGTGTTACTTTTAAATATCCCTTCATTGATTTCATCTTCGAGATTAGCCAAAAGTGGTAGAAAAGCGAAGTAAAATAAATCAAATCTTACTAACTCGCTACGGGATCATGATTTTAAACAGAAATAGGTAACATTGCTTCGACACAAAGAACATTTTTACAATGTAACTATATGATCAAAAAGATAGTAAAATGAGCTTTAAAAGTATGTATAATAAGTGAACATTCGTTAATTTCAAGGATGTACACACACACATTTCTCATTTGAAAATAACAACGACGAGTAATATGTTGGCTACCCAAACGCAATAACTTACATAAAATGGCTGCTGGCAGTCCGAAGCAATTTTTCTGCAAAGTGAACCTGAGGGGTACTTGATACATTTATGTTAGGCCATTTGTTAGATGTGTTTAATACTAATATGTAATAATTTGTTCACCTTCCGAACAAGGGGCCACCTACGTTATATAATTTGTGTGAAAACATTTAAGTCTCTTATTTCGTCGCACGCTGCATCAAGCGATGAACTGGAAGCGCGGGTAATTAAAACGAAAAAAAAATCAAACAAATGAATATGCGATGACAGTTCACCTTGCCTGGAAATCATTTTGAAGCTGTATTATTTTGTATGTTTCTCGAAAAAATCTTCTTGGATCAATTTCCGACCCACTTTAATGTGTATATTACACCAACACGCAGGTTGTACGACACGAATTACTGGCTTCCTTGAACAGCTGGATATAGTACCAAACACAATCAGAAATGACCTCAATTTGACGTGTTTCATAGCACGTTTTGTTTCAGATGATCAGTGTGACAACAAAACACAAATTCAATTGATACGATTAAATGAATAACATTTATTAAGCTTCCTGAATCATTGTATTTTTTTTAAAGAAATATGAGGCTGTCTCGGTAACTTTTGTGGTCCCATTCCTTGCGTATTTTTATATCTTGAGTTTCTTAGACGTTTGATACGTGGTGTATTGAAAACTACAGGAGCAAGGAATCGTGGGAAGACAAAGAAAGACCTCTCCGAAGTTCTTTGGATTGGATTCCGTTGAAACTGACGGACTGCACAGGGTTAGAAATCGAATTCTTTCCTTCGTTTGCAGAAAACAAAAAGAAGATTAAGCGGGTCTACAGAACAAACACAAGAAGAGATAGGTATTCGGAAACAAGAAACCTGACCATCAACTCGGCATACTGAAACAATTCTTCCCTCGGTTGAGAGGTATTCTTTGGGACTTGAACTCTGAAATGGCATTAGGGACACGCTGATTTCCGTTAACCTACCAACATCTTTAGATGATGAATCGGACTTAGAAATTTTCGCTAAACGTTGCATGATATTATCCGTAATGACAGATGTGATAGGACTCGAGGAGGCGTTTGTTTATATATGCACAAATCATTACAATGGAAAGCACTTGAATTACCTATTCAAAAGTATAATGACATCGAAACCTTAGCTGTTGAGGTAACCGTACAGAAGGTGAAAGTCGGGATATGTTGAAACAAAATTAACACAACACGAGATTCTTAAACGACATCATTGCCGAGGCTCTCCGTAAGCAAATCACAAAGCCACGAGGGTAACGCCAACGTCAAGGACTTTAATCGACGTTATCATCTGCTCTGATAACCTGAAGGTGATCGACATCAGAATATAATGTCCGGTATATCAGACCATCACTTAACATACGCCGTGTTCGGAATCAACTGCACCAAAAAAATATAACAAATTGGTTAAGTCAGAAGCTTTAAGAATTTTAAGGAACGTGAATTTAACAAAGACGCGGGAAATATTAATTGGGAATTGGCCAAATAGCGTACTACAAATTATGTCTAAGGTTTTAGAACGCGTAGTGAAAGAACAATTTGTAGACCATCTGATGTTGCATGACCACTATTCTCCACTTCAATCAGGCTTCAGAAAACAGCACAGTACAGTAACTACTTTAGGTAGCGTTGTTGATGACATAGCCAAGGAGATGAATAATGGAAAAAAGGCATTTGACTCCATAAACCACAACCACTTGGCAGACAAATTTAAATCTATCGGTATAAAAAATAAAGAATTGTTATGGTTTCGGTCTTATTTAACGAACAGGCAACAATGTGTAAAATTAGTACATGAGAATAAATCGTGCATGTCTAAATGGCTTGATATCAAACAAGGAGTACCACAAGGAAGTATTCTATGACCTATCCTCTTTTGCCTATACATCAAAGATTATAATGAAGCACTAAATCACTGCAAATATCATCAGTATGCGGACGACATAAAAAATATATATACAAACACCATTAAGAAACAGTGCAATGGCTCTAGAAGCATTGCAACAGAACCTCAATTCAAAATATAAATGGTCTGAATGTAATACACTCAAGTTGAATTCACCTAAGTCTTACATCTTAACTCTAGGCACATCGAGTAACCTCAGAAAGTTAGAACAATTAAAACTCCCCCTCCCTACACTGAATAATTCCAAAATACAGAAAGTAGAAACAGCACGCAACCTTGGCATAATATTGGACGAGAATCTACATTGGGGTTCTCAGGTCACGCACATAATTAAAAACTCGATAGCCAAACTGAAATCACTTTTTTCATTCAAACATATGCTAAGCAAAGAAACGAAAATTCACCTAGTCAACACACTTGAAATGCCAAAAATTGATTATGCTTCCCTAAAGTACCCTAAATTACAAGCTACAAAAACTTCAAAACAGTTGCATAAGATTTATACTGAATGTCAAAAGAAGAGAACATATTTCCCCGTACTTACAGGAACTTAATTGGTTAAACGTTAAGAATAGGAGAACATTTTTGGCATTGTCTTTATTGTACAGGATCCTGAACAATAAGGAACCAAAATATTTAAATGATCGAATTGCTCCGTACAGGAAGAAAGAAAAACAAATTAACCTTCGTCAAAAAACACACTTCACGATTCCTGTACACAGAACAAAATTCTATGGGAATTCTTTCATAGTCACCGCAATAAAAGAATGGAATGACCTCCCCCCACCACTGACCTCAGGGGAGCTCCACCCTGCGACACACAAAAGAAACCTAAAGAATCATCTACTGTCCAAACAATATTGTCTGGATTTGTATTCTGTAATGAATAGGAATGAGGTATTGGTTTTAGTTTTAGCTGTAATAATTGTATTCTAATTGTGGTTTTATATTTTACTTTGTACCTTCAGTACATTAATTGTTTACATTATGAGTATGAATGTTTTATTTTTATTTTTCTACTCCAACAGTGATTTTCAAGAAGTGTAAAGTGTCAATTGAAATACGTTTATCTTAAGGGTTTGTTGTAAGAACGGGCCGTGAGGCCGAAACACGCCCTCCCAATAAATACGATATTATTATTATTATTAATAAGACGAATTTAACCATCAACAAAATATGAAGAAACGGATTTGAAAATATGTGGCCATAGCTCTTGTCAAGTCTTACGGCGGGCGCTTTACATGCTGGCAAGGGAAGTGAGGAGCGGGCTAGCGACCAATCCAGTGCAATAAGCAGCCTGTAGAACGAGGTGCGCGTAGTACTTCCTCCCGTCACGTCATAACATTCGGCGCCACTGATATTGTCTGGTTGGTCTGGAGCGTATTCCCCGCTCCCCACTTTCCTTGCCAGCATGTAGAGCGCCCGCCGTAATAGTAGCCAAGAGCTGTAGTATTTAAAGAAATAAATACAAAAACAATTTAAAAACACTTTATTCTATAATTTTAGAAATACTGACGTTCAAAGTTGTCAAAATTATAATTTATCCGTTCACTAAAATGAACGTACATAGATATTCCTTGTATTATACGAATTGTCAAATTTGAAGATTGGAATATATTATGCGCAGTTGTCAGGAATCCGTTTCCAACTTCATGTCTATTCCCGGTTACTACACTCTGCCCATCTGGCTGGAGCAGGCGAACGAAACAAGTCTCTGCGCAGGTAGTGAGTGGCGCGAGACGGCTCCGCCAATGAACACGTTAAAGGAACGGGATTGCGTGGAGTGAGGGAAAGCGACTGAGATTATCAATCTGCCCACTCAATTTCTTCAACTTTTCTGAAAAATTTAAAAGTTGTTGCAAAGTAAAATAATTGTGACTGATAAATGTCACGAAAAATAGAAAAGTTGTTATAAAAAATAATAAGGAAAGAACGGGTGTAGAGAACTGGGAATAAAGGTTACTATAAATCCAATTTCTATTACAAGCTGAAACTAAATTTACTTTTCACCTACACTCAAACTCCAAACTAACCTTTCTGTGAACAGACCTATTACATGCAGAGGACAGTGCGCGAAGAACACTACTGGGAATAGCGCCTCTTAAATGTTAAACGGCAACTAAATATTTTACATATAAGAAGCGGTGAAGTGGTCGGAAACACTAAATAGTTTATTCACTATTTATTTTTCTAAGGTAGCCGAGATATTTCAACAATTATTTCAGAGTTCTCAAAGAAGGAAAGCTTTATTGCTTGAATGTTCATTTCGATCTCAGACCATATTTCTAACTATTAGAATGAAACGAACATAAGTTCTGATCTCGTGAATACTGTACCGTTCTTATACATTTAAGCATCAACTCTGTACACCCCTTGTAGTGTAAATTAATCAATATTGAGCTAGATTTATGGTTATTGTGTTGGTCACAGTAATTAGAGCGAATCGATATAATGAAGCATAAAGGTAATTAATTTA
Organism: Lepisma saccharinum; assembly: GCF_977018435.1. NCBI lineage: Eukaryota > Metazoa > Arthropoda > Insecta > Zygentoma > Lepismatidae > Lepisma > Lepisma saccharinum. The sequence continues at coordinate 11,696,711 of NC_139242.1, forward strand.
TTAACTTGAAATAAAGATAACGGAATTTTATGGTTCTTCATCTTCCCAAGGAGTGTCATTGTCGTTTTAGTTGATCAGCTTAGGTAGAGATTTGATGATAAAACGAAAAAATCTAAACACTACTGAAAAGGATGTTCAACCTTCTCGTCTTATTTTCCAGCCCGGGCAGGAAGTCAGATAGTATAGTGTTACTTTCTAAAGAACAAACCCCAAAATCCGATATGCGTCTGCCTCGGCTAAAAATACACCATCCTTTGTCTGTGAGAGACTGTGTGACTGAATAAGAAAACTTTAATTGATATTTTCGTCATGGTGGAAGAAGACCACATTTTTAAAAATTGTATTGTTAAGGATTCTAAGTCAAAGAGACCAACAGTACAAATAAAAGGAAATTTTTGACTAGGCTCTTTGCTATAGTTGATGCGAACATTCCTCATATGTTTTCTTGCACAAACATGACGGAATTAAATGAAATGTGAGTTACTAAAATTCAACACTTCCTAAAAAAATATTTTGTTATATATTTTCTGCTCAGCTCTAATAATCGCTGTCAATTGTTTTGGTCATCTTCCTCTCAACTTGTCTGAATGTATGTAGTCTGTCAGAAATGTGCACAAATTTTTGCATTTTTACACGAAAGTTAGAAATTTTATTTTTGAGCTCTCATGTGCGATGTAATTGAATTTGCAATTTTGAAGGTTCTCTGTTACGAAAAATTTACTAGAATTTTTATATAATGTATTTTTCTATAATAATGAATATAATGCAGATAATTATTTCTGTTGCAAATGCTTCTAGGTTTGGCCATATTTCCTCTTATAGATTTACCTGACTATTTGTGACAGTTCTTCAGAATGACTATCATAATTGATTTCAATCAGTTATAAATTTTGTGAGATTCTTACCCAAATATTATTTTTAATTTTCTGCACGCTTTACACTTTTGTTGTAAAAATTAGGCAAATGTTACGTACGTCATAGAAGGATATCGGACAAAGCGAAAAGATATTTTCATTCTCATATCTTATCAAACGTATATTGATTGACAGTAGTTAACGAGTTTTTTGGAGTGATTGAAGAGATTCTGGAATATTGAAACCTTCTATGGGATATTCCTTCTCATTTTTTTGTAATTTGGAACTACAAACAGATTTTCTTGACGGTCTGAGTTGTGTCGCCCCAGTCGAAGCTTGTCCTGCTTCCATTTGTAAAGCAGAGCTCAACATCTGCACGTAGTAGATATGCATACATTATCTGTGCTATGCACGAAATTCGAACATTCTCGAATTAATCTGCAGTCCTTTAAGATAACAAAATTTAAATATTATGTGATCTTTTACGGTATTAGAAAAATATTTTAGGAAGGTATATTTACAACTTTCATGATTTTATGAAATATTGTAAAAGTCTAAATTACATGATGTAATTATACAGATCCATGGATACGTGTAGATATCGACCAAGTTTCCTTGGTGTTCTGTATGAAAAGGGATCAGATTTATGTATTTTTTGGCTTTCTTACCCGGTTGCCGTTAGGCTGGTATCGCAGGCAAACCTCGTAGGGAGAACTACCCGTACCATAAATGGGCGAACCACCTTATGCTTGGGCTAGTTTCTCATAAAAATGCTGCTTATGCTCTGGGTTCTTGCAATACCATCAAACCGTGAATAATCTTGGAAGGGTTGCCCGTTACAGATTTGTACGCAGATCTGCATCTGTCAACTCGATCCAGGAATACCAGTGGATAAGTTTCATTGTAATTGTGCATAAAGGAAAATAAATAAGACATATATTGGAATAAAGTTCCATAAACATTTCATTTCACAAAGGAAAGTGTAAATCCTACACCAGTGACCAGTCAGGGCCTGGTCATCTGTTTACCCTATTAGCCTGCCTGAGAAGCCCGATTTGGATTCACACACCCTAGAGGACCAGTGTAGATGCGTGTCAGAGTTACGATTGTGTAATATATATATATATATTTTTTTTTCAAGTTTTATAGATAGATGAGGAAGGCGTTAGTTTGAACTTGGACACTTCTCGGTAAAATTGGGAGTTGTGTTATCAATTTTCAAACATTATGTAAAACACCGTTTGTATACAGTTTTTGATGAGATACAGGTGACGTTCAGTGTAATATCTTCATATGTTTACACATATTCATCTTCTTCGTCTTATTTAAGTTGAAATGATTTTCAAGATGGCAATGTCTGTATAGTGGATCCCCATTCACATTTTAGAAAGGTTTGTTTATACATTTTACATGTGACGCGAACAAGTGCGGGCATAGTTACATCAATAAACTGAAAACCTTGGATAAAGCCAAGATGAAAAAGACAGTCAATGCATTAATTGAGAAGAAGATGGAACCAGAGAAAGAGAATAAATAATGTTTACTTCCGAAAACGATATTAGATGACTGGCAAACGTACAAACGTACCCATGAATGATAAGTAGAACAGCTTACCAATCAGAGGAAATGTGTTGACACGGATGCATATGTGTGTGACTTTTTAGATAGATTTAAAATATCAAAGAGGATTTCACTTCAGTTCATTATTTCCTATTAAAAGGAAATCATCTATTGTACATTTGTAACACTTGCAATACTTATTTCATTAAATAGAAAATACTTTTCTAGAATTATCATTATTTTCTAAATTTAGAAAGGTTTCTATCAGCTCTACTTTACAAAATAGAAGAGTCCGTATTACCAGCACCTTTTTACAATGACTTACGTACTTCTACTATTCTCGATAATTTGTGACAGAATAGCCTGTAAGTGAAATACTCTACATTCAAATTACGAACGGGCAGCCAATGGGATAAGGAAGCTCGTCATACCAGATGCTTGGAACTTGAGTTTGTAGTTCAGACAAAATAGGTCAAAAACAAAGTGGGTGTATAGGAATGTGTTCTTGTTTTCATTATTTGGTTTTGATGATGTGGGTTGGATTGCTTTTGTTCTCAAGAGATGGCGTGTGTGGTCCGTGTGTCAGCTGTTTGCGTGGGCGCCAAGAAAAGAAAACGGTTAGTGAGAGAGAAGCAACATGGCGCGAATCGCGATAACCACAGCTGGACATTACTAAGCACATACGTCGTCTAAAGTGATTAGAATTGCCTCTCAGTGATACTTCATGGTAGTTAGTGCATTACAGGTAGAAAATAGATGTCTCAAAAGAATCAGCGTGTGCATTTGTGATTGTGTTTTCTTACAAGAATCAACGCAACTCCAACATTTTTATGGTCCTCCAAGCCTTGGATGTCTACATCTACCTGACTTTGTGAACTGTAAACTTTGTGGTGAACGGTGTGTTCTAGTTTTGCATTGACATAGCGTGGTCCAGTTGTGTGGATTCGTGTCTCAAGAACTGAACGTTTCGTGCGGGTGGCAGAAGGGACATTCCGGAATCTCGATACTAAATTTATTGCGTAGCAAGCATATTCAGAAGGCGGGGAAGGAAATCAGCTGATTCTTCGTGCGAGCAGTGCAGCAGTGTTTCCAACCGGCGAGACGATTGTGTGTCCAACATCGGCAGCGCTGAAGTTTGCAGGTAATCAGGCTCATTTTAGTACCATTTCCTTTTCCTTTCTTTACATTACATTACGTTCATTAATTGCATTATTGTGAAACCTTATCAGTTATCCTTTCACCATGACAGAGGCAGAGATTAAACGTTTCAAAGTTGTGCGAGGAAGCTACAAAGGGCAATTGACCCGTATGAAAGCATTCGTCGATGCATTTGACATTAATATACAGAGTGTTCAGGAAATTAAATTGAGATTAAGTCACTTGACAGAGATGTGGGACAAATTCAATGACGTTCAAACCAGTTTGGAACTTCAATCGGAAGCAACCGAAGAGGAAGTTCACAGAATAGAATTTGAAGAAAGGTACTACAGCATTAGGTCTCAAATGGAGACAATAGTGATGCGGAATGATCAAATGAATCAGCCCAGTGTTAGTACTAGTTCTGTTACGTCAGTTCAGTCTCAACTTAGACTTCCAAAGATTTCCATACCCTCTTTTGATGGAAATTATGAAAACTGGCTTCCATTCAAGGACAATTTTAAAGTGTTGGTCCATGATAACAATACATTACCAGCAATACAAAAATTTCATTATTTGCGGTCCTCTTTAAAGGGACAAGCCAGTAAGCTCATTTCAAACTTGCAAGTCAGTGATGCAAATTATACAGTAGCATGGAACTTGCTCACTGAAAGATATGATAATAGCAGGCTTATTGCATCACATTACGTTAGTGAACTATTACACATAAAGTCGGTGCGTAAAGAAGATGCAAATGAATTGAGACAGTTTGTAAATACAGCAACCTCAAATCTGAATGCTTTAAAGGCTCTTAAACTTGAGGTGCCTTTGGATGAAGTCATTTTATCACAACATTTTGTATCTCATTTGGATCACAATACTCGTAAGGAATTTGAATTATCACAAGAGCATGATTACTTTCCTACCTTGTCAGAATTATTTGCATTTGTAGAGCGCAGGTGTCAAGCTTTAGAAAACATGAAACCGACACATAGTGACACCAATGCTAAGCAGTTTCAATCACATGATAAACAAGGTAAATTCATGAAACAAAGCAACACGTATTTAGCAACATCCACTAACATTCAGTGCATGTACTGTTCCGCAAATCATACTTTGTACCAATGTGAGACTTTCTTACAGGCAAGTTATAAACAGAAACAAGAATTTATGAAGAAGAAAGGTCTTTGTTTTAATTGTTTATCTTCAAAACATTCAGTGAAATTTTGTAAATCTGGAAATTGTAAAATTTGTAATTTGAAACATAATACTCTCTTGCACAGGGATACACCTGAAAGACCAAGATCGGCGAGTGTCAGTAACAATACAAGCAATAGACAACTATTGAATTCCAGGGTGTCTCCTCAAGAAAGCAAAGAAAGACACACTTCACAAGTTTTATTGTCAACTGCCTTAGTGAAGGTAAAGGGCAACAATGGACAATTTCATTATTGCAGAGTTCTCTTAGACAGTGGGAGCCAGTCTAATTTTGTAACCACATCATTAGTGCAAAAACTACGACTGACGAAAGAAAACTATGTTGTTCCAGTTCAGGGAATAAACAATTCGTGTCTTGAAACTAAACATTGTGTAGATGTTGTAATCCAGTCTAGAACGTCTAATTATACAACAACAGTGAAGTGTCTTGTGTTACCAAAAATCACAGGCGACTTGCCTACACAGGTAATCGATTGCAGTACTTGGAATCTTCCAAAGGATATTCAGTTTGCTGATCCTTCATTTCATCAGCAAGGCAGCATAGATTTGTTGATTGGATCTGAACTATTTTTCTTGCTACTACGTTCAGATAGAAGAACAAGAATAGGAAATTATCCTGTACTTCAAGATACAGAGTTAGGATACATTTTAGCAGGAGCTATGCCTCAACAATGTGAAGCACCTACAACAGTTACTTCATGTTTTGTACGTACTGAAGATAGCCTTCAATTACAATTACAGAGGTTTTTTGAGTTAGAGGAAGTATTCACAAAGACCAAGAGCAAAGAAGAAATGGATTGTGAAAGGCATTTTCAAGAAACAACCATCAGGCAGAAGGATGGTAGATTTATGGTTAGGCTACCATTCAAACCAAATCATACTGAATTAGGGAATTCGTTTCAACAAGCAGACAAAAGATTTCATCAGTTGGAAAGAAGATTAACAACACAGCCAACACTCAGGCAGAACTATTGTGAATTCATGGACAATTATGAATCATTAGGCCACATGAAGCAAATTAAAACTACTGATGAAGAGAACAAGGAGTCATATTACCTACCGCATCATGCTATTATTAGAGAAAGTACTACAACACCTGTGAGAGTTGTATTTGATGGATCATCGAAAACAGACAGTGGACTATCCCTTAACGATGTTCTAATGACAGGGCCCACAGTCCAAGAAGATCTATACTCTATTGTACTGAGGTTCAGAACGCACAAGATAGTTTTTACAGCAGATATAGCCCAGATGTTTCGCAACATTAGAGTCGATCCTTATGACACTAAATATCAAAGAATATTGTGGAGAAAATCACCAAACGAAGAAATACAAACTTACGAATTATTAACTGTAACTTATGGCTCAACCTCATCGCCGTACCAAGCTGTTGCAGCATTACAAATGCTTGCAAGACAGGAAAACGAAAACTTTCCCAATGCATCCAGCATATTATTAAGGGATTTTTATTGTGACAATGTAGCATCAGGAGGTGATAACATTGAAACTATGCTCAACTTACAGTCTGAACTGAATGAACTCTTGAAACGAGGTGGATTTATTTTACGCAAATGGTGCTCCAATTGTGAGGAATTGGTGCAAGCAGTACCAGAAGAACACAGAGAAGTTCATTTACCATTTCAGTTCAATAATGAAGCAGAAATAAACACATTAGGCCTCATCTGGCAACCATCAACAGACAAATTTTTAATTTCGTCCAAAGTAGCGAAAGATGGAGACTTTTGTTCACCATTAACGAACATAACCAAACAAGTTGTGTCAATTGTTAGCTCCATATTTGATCCACTGGGACTTATCAGTCCAACTGTCATTTTATACAAGATGTTTTTGCAGAAACTTTGGAGTTGTAAATTGGAGTGGGATGAACAATTAGATTCAGATTTAAGAAACCAATGGACGAATTTGTATCAACAACTACCAGATATAGTTCACATCCAAATAGAGAGATTTGTACTGACAACAGAAAAGACAAATGACATTCAGATACATGGATTCTGCGACGCAGCAGGAGGAGCTTATGGTTGTTGCATTTATATTAGATCAAGAGATGAGTTAGAAAGAATCAATGTTAAATTACTGTGCGCAAAGTCAAGAGTAGCGCCAATAAAAAAAGTTACTTTGCCACGACTAGAATTGTGCGGTGCTCTTCTATTAGCTAAACTGGTTAAGAAAACAACACCAATTTTGAGAATTCCAATTGACAGTACATATTTTTGGACAGATTCAAGAATCGTACTTGGGTGGCTAGCAGCGTCCCCCACTCGATGGAAAACCTTCGTAGGTAACCGTGTTGCACAGATCCAGGAACTTTCTGTTATTAACCAATGGCATCATGTCACATCTAAGTGTAATCCAGCAGATTTGATAACAAGGGGAGTAGAACCAAGAGCCCTCAAGGATTCGGAAATTTGGTGGAATGGACCTACGTGTTTAAAAGAAGATACATGGCCATTACATGTTATGGAAAATAGCGAACTTGAAGAATGCATAACAGAACAAAGGAAGATAGTTACATCAATGTTTAGCAAGATACATGGAACAGAAGCAGATTTCATGCTGAGATTTTCCACATTACAGAGATTGCTTCGTGTAGTAGCAACATGCTACAGATTCATTTACAATGTTAGGAATCCTGTTTCGAAGAGAACAGGAAACTTTTCTTATGTTGAATTACGTGCAGTACTGATGAAATGTATCTTAATTGTACAACGCATTTCATTTCCACAAGAAATTCATGACTTAAAAGAAAGACAACAAGTATCAAAAAATAGTCCTTTCAAGGATCTTCATCCATTTATTGATGACAGACAGCTGTTACGAGTTGGTGGAAGACTCGAAAATTCAGAATTGCCATATGAGAGCAAATATCAATTAATTTTGCCTACCAAACATCATCTGACGCAACTCATAATTGAATCAGAACATCGTCGTTTATTACATGCAGGGCCTCAATTGTTGATAAGCTCTTTAAGACAGGAATACTGGATTCCACATATCAGACAAACAGTAAGATCTGTCTTGCATAAATGCTTAATATGTTTTAAGTTGCAAGCCAAGGCGTCACATCAACTCATGGGACAATTACCAAGCCCAAGAGTCACACCATCACGTCCATTTTTAATACAGCAGTAGATTATGCTGGTCCTTGCATCATAAGAACAAACAGAAGAAGCAGAATCACTACCAAGGGATATGTAGCTATATTTGTGTGCATGGCTACTAAAGCAGTGCATATTGAAGCAGTTATTTCCTTAACGTCAGACGCATTTATCGCTGCTCTACGCAGATTTGTTTCTAGAAGAGGAAAATGTCAAAACATATACAGTGACAACGGGACTAATTTTGTTGGAGCTAATAGAGAACTGAGAGAACTCAGTCAACTCTTCAAAGCAGAACAGCTAAAAGGTGGACTTGAAGATTTTGCAATAAAAGATGGAATCAACTGGCACTTCATTCCAGCTAACGCGCCCCACTTTGCAGGATTGTGCGAAGCCGCTGTAAAGTCTATGAAATATCACTTTAAGAGGATAGTGGGAAATGCTACTTTGACATACGAAGAGCTTGCAACATTGTTAACGCAAATTGAAGCATGCCTCAATTCCCGACCCCTGACCTCAATATCTGATAATCCCAGTGACACCTTTTACTTAACACCTGGTCACTTTCTTATAGGGTCACCTCTCATGTCCATACCTGAGCCTGATTTAACTAACTTGCCCCAAAACAGTCTTTCTAGATGGCAACACATTCAGCAATTACAACAACATTTTTGGAAAAGATGGTCGAAGGATTATCTCCACGAACTACAACAGCGTCGTAAATGGACGGCTTCAACAGAAAATCTTCAACCAGGCATGGTGGTTCTGGTCAAAGAAGACAACGCACCTCCACTTACATGGAAAATAGCAGTAGTGGAAGAGACGTTTCCTGGTAAAGACGGTGTAGTGCGTGTGGCAAAAATTAGATCAACAACTGGTTTTACTAAAAGACCAGTGAACAAATTGATTCCCTTACCTAATGACAATTGAATTAACAAATCTGTTGATTGGAATTTATCCAATCAAGAGGGGGGAATATGTATAGGAATGTGTTCTTGTTTTCATTATTTGGTTTTGATGATGTGGGTTGGATTGCTTTTGTTCTCAAGAGATGGCGTGTGTGGTCCGTGTGTCAGCTGTTTGCGTGGGCGCCAAGAAAAGAAAACGGTTAGTGAGAGAGAAGCAACATGGCGCGAATCGCGATAACCACAGCTGGACATTACTAAGCACATACGTCGTCTAAAGTGATTAGAATTGCCTTTCAGTGATACTTCATGGTAGTTAGTGCATTCCAGGTAGAAAATAGATGTCTCAAAAGAATCAGCGTGTGCATTTGTGATTGTGTTTTCTTACAAGAATCAACGCAACTCCAACAGTGGGATTGCATATTATCACCTCTTGCTCTAATAGTTGAAGCAGTAGAGACATAATGAGAATGCTAAAACGCCTAATCTAGTCTACTTAATTATTACGATAAAAATATTTTTTCAGAAGGAAAATGCAAATGGAATGTAAATATAAAGCAGTTGCCAAAAAACAAAAGCATATTATCACATGATCACATCATGTATAAGAAGCTTAGTAAATGGCAATTACAACACTCTAGGGGAAAGAGAAAATTGTTCTGCACAAGAGACGTAGCAAGTAATTATCATCAGCAAACGTGTATAGTATCTGCTTATACGCAGACTCGTGCATAAAATGAGTGTATATATTGATGGTATCATAATTACATAATCGAAATGTGGTCTCCATTGATTTTGAAAATAGATTGCGACCTGTTCTAGTTATGGAATATGAAGCTGGAAAACAGAGATAGTCTAAAATGAGGACGAATCGTAGTTTTCTCATCCGTACCTAGATTAATTGATTAAAGTATTGGAATATTTTATAGTAATGGAGAGAATAGCTTATGACTTAGCCGACATCTTTGATAGAGCCAGAAAACTTTATTGTTCTTTATTGATAGCTTTTCTGAGCTTGTAAGCTGATTTCTTCACAACATATTCTGGAGCTAACAGTCACCGCGAGTCCCTTCCACTGAATTTTTCCTCGTCGATATCGGTAATCGAACACAAAAGTTTTTTTTTTGAAGAAGAAAACGCAAATCCCTTCAGAGTAAAAGAATATTGGAAAAGGCTTTCTTTCCGTGTCTTCCGGAAAGGACGTTACAACAGTTCCTGTGCGAACATGTAGAGAAGGCTTTCATTCTGCCCGAGATAAATCTTCAAAGTGTAGTTTCTAAGTTTATTGTATTATCAAAATGCCGTTACAGAATGCAGTGTATCCGTTACGATTATAAGTTAGAAAAATGTTACTCTTTTATGCAGCATATGCAAGCACATAGCACGTAAAAGTATTCTGCATATGAGGCGTTGCGGATAAGAAAAGCGAACTCAACAAACGTGCATTGTAAGGGAAATGCGTTTCATGTTGTCAAGCACAGTGTGAACTCCACAAAAAATTTTGGAAATCACGCATGAAACATTCCGATCTACTCTAACCAAGTTTTTGTGGAGTTCACACTGTGCCTGGCAACTTGAAACGCATTTCCTTCACAATTTACGTATGTTGAGTTCGCCCTTCGTATCCGCAACGCCTCATATGTTGTTTTTATTGTTTAAGTATGCTCTTCAAATACAATGCATTATAGCACGGCCATCTTTAATACAGGCCGGAGCCTTCAATTTGGCAACCTCGCAAACTGTGACATCAGCTGGCCAATGATTCTCTGAACATTAGAGAATGAACGTCCAAAAGTAAAAAAAAGTAATAATTTTATGTAGCCTATTCATCCCGTAATAACTTCATTCGCTCAAATTGTATTTGCTAGTGTATTGAACGTTACTTTTCCTAAGTAAAGCAATATGTTATCAAGTTGTTAAAAATATACATTACATTTTTTTAGCAGCATATCAGCATTTCACAGAGCATTCCGTACGTTTCACATGTGGTGAATCATCGAATATAAAAAATATCCCATTTGATGTCATTAATATTCTTAATTATTATGTGCAAAATAAATTAGCGACGTCGAAGAGCTATAACCATGACATAGAGGCTTAAAACACGTTTACGCAAAAAGCAAATTCCACGCTGACGCTGAGAAAAGTTGTGTGCATGAGGCACCACACACTAAGCTTTTACTTGTATTTACAAGGATTAAACTACAACACTCAAATAAGAATTCGGGAAACAATAAAAACTCAAACAAACCTCTAAGAGCATAAAATTGTGTAACCTAACAAAACCTGTAGAACACAAAATCACTAATTCCTTCACTGTAACATATCTCCGCAAGAGGAAAACAACGGAAATGTAACACCTTCTAATTTCTAAACCATGCAAAATTATCCACTTTCTTGTAGGGACTAGATAGTCACCAGCAGTCGGCATTATTTTAGCCTTGTACGTACATACATGGGCTATATGCAAACAAAACAAATATTTGTACATATGCACATCGTAATTACAATGTACTGTCTGTTGAACAAAATCTTGGAAATTATGTCATAGACTGCTAAAATGAAGACGTTATACAGAAATATGTACGCGTACATAATATTTATTTAAACTCTGAATATAACACTCGTTCAGGCTGGTTTATCACATCCACAACTACTTTGTACGTCTTACTTTGAGAACTTTAAGTCCAGTGTGTTAGATCTTGCATCATTTAAATATTTAGTTGTTAGATTCGAATGTCATTCCGAAATGCTAGCAAATAAAATAAGGGCAAGCTACACATTATTGGAAAGTTCCGTACTTGATACTGCGTATGAACTGCAAAGTTGGCATTGTATGTTCTGCTTATTTCAAGTTATTTAACGGAAAATTTATATTTGAATTGTTAATGTATGTTTTCCACTTACATCGTAATGTCAATCTTCTGTCCAAATTTGGAAAAAGGAAAACATTTTACACAGATTCCCGTGTTTCTTTAAGTCAACATCAATTTTGCTAATCGCACCCATTCTATGTAGCTGGATGTTTAGGCCGGCGAGACAGCGTTGCCACATTTCAGGATTCCGGCCTTTATAAAGCAGGCCGTGATTATAGTCAATAATATGCCAGTGTTGACATAGATGACCTTGAGCAAAAGATCTTCTGAGCAAAGACAACTGCTCCAGTACGGTTGTGAGCATATGAGTGAGGATCATTCTTTGAGGGGTTGCCGTGTTATTCCTATGACTGATTGATTTCCTTTGTAACGAGTATGGTAAAGTTAAGGACTAGAAGTTGCAAACATTCGTCTAAGTTTTGCTATATGCGTGTGTTATTAGTTTCTAAATCACAGAAAAAGCATATTGGATAAATGTGGAAATAGCGTATAAGCTTTACTTTGGTTGTCCATCAAGAGAATGACTGAGAAAAGCATGTGAGGTCAATTTCTCAATGTGGTTGTTGTTAAAAAGAAAAAAAAGCGATTACATTTACTGCATCCACTAGCGTACGCAGAAGGGGGCTGAAGGGGCTACAGCTCCCCCGAAATCTTTAGAAAATAAAAAAAAAATGAAATGAAAGCTGTAAGGAAGTCGGGGAAACCTGCCTTAAAATAACCCCCGATAACCATTTTTATATTTCAATAACTTTTAAAACGAAGGTTTAAAATTGTATTTAGAGGTCATATCTCATACGAAAGGGAAACAAAATGTATATAACCGAATTTGACTTAAGGCGATGTATTCTATGATTCAAGCAAAGATTTAATCTCCTTCTAAATAGTAAAGGTTAGATTCATTCACTGAACTCGGGTTCACATTCAGCTGTAGATATTGGTACAATTTCGATTCACGTCACCTAATCTTTGAGTGAGGTGAAAATGTGTTGTGGATTTTCTTTGTAGATGCGAAAATCTTTAACTACTGATGCACACATGCGTTCGCTTGCATTAAAGTTTACATGACATGTCACCATAAAACAGACGTTCACAATTATCTAAATGTCATGTACGTGTATTTAATAGGACTTCATACGAGATAGCCAAGTCTTCAAACCGAGTATTCATATTGTCCACCAAAGATTGAAAAAAAATGCTAACAAACATATGGTTTTCCTCTAACTTCTGAACTACCATCCTCCTACACGGTGAATCAATCATTTTAAATATATCAAGAGTAGCCATGTCAGTTTCTTGCTTTTCTCTGCAGGAGGAGGAAACCGAAGGATTTCTGTTTTTCATCTACAATGATAGTACTTTCAATACTTGTACAGCGTCGAAAGGTCTAGCAAATTCTATTATAAATAACTACTTTGTTAGCTAAAGAAAGTGTAGGATACCTTAAACCAAAAAAAAGTAAGCCATGGTTTGATAATGAATGTCATAATCTAATAGAAATAAGAAATCAGGCTAGACTTAGGTGGTTAAATTACTCTGATGATACAAATCTAAGCAATTATAATAGAATAAAGCGAGAAGTTAACTGCACGTTTAGAAGTAAAAAAAGAGATTACTTAAAAAGCAAAATTAATTAAATTGAAACAAACAGCAAAAACCAAAATATCAGAGATTTATATAGCTAAAGGTGTACACGAATTTAGAAAGGGGTGGCAACCTAAAGTAAACTTGAAAAAAGATAAGAACGGTGATTTTCTAGCTGACCCAAGCAATATTCTAAAGAGATGGAAGAACTACTTTAATGACCTTTTAAATGTTCATGTACAGTAGGAGATAAATCAGAAGTAAATAATGTGCACACAGCAGAACCTTTAGTTCCAGAACCTAACTTGACTGAAGTTAAAGATGCTATTAAAAGGCTAAAGAATAAAAAAGCACCTGGCACTGATTTAATACCAGCTGAGTTAACTAACTATGGCGGAAATTAGTTAATATGTCAACTTCATAAATTAATTTGTTTAATATGGAAGAAAGAGGAAATCCCTCAACAGTGGAAAGAATCCATAATTGTTCCTGTGTTTAAAAAAGGTGATAAAATGAACTGCAATAATTACCGTGGAATTTCTCTACTCTCGACAACATATAAAATATTATCTAACATTCTTCTAACAAGACTAACACCATATGCTAATGAAATTATAGGTGATTATCAATGTGGTTTTAAATGTAACAGATCAACTACAGATCAAATTTTTCACATTAGACAGAAACTTGAAAAAATGTAGGAATATAATCAAAATGTCCATCAGCTATTCATTGATTTTACGAAAGCATATGATTCAGTCAAAAGAGAAAAATTATATAATATATTAGTAGAGTTTTGAATACCTAAGAAGCTTGTTAGTATGCTAAAAGTATACACCAGTGAAGCAGAAAGTAAAATTCATGTAGATATTAATGTGTCTGACAAATGTAAAATTAATAATGGGTTAAAAGAAGCAGATGTATTATCTCCATTGCTCTTTAATTTTGCCTTAGAATATGCTGTTAGGAAGGTAAAAGAAACTAACGAAGGACTAAAATTAAAAGGTGTGACTCAGTTGTTAGCTTATGCAGATGATGTAGACTTATTAGGTGATGATATAAATACAATTAAGAATAATGCTATAATATTTTTCAAAACTGCTAAAGAGAAAACTAAATATATGCTTACAGGCCGAAACCAAGTGTTAGGTAATAATCAAAATCTAATTATTGATAACAACTCGTTTGAACCAGTTTCCAAATTCAAATACTTAGGAGTAATATTAACAAATGAAAATTATATTAAAGAGGAAATAAAAAATAGGCTTAATTCAGGAAATGCATGTTACTTCTCTCTTCATAAACTTTTGTCTTCTCGTTTAATATCTAAGAAACTAAAAGTTAAAATATACAAAACAGTAATTTTGCCTGTAGTATTATATGGATGTGAAACTTGGACCCTTACATTGAAAGAGGAACATAAATTGAGAGTATTTGGAAATAAGATCCTTAGGAAAATCTTTGGACCTAAAAGGGATGAGGAGACAGGTGAGTGGAGAAAGTTACATAATTTAGAACTACATAATTTGTATTCATGTCCAGATATTATTAGAATAATTATATCAAGAAGACTTAGGTGGGCAGGCCATGTGGCACGAATGGGTAAGGAAAGAGGATTTTACAGGATTCTTGTTGGAAAACCTGATGGTAAGAGACCTGTAGGAAGGCCTAGACGAAGATGGAGGGACAACGTTGAGATAGACCTAAATGAAATCGGTAGGGATGGAATAGAGAATAGAGTACATAGATTTTGCTCAAGATAAGGACAGATGGAAAACCTGTGTTGCTGCAGCCATGAACCTTCGGGTTTAAGAAGCCTAGAGAGTTAGTTAGTTAGTTAATAACTACTTTGTGAAATGTTTTAACAATCCTTCAACTTGTACCTCTCACGAGTCGATCGAGGACCATCTTTATTTAGTTCGTAAGACACAACAAAATGCTATAGATCTCAACAAGCTGTCGAACAGGATTAGACTTCGAAGCAATCCAACACATGTCAAAACATACCATAGTTTTAGCAGATGTCTTATGAAATACCGAATATGTGGCATATAAAAGAGACACAGCATGGGGAGCCAAATTTTCTAAATCATTGGGTGAACTCAAGTACTCGAATTATAACTTCACGAAACAAAATTACTTTAATGCTCATCCTAACTTTTTTAATCTGTTATTTACTGATTTCAATAATCACTCCACCATAAATCACAATACCAAATATAATAATAGTAATACCACGACAAATTATTGGGTGGGCTCGGGCTCCTGGGCCCAATTAAGTTGGCATCACACCAATAATAGCGACGATATTTTGTGTGCAGTTATGTTTTTTTTTTAACTGAACTGGAACTTTATAGTATATTTAAAAATATAGTATACATGTCCAGTGGGTTGGATATAATCATCCCTGGTTGAGATGCGTGAATCATATCCAGAGGTTTGATGATTCTAGACCCCCCCTTCAAATTGCACCAAATTAAAACGAATAGATGCATATTTCTCGCCAACTTCACATGACAAAAATCTGATTTTTCCGTCCCGTCACTATGAAATGAGCCAAAGAGGAGGTCTAGAGATTTATATGTTATATATATTAATTTTTAAAACCCTGAAATTCTAAAAACTAATGAAATAAAATATATTTGTGTAAACTTTCCATTAAGATACAGGAAATCTGACTGTGCTCTTATAAAAGTGAATTTCCCATCCCCCCACATATATGAACACATAAATTGTGTACTCCCAAAAGAAAAACGTTTCTGCGTCACTGAACTCAGCTATGTACCATCCAATTTTACAAGTTCGGCCTCCCCCCCGAAAATAAATCCTGCTTAAGCCAATGACTGTATCTACAATTTGGCGAGAGCGAACCCAACTCTCATATCTGTCCTTTTTACGGCAGATGTGTCTAGGTATTCAAGGACAAACAAACGTAAAATTTAGTACCCAATCTGTCCATCTGCCATGAGTTCTAAGGCTCATGACAACAGCATGGCTGTTCTATGTGGACCAATTGAACCTGTACTTGATGATGGAGAGATGATAGCATCATCAATCAACTGTGGTTCACAGTCCTTGGATGAGGATTTTCTTTGTTACATCTTGCTCTTCATAGCTTCTTCATAATTTCTGAGATTGACTGCATTTGTAATAGCTAAATAATAGTCTGAAAGGGAGTTGTGCAATGTTCAACTTGAATTCTAATGGATATTTTTATTCATTTTGCTAATGTGACTTTTTGAATACCCTGTACGAGGAAAATCTAACCTCAGGCAGCATTTGCTACTTTTTTCGCCTATATGAATTAGGTTATTGCTTAGTATATTCTTCTCCAAATATTGTGAGAAATGAAAAACATGTGTACTTTTGCAATTTCAGTTATGTTAATATTTTGACATTCTAATCACCCTGTGCAAGGGAACTGGCAATGTTCACACAATGTTCTGAATATTCATGTGCGGTTTTGTGTTCAGAACAGCATTTTGTTTGAAAAAATACAATTCCATGTACATCAAAAGTCACAATAAATATCATATATATGTGTCAGTCTTATTTTTGGAGCACTCTAGACAAAAAGTGTTTTTTAGCTGATTTTTTTATTCAGCGGGTCGGATTTTTTTGAAAAAGCCCATTACCGTGACATCTACAGAAAAAATAGTTTATATCGGTTGTCTAGTGTTATGAGCCAACAAAGCATTCCAATCTCCCTCCTGGAACATGAAATTCTAATCCTGGCCACATAAAAAATACCCAGCTTGCTTGCCACCTGAAAAATTGAACGCTAAGTAGATGACGGCTGGGGAAATAAATTGCAACAAATTACGTTCCTAGTAACTCTTCTATCCCTTTACTCCTGTAGTCGGAGCATCAAGGCTCTAATGGTCTACACTGAAACCTATCTCAAGGTAGGTTAAAGAAAGGTCCAACCACTGTTTATAAGTTTAATGGTAAATGTTTATTTTTCACCACGATACTTACATCTGGTCGGCAGGCAACTCGAATGCCGGAACTTAAGTATAGTTATTTTTTGTAATAAACGTAGATAGAAAGATACTAGTTCGATGAACAACTTTGGTGGCCAAACTAGGATTTATAGACGAGCGGAATTAACCTATTCACTTCTACCTATACTTGGTATCCTCAAAACACACTCTCTTCTTTAGACAAATTGCGGCTTATTTATACTCAACCTCTCAGCCTCAAACTCCTGCCTTTAGGCAATTTTATTATACAAAATTCAGAATTATAACATTTAGATATTCTGAAAATACATCACTTAGTTTTGAGTAATTTACAAAGAGAATTGACATTCATTTGAGTTAACAATTCATTCTTTAACGTTGATAAATCTTCTTACATTTGGGAAATTACAAATTTGAATGTTCCGCCATTTGCTAATCATAATAAGGTTAGTTCACTAACAGTGGTAATCTCTTGATTGGCGTGTTTATATTTACCTCATAGCGATATGTATATTTCGTTTAACAAGCTTCCTTAATTAGTAAAGGTAAAAAAAGGTAAAGTGTTCCCCTGTGCTTAGCACCACGCCATGAAGGCGTATAGGGGGTGTGAGGGTTTTGAAACGGGACTGGTATTTCAGAAATTTTCGTTAAGTCGTCTGACTATACCATGAGAGAGATCCAGGTTTGGTCCCCGGCAGGAAGACCGGGATATTTTCCACCTGGTCAAGCGGATCCGGGACCCACACAGCGTCGTATTAAGTGGGCACCTGGAGGAAACTCTGGGGTGTAAAGGCGGCCAGGGGCGTGGTGCTGCTCACATCACAGACACCTTCGGCCGTCATCAAGACAGTGTCGTGCCAAACTACACAATCCCTATACGCCTTCATGGTGTGGTGCAAAGCACAAGGGAGCACTTTACTTTACTTTTTGTTTTATACTCCATCTGTAATTTACCACAATGTTGAATCGCCGAGAGATTTGGTGATGTTCCTACGTGATTATTTCTATTCATGGGTTGTTGCGTTTCTTTGCTTGCAGGCTGTTCATGATTGTGTTTTCAGGCTGAAGAATGTGGAATATTTATTTTGTTATTTTTTTGTGAAAAAATATTATGAAGGTAAATGCATATTATGTAAATTAGTTACCATACTAGCGCTGTTAAATATTACTAAAACATTCATGAAAGATATAACGGTGAGCGCTACTTTAACCGCGCGTGTAATGATGTTATTTGTACAAAAGAAACAAAAAGCAAAAACCTTCTGCGTACCAACTAAACATGGTCAGAAAAAATATGAAGTAAACGGTATGATTCTTTAGTCAAAACTTCCGTTCAGTACACAATAAGTAATTATAACGTAGCTGCTCAAAATGATACAACATTCACAAAAATCTATCTGTCTGTTAACCTCAAGTCGCCTATGCGTTAATACAGGCACTCGTCTTCTAACGTGTAACCACAGAGTCAAAGCTCGGAAGTTGATGAAAATTCATATTTTTTCTGGGCCTTGAAGAAAATGCGAAACCTGTTAATAGTCTGTTTTCCTTCAGTTAGAACCAGAACACATTGTTATTTTTCATTTTTCTGTCTTTTTTGGCTTTTAACTCATTTTTCAGTATTTTCTTCTTAATTTTGCTGTTTTTGTTGCATTTTAAAATCATTTATGAGGCTTCTGTTTCCTCCTTCCCAGTTGCTTTTTGAATTTTAAATCCATTTGCCAGCAAGAATAATGTATTTAAATTTCATAACAATGTATTTTTATCAATTATGACATTAATCGAAAATATGGCCGATACAAAAGCTTAATATTATTTTTAAATTAAATCTTTGACAATGGGCTAAATAATTCATTTTAGTAATAAATTTATTTTTCCACCAGCAAACTTAAAATACTTTGGATGAAGCCTACACTGAGGTTCCTTGCTGCCCACTAGTATTAATATAATCATTCACAACATTAGAAAAAAATAAAATTTGATGTAGGTGAAACACAACCGTATTTTCAGATGCTCACCAACGACTGTCTTGTGTAAGGCGCACTCTGAAAGGAGGTGAATGACTTATACAGATAAACCATGAAATGTATTCTATGTAATTTGAAGTAAAAATAAAGAAAACTACCTTGTCACTTGATCCTTTATTTCCATTTTCTTCAGTAGTATAAGCAACTAAAAGAACTGATATTATCAAATTATTTAATTACTCTCTTATAAATTATGAAAAATCAAGCTTTCATTTCAAAAGAGCAAAAATTATGTTTACGTCACTTTAAAACTTTTAGATTGTTTTCAAATAATTTTATGGTCATTCTGTCATTTTTTAAACTTTTTAGGTCATATTCTTCCGAGACCTATTCTCATCTATCAGTTGCGCATGAACGGAGGGGGGGGGGGGTACAGGGGTACATTGTACCCCCAATTACGAATATTTGAAGGGGGTACTCTACCCCAAAATCCGTAAATCCAATCGTACCCCCTGTACCCTTAGATAATTTGATAGGACGCAAGATGCTAGTGTTAAAAGAACCTATTTTCAATTTCCTCAATTAAGATATTTATATTGTTTATAACTTGAAGCATTTTCTTTCTTACCACAGAAATTTGAACCATTGTAAACTTTTTGTACTACATTGTGCTATTAGTTAGTTCATTGACCTGTGTTCTTGGAAACCTCTTTAAGGAGATGAATATTGTTTTTGTGTTCTTCGATAAATGTATATAGCTCAGTGTCAATTATTATATGCTTTCCTTTGCACTGTTGATACACGGTTTTGTTGTTTGGGTACTTGTTCTTCCTCTTTGCTTCAAGTCGCATTTGAACAAAAATTTCAGTTGCTCTCAAATATCATCAGGTCGTTCTGACGAGATTATTTAACGCGAGTTGTATCGTGACGGTAGTTTCCTTGCTATTTCGTTCTATTTGTTCTAGTAAACGTACCATTTCAGACTTTTCAAAGACTTTTACGAAGATGCGAAAGATTTTGAGAAAAGTGAGACAGTCCTAAAGAAGTGAATTGATAATTACATTAAAGTGACTGCATGATTTCTTATTTATTGTGTTATTTTCTTTTTCGAATTGCAGAACTTTATGTTACTTAGTAGCGTTTTCTATATTTTACCCAACGCACACAAGCTGAACACTCAGAAGTTGTTGTCACCTATACAACGTATTTGACATTTGATTAATAACTGAATTTTGTACCTCAATTGATTGTACCTTGTAATCAAGGGATTCCGGTTTTCATACCCGGTGAAGGCACATAGTCTTCGGATCCCACTTTAAACTGTAGGTCCAGTTCCAAATAACCTATATGTGCTTAAAGTGGGCTTAAAACAAAGAATGACAATCTAAAAGTGCCTTGTTTGCCTCTCCATGGAAAAATCTTCCAGTCGTCCATATACAGGGTCATTGGCCTCCCTTGAACAAGCTGTCCTTTTTAAATTTCCAAACATCGTTGTTGTGCTAAAATCAGGCAAAACTGAAGCAAGTCGCTAGTATTCTTCAGTTTCATTAGCATATTATCATAGATGCCTACTAAAAGTTGATTGATATTTAATTTAGAGACTAAAACATGAATGCATATTTCATGTTTTCTTTTTTTTTTTTAACGTCGCACCCCCAAAGTTTCGTTCCGCACCCGCTCTACACCCTTAGAATTATACCTGGCACCGCCGCTGTTCACCACTGAGGCTTAGATTTTTCTCTCAGAATGGACGTCAGTATGACGACTACAAAAATAATATGAACCAGGTAATTAAAGAGAACTCTTCACTATGACACAACGTATGAACTTGTCAAAAACATTGTAAAACATCTATACGAAATGCAAGAACTCCGCATTCGATAAAGGAGGAGACTTTAGGCATGTATGCAGATGGACAAGACACGCATCCAATGAAGGTTTCGTTAGTTCTCACTAAGAAACACTTTTCTTTTGTGCATCAGCAAAGATATCTAAGGCCTACACGTAGCATGCTCCTGAATCACGCAAACTCTTTCGTAGGATGCTAAACCACTAATTGGATATAAACAAATATCAAAATGTTAACAGGCATAAGTTTAACTAATTGGAAACTGTACTTGAAACACTTTCTAACACTTAAGTACATTGTAATATCAATAATACGTTACAAATGTTTTTCAGTATCAATAACCCATGGCGCAACAGCCAATTGAGGGCCCGGGACTACCTCCCGACTGCCGGCCCCACTCCCACCTCATCCTACTCCCTTACTCACCCAAGGTGGGAGATAATCCAACCAGTTACGAAGTGACGTGTGGTCAGCACGACGAACCCCCAGTCGTTGCTGTAGGTTTTTATGACCGGGTTACGCTACTCATTCGTAGCTCCCCAATTTCCTCACGGTGATGAGTGGCCACCGGTCCCATACACAGGCCGAAATCTCAGGAGAAAGGTTTTTACGCTTCCCTCTCACTAGAATCAAACCTGCGCTTCCTTATCCGGAGCCCAAAGCATGATTCCTAGAATGTGTGTTCTTTGTACGTGTCCCTTAATCAATTTCATCAAATCGTCTCTCATCGTTTTACTCGCGATTAGCCAAAATTGGCAAGAATGCGAAGTAAAACGAACGTAATCAATCAATCAATTATCTGAATTAATATCGTTATATGCTTCTATTTTGTGTATTTGAATGATTATGCATTTGGATAAGCGTTAATGTTTCCCGTAGGCGTGTGACTTTCCTGGCTTTGGACTTTTACACATTCAGCACGTAGTTTCGTCAACAAACAGTCTGTGTCAACTGAGAGGCAGGGGAAGCGGACGACTTAGAACGGAAATTCCCTGACGCCTCTTTAGAGGCTGCTGCGGATATCCGAGCGAGGGCAAAGGCCTTTTGTCGCCACCTTTACGTTGGAATCCCTTGAGTGAATCTAATTTATTTAAGTGAGCAAACGAAATGTAAATAGTCGAGAAGGCCTCCGGGTCCTAAACATACAACGAGAACCGTTTATGTTGCAAGTGAAGGGAAGTCTTTCACGGCTCCACCCAAATACCAAGGCAGGTGTATTTCTTTGTAAGACAGCTATGTGCGTTCGCAAATGTTAACTACAGTTTCTCGTAAATTACTAAAAGTGGCGAAGAAAGTTTTTGAACTAGAAGAATTACAAAATTGCAGTTTATTGGGGATGAAATGATCAAGAAAAGGCAATAGCACGTAGCTACTCGATATGCCAAGAACTATAGCATACTAAAAATTCCTAGATGAGAGTGTTTTAAACTACTTATTCAGCTCTATGCTGTATATACACCTAAAGAATGTTAAAGAAGAACGATCTGAGGGCTGGACTTACGATATCCCCACAAAAGTTGCAGAGTTAAACTCCGTACCAGCTAACTATAGACCAGGCGAACGAGAACCAGTCTCTGCGCAAGTAGTGACGCGAGACGGCTCCACCAATGAACAGTGAGAGGAACGGGATTGTGTAATGGGCGACGGGAGTTACCCGATTTCCTATGGAGCGTTGCAAACTTTTGAAAAAGAAAATACCGAACGCACGTGGCAAACGGACCGTATTTTTGTCTCCAGGTCCGTACGATTGGTTTAAGAATTTTTTATGGAAATATTAGGGATAAAACTGCAAGAGCAAATTTTGACAAGGCGTGCATTTAGCGTACGGACTAAGGTCTGGACCGTTCGTCCGTACATGTACGGTCAGAATCGTACGGTTGGCAACGCTGCGGTTTCACCACTCGATTTTCCTCCTCCTCCTCTGCCGATATGCGCGGTCCTGCTCTACAGTTAGCTGGGACAGGGTATAGATTGTCACCGTCAACAAAAATGGAACACTTACATCCTGAAAAAAATCACTTCCTTGCTATAGGTCGCGTGTGTTTCCTAAATTCTCTAGCGATAGCAAAACCTTGTACTGCAAAGTTTCTATTGAAGTCCACTTATCACCTACGTATTGCACGGGAGATAGGATCTCAATATTTACTGTCCAATTTTTATTGCAGGTGACCGTACATGTGTGTGTCCGTCCCTTCATCTAGATCATCTCATCAAAATTAATGGTCGTTGTATACCCTGTCCCAGCTAACTGTGGAGCAAGGCCGCTCATAGCGTCAGAGAAGCGAGGGAAATCTATTGGCCAGAGCGAAGCAGTAGACACTGATGGGAAGGCTGGTAACTTCAGTCGCTTTCCCCGACTCTACGCAATTCCGTTCCTGTCACGTGTTACGTTGGTGGAGCAGTCTCTACTTGCGCAGAGACTTGCTTTCATATGCCTGATCCACAGAAGACGAAATACAAACATGTATAACAAAATAAATCTAGATTTTGGGTTTTGCATTAAGCCACTAAATGCACAGAGAGACTAACCTGGACTGAACTTGCAGTGCAAGGATGGAACAGAACTGATATGTGCTTCCACAGGATATCGAAACTAGGACCTCTTGATTACAAGACGGCAACTTAACCCCTACGCCTTTGCGGAGACCTAGAAAATGCATTCCACTGCAGATACAAAAAATAAAATTTCGTGTACCGAGAAAAATACCAGGTCAAAGTATGATGCAATATTTAATCTCTCCGTCTATCTGTAAATGAGACTTCGAAATTTGACAACACTCGTCATTATCCATAACAAATATGAGTAGAAATATATTTTTATGTGTAAGACGCCGATATGGTAATTTTAAAATTAAAAATCTGGTACCTAGATTTGGTCACAAATGCTAAAAAGATAAAAATTTGTGTAATAAAGTCGGGATCAAATGAT
This sequence comes from Lepisma saccharinum, assembly GCF_977018435.1. Taxonomy (NCBI): domain Eukaryota; kingdom Metazoa; phylum Arthropoda; class Insecta; order Zygentoma; family Lepismatidae; genus Lepisma; species Lepisma saccharinum. The sequence goes on from NC_139242.1 coordinate 11,720,665, forward strand.
GATTAATTGAAGGGCCTGGTGCAACAACATGAAGCCTTATTTTTAGTGAAAACAGTTTTTTTGGCCGAAGTGGCGTTTGCTGCTACTACAGAGCATTCCCTGACATTCGCTACGAGACTCGGCGGCAAGCGGCCCGGCGTCAGAGCTAGTCTTTTCCGGTGAACGGGGTCCGCGACAGTCGCACGCTACAGTCTGTTTTTTCGCTATCCGTGCCTTCGCTCTCTTTCCCTTTCTGTTGACGTTGGAGACTGACGCCAGTATAATCCTCCCTCGGAATTTGCTTTGTGTCGTGTCCGTGTGTTGAAGATTGTGGCTTAATATGGCACCACAAAAGTTTACGTTACAACAAAGAATTTATCTTGTCGAGTGTTACTTCGGAAAGAGGAATTGTGGAGAAGTGTGACGACGTTTTGCAACGAAATTTCCGGGTGTTCCCGTTCCACATAGGACCACTATATTAAACCTCGTAAAAAAGTTTAGAGTAACAGGGTCAGTTCTGAATAAAAGTGGAAAGAAAAACCCACGTGTACTTACTGAGGAAAATCTCGATGAGATAGGACAAAGGTTAGAACAATCTCCTCGGAAATCTATCCGCCGCCTCTCACAAGAAACGGGTGTTTCATAAACCCTCTAGGTCCCCCGATTTGTCAGCCTGCGATTTATATTTATGGGGAATTATAAAAAATAAAGTATACAAAGACAATCCGCACAAAATCCGTGAGTTAAAAGAGAGTATTGTACGAGAAATCTGGAGAATTACAGTAGACGAACTTGCACGTGTAAATGCCAATTTCCTTCGGAGATGCCAGGAATGTGTTGCAGCAGAGGGACATCATTTTCAACATTTTCTGTAGTCAAGCTTAGTACACAATATGAAAACTGTAATTTTAATATCCGACTCTACCGACTGTCGCGGACTCCGTTCGCCGGGAAAGACAAGCGCTGATGCAGGGCCGCTTGCCGCCGAGTCTCGTAGCGAATGTCAGGGAATGCTCTGTATATCCGACTATTCGAAGTGATAATTTCGTAAAACTAAGAAAGGGCTTCACCTGTCATGTTCTTGCTCATATGATTTTCCCTCTCTTTATTAAGAACATGACAAGCCCCTGTGTAAGATGATGTCATGCAGTGACATGTTTCTCTATCCCAGGAGGTAATTGTTTTTGGACATTCACTATCCCTCATTAGGTGATATTTCCTTGTCTTCAAGTCAAGTAAGTAAACAATAAAATAATTTGTGGCTTGTCATACTATTGTGTCCATTTAAAACTTCCTGGAAGCAATACATTTGGTACAATTCTTCTTTCGGCATGGAATAGAGGACTTTTAAAACCTAAAGTTCATCGGATGTCTTCCTAAATATATAAATATAGCTTGTTAGACATCTAAGAAACTTAACATTTTAAACATTGAAGTTATTTAGAGAAAGCAGCTTAATTATCATATTGTTGCCTCACATAAGAAACACTTTCAGTTGGTTTATTAAACGAGAACAAGAGCATGACAAGCCAAAAATCGTATGCATTATTTATGAAAACAATTAAATTTGAGCAAAGTAACACTTGCTTGAAACATACTTTCGTTTGAGTCAGAGAATATATAATATATATATTTAAAACATTATGAAGCCTGACGAATTTTAACGAAATAATAAATTATTATATTTTTTCAAAAGTATAAAATTGCTCTACTGAAAGGTTTACCAGATTTGGCTTGTCATGTTGTTGCACCAAGCCCTCCAATTATTATATAAATTAGTTAAGAAAATTTAAGGAATATACTGAGGACTATACCAATATTCTGATCAGTGTCCTTAAAGAATATCGCGATTACTCATTAAAATGCATCTTTTACTTGTTAACATAAGGACTAGACGTACTTGCAAGTGGAAATTTAGATAAAATATTTACAGCACTTCAGAAGTGAAAATTTTGAACGATTTAAAATAAATATATTATTCAAGTAATTGTTTTAAGCTTGAGACCCTTTTCTCTGTTATCCAAAATACAAAGCAAGTAGTCCATATGTAATGTTCATTGATTTATTGAATGAAATCATGATGTTAAAAATATAGTTTTACGTGTATAAAAAATAAATTTATTCCAACGTCTTATACTAAAAGATTTTCACGTAACCACATAATAATTTTCATTCAAACACATGTTGGAATGAATTTTTAAAATGTCATTAGAGAGACACTACAAAGAAGATTGATATTAAGAACATATTTCGTAATACATAAAGAACGCAATGATGCATTAGAAATGTATTAATTGATTGATTGATTGAGTTTATTTTGCTTTGCGTTTTGTGCCTCTTGGCTAATTTGCGAAGATGGGGATAAGGGATGAAATGATGAAATTGATGAATGGACATTCACAAACAACCAAGCCCGAGCGGGATTCGGACCCGGGACCCTTGGCGTAGCAGCGCGATGTGCTAACAACTCGGCCACAGGGTCCGGCCAGAAATGTATGTAAATTAAATAATTCCGAAAGCCTCATAACCTAAGATCAACCACAGTTGATGATCATTGTTAAATGGTTTCTGTTAACATGAGTACTTTGTATGTAGCACACCCTGGACTGCATTTTGGGAAACTAACGAGGCTCTGGCGTCTGAACCTACGGTCAGTATAATCCTCGTAGGGCTCTGTGTGTGTTGTCAAGTGGCTTGTCCTTATGTACGCTGAGTGCCCCTTTAGAGCCTGAGCTTTTAACAAAAATCAGAATATTTTAGTTCGACATTACAGTTATTATGTTAGACGGTGTAGGTTTTTAGAAGCGACATCAGGCGGGGTCACGCAGAACGTGTCCTTGGTTACCAGCTTATTGTAGGAATGCAAGTTTGTACAGTTAGGTTTTGATTGATTGATTGAGTTGGTGTTTTAAGTCCACTTTATGCACAGTAAGGCTAATCGGGACTGGACCTACAGTTTAATGTGGGATCCGAACCACTATGTGCCTCCACAGGGTATCGGACCCAGGACTCTTGATTACAAGGCGACGACGGGAGACCCTTGTACAGTTAGGAAACTGCGGCGCGCAAGTTAAACGCCGTGTTCTGTATTATTCTTGTGCGCAAGAACTTTTCAGGAAACTTGCCAATTAAAGGTTCATCATAAGATGAGGCACGACATTTTGAACCTGACTGTCCAAGTCTCATGAATTTCCGTCGCCTACAGCCGGAGTTATCGTTTCTTGAAGAAACACGGGATACAGCACGTCTCAACACACACAACACACACACAAAACACACTACACACACACAACACACGTACACACATTTACAATAACCCTTTCATTTTCCTTCCGTCTGTTTTTTCGTTGCTGACCATGTTGACGCCGCTGAGTTGTTGTTTCTTGGGAAAGCTATGGGTGTTAATATTAATATATGTACACAATGACCCATTGTCGTGGGCGATCACGAACATTGCTAGTCTGAGTTAGTTTGAGTTCAGAGTTTTCGTAGCAAGGGCGGTGCAAAATTATTTTACGCCATGAAGAACAGTTGTGAGAAGATTTAATACAACCCTTATTGATTGATTGATTTGATTTATTTTACCTCTGCCTCTTTTGGCTAATCGCGAAGATAAGTATGGGTGATGTGATGAAACTGATGAAGGGAAACTTACAAACACCCATGCCCGGGCTGGGATTCGAACGAGGTAACCCTGCCGTCAATGCGCGCTGTGCTATACAGCCCTTATGTTCGACTGTTGTGCAATAGTGTGTGTTCCGTGATACGTTCACAAGACAGAAAACTTATTTTTAAAGTGTATTCTTACTTCAAGGAATTGGCCACGGATAAGTGCGTGCTGAAACAGTGTTTTCTCAAGAGTCGAGAAGTTACGGCTATATCATGTGGTGTAGTGTGCATACGGTGTCGCGTATAATAAAACAGGGTAAAATATCCACAACAGAAATCGGTGAACCCTTATTCAAATCTCCTGGGAAACATACTAGAAAACAGAAACGAGAGCGATGATGATGATACCATGCAGTTCCTCTATAATAAATACCTTCAAACTTCTTTCAGGTAAGTTTATCTTATATGCTGCAGTGATATGATATTATAATTCTGTGTAGAAATATTCACTATATTATTTCACTGTACTCAAATATAATGTGCATGCATTGTATCTAAAAAAGCTGAATCTTGGATATAGCGAATTCTGTGTTTACCTTCCGTTACCAGTTGGTTTGGCAACAGCGCGACAGCACTGGTTGCGTATTGGCTGAACTCATGTTCCTTCTAAAACCGTACGCCGTATAGTTACATATTTGTTATGGTAAGGTGCTGGCCCCTTTATAATGTGGCGTGTGCAAAATAGCCTAAGTGCTGACATACCCAAAATTCCAAATTAACTCAATCAATCAATGAGCACTTTGTTTATTACATAATTCAGTAATTACTAAGATAAAACTCAGGCCTCCGCTATGCAGTAGTAGAAACATCGTCGCCTTGTAATCAAGGGGTCCCAGGCTCATTGCACAGAGGTTCGGATTCCACTTTAAACTGCAGGTCCAGTCCCAATTAGCCTATTTGTGCATAAAATGGACTTTACGCTTCAATCCGATTAATTTTTAAATTGTTTATTATTCTCCTTAAGGTTTATTGTGACTTTCAGGACACAACCCACTTTCTCTGGAATGACAAAACATTTTCCAAATTCATCCAAAATTTTAGATTATGGGATCCGGTCATATTATCGGTTGTCACATAAGTCTGGAACCATAGGAGAAGAACAAAACAATTTCATGTTAGGAACCTCCTACAACACAGTTCAAAGTCCCCACCAGCAAAATAACTTGGATTCGCTCCTGCTTAGTAAGTGCCATGGTTTACCTGTAACAGAAAATAGGTTAATATGAACAATACTTATAGTTCGGGATTTACATGTCCAAGTTCCAAGCTTTCCAGATGCAGCTCTTTCGGCTTTGCTTCTTCCGGTGCAAAACATAGTCTAAGAGACACGAAATAATTTTAGGAGTTCGACTATATCGACAATCGAGCCTGCGTAAGTGAATCAATGATTAGCTAATACCTTACGACTCATTAAGGGAAGTTAATAATCTTCGACAGTAAATTTAAACATCTTTGAAAAACTTACTCTGTAAATGGCAGAAACGGAAAATTCTTTGATTTAACCATGGATCTCAGGAGATGCAACACAGTGTTCGTGAAAACTCTCTCTCGTCCTTAAAAATCCCCGATTACTCGAAACATTTGGGTGTAATTAAAATACCATTAGCGACGTAGAACGAGCGTTTCACTTTGGAGAAAAAAGATCGAAGAGGAGAAACATCTCGCAATTAAAGTACGAATGTGTCTGCAGCGTCTTCCACAATAGCATCCTTAAAGGAGATCGTACGTTACAGATGTACTATGTTTGTATCCATCCATATTCAAGTTTCATTTTGATATTATTTCTATGGCTGAGCCGATACCAGTAGTATCGGTATCCGAAAGTATCGTTAGGAATTTTTGTACCGATACCTGCCGATACTTCTACAGTATTTCTGTCTTTCACGGACTGCAAAAGTGTCGTCATACACATTCGAGGAGTCTAATTATCCAGGAGGTTATGCGAAATTCGAAGTTTCTTTCTATTTTGCGCCAGTGTTGCGTGAAGATAATGTAACATGTAATTTAATATTCTGATGTAATTCTTAAATATTTTTTGTAAAACATCTTTGTAAACTGATGCATATAATTAGAGTGGAACGCTTACACACTAATATTAATCTATATTTTGAAAAACTTTTAATTATTATAATTTTCAAGCGTCTGTTCCAAATCATTCCCTCTTTCAACTTTTAAGTTTAAGCCCAGACCTAACAAAATATTTAAAATATTGTTAAATATCTGTCGATAACAATCAGGGTAGCTACTACTTGTCCAGATAGTAAATGCTAGGTGGCTGTGGTTAAATCTGGAACTAACGTTGGAATGAGAAATTATTTGCAACATGTAAGAATTCCGCTTTGCATTTATAATACATGATATTTGTCACATTAAAGTAGACGGGAGAGAATAAGTTACCACAGAAGTCTAGTTTCGAGTTGCAGACCTCAAGTCTATTCCAGCTTGAAAATAAACTAGTGAGAATCAGCAGGTATGTTAACGAAGTTTGCAAGATTGCTGACGACTCTTAAGACAAAATTTCAACTTAGTTTGATCAAGTAATAAAGTGAGAAAGTCTTAAAGAGCTGGCCCAGTTGTCTGAAGATCGCAGGTTCAAATCTCTTGTAGAATCGACTTTTTTAATTAGTAGAATTATTGCTTTTGGATATATGAGAACTCTTCATATAATAACTCTAATTGCTCGTAGACACCACTTAGGATGTGTTTTCCATGTAGCTTCTCCAAAACTAAATTACTTCCTACAGGAAACAATAGGGTCGACAGAGAGATATTGTTGAAAATCTTAATCCTTTGTAGCCAAACTGTGAGGTAAAACATGAGTTGACTGTTTTTTAAAAAATAGAAACAACCATGACAAACCATAGGTATACCTCGTTTACAAATTCCTGGGCACGCCGCTGCAAATCAACCAAGGATGACGTCATACTGCTGAGAGAACCTTTGCGTTGACTGTGTGAATTGTGGTCTCAGGCAGAGATTACGAAGCTTGCCAATCGTAGACCTGCCCATGCTCAGCAGTCTTCTGTAGGTAAGACTCTTGAATCGTGCATGACATGGGCTATCCTGTCTGTTACCGAATTCTAAATTCCCTCGTTTTCAATATTTAGAGTTAAAAAGAAAACATAATATTTCGTACTTTCGAGAAACACCAATTTAATTGGAATAATATGTTTGAAATACTTTCTATGAATAGCAGATAAAATAGTGCAATAAAGTTTCAACACAGGGGTAGGAGCATGTAAGCAATATTAAAAATGACGGTGATATTTCCTCACCACACAAAGGGTGAGGGTCTCCCTGACTATATTGTCGACAAAATCGTTTGATTACTGGCTTTAAATATTCGTCTCACCACTTAATTATGTCTATTTGTTTCGCCCTTAATCGTTTCTAATACTTCCATTTCTCAGATAATTTGTCAGTAAAAAGGGGATCATCAAATAAAGAAATATTCATTTTCCAGTATCCATACCAATAATGTATATTTGGCATTTGCATTCTCAGCGCCAATATAATTGCACTATGATCTAAGAAGCAAGTTTGCACCATATTAACATTAGTGATATTAGGGATGATTGATTGTGAAACATAAAATCGATCTAACCGTGAAGCACCCCCATCCTTCACATATGTGAAGTCTGCACTTGTTGGATGCAAAGTGTTCCATGCATCTTTCCATTGAAACCCATTTACCAACTGTTGCAGCGCATTGGATGTATTAAATCCAGGGAGCTGGTCTTTTGGCAACAAAAAACAATTAATATCACATCTACAAATAAAATGTTGCTTATTAACTTGAAGTTTCGTAGGTACTTCAGTTGCGAAAAACTCATTACGTCGCTGCCTTTGATTACTACCAGAAGGCGCATACAGATTACATATCCACAGATTATCCACTTTTACCTTTGTAATTCTACACTCGGATGGTATTCTACATTTGATGTAGGTATGTTATATCGAACTAATACAGAAGTTCCTTGCGCGGAATATGTGGAATTATTATATACAATATAACTAGAGGGTAATTCATAATTAGTTATTGCTACTTCTTGAATGACAGCAATATCTATAGCTGACTGAATTAGAATGTCGCCCCATGTACTTTGTTTTGTTTCTATTGTAGTTTGTTTATGTTTATTCTAGCAAGTGTAATGGTGGTAAGCATTACTATGGATATGTAAACACTTGCTTATACAATACTGTTAATTGTATATATACATTGTTGTTCTGTTTTGTGGTCTACTTTACACTCAAGGATTCGCAAAATGAGAAAAATCATGTTCAATCTATAATATGCTATACTCTGACTATGTATGCAATATTTCACATCAATTATCAAGGCCAAACTATTTGTATTATTTTTTTTTTTGATTTACTTAAATCACCTACCCTGTGCATAGATCTTGTTCTAGCAAAGTTTATGTTGCCCATTTTTGCCGCATTTTTTGTCCTTTTGTTTGTTGCAGATATATTTTCCACTACAAGTTTAATATTTACATTACTACTCTCACTATCTTCATCAGTAAACAGATCGCTATCCCTTTCTTTCCTCATCGTGTCTTGTTGTTCTTCCTGTCTTTCCGCTGTCTTCTGATCCATATTAGCATTGGTTCCGGGTTGGAGTTTTCTTCCTCAATTGCCAGACATCGTGTACCATCCTCCGCTGTGGTAGTCGAAGCCGCCACTGGTACTTCAGCAGTGTTCCATCCTTCTGGGTGTTAGGGTGACTTCCTGTAGCAATTTCAGTTGATTCCAGCTGGTTCTCAAGGCTAGTAGAAGGTGTTTTACTGGATGGAACTTCGTGGTATAGTACTTAACCTTCTCGTTGTTGCGCCACTTGCCCGTAGTTTCGTCCGTGCCTGCGCGGAACTCTTAGGCAGTGGGCTGACGAAGCTCGCTCATTCTACAGGGAGGTTATTTCAGTCGTTCACCGCCAGCGTGACGGCCGTTCCGCGGACTCTTCATGCAACAGGTCCCGGCAAATTGCGTTCAGGAAGTCCGTAACAGAAACCGCTTGTTTTGTAATGTTTCCACTTTTCACAATTACAGTTACAATTACAATTGAAATAAGCACGTACCTTGTCGCAGGGATGCAGGAAAAGGTGTCCTCCCAAATACAAATATATCTGACATCTAATCTTAGATTAGTCATCGCTACTTTATTCTCAGTTGTCGCGACAGCGCCTGCAGCTTATCGGGGGTTGGGTGAGTTGTCAGCCGCGAGAGGGCGCTTCATACTGCACGTGTCGGCAGTGATGCCAACCGTAGGGACATGTCCCTACGCATAGGGACTTTTCACTAAATTTCGCCCGCGTAGGAACGTAGGGACAGATTTTGCCAAATGAGGGAAAACGTAGGTACTTTTTTCAATCTTGGTAAATTACATTTTATGAATTAGTTTATCTGGATACTTTAGCGAGGAGGAGAAAAAAGAACTAACTAACAGATCTCCATCAGAATTTTGGAACATGTTATCGGTTACCAAAAACTTTCAAGGCAAGTTCCTTTTTGAAAACATTTCCACTCTCGCGAAAATAGTGCTAACATTGCCGCATTCTAACGCGGAAACGGAAAGAATATTTTCAATGTTAAGTGATACAAAAACAAAAAAGGGAAATAAAATGGGACCAAAATTGTTAAAGAATGCAGGAAATACAGCATCACCAACCAACATCTATCTCTTCACAGCAGCAGCATGTATGACTTCAAATAACATAATCAACAGTAAACGACTCAACGTTATTCATTAGGGGTGTGCTGGATTCTTTACTTTAAAAAGTCGTTAATTCTCGACGTTTTCTGCCTTGTAAGTTTCTGGAACTTATCGAAAGTTGTAAGTTTTTATTCTAGAAATGCAAAAACAATCACTTAAAGTGAAAATGACTTGTAAAATTCGAGATTTCCAGTGCTTCGGGAAATTTCGAACATTTCCCGTCCAGAAAATTTTCCGACTTGGTCGGGAAATTGCAAATTTTTCAGTCCCGAATGTCGGGATTTAAAAAAATTACCGTCCCGATCCCGTCCCGACCCAAAAAATTCTGTCCAGCACACCCCTATTATTCATTAAGGCAAGAATTTACAATACCGGACCCTTCTGTAATTTCTATGCTACGTCTTATACTCACGAAATAATTATTCGTGATTATTTATCTCAAGTTAACATGTTGGGGTGAGGGGGAAAAAATGTTCATTAACGTGTAGAAGTTGTAAAATAAGCTTTTCAATTCTCGCAATGATTCTCCGTATACAAGTATGGTAGCCATATTTGTTGATATGAACAAATTAAAATTAGTTACGCTGTCTACAGCGTTGCCACACTGTTGATTTCATACTTGGAGAGCATGGATCGTGTAAGAATGGCGGAAGAGAACAGTAAAAAAGTTGCTAATGTTGTACAGATTGTTAGGTGGAGTGTGCAGGAGGATGGCTGTGGGCTAATTAATAAACTTATGGATTTCAGTATATTGCCCAAAGAACGTGCTTACATGTGACAGCGACAATCACGATGTAGAAGAACTGATTTGATTACAGGTAAATTTGGCAACAGTACATCAATCATAAAATTGCAGGATACGAAAATGGCGTCTTCGATGATGAACGTTTGCCGTTAAAGTGCTACGAAAATAATATTTTTTATCGGTTCGTAATCACAATTACCGCAAAACCATTCAGGAATAGCCCCACTGACCATTCTCGGTAAGTTTAGGTTAAGTTAGGTTAGGCAAACATAGTTAAAATTTGGGCTCGAAAAAAACATGCACGGGTAGCCCAACAAACCATTGACGGATAGCCCCACGAACCATTCAGGTACGGTTAGGTTAGGTTAGGATAGGCAAACATAGTTAAAATTTGGGGTCGTAGTAATATCAGGAATGTATATTTCGTTTTTTAAGTATTGGAAACACAAAATCTTCCGGTAAATAATAAGCAATCGTGCCGATCGCGGACCACTCAATGTCACTTATTTTGCAATTTCTACACGTGACCCCCCAAATTTTAACTTCAAATTCGTGATTAGGAGGCCTCAATTAGTGAGTATGCGAAATATTACAAAAAATCGGGGAGAGGTCCTGTATTGTAAATTCGCTCCTTCATTAATTGTGGAAGCACCGAGCAGAAAGATTTGGTAAGTAAATGTGTATATTTTATCTTCTGTTTGCATGCTCATGAGGTGTTTTTTTTTAGTCACTTTACTTGGCGTAGGGACATTTGGTCAGTTGTAGGGACATTTTGACTACGTCTGTAGGGACATTGCCGAAAAATGGTTAGCAACACTGTCGGCTACCAGACGTCAGTGTTCGTTCATGTTCAATTCTGTTTGCGTTCAACAGTACGCGTGTTGCTTATACTGTGTTATTGTAATGTGCTTACTCGTGGCCAGTGCTTTATTGTGTGTTAATTGTTATTCATTCATTACTTATGTCGTTAAACAAATATAGTCTTGAACATAGAGTTTTTATGTACGATAATTACGTGAAAACGAATTCTTGCAGAAAAGTGGTCAGGGATTACGATAGACAGGATCTCTTGAACCTAAGAAACGTGTTGTATTGCTGTTGAAGGAAGTCATTTTCAACATCTCTTATAACACAGGAGGTTAGTGATCATCATTATTATTACTTTTAAATATCATTTTACGCTTTCGGTTTGCTTTATGCGCCGGGATGCTGTCTTCCCTTTCTGTCAACTGAGGATAAAGTAGCGATGTCTAATCTAAGATTAGATGTCAGAAATAAGGTGCCGGAAATATTTGTATTTGGGAGGACACCTTTTCCTGCATCCGTGCGACAAGGTACGTGCTTATTTCAATTGTAATTGTAACTGTAATTGTGAAAAGTGGAAACATTACAAAACAAGCGGTTTCTGTTACGGACTTCCTGAACGCAATTTGCCGGGACCTGTTGCATGAAGAGTCCGCGGAACAGCCGTCACGCTGGCGGTGAACGACTGAAATAACCTCCCTGTACCTTCATGACCAGGCTGCTGACAAATCTGTCACGTCCGTTGCTGTCCATCATAGATAACATGACACTGGAACGAGCGGATTACTAGAAATGACGGTATTGGTTTTTTTACTTCCATTTTAGCCACTCGTACTCCATTATACACTGGGTATCGAAAGTTCCCCGACCATTATTCTTTGTCTATACCATCCACATTTTTTCTTTCACACTATCATCGTCCATTTCCAATGGGAGATTAAAGACACGCACAAATTTCACTTCCCGTTCCCAATACTCTAATAACACTTTCACGCTATTGCCATCAGCGTAAGGAAAATCCATGCCAGGGCCATTTTGTTCTCAGAGTTTTCTTATTGTCGCTTCTCTCACAAATGTTATATACACACAACACATAATTCTCGGGAGTTGTATCCCCATCAATTCGTCAACATTCCCATGGAATTGTCCGTGAAAAACATTCATAGATATCCTTTGACATCGGTTTCTGAGCAATCACTGGAAAGCTAATTTTTATCGTATTTAGCCTATTCAAATCGTTATTCTCACTTTTCACTATAGTACTTACTGATTTACCAACTTTTCTCTTATGTTTACCAGTCCAATTTTTCCGGACGTACTTGACTCGTAACCTAGTTGTACTCTGGTAACGCACTACGAAAGGAGGCTGATGAGTATTGAGCCTTAACCAGAAAAAAGTGAGCTAGGAGGCTGAAATTTGCAGAGTGTACTGGTTGATTCTTCTATATGTAATGCTGCAAAAACCGACTTTCTATGATTTTAACTTCCCTTTGTTTTTCAGGTCCAAAGTGAAAATGGCAGCACCTCCAGAAACGTTGGGGAAATTTTTCAAAAGGCGTCACCCTGTTGTATGACAATGCCTCACCACACACTGCAGGTGAAACAATGGCGACACTGACCTCATTTCAAGAGTTGCCCTATCCACCCTATTCGCCTGACCTGGCTCCATCTGACTATCATCTGTTCCCTCATCTGAAAAAAACACCTAAAGGGACTACGATTTGGGGTGTTCAGGAGGCAACTAATGCTGCAAATGAGTGGTTACTTTTGGACCTGAAAAACAAAGATAAGTTAAAATCACGGAAGTCTATTTTTTCACCCTTACATATAGAAGAATTGAGCAGTACACCCTGCAAACTTCAGCTTCCTAGCTCAAATTTTTCTGGTTAAGGCTCAATACTTATCAGCCTCCCTTCGTACTACGGATAGATATCAGCACGTCCAACACCACCGGCGTCCGCCGAGGAACTGACCACTCACCTACAGCTTCTATTAGTAGGTGATTATTTACTTATCATGTTAGTGTTTTAATTGTTTCACCACTGGCTACGCGTATTTCTTCTCGCTTATTTTCTATCAGATGTAGTTGTTTTTTTTTTGCAACCGCTACAATTTTTAACCTTCTGCCACCTGTGAAGATCCTTATGGAATACGTTATTGGGACATAACTCACAGAAAAAGGCATATCTTGCTGTCAAATAATTTGAAGTGGAAATCGTGTGTTTAGTCATATATTTAATAGTAAAACTTTTCATATTGGAATTTTTGCTAGGGACACCACCATCAACCGAGCATATCTGGACATATAGTTCATGTTTGACAATATTCAGCAATGACACTGATGTTTGAAAGCTTGCAAGAACTCTTTCTTGATGAACAAGTTTACATTTGGGAAGTATTTTGATACCAATGCAAGAAAGGTATTCTTATTAATAATGATATAGTTATATTGTTCCATTATGAATTATGTTTCCATATACCCAAAATTTGCATACATAAGCCAACTGCAATGCAATTAAAATAGAAAAGGGTCATTCCATGTCAAATCATCCAGAATTTTGTGAAAATGTCACCCACCATCTCCGATTTTGATGAAATTCAGTATACTTATAGAACTTTTCATGTTGATTACAAAAATGACAACTTTTTTTAGATTGGTCAAGGGGTTCAGAAATTACGCGCTTTTAAAAATCTATGTGTACGCCACATGCGGCTCCACTTTGAATGACACGCATTAGGCTATAAATTATAGTATCTTCTCTCAGGTTTGCCGTAGGCACTTCAAGTTTGATTTATTTTGCTCAGGATAGTATAAACTTTCATTTAAATAAGGTTTCTGATCAGTGTATCAATAATCATGTATTTTATGTATAGTTTCGTGTATATTTTTAGAAAAAAAAATGACTAACTTCAAGAGCAAATTTTGTGCAATGCCTCCTCTTCAATTTCACCCAAATTTTATATACAGGTAGCTGAGAGTGGGTAATGCTTGATGGAAAAAATGGGATGGGCGGTTCAGAGACAGGGTGATAAAAAAATCATTTGCATTAAAAGTTAATCTTATTAAAAATGCTTATGTATTAGCACAAAGTCTGAAGTACAATATGTTTTGAGGTATAATATTCAAAATTTCTGTTCACTATGTGTGAAGGTAAGCATAGGCGTAACCTGGTGGGGACAAAGGAAATCATTTTCCATATCCAAAATTTATAGATAAATTAAAACCTACAAGTTAAATATATTTTGTGAACCTCCTGGCACTTGAGGAACAAACAAAAAAAGAGTAATTATTGTGATATTTCAAATATATTTAGTAAATAATCTTTGACACTATTTTTATGGGACTGAAAACTTTGATTCTCTCAACCAAAGATAGTTCCCAAGTTCCCAAGTTACGCCCATGAAAATAGTACCGAAAAATACTTACTCGATTGTATTCTATGCATTGCCAAAATTGCATGCACTATAAATTTTCTGTTCCCAACTGTAGTATGTCTGTACCTTCTCTGGATGGTACGTAAAAGGGTTTTCTTGGAATTGCTGGCCTGTTTCAGGAAGCTATGCTTTACTTCAATTCATATCTACTTGTATGTGAATACTTCAGTCTTTTAGGTGGCTGTCGAGCTAGGAAACAGTCATCGTCGAAGGAGTGGATCTTTGGATCTTGTTGAACTTGGAATGGAGGAGATAGAAACAGGTGCAAGTGGAATCAATGACACCATATTCAAAATACTGTGATCAACATACAAATGATTTCTTAATTAAAATCGTTCAAGCAAAGTTGATTCCGTGTTTCGTCATTTATTTGCAGTAGTAATGTAGATATATGAAGACATACGGATTATGTACTAGAAACACAATTTGTAATTTTTACACAAATCAATGATCATTAAATGTAAGTGTTTTTCACTGTAACTGTAAAGTAACTCAGTTACTTTCAAAGTACCAGTAACTGTAACAGAGTTACTTTTTAAATGATTAACTGAAACTCGGTTACTTGTAAAAAGTAACTCACCGAACACTGTAAATAACCTGTAGCCTAAGTTCAAAACAGTGCATATTTAATCTTCCTGGTGCTGTTGTATAGTACTTTGCAATCGCTGACACATTGTACTGCGGGTTGTTATCATTTCACCTTACGTGATTAATAAGAAATTTATGCCTCTAATACTATTTCTATGGAATTGGGACTTCATTGCTGAACTTGTTACTTGATACTGTTGATGTCTATACAAGTACAAGTCTTCTAAGTGTTCCAACCACCCCATCACAAGGAGATTTTCTCAGGTATGTGGCAAGAAAAGCTCCATTTGGAAAAACTTCAATCAGCACAAATGTGTATTATTAGTTCTTACTTCATATTATGTATCTCCGTGAAGAGTATAAAAAAAATTCCATATTGACATAAAATGCACAAAAAGAAGAATGTTCTCGAAGAAAATTTGCTAAGCTTGGGAATGCTAATGACTATGATTATATTTTTTTAAAAAAAATTGAAGACAGTTGAAACTAACTTATAGTATATAGTGGAACTTCGATTTTACGTTGTTCAGGGGACCAAGCTGAAAAAACTTAGAATGCGAGAAAATGTAAAACCGAGGAAAATTTGCTATGTTGGCACCACAAATATTGAATGTAAAATGCAGGGAAATGTAAAATCGAGGAACTTGAAATCGGGGTTCCACTGCAATTATTATTTGTAGGTTTTAATTAATCTATACATTTTGGCTAGGGAAAATGATTCCCTTTGCCCCCACCAGGTTACGCCTATGCTTACCTTCACACATAGTGAAAAGAAATTTTGAATATTATACCTCAAAAAATATTGTACTTCAGACTTTGTGCTAATACATAAGCATTTTTAATAAGATTAACTTTTAATGCAAATGATTTTTTATCACCCATCCCAATTTTTCCATCAAGCATTAGTACCCACTCTCAGCTACCTGTGAAATTTGGGTGAAATTGAAGGGGGGGCATTGCACGAAATTCGTTCTTGAAGTTAGTCATTTATTTTTCTTAAAAAATACATGAAACTATACATAAAATACATGATTATTGATACACTGATCAGAAACCTTATTTGAATGAAAACTTATACTATCCTGAGCAAAAGAAATCAAACTTGAAGTGTCTACGGCAAACCTGAGAGAAGATACTATAATTTATAGCCTAATGCGTGTCATTCAAAGTGGAGCCGCATGTGGCGTACAGGGAGATTTTTGAAAGCGCGCAATTTCTGAACCCCTTGACCAATCTCAAAAAAGTTGTCATTTTTGTAATCAGCATCAAAAGTTCTATAAGTATACTGAATGTCATCAAAATCGGAGATGGTGGGTGACATGGCCTGGATGATTTGACGTGGAATGACCCAAAGCCTTTTCATTAAAAACAAAAAAAACAAAAAAACGCGTATTTTAATGATTTCATTTGAACGTAAGGAATATACTATAGCATACTATAGTATTTCGTTTTCTTGTTGAAACTTCTTGTGGAAACTGCTTTCTTGAATTGTCAATTTGTATACTCTTAGTAACTTTAATTATACTACCATTAACACTAAAATTTAAATATTTTAAAAAAATACTTTGAAGACTATTTACACGAAGCACCAAAGTCTTTTTCTGGAGCTGGTCCTACCTCTCTGCCAAAAAGTACTTCAAAGTGCCTGTTTGATACATCACTACACTTGTTACAAGAACGTTTTGAACAAACTCTCTAATTAACGTAATATTCTGCAAATCCATATAAAACCCCAATCCCACCACTAACTCACTCACTGACGTAAATTTTCTTCATGAAGGAAGCCCCGTAGGTAAAAATTGTTCCATTAATACTCCCACGGAATTATCTGAAAAGACCTAGAAAATTCAAAAATCACTCACCTATACCTTTTTAAGAGTGGAAATGCCCTTTTTTGACGTCCCTAGCAACATTCGTTTGCAAAGGGCAAGAAATCCTACATTGTTTATACAGATCAATGACACACAGATGAATCAATTCCTCGTTCGAAAACGTGGTTCAAAGAAGAGTACATAAGAAGATTCAGTACTACGAAAATATCTAAATCGTGGCTATTATAATGAAATGTTTAGATATTTAACAATTATTTCGAGTTTGACATGTTTTCTGTTGACGATGGAAACGGAAATTGTTAGGGATTCAATATCACAATTCTGCAATAAAAATAATTCAGTATGCAGACGATTTGTGTATATTAGGATCATTTTCTAAGCCACATGAAGGTATTCAGAAAATAGAAAATAATTTTTATGGTGTGAAATGTTGGCTGGAGGAAATTAACTTTATCATGTCACAAAACAAGTCAGCAGTTATGTGTTTTAATAACAAAAGTGAACATAAATTTCCAAATACGTTGACACAAATTGCTGGTATTCCATTTCAAAATAAAATAAAATATTTAGGAGTGCATTTTGATAGAAAATTGAGGTGTTAATTACAAGCTAAAGGTGAAACCATTTTCAATATGTTAAAACTTTTATCAAATACTAGTTGTGGTGAACACCCAAGAATAATGCTGCTATTTTACAAAAAACTTTTTTAGGCCTAAGCTAGAAAATTCTACAGAAAGAATTCTATGCAAGATAGACAGTTTAAAAGAAAAGTCTTGAAGAGGTCACTGTTACTCATGAATTCCGCTCCCAATGTAGGAGTTTTATTTAGAATCCATAGAGAATCATTCTAAGTGTAGGTGCAAATGTATTGCAATAAATTTGTTTTCAAGTGCTGAGAAACACAAGAACATCCACTAAATAAACTTATGCAAGAGCAAGGGATTTTATGTCAAGATGATAAAATAAAGGGACAACAAAAGTATATAAATATTCAATCATATTTACGAAATTTTGAGAATTATAGATTCATATACACAGATGCATCAAAAAATAAAGAAGAAGTATAGGATGCGCATTTCTTGACTCTTCTAATGAAAATATAAAAAAGTTTAGACTACGTGGGGACTGTTCTATGTTCTCGGCAGAAGCATATGGAATATATCGTTCATTGTTTCACATAAATAATATTCCAGGAAAAAGGATACTAATATTAACAAATACTGAAAGTGTTCTACATCGTGAACAATCTTCATGTAAAACGTTACATAAAACATCAGCATTGGTACAATACGTAATAAGATTTTATGAGACGTTAACTACAGATTCACTTTGCATATATACCAGCACATTCAGGGTTCCATTATAATGAAGTGGCAGACAAAAATGCTAAGGAAGCCAGAATAATGGATTATAGAACGAATATACGTAGGCCTATTACAATCATACATATTTTTTTATCAAGAGTTAAAAACAAAAGATAAAAACAACAAGACTGGGAGATATGGGTTAAACAAAAATTTACATATATGGGTCATTCATACAAAAATGTGGTTTTATACATTTAATATACCCAGCAAGTTTTTAATTTTAATACTAAAATCGATATCAGGTCACATACGATTAAATCACCATTTCTATAAAATTAATTTAGTTAATTCACGTATGTGCAAGTGCAATCTAGACCAGGAAGATGCTCATCATGTTATATTTCAATGTCCACTTTATACCAATCAAAGGGAAATCTTATTCAAGAATCTAATAAAAAATGTAATACTTCTCCCATCCTATTTATTCTTTTTAATAACCTCACCAGATATAACAATTGTACGAGTACGTATATATCAATTGTAGATATTTGCTTGATATTGATGTAGACAAATGAAATATATATATATATATATATATACAGGGTGACTGATAATTAGATGTATTCCTGAAAGAGGTTAAAGTAGAGACAATTTGCAATAAATTTGACCATATGATACCCCGTCCGAAAATTAGTAGTTTTCGAGATAATCGAATTTCAATTTTTTTTTTAAAAAAAAGACAATTTTCCACATAAAAAGATGAATTGAGAAGAAACTGCTCATTGTATGGAACTTATTTCAGCGTTTTATTATAGCTAACAAATAAGTGGTTTGTGAAAAAAAAAGTTTTTCCCAAATAACAATCACATGTAAGTACCGGGTGGGTCTAAACTTACAAGTGATGATAAAAAAATGCACCCTTAGTTTACTTGGCAACGTATTAATAACAAAAATGGTATGACACGAAGCGTACAAATTACTTAAATTACTTCCTTGTGACATCTGCTATCCAACAAGGTACAAATGTTGCTAACATTCACATTTGTGTACAAGAAATAATACTTTGTTCATCTTCATGTGACTGCAATCAATGAATAATACAATTAAAGAACATTGCACGTCTTGCTCAAAGTGGGCACCTCCGTTACGAATACAGGCACCAAGATTTTTACGGACATTTTGTCTCTTAACTGTGATGTGATGGTGTCCTTGATGTGTTGACCAGGTGTTAAGATCCACTCCCTGAGCTTTTCTTGCGAGTTTACCGGTGTCTTCCACAAACCACTTATTTGTTAGCTATAATAAAACGCTGAAATAAGTTCCATACAATGAGCAGTTTTATCTCAATTCATCTTTTTATGTGGACAATTGTCATTTTTTAAAGAAACAAAAGAAATTCGATTATCTCGAAAACTACTAATTTTCGGACGGGGTATCATATGGTCAAATTAATTGCAAATTGTCTCTACTTTAACCCCTTTCAGGGAATACATCTAATTACCAGTCACCCTGTATATATTTCACCGCAAATTTCTACCTTGTTTATGTAATAAATTCGGACACTAATAATTTTAAAATACGAAAATTCAGTATGACTCGCTTAGCGTAGTTTTCAGAGTTCATTCATTCATTCATTCATTCATTATTGGTTTTAACTATTATATCATCTCTACCCGAAGTGTCCTAAAAATAAGTCATGCATGTAACAGTGCTGTGTTACATGCATGACTTATTTTTAGGACACTTCGGGTAGAGATGATATAATAGTTAAAACCAATAATGAATGAATGAATGAACTCTGAAAACTACGCTAAGCGAGTCATACTGAATTTTCGTATTTTAAAATTATTAGTGTCCGAATTTATTACATAAACAAGGTAGGAATTTACGGTGAATGACGTAAAACAATTATTTTCCAGTTAAGTTTAACAATGTGAAAATGAAGTAAATATTGATTTTCGAATCTAATGTCGCTATTGAATTAATTTATATAAAACATCTAACTAACTATTTTGAAACGGATATTGCTAACCCAGTTTGTTATAAAGGAGATATAGAATAATATTTTTAATATTTGTTCAATATTAGAACCCGTACACATGCCACGTTTTAAACTTTTCAAATTAGCGAACGTACGTACTCGTTTCCCTTCCTCCAATAACACATGCCGATATTTTCAAAAACCTTAAAAGCATTGAGGCATCCAAAACGTGTCTGAAAGTCACGTCGGCGAGCGCACAAGACGTGGTCCACATCATATGTTTCTGAGGCATAAACTGATCAGCTGGTGGGCCTTCTCAACTTTATGTTACCAACCACGTATTTGACAGTAAAACAAAACGAATATATAAAGTATACGCATTTTAGCAGATGGTATGCTCTAACGAGTAAGGTTAACCAGATGGTATACGACATTTATGTATACACTCGACTACAACCATGGGTTTGTGTGGTCTTTGTTGCAGCATCTTGGTCAATATTGCCAATATGTGCTGCGAACACTCTACATACAAGAAAATTGAATAAAATTCATAGAAAAAGTAAACATTAGAAAATCTAGAATATACATTTCACAGCAATTTGTTGTGTGAAACACAAATAGGGAACTGTGCACCATGAAGCACCATTCAAAACAAACAAAGAAAAGAAAAATCGCAAGTGACACAGAAGACGTACTGCACTCCTCAACCTTAAGCACGCATGAAATATAAAGCGTTGAGAAACGTGAGAAAGTTCCATCTGTTTCCGACGATCCAAAGCAGCGGCTGAAATCACAACCATCCACACAGAGACAGGAGATTGGGCAGGAAATGGAGGATTGTTACTGATATCGGATACGAATGCTAAAGATCGATAGGTTCAATCTGTCTCCCGTTCACTCTAAGCGATCGAATGTATTTCTCTACAGAGTTTTTCGCTTCAAGTTTAAAGGGAATCCTGATATTGCGCATGAAGTTAAAACTTGCTCCATATCAACAAGAATGTACTTGGTTTTCAAGTGTCGGAACTTGCAACCAGGGTTGTTAAAGATCCAGAAATTTTAGTAAATCAATTCCGGTCCAGGAAAGAAAATCAGCAAGCGTAAATGAGTTCTGAACAGTAAAGAACTGTTTTATCCGGTCCAGGAACCTTTTCTCCGGATCAATTTAAATACGGTCCAGGAACATATTTTCCGTATCAATTTAAATACGATCCAGGAACATTTTTCCGTATCAATTTAAATACGGTAAAGGAACCTTTTTTCCGTATCAATTTAAATACGGTCCAGGCTCCGGATGATTTTAAATAGGGTCAAAGTTTCGTATTGAAATGAAACAATACGCAACTTGGACCGAATTTAAATTGTGTGAGAAAAGTTTCCTACTTAATTTGTATACTACAAGGTATAGATATTGACTTAGTACAACCGATGTTGTGAAGTCTAAATATTTACTTATTCACATTAGATGTACTATTTATTTGTACAAGTAGTTTAAGATAAATACTTTTAAGATAAGGGCGTTTCAAAATTATTTGACCGACAACAAAACGTTCCATGAGGAATAAAACATTACCAGAGATAGCATATTCCGTGAAATACATTCGAACACACCCGAAAGTTTATTTTGAGACGGGCCTAATAGTTCATAATTATACTTCCAGGTGGCAGGCTGACCGGAAGTAATATGGTTGCCAGTGGTGAAGAATGGTTGCGTCTTACAATTTTACGTGAGCTTGTCCGTGTTGAAGCGAGCCGTGCCGATGGTTATTTCCAGAAGTTAGTGTTCAGTGATGAGAGACTATCGATGGATTGGACGTGCAGCTATCAGTGAGCAACATCTTCTACGCTGACACCCAAGGTCACCGGACCTCTTCCCCTGTCAAAGGTCTGCTAGACGATTTGCCCTTACAAAGGCAGCCTGTTCACGGGAATTTATCATACCTCTTTTGTTCTCAATAGAAATGCTACCCAAGCATCTTGCAGTTCACGCAAAACGTTGGCGAGTGGCAGGCAGTGTCCTTGACATACCCACAGAGGTCGATGCAGCAAAAATTATGGAATATTGTGAAGAAGCTCCATGTGAACAATTGCCAATTAAACTTGGACAATTCCTTGCTGTTGATTCTTTATTAAATATTGCACTAAATTGCTGTTGTACACTCAACATGGAGGCTCAAGTGACCTAGCGGTACAATTATGAACCACTGGACCTGTTCCTAAATCAGATGTATTCGAATGTATATCACAGGATATCCTATCACTGGTTATGTTATATTTCGCATGACACGTTTTGTTATAGTTGAAGTCATTTTGAAAGGGCCTCTCCCATTTACAAACAAAAAATACAACAGTTTAACAAAATTACGAGCTACTAATTGTCCTACTCACCACTGCTGACGGAACTTTTTCATGTTGGTTTTGAATCTCTGACTACCAGAGTATTTTCCAAACATCAAAACGTACCTATAAGAGATAGAAAATAATAACTATAAACATTACGTTCAGATTATCTAAGAAGGACAACTTCCGCTTAGTAATAAATATGATGTTTTGATTTCCTATAAGCTCGATATACTGTTTATCATCTATAAATCTATCATCACCATATCACACTCTAATAAAACGCCAAGTTAGACAATAATGAAAGCATGTGTCAACGTCAGAAATAAGTGTAAGATACCTTAATAACAGAATCTTGTCTCACATAAAATTACAGGTTAGAGATATACAATAGCGCATTCCATTATTTCTACTGTTGCACATGAAATAATGACGTTTCCTTAATTCCTACTTTTGACGAATAACCCCAATCTTCCATTTCAAATCAACCAGTTACATGGGCCTTTATTTCACGGATTTCCAACTTTTTTGGTACATACGTATCTTATCACAACATACAATAAAAAATAATAATTTTTAGATTTTTTGGGGACATGCGTAGATGAATTATTGACTTTCAACAATCCAAAATTATCGACGGAAGACATTTTCTTTTTTTAAAAAATGAAGAAATTTAGAATCGATAATTGAATGATCAATTTTTTTAGTCGTAGAACAGACATAGATTACCCAGACCTGCAAGCAGAAGAAGAAGAAGAAGAAGAAGAGATTTTAAATACAATTTTCTGAGCTCCTATAGAAACTACTAATATATAGTTGCCATCTTATTAAAGCTTAGGCAATAACACCACATTTGATATAACGTATTTTGAAAGAAAATAAAGTTTCGTCTTTTCCAAAAAGTATTTTAGGATTACAAAACCCGCATTTTCATTAATATGAAAATAATCTAAAATATTTGCGCTTGTCTTTTAGGCGTACTGGGGAAATTTTAGAGAAATTTCACATTGAATTAACAGCTATACGCTACACATGTCACTTTGAAACGAATCAATTAGCAGTAACATTTCACACACGGTGTGAAATCAACTTTTGTGTGAAATCCCACTTAAAGTGGGGTGTTTATTGGATCGTATCTAGCTTATATTTGTAAAATGGTGAATAGGTATTTCTTCACAAATAATAGTCCTAAATTTCTGCTATGAAGTGCATGTTCGGGTAGAAATCCATTAAAAGTATTTGCCAATAATTATCTCAAAATTATATTTAAATCCGCAATTTTTAAAAATTTGGAATTGATGGCAAACTTCGCCTTTTCTTTCAACCGTATTTCCATTAAACGTTTCAAAGGCGACAAGTGAGCTACTTCTACGGTGCTAATGCAGTGCTAAGTTTGTGCAAATATATTCATTACGAGATCTACCAGCAAAGCTCTCTGGGACAGTAATGTTTAAAGGATGTGAACGTTGGTACTTTTTTTTCAATTAAGTAATTTGAATGTGATATTCAATGGTGCTCACTTCTCAAGCGTTTACTATTTTTTTCATAAATAACAAAAATATATAATAAAAGCTTAACATAACCCTACAGCTCTACAGCACCATGGCGGGCCTTGGCTTACCTACCGACTGCTGGTCTCCCTCCCACAATGTTCCGCCGTCACCTGTTATAGCGTGGAGGTCTTAGACCAGTATTGGGGTGACGGGTGATCAGCCCGACGAACCCCCAGCCGTTGTTGTAAGTCTTCTTGACCGGGTTACGCTCACTCACTCGGAGCTTCCCAATTTCCTCACGATGGTGGGTTGCCACCGGCCCTATACGTAGGCCGAATAAATTCCGACCAGAGCCGGATTCGAACCTACGCCGTCCCGCAGCGAACGATCTCAAGACGAGTGATAATAAAAGCTTGCTTTCTTTTTTTTGTATTCAACAAAGACCCAGAGTATTCTAGTTTTCATTACACAAGCAGTGCATAATAATATTCACTCTTAAAAGTTCTAACAATAGAATAGAATATGAATAAATACTTGTACTGTAAAAATTCTATCTAGTGTTGTTAAAGGTCCAGGTATTTTAAATAAATTTAATTCCATTCGGGGAGAGAAAATCAGCGAGTGTAAATGAGTTCTAGACCGTAAAACCATTTTATGAATAAAGTATTTCAATCCTGATGAATTTTAGTACGGTTCAAAAACCTTTATTTCCGAATGAATTTGAGTTCGGTTCAGGAACCCTTTTTTTCGGATGAATTTAAATACTGCCCAAGAACCTTTATTTCCGGATGAATTTGAATGCGGTCCAGGAAACCTTTTTCTGGATGAATTTGAATACGATCCAGGAACCTCTTTTTCCGGAAGAATTTAAATACGGTCCAGGAACCTCTTTTTCCGGAAGAATTTAAATACGGTCCAGGAACCTCT
This sequence comes from Lepisma saccharinum, assembly GCF_977018435.1. Lineage (NCBI taxonomy): Eukaryota > Metazoa > Arthropoda > Insecta > Zygentoma > Lepismatidae > Lepisma > Lepisma saccharinum. Next base: position 11,745,478 of record NC_139242.1, read on the forward strand.
TCTTCCGGAAGAATTTAAATACGGTCCACTAACATTTTCTCCGGATCAATTTAAATACAATCTAATTCCAGATTGAAATAAAACAACACGCAACTTGGACCGAATTTAAATTGTGCGCTAGAAAACGTTCCGGTCCTCTTACGGAACCCAATAAAACTCATTAGAATTTATGGGTTCCTGGACCTTTAACAAACACTGGCTCTATCATTACGTCACAGAAAGATTTTTAGTTCAGAATGAAAATAAAAGAATTACGTAGTTATGCACTGAAAGTAAAGACTGAGTTACACGTTAGTAGCTGCATTTCACTTATCATCTTACAGGGCAGTAAACCAACAAAAGATTTCCTCATGGCGAAATCGAAGATTGCTCCTACAGAGGGATCCATGAGTATTACCGTGCAAATTGTCCATGACTATTTTCCTTAATTTTTATCTTAAATCCTGTGTGTTTTCAAGCGATGGATTTTATGTATGCTGATGCAGAAGTTGTCAACAGCTTGTTATGAGTTTTAGTTTAATTCTTGAAGCTCTTATTGGGTCAAATAAAGTGCACGAACATGGTGATGGACAATTTGCACGGTAATGCTCATGCACTGTATAGGGATCTACCATCTTACATAACGACTTTATGTGCTGAACGTTATTGTCCACCACCACACAGGTTCTGTTTTGTAAGACAATTGAATGTCGCCTGCACAGTAGAGTAATCTAGCGAGACAAAACTCAACGCAATGTTACTCGTACTAGCCATCAGCAAATAGGACAGGTCTGATGTTCGAGCTACAATCTGACTGATTGATTGATTTGATATTTTAAGTCGAATTTGTGCACGGTAAGGCTAATCGGACTGGACCTATAGTTTTAAATGGGATCCGAACCACTATGTGCCTCCACTGGGTATCGAACCCGGGACCCCTTGATTGTAACACCACGACGCTAGAACTGCGCCATTTTTTTTAAAGGAATGCCTCTATGCGGTAGTATCCCCCGACAAACACTAACATCCATGTCTTAACCGGGATTCGAACCCGGGACCCCTGCCGTAGTAGCGCGCTGAGTGAACCACTCCGCCGCAGAGGCCGACCATTGAGGAGGCTCCCTGCAATCTGATAGATTTCTGAGAATATTGCACCTCATTTGGCGATCATCTTTGAAACCATAAGTGTTTTCAGCATTGAAAGATGGAAGATCATACATGTAATATCCGTAAGAAATGTTAACACATATTTTAAGATCTACATCAACATGAGGGTACAAATGGTAGGTTATTTTCTTGTACCATAAATTTCAACTATTTTATTTCATGCAGGCATTGATTGAATAACATATCCAGATGGCAAGACCAATGTTGCCAGTGCACGTCGAAATTTATAAAAAAACATTTTTTTTATGAATATGCCATAATTAAGCCCACAAATCGTTTATAATTTATAAAACGCTTTCAAATTAATCATTCTCTTATCAACTCGATAAATACGCACACAGATACACATCAAAAAAATGTGCAAGCAATTCCATAGCTGACTTTTATCCATCTTAATATTTACTTCGTACAAGAACTTTCTTACACGTTAGTAACTTTTTCCGCATACTGAACGTTCATGTAGAGCATGACTTTTTTGTTTAGTATTTAAAGAAAACATCCACTTAGACAAAGTTAATACCTAATTTAAGTTTTATATCTCAATCACTTTTGTACAAGTTTCGTACGTTGAAAATCTCGGTTGCTTGATTTCTTGGACATCACACTGTATATTAAAATCTAATTGAATAGCTAAATTATTACATTGGTTCTGTCTTATGATTGGTTGATTTATTTATTGGGTTTTAAGTCCACTTTGTTCACAGATAGGCTAATCTGGACTGGATCGGCAGTTTAAACTAGGATCCGAACCACTGTGTGCCTTCACCTGTTATCAAACCAGAGACCGTTCGATTATAAGACTACGCCACATGAGAGTTCAAACTGGGTTAAATATTTTCTACATTTATCAAGAAAACTTACTGAATTCAGAAGCTATAAACTCTTCAAGTTTCTTAAGTTTTTAAAGGAGTTTCTATATTGTTCGTTAAAGGTAAACGTAAAATGAGTTGAAATTGTAAAATTAAAATATGACAAGTTGTTAAAGTAAAAATGTATCATTAACCTGACTTACAAATCACTCTCGTAGGCATGGAACTGTTATTTTTTTCTGATTTTGGACATTTTCGTAAGAGATAGCTAGGATGCTTTCACAAGTTTGCATAAAATGACAATTACAGTTTGTGGGTGGGGGAGGCTGGTGTACGTTATTTGAATTAAGACTTTATGAGATACCTACAATTGTAATTTAGCCTAGGTTTATTCATTTTTGAGAAGTTATGACATAATAAAAATTATAATAGTATTGTTATTTAAAATATTGACATGAACGTTTCTGATAAGTACCCATATGACATTTCGCTGTTACACAGAAAACGCAGTTCGAATATGTTTCCTTCTGGTGTACAGATTCAATAATAACAATTTTGATCATTAAAAATTAAATTATGAATGTATACACAACTCAAGGTGAGGTTCGTTGATACCACAAATGATGCAGACCCATTACATGAAGGTTCAAAAATATATATTTATTTCTGGGTCATTTCATCTAATTGTAAGGCAAATGAGATTTTAATTAAATATTCCGAATTTTTATTTGTCGAATTGATTATTACAAAGTGAACGCAAATGTTCATTAACAACCAATATATTTTGAATCTCGACAAAGAACATGCAACCATTATAGGTACTTCTTGAAAATAAGAATTGGGCCTATTTATTCAAGACTGTAAATCATGTTTAAAAAGCTCTATAAATATTTAAAAATAATAGTAAACTTTAGGCCAGCCTTTCAGCATCTTAGTTTAGTAGACGTTGGAATATTTATTAAACGAAGCAGTCAAAACCATCCTTCCAAATTTCTTATTGCTTATGGCGCGTTCCGAAAGTTGCACGTATTTAACGCTTTATCGGTCTTTAGGCGGCTGGCCGTTCTATAAGTCCTGTCGTGAACTTGGTGAAGTTCGTTATGGCGTTTCTTGAGTCGATTTTCGTGCGATCGTGTTCAAAAGCATTCAATCATTACTTTTTGTTGGTTAAAGATACGTTGGAAAATCCTTCGCCACTACATTTCTCGTAAAATTCTAGCCTGATTTGATATTCAGATCACCTAATTTCCGTTCAAAATGTTAGAGTTGAATTCAATATGGCGGACAAAAAATTGGGGGACCTCTGTTTGACACACACAACTATGGTTCCTCCAGGGCCTAACATCTTTCCATCATGAATAATTGTAGCCAACATAACTCCTTTACTTTTTATAGGGGGAGTTAATGGACTTTTGACTCACCCAAGTACAAGTACATTGTAATGAGGCCATTATCAGTCACTTACATATACATATTATTTTGATCACATTGTAGTCCCAGTTTGATTGTTTTATGTATGTTACAATATAGCATGCTGCACCAAATATATATTTTTAACCATTTTTGGCGATGACATGTTTTGAGGTATTCAAGGTCACGTGACAATTTTTTTATTCCAAGGTAGGCGCGTTAAACATCATTGGAAACTTTGTTCAATTCCCTGCACAACAAACCTTATTTCAGCTTCCTAGGCCAAATAGAAGCAGAGTTACAGTGCATTTAGTATAGCTAAACGAGCTCAGAAAGGGCAATTTCGTGCGAAATTTGACCTTAATTAATTTTACAATTGCAAGACAAACGAGACTTAAAATTTTAATTGTTACTTAAAAACTTTTGTTCATATAAACATAAATGTAAAGTATATAGGAGCCAGGAGGCAAATGCACTTTGAGGGCCAATCAGGCGCCATATTTGACAGTGCACAATTGGCTGTTAATGATTATATTTTTGTAATAATTAGAATTAATAAACAACTGTACCTCCACAAACAAAAAAGCATTAATGAAAAATTATTATGTTTTTATGAGTTTTAGTTGAGTTGAGTTGATGTTTTAAGTCCACTTAATGCGCAGTAAGGCTAATTTGGACTGGACATACAGTTTAAAGTGGGATCCGAACCACTATGTGCCTCTACCGGGTATCGAACCCAGGGCCACTTGATTACAAGGCAACGACGATACCACTGCGTCATCCGATAGGCCCTTTGAGTTTTACTGAATGGTAAAATATGTGTGGGACAGTCATGCACTGATTGGTTATTATTATTATTATTATTTTATTAATGATGGTAGTTTTGTAATTATTAATTGATTGATTGATTGATTGAGTTGGTGTTTTAAGTCCACTTTATGCACAGTAAGGCTAATCGGGACTGGATATACAGTTCAAAGTGGAATCCGATCAACTATGTGCCTCCACCAGGTATCGAACCCGGGACCCCTTGATTACAAGGCAACGACGTTTTGTAATTATTATAATTAATAAATAACTGCACATGTATAACCAACAAAGGTAGCTGTTATTCGATATTAGAAAAAGTGTGGTCCTGTGAGTCCCCCCTGAGGTAACTTAGTTTTTCGTACGGCATGGGTAAGCTAGGGATAAAATTTTATAAAAATGAATACGTGTAAATGGGAAATTTAAAGCGATGTAAATTACATTGTTTCATCAGGAAATCTGTTTATGCCAGTAAAGTAATCGAACATCTAAAATTGATTATTTTTACTTTCAAACCCTTCACGGTATAAATATGAGGTTTGGTGTAATGAGATTTGTATATTCTCGATCGACCCGTCCAAATCTCTTCCAGTTAACAAAAATTAAGAAGTGGGCAGAAGATAATATTAACAGTTCCACAGTTTCTTCCACGAACACGAAGTTATGGGAAAGAAGTAGAAGATTGAAATATGAAGAGAGGAGGGTAATAAAGAGGGTAGGAGGAATACAATTTTCGAATGGCAAAGAAAGAGCTTGAACAAGCAAACTTCACATTTAACATTTAACTTCGTAGAACATGTAACATACGAATTTGACCTTGATTTAATGTGGGTAAGTTAATTTGCTATAATTTGTATCGATTGGAAATGTTATATAATTTCCATTTATTGTGTTCACAATCTAATATTGCATGAGAATCAAAACACGATGTTTATTAGTAGTACATCTTTTAACGCATTTGCATGTACGCGTACATAATATTGTAATAATTACACTTTAACTAAAGAAAGACTATGTTCAAACTAAGTCAGTTTTCCGTCCATTGAACACAAGCGATGTGTTACTATACATAACGTAACGCTAAAGATGAAGCATGTCAACGAAACGTTTTTGAGCAGGTATTTCCTAAGATTCATTTTGCGTTAGGTTTCTAAGAAAATTGCCATCCTCTATCATTTTAATGTAGGTTTTTAAAACTTATCGAGTGTGCTGTTTACAGTCTTTTCTCCCATTTCGGTGTCACGTTTCAGTGAAGGGACTGTAATTGTTCTTGTAAGGTTTGCTGTTCACAGTCTGCAGTTGCTTCTGTGTCTTGTTTCAAATCAGGTTGACGTCAAGAGTATTTGGTATTCTTAATCAACTCTATTAGCTTGTAATAAACACCGCTGTGTCGTGGGGTAACTACTAATTAATTCTCTTCGCAACCCAAAGCAGATGCCTATAAAAGTGATACCGCACGCGAGCGAGCTGTAAAATAATGTGTCACATGAAAATCTTACTTTTCCGAGGAACATTAGAGCTACGTTTGCGACCTAAAGCCAGCCGACACCATTTCCTCACAGGGGGTTACACCGAATGGACACTCGTTGCAATGTGCTTGTGCTGATACGGCATTATAATTATTGTTTATTCGTCGTCAGCAAATGTATGTTTATCTGAATCCTCAGAGTTTTCAATAGCCTCACTCACATAGAAACTAACGGCTTTACCCCCTGTGATCCCTCACACGGGCCTACAGAGTCCAGCGGTTGTGGATCATGCGTGAAGCGTTTGTGCAACGTGAGTGATTCCACGAAAGCTCCAGAAAAGCGCCACTGTGTCAAGTTTGAAAGCCGTCAGCCACTGTATGTTCTGCTCGTCGACTAGGTCGTGCTAGGAGCCTGTAAAGACATATTTGTGTAAAATCTGTATCTTTCCTCACATCTGCCATGGCGTTCACGTTACAAGAAGTCCACCCTGGGTGTTGTAGAAGAACGATTAAAGCTGGCTGCGGACAATCTTCTACATACTTCAGGATTCAGCCCAGCTGTAGCTCTTGTCCAGTCTCACGCCCTACATGCTGGCAAGGGACGTGGGGGGCGGGGAAGAGACCAATCCAGTGCGATGCGAAATATAGCAGCTTGTAGAACAAGGTGCGCCCAGTACCTCCTCCCGCCGCGTCGTAACTCTTGGCGCCACCGCTTTTGTCTGGTTGGTCTGCGGCGTATTCCCCGCTCTCCGCTTCCCTTGCCAGCAGGTGGATAGCCCGCCGTAAGAGTAGACAAGAGCTATAGCGTGTAGGTAAAATGTGACCCTTTCTAAAGACACCCAAAAACCAACCAAGTATTACATCCTGGACTGCATTTTACAAGTTATGGAGGCTCTGGCGCCTGGACTTACAGCCAGTATAATGCTCTGTGGGCCTCGTGTTGTATCTTGTCCATATGTTTTTTTTTTATTGTCCTATCCTCAATGTCATTTTTTCGTCAGTCATACTCATCTTCGCAATTGGTCAAAACTGGCAGAAAGCAAATTAAAATTAACCAAATGAATCAAAATGAATATAATATTGTGTTTCGCTTTAACAGAAGTACAACAGTATCTGTCTCAACTCATAGTTACTATGTTGCAATTTTGGTGTCCTGTACTTTTACTTGTACCTATGTGATAAATAAATGTAACATTTCACTTTGTTATACTTTCTCGATGTACTTAGTAAATATTAGTAAATACAGGGTGTATATAAACATGTGTCAGAAACTTTAGGGATTTATTAGTGACATCAAAACATAACAAAAAGTTCATATGAACATGGGTCCGCAAATCCCGCGTTAGGGAGGTATGACAGGAATTCCCTGTAGTGACTCCAGGTTGTGTAATGTACCTCAAATGTGCATTTGTACTCACTTTCTTGTGTACAGTTCGGCATGGCATTTTTATTTTTTTTATTTTTTTGTGCCTTATTGTCGTTTGTTCTGTTTTACATCCATCACACCACATCACAACGATGTATTCAGTGTCTGAAATGACGGATATGCACTACATGTACGACCTAGCAGATGGGAATGCCGACGCAGCACGTCAACGTTATGCTGAACGTTACCCTGGAAGGCAGTTACCTTGTGCAAGAACGTTTGTACGACTACACCAACGCTTGCCAGAGACAGGCACATTTGATAAGAGACTTGCAGATGGTGGGAGACCACGCGATGTACGAACGCCTGAGCTTGAAGAATGGGTTCTTCGGACTGTGGATGAAACTCCATCAACCAGTACAAGGAGAATTGCCAGAAGGGAAGGCGTTAATCACATGACGATCTGGAACATTGTGCATGAAAATCTTCTGTACCCGTATCACCTTCAACGGGTGCAAGGATTAAATGAGGCATACTTTCAGCCACGAATAAATTTCTGTCAACGCATATTAGGGCAGTGTGCTGTGTTTCTGCAGTTCTTATCATGTACCTTATTCACTGATGAGGCTGGCTTTTCACGTGATGGGATCTTCAATTATCATAACAATCATATCTGGGCTTGCGACAAGACAAACATCAACAGAGGTTCAGCCTCAATGTGTGGGGTGGAATCATTCATGATCATGTCATTGGCCCCTACTTCTATCCGCCACGTCTGACTGGACAAACGTATCTACAGTTTCTCAGACATGAGTTGCTGCATTTACTTGATGATGTAACTCTAGACGTCATCCAACGAATGTGGTTTATGCACGATGGTGCTCCACCGCATTTTACACAGATCGTTCGCCATTATCTCGATAACCAGTTTCCGAACAGATGGATTGGTCGCAGGGGATCCATTGCATGGCCTGCTGGCCTTCCCGATCGCCAGATTTAAACCCAATTTTTTTTTTCCTTTGGGGACATTTAAAATCCTTTGTGTATTCAACTCCTGTCCACAAGGTCGATGTTCTGAGGGAGCGTATCCAACATGGATTTGACCAAATACGGAACACACCAGGAGTTTTCCACAACGTACGGCAAAGTATGGAACGCAGGCTCAGGGGATGCATGGAAGCAGGAGGTCGTCACTTCGAGCAATTTTTGTAAATGGCAATGTGTTTGGTAAATGTATCATTTTTGTGCCATGAATATTAAATCCTTTCATACATGTAAATGTGTTTGGTCAATGTCTCATTTTTGTTCCATGAATATTATTTTCTTTCATACCTCCCTAACGAAGGATTTTCGGACCCATGTTCATATGAACTTTTTGTTATGTTTTGTTGTCAAGAATAAATACCTAAAGTTTCTGACACATGTTTTTATACACCCTGTATATGTTTCCAAACGTGTAGTTTTAGATGGCAATTTCATTCTACCGGTAATCAAAGTATACACTTCTATCACAGGAAATATTCCACTTGTTGTTTTGGACAAATGCCATCTAATATTAAAAAAAATACGAAGTGTATTAATTGACATTAACCTGCTTCAATGTGGAAATATTAACAATAATAGATATTTTAAATAAGAAAAAAGTAAATTCATTGTCGCGAATTTAATTATGAGGTCATTTGGTCGATTGGAGAATATATCTAAATTTAAGATGGAATACAATAATGATTTCAATAGATAAAGAAATTCTGGTAGTTGTAATGGCTTTGCACTTCTTTATATTTTCATGTTGATTAGGAAGGTGTATTGCACAATTGAACTTCTCTCTTTGTCTTCCCTTGTTTTAAAAAATAATTAGTGATTCAGCTACATGAAGAATTTGATATCGCTATTGAATTTTTTATTTCAGAAAATTATCGAACTATAAAGATTCGAAAGTACCTTTATCGGTAGCTTTGTTATTTTCCACAATATCACAAGCTATTCTTGTTCAACATTTCAGTGTAAAGTCGTTGATTTGTAATCAATGATACCCGGGTTCGACACCCTATGGAGGCACAGAGTGATTCGAATTCCACTTTAAACTGGAAATCCAGTCCGCATTAGACTTCCTGTGTATTAAGTGAACATAAACACAAACTCAACATTTCAATGAAGAGAATTTATTATTTGATGTTATGTAGTAAATCCTGATATCTTTAATCCAGTTTTCAATTTTCGTTAATACAATTCTGCAAGAACACAAGAACTACGATGTTATTGGGTGTGTAATGATGCGATCATTACTGGATCCTTTTTATGTTATAAATTGTGTATGGCTATGTATTCCTGTACGTTTGGGTTCTTGGCCGTTGGGGAAGCGGTAAGTTTCCAGTAACGGTTTAGGTCATTAGCGGGGCCTATAAATAGGAAGGGCAGGGGAGCAGTCGGCCTCAGATGTTTGGCGGAGTACAGCAATGTAAGAGGTATCTTTTTCTCTAAGGGGAGCGGCTGGGCGAGCTTTCTTTCCTTACTATGTGAACCGACGGCGGGGATGTTAACTTTCTTTCTTTTAATACACACACTTGCTCTTTTCACATTATTCCAATAGTTTATTTCATGTGGGAAACCGGGTACACAACACACATACCTTCAGCCACCTTTTTTGGTACTGAGGGTTATATTTTTTTTTTACTCGTGGAGCCAGTGGCTACGCGAGTCTACACACTCTCTTCGGGAAGGGGAGGACAGGGTACACCGGAATGCAATTTTGTGAATAACGGCCAAGAATTAACTTCTGTAAAAATAATATGAATAAACCTATATATATCTAAAAGGAAATGGGCGTTAAGTTGTAATTTGAAGAGATACGTGTCTATTGCCTAAACTAGCATCCACAGAACTTCAGGTACTGCAAGTTTTGAACCTCGGGACAAGGATTCAAAAATGTATGGTTGTGTATATTGTGTATGTTGCTGAGAATCAGCTTAAAAGCACAAACTATACCGATACATACTGGGGGCTCATAGTCGGGATATTTTTTGTAAGAAGTACTGAAGGCATTAGTTATTGTGAAGTGGAAAGAAAATAATAGAAGACAAAATGGCAATTCAAATAGACAGGGAGCTCATTAGCAAGTTGCTAGGCAATGCGAACTTGGAAGGAAGGCCTGAGGAAGATATTGTGGGGGAACTTGAGAGACTTTCTCTAAATGTTACACAAGGAACTTCGATAAGGACCGGCGAGGAAAAAATGAGCAAAATCTTGGAAAAAAGCAACATTAACATTCCGATCTTTAAGGGAAACGTCGGCGATGTAAGTCCACACGATTATTTGTATGAATTACGCAATTATCAGGAAATCATGGAAATTGGGGATACTTTTCTCTTAGATAGAATCTTGCCGCTTTCGTTGAAGGAAATCGCTGCAGATTGGTTCAGATTTTCGAGACCATTCGGCACTTTTAGGGAATTTGAGAAGGCGTTCTTGGAAGAATTCTTTAGTGTCGATTACGACTCGGAAATAGCAAGGATCATTCAGAACAATTACCAGTCACCAGACCAGTCTCTTCTTGCATTTATCCGACACACCAGGAAGCTTTTTCCAATGAGGGAGAAACGGGGGACAGAAGAGGAGGTCATCCAGCATGTTTTGAAATTTTCCCATCCTAAATTCAGAACACACTTGTACAACAGAACATTCGCTACAATCAAAGATTTGGAAACCCATTCTATGGACATTCAAAAGAGATTGTATTCAGAAACCCTGTACTATTGTCCAGAGCTAAGAGATAGCAGTTTACCACTAGTGTCAACTTCAGGGAGTGTCGCAAGGCAATTAGTAGCCGCGGGGGCAACGAACCCTTTCGGCCGCGTGGGAACAGAAGTATCAATGAGTGCCATAAATCCGGGTCTTTTCAACCGCTTGAGCCTTTCCGGGAATTTTGGAACCCCGTCGAGAGCAGAAGAGCCGGCGAGGAGAAGGGGGTATGATGGTCGGCAGAAAGGCGCCACCTGTGCCGTCTCTGAAGATACCGTTAGACCAGAACAGATAACACCGGTCCTTGCACACGTAGAAGGAAAGCAAAACAGGGGGAGGAATAGGGAAATACGCAACTGCAGAAATTTCACTTCTGGCGACGAAAAACCGTTAGTCACCTGTAAGGTTCAGGGAAAGGACTTCTCGCTATATTTGGATTCTGGTGCGTCTGTGAGCACCGTGTCTGTTGAGATTGCAAGAGTACTGGAAAAACAAGGAAATAAGATTAACAATAAACGTATTAATATTTCTTTGGCAGTAGGCTCTGTACAATCATGTGGGGAAATGTATCTTACTGTACATTTGAATGGGATGAAATTTAAGCATAAATTCGTCGTTCTGCGCAACTGTTTCACGGGATTTATCGCAGGTCGTGGGTTCATAACGAAGGCCGGCATATCGCTGCATTTGAAGCAGGGAGGCTACAGTTTTGAGAACAGTAACGTCATTCATTTATTTTCTGCGGAGAAGAGGGAAGTGGGAAAGAGGCTTCCGTTCTCGCAGCAGGGGAGAACGTCGACTGTGGAAGCTGGAGCTGGGCTAACCGCGACGATGACTGCGACGATGGAAAGAAATGAAACTGTTGCTGAAGCAACCGCGACGATGGGAAATTGCAAACCACACCCCGAAACTGAGGACATGATTGACCGTGTTGAATGTTCGACTGACACTGTGCAGAAATCAGTTGCAGATTTCAGCGGTTTGTGTACTGCAGATAGTGCGAAGCAAGTGAGGAAGAAACAGAGGGAAAATTTGCTTCGGAGCACAAAACTGCCCATGGTTCGTCTCTCTGAAAGAAAAGATATGGAAGATTCTTCATTGTTGCCATTCTCTGCCACTGAGGGAAATGAAGAATACAATTCTGAGGAGCCACGTAGGCTTCTGGACACAGCCTCCCTCATTTCCGAGCAAATGAAAGACAAGTTTCTTGCTGACGTAGCGAGGGTTACAAGGAATGAGGAGGTGGAAGGAACGAAGAAGTACAAGGAAAAGGTGAAGACCCAGGCCAAATCTTCGTATTTCGACAACGAGGGAATTCTTAGGAGAAATTTGCCTACGGAAAAGTGCAAAGAGAAGGGAAAAGGGAAAATATGGGCACCTACTTCTCTACGTTCGCAAATTCTCGTGTCGTTGCATGATAATGCATTCGCTTGTCATCCTGGGAGATTGAAAACGTTAGCGAAGGTTAGGGAACTATACACTTGGATAGGCCTAACTAAAGACGTTATCCAGTATTGTAAGTCGTGCCAGCCATGCTGCGTATTAAAAGATGACAGGAATAAGAAGCAAGATTTCATGTCAAGTAAGGAGGAAACAAAATTCAGGATGGAAGACGCCAAGAAGAAAGCTTGTGATAGGAAACGCCGCAAATGCACGTTTGAGGTGGGGGATAAAGCTTGGCTTAAGGAACATCCTATCTCTGGTAAGGCCCGCAGAGTAACCAGTAAATTCTCGGAGAAGTCCTCTGGATCACACGCAATTGTGGAGCAAACTTCGGCAAATACTTTCAAAATGAAACACAGCGGGGACGGAAGAATATTGAGAGCCAACAGTGACCAGTTAAAGCCTTATTCTTCGCCTCCTGACTTTGCAAGGAAAGTAGCCGAACCCAATTCAGCAAAGAGAGCGCACGTAACTTCGGCAGGAGGAGCAAGACGAAGATATATCCCGGATGCGTTACAAGCTGAGAAACAGATTCTAGTCTAATTTCAAAGGGGGATTTTTTGTAAATATTGTACATAGGGACTTATCTATCTTTTCTTTATTCTATCTTTCACTTATTTTCTCTACCTCATACCTCATACAGTACTCATACAAAAGTTCCGTTCCGCAGTCAATTTCATCGCGAAAGTAACGCAAAGTTAGTGCGTATTATTTTACCGTGTAATTTCGTCGAGAAGTCGAAGTTCGGTGGCGAGTGAACGCAGTTCTAGCGCTGAGCATAGCAGTGACATCTCTGGATGTAGAGCCAGTTCGATCCATTCATGTGGAGACCGGTCGAAGCGGTGACTTCCGATCTCGGCAGGAGCGCAGAGCAATGGCGTTGCCGGGAGTCGAACCAGCAGCCTTGGTGACTTGGATGGATTTCCAGGAGACTGTCTCTCATTGGTCCAGGAGGAAGGATGGAAGAGGTGCTGAGTGGGTAAGAATCGACGTGGGTTAACCAGCTCCAGTGCTGAGGGAAGAACGCGGATCTCGAAGTACACTTGTGGACAAAATTAGAGTGAACATTGACTGTCAGTGTCGTGTGATCTTCTAATGAAAGTGTGTTTGTAGTGAACAGAAACTGCGGACAAGTGCTTTGTGTATATTATTATTATTTTTCTAGGTTACAGAACTTTGATTTTTCTCTCTTCAGGAAGGGGGGACTATGTAATGATGCGATCATTATTGGATCCTTTTTATGTTATAAATTGTGTATGGCTATGTATTCCTGTACGTTTGGGTTCTTGGCCGTTGGGGAAGCGGTAAGTTTCCAGTAACGGTTTAGGTCATTAGCGGGGCCTATAAATAGGAAGGGCAGGGGAGCAGTCGGCCTCAGATGTTTGGCGGAGTACAGCAATGTAAGAGGTATCTTTTTCTCTAAGGGGAGCGGCTGGGCGAGCTTTCTTTCCTTACTATGTGAACCGACGGCGGGGATGTTAACTTTCTTTCTTTTAATACACACACTTGCTCTTTTCACATTATTCCAATAGTTTATTTCATGTGGGAAACCGGGTACACAACACACATACCTTCAGCCACCTTTTTTGGTACTGAGGGTTATATTTTTTTTTTACTCGTGGAGCCAGTGGCTACGCGAGTCTACACACTCTCTTCGGGAAGGGGGGGACAGGGTACACCGGAATGCAATTTTGTGAATAACGGCCAAGAATTAACTTCTGTAAAAATAATATGAATAAACCTATATATATCTAAAAGGAAATGGGCGTTAAGTTGTAATTTGAAGAGATACGTGTCTATTGCCTAAACTAGCATCCACAGAACTTCAGGTACTGCAAGTTTTGAACCTCGGGACAAGGATTCAAAAATGTATGGTTGTGTATATTGTGTATGTTGCTGAGAATCAGCTTAAAAGCACAAACTATACCGATACAGGTGTAACAGCATGATAAGGAAGACATATATTCTGGGACAAGATCTAGGCTGTAGGACTTTCACAAACTTTTGGAACATGGCACGGGAGACGATAAGAAGGTAACGTGTCTGAAAACTAGTGAACGGCGCTCTAGGGAATCTCCCAGAGAAAGAAAAGTCGATAAGAGTCCCATAAAATATAGACAAGCAAAAGGAACAAGGAGCAGATAGAGAGGCTGGAAGATACATAAAACAACAATGTAGGGACATACATATTATTATAACTTTTTGATAAAAGCTAAACTTCGGAAAAGAACTTAAGAAGAATGATTTTTCAAACACAAAGATAAGAATTCGTTACAAATATGTGCTGCAAGGAAAAAGATTCCACGACCAGAAAATAACTTTTTACATGTAACATTTCTGGAAACAGTCTCCGTTACTGTCCCCTGCAGCACTAGGGCTGCTGGGTTTCACATCTGTACTGAATAATTTAACCAATCCGCCTTTCACAATTATCACATCGTATCAGAGCCCTTAGTCGCCTGTCGACCTCCGTGGCTGAGTGGTTAGCACAGCGCGCCACGACGCCTGGGATCCCGGATAAGCCATGGATGGAAAAGTGGAAAAAATTGAGTTAAATTGATATGATGTTGAGGTGAAGAAAATTTCCTCTTAGGAGTTTTCCTTTTACATAACAAAAAGTCGGGAAGGCGTTTGACTGTCACGCGGGAGACTCGGGTTCGATTCCAAGGTGGGTGATCTAAGGTCGGAATTTTTACGGCTTCGCCTCCCCGAATTAAGCAGCTCTGGAACTCACCCAGCCTCAAATAAGTTGTTACCTGGGAGGCAAGCTTGGAGTAAACTCGGTCGAAGCGTGGTGCTGATCACATCACCTCCAAAATAGACAAAACCGAAGAATGTGTGGAGATCAACACCAACATCCCCTGTATATACCTTTTGGCATTGTGCAATGTGGACGGGGAACTTTTAACAGTGGCGTTACAGTTTTATTATTTTTCTAGTTTTAGCGAGGAAAGAAACCAAAAGGACTTTACAGAAGCTATTTCTGTCATGCAGTAAAACATGTTAAGTTTTAAGTGATTATACAGAGTGAGTAGATTAAATGGACTTTAGGAAATTGTCAACACTTCCCTATGGAGTTACTTATCCCATACGACATACACAATTCTGTTATGTTTGCGTAACTAACTCTACATTGCCTTCCAATTCAGTAACTGAAACTTACTTCTTAATAGACAGAGAACAAAACAAATTCTCAAGAAAGTAACATGTTAGGATAGCATGTAATGTGCAAACATAACTAATATCCATCATCTGAAAAGAATACGTTACAAGTACAAAGCCAAAACTTGATAACGTAAAGAAGTATATCTTGTTTCATGTAAATATTAGCAGTAGTTAAAGTCAACTCATCAAAGAACGGACAAGTTGTGAGAAAGTATATTTTCTTCATATATGAGATTTGACATACCATCTGCCATCCATCAAGTTACAAGTTTCATGAATTCATAACCCAACAAAGGAAAACAATATCCACAGCAGGAAGTGTTATGACTCATAAAGGTTTCACGACGAGAAATTATCTAACCCACTGTAGTTTCATATTATTAACTTATTGCGATATTAAATAATACAGACGTTTGCATAAATTCTAAATCAGTATAATATTCTAAATGGATACAACGTAATCCAACCAAATGAACCATCCTTACTCTTGTAATAATTTTTTTTAATAATAATATTTTCAATTAGCGCAAAACTGAGCAGTGACGGCGCCAGTCTGAAATAAGTGGGGGGCTACAGATTTCGGCTTCAAATTTTCGGGGGCTAGATAATACCAGCAAAATGCTATTTATGTTATTTACTTTTCTAGGGTAAAATTTTACCAATGACATATTTTACAGTTATACTGAAAGGTACACTCTATGTAAGATGTTGCATTCTGTTCAACGAATCTTTTAAGTCAGACAAAGTACAAAAATTATATTATTTTCTTTTCCTAAGCCACCATTTAGTGGAAAAAATATCACAGACATATTATTCATATTAACATTACAAAATACACAACAAAAACTACTCTCACTATCTGGACATACGTATGAATACTACATGTAGCATTTCTACGTAAAGAGCGTGATTACATTTTGGCTGAAATGAGAACATGGAACCACAGCAAGTAGCTACGTCAGTTTTTATGGGAAGGTGCAAAATTATCTACAATCTGGTTTATATCCAAAGATTTTGCAATCCTTTTCTCAATAGGCTGAATATAGCACTCAACCACTTGTTACCAATTTGATTACGAAGGTAACAATAGATTTGTCGCAAATCAGAAAATGTTCTTTCACATCTAGGTGTTGATGGGGTATCCTACGTTACAAATCAAAGCTTATAAAGTTTGCAAAAGGCAATTTTGAACGTTTCAACCACTGCAAATAGCTGCTGAGGGATCCTTGTTCTGAGTTTCTTTTCTGGCTCGTAGCGTGTCGTAACTTTTGGCATCAGCTTTAACTCGGACTCTGAACTGTGCCAATCACAACAGTAGTGAGCAGCGTAATATTGTAGTTTTCCGTCAGAAAATCGGCACTTTTTCTTGCCATTTTCACTTTCACCATTTTCTTCCGTTTTCCAATTTTTCGTTTGCCATTTTCACCTTCTGCTATTTTTACCGGATACCAGAAATCTTTCCTCGATCTCCCGATTAGCCTGAGAATAACTTATGTCAACATGACCATTGACAGTGCGCTGCAACGTGATAGCTTGCTGAGTCGGCATGTAGGCTCGACTCGATTCAGAACACGACAGAGCTTTCATTGTCTCACATTCAGTTTCTAGAATTTTACGTTTTTGCACAAGATATTTGAATTGTTCAACATGTTTCAGGTCTCGTAACATTTCATGCACTGAATCATATTCCCTGTTATAAACTTCTTTCATAAAGTTAGGTTGTAAACCCCCGCTTATTTGCTTTATTTGCTCACTAATGTCCATGGCAGGATCTAATTTTAATAACAATAACTGTTTTTCTCTCACATATTTTGAAACAGGTTAATTTTCCTGATGGAAGCGTAATCTGATTTGTTCCTCTAATTGAAAAGTGTCCCCCGGTTCCGTAAATTCTTCCACAATTTTCGTTTTTAAAGTTACAAAATCTATATGCTGTGCTTCCTGAGTTCGACTCCAAGTATTGAACCATTCCAATGCTGAATCACCCAAAAATGCCGGTAGCATTTGCCTTTTCTTTAAGTCATTCCACTCATTAAGAATAGCTAAACTTTCAAATTTATCAATGAATTTTAATACATCCTCGTGAATGTTACCTTGAAACTGGATAGTTTCGAGAATGTCGGGGTGGATAAATCTAGATTGCGCCACGATTCTATGATTAGCCTATGCGCAGGAAAAATGCTTGATTAGCTTCAAATTAGCACTAAGTTGCTTGTTTTCTTTTCTCATCCCCCCCGTGGCTTTGACAGGACATTATTAGCAATTCAATTGTTTACTCTCCCGGAAATTTGATAAGTTAGGTTCAACAATCGCGTAACATAGTGACGAAAGTACCGAAGACATCTTTAAAATATTTAACCAACCTTTATGCAACATCCTAATGTTAATTCTCATCTTTTCACAAGCCAATCGCCGAATAACCTAGTTAAAACTCTACTCTTATTTATTTGTGCCTTACCGCGTAGCATATTGCTAGGCCTACCTTTTGCTTTCTTTTCTTGATCTTCGGTAACAATTGATAATTAACACAACGTGAAGCGCTAACAAGTGAAAATTCCGGCGCCATATCGCACATAGGTAATTTGAAAAGCTAGAAGGCTCTATTATTTTCATCATATTTCGGGATGAAATAGATGAAAATCGCAGTATATCACGTACTGCAGTGTTTTCTCATCGCATTTGCAAAAAAAATGGATGAGAAGCCCAAAGCACGTCTACCGTCCACCACGTAACGCAACTCCCATGCTGCGTTTGGGATCGAACCAAGAACCTCTAGATTGAATTGGGTGATGTAGCTATTCCTCATTCATCTCTCAGATGGTTATCACTCGCTTGGCCTAAATGTGATAAATGCAAGAGGTTACATTTAAAGGAATGGCGATAGAAATTAACTTAGATTAGATATGACTGAACCGATATGGATTGGTTAAGAAAAGGATATTACTTGCCTTACAAATATATGAAGATTGTTCCTACACTTGTCCTCTCAACTATCACTTGTCTGACCTCCCTGTCAGACATCGAATCTATCACACACCATCGTCCAATAATCGTTCTCCAAATTGCTTTTCTCTCACAATCCGCAGACCTTACTCCCCTAACGTTTGCCTAATTGCTTATTCTGCATTCCTTTCTCTGCTTCCTGCTATGCTAAGACTTTATACTTCTTACCCAATACCTTGGGTACGATACGATATAATGTTAGTTTAATTTAATGTCCAAAAATATTTAAGTATGTGGTGAAGAACAACAAAATGACTAATTTATATGCCTCAAACTGTAACAATTAGCCAAAAAAATTAAAAATTAATATAAATCAAGAGTTGAGGAAACTGTGTTCGGGACAAATATTTTGGTGAGGAAATTAGTGATTCATTATTATGCAGTTCTACTTCTTTGGTTAATATTATTGTTAATAATAACAACAACAACGTGAATACTTTCCTGCTTGAACGGAAATTGTCATATCATGAGAGATTGAATAACCTAATGTGAGATACTAGAAGATAGAAGTCAACAATCAATTTGTTTGATGATAAACCTAAGTTACTAATTTCATATTTTTCGCTCCAGAAAGGTTGAATTTCTCTTGAGTAATGTGTTAACGTTTACTTCTTTAAACTTGGGTTCATCTATCTATATCTCTACTTCAGAATATATTATAATTATAACTCACTCGATGTTAAATTTTTAAAATCATACTTTTCATATGATATCAAATGCACTTATTAAACATTTGAATGTTCCAACACTGATTACCTCATAACTAAAGCCTAAGATTTATTATATTTCTGTCAATGTTAATTAGTTTGTAATCGTTGAAAATCGCTTTCACAGACGTACATCAAATTATTGAAACTACAGAATCGGTGTAAAAGTTTCAACAGCTGAATACAGTGAGAGATATCAATATATCGGGTTTCATTGTAAATGATCGTTTCAATATCCAGGAAATATCGAATTTCGAAACACATGAACTTTTTCTCCCACACGGGGTTCTCTGCTAATGAGGCACATTTCCCAGACAAGGACAGGCGCCATGGCGCTGTCCCTAGGTGATAATGGCTCCACGTGGTCGTTGGGGGGATTTCCAAATGAGCATTTGTTGTCATGGCCTCTTCGCTCAAACAAATGAAAAAAACTGACGCAGAACATTCTGTCTTGGAATCAATACAACTCTGCAAAGAACATTTCGCTGCAGTAGGATTTGTGAAATGGTAACGATGTGCTTTAAAAGCTTATGGGTGCAGAAGCAGTGAGGTTAATACTTTCATTGGCCAAGTGTACTATCTTTTTCCAACATGTTGGAAAATATTGTTCGTTGTATTATTTGAGATCAAATTTGTAACCAGAGCAACATTCTATGTAAAGTAATAAAGCACAGAGAATTTCTGTCCTGCAAGTAGCATCGATTTGAGACCATGCATGTGAGAATATCTACGGTAACATGCTATAAAAACAATACTAAAATCCTACTTATATTTGTAGAGCACTAACACATTTATATGTTTATTAACAAGCAAAGAAAGTTTTAAAATGCCTACATATGTATAAGAGCCCTTCAAAATTTGACAATAAACACTTCTTTGTTAAATTTAAGAACCAGAAAATCACAAAGTAATTTCTCAAGATTGCTTATAGTTTGAGTTATGTCAAGTTATTTTTAAATATATACGTATTTAGGAAGATATTTTGAAGTTTTGTATTGTCAATAGCGTAAAGGGGGTCGGAGCCAGCAACATAAATTGCATCGATTTTGCATCTATTTCTTTTTATCCTTCTCTTTTTCCTTTTCCCCCTTCTGTTTCTCACATTTTATCTTTCTCTTTTTCTATTTCATCTATTTCTTTTTATCATTCTCTTTTCCTCCCTCAGTTTCTCTATCAGTTTATTTATTTTATTACTCTTTATTTCTTCCTCAAATGTTTCTTTTTTTCGATTTCCCTATCAACTTCATTCTTTGCAGCTCTCTCTTTTTTTACTTCGATTTCTCTCTCTCTTCCTGGCTCTTCAACTTTCTCTATTTCTTTCGAATTTTCTGTCATATACCTTCCTTTTTATTGTCTTCTGTTTCAATCTTTCATTTCATCTTTCTATCTTTCTTATCCATTTGTTTATTTTTCATTATTTTCAGAGTGAATGAAAAACTTTGCTTGAGCAAGTAGAGTATGCACTCTGAGAATTATGCTATTTCCTTGAGGAGGGACGATGCCCTCTGTGTGGCCTATTTCTGATTTCATTTCGTTTGGGGGGGGGGGGTATGTAAATTTGTATTTTACCAGTCAGTACACCAGCTACCAGTAGTACCTTACAACATTGGTTCTAACCAATATATAAAATTATTAATCCTGGCAGGCCGTCGTATCTGGCAGACATGTTGATCCCTCGCACCAGTGTTCACAGTCACCATACAAGAAACAATTTCAAATTTAACCTTCCACTCTGCAACACGGAGGCATATCAGTCGTCGTTTTCATATTTTGCTGCAAAAATATGGAGTGCCTTACCTAAGAGCATGCCGAGTTTATCTAAAAGAGAATCTTTCCGTAATGAAGTAAAGAATTTTCTGTTAGCAGAGCAGAGATTGCGCTCAAATACTATGATGTAACTTGTATGTTTATGTTATGTTATGTATTTTTTTTTTCGTCTTTTTCCTTTCATTTTTATTTTACTTTTATTTTTATGTTGGCTTTTCACAATTTTTATATCATTTTATTCCTACAACATTTATTACTACAATTACTTGATCAACAGTAGCATTCTGTAACTAAATCGTACATTTTATTGTATATTGTAGTAATACTGTAATTACAGATGTGTAAGAATTGTAAATTTAAATGTAATCCATGACAGGTAGGGTTAGGTGGCAGAACAGCCTCAGGCTGATCCTCGCCCACGCAAATAAAGAATTTGAATTTGAAAACAATTGAATTTGAACCAAGGTTATTACATCTTATGTGATAACATTTACACATAATTTAGAAACACTTAGTGTATTTAGATCCTCAGAAAACGCCAAACACACAAAGAGCTTTCAAACTAGTAACAACTTGAACAAATCTATATTGCCAAGTTCAAACTTTATGTCCATCCAAGCTACCTAAAAATTTCTTGTGAACACTTTAATACATGTGAAATATCAAAACTGTGTCGTGAAAAGTTAAGTGGAAATCAGACTGATGTTGTCTCAGCTCGGTGAGGTTAGTGGTTGATCAGTTCCCGAATGGTGTCTTTTTTAAATCCACAATGCTGCATACTCTTCTATAGGACCATTAATGGACACGGAACGATTTTATAATTGTGATTGTTACAATTGTTTGTTCAGAAATGGTATACGATATGCTTTCCATCCCATTTTCCTTGAGGGGTATAAAAACATATCTGGCAGGGACAAAAATAATATTTCTTGGAGTGGATAAAATTCGACAACTCCCCGTTAATTCGCACGCTGAGAGAATGTAAGAGTAGAAGTACTGTAATGTCAGTTCTTATTATTGGAATTGAGTAACACTAATAACAAAGTTCCTGCTCGTAGGAGATAAAAATAGCTACACTGATTACTTTCCTCGCTGTATTCAATTAATATAACTGAAATGTGAGAAGGAATTTGAAAGAAAAGACCTATGTAAGCATAAGTAAGTTTGGTATATACAGATATTCTTCTCATATATGATTTTCTTACTAGTGCGGTTTATTCGGATTCCTGTGCTCAATACGTGGTGCTTAATTGATTCGCAATGAGATTCCAAGTATTATAAATTTGTTGTCATTAATGTGATTCGCGATTATGTTGATTTGTTTAAAAATAGCAGAAATATATCTCGTCAAACTGATTGATATAACGTAGTGATATATGCCCTCTCTAAAAAAAAACTAAAAAAAAACGTTTCAGTCAATAACTAAAAAGAGGCTCTTTAAGAGTTAGTTACCTTTCTCCCATCTATGAACTGGTAATGGGCCTCTGAAATTGGTACGTAATTATCACAAAGTTTGACCGGTCATGAAACTTTTCCTTCCTTCCATATTGCCTCTTCCTCCTTCGAAAGTTACAAAGCGTTTGACTCTGCGAAATGATACAGAATATCCCTCGTCTTTCGCGAAGATAATTAGTTCCAAGAACGTAGATGTCATGGAAGATCATGTTTCTAGCAATTTAGAAAGTCATTACAGTGAAATCAAAGGCGAAAATGAACAGCAGTAATTGAAATTAATAATACAAATATAAGCAGAAGGGAAACGTTTCAATCAAAGAGATATCCAATTTGTGTATCATTCTTTACACGAATTTTCCCAGAATGGAGTTCAATACATAAGCAAGTAAAATTATATAGTACCCATATTTCTTTGGTTCTCGATCCATGGTGAGAATTATGCATTACGGATTTTCAATGTTGACTCTAGCTTTCTGTCCTTTATATTTTTGTTTTGGGATTTTATATTGCATTACAACACCATTTTAGAACATAAAAGGAATGAAACTATAAAATGAATTCAGCAGAAATAAGTCTTGAAGCTTTCCTGTCGAAGAATCTGTTCAGAATTAAATTCGAGCGTATATAATATATATACATATATACATATTCATACAAAACCCACCAGCAATCTAACTTTAGCGTTGTCGCCTTGTAATCAAGGGTCCAGGGTTTGATACCCTGTGTAGGCATGTCGCACAGTGGATCGGATCTCACTTTATACTGTAAGCCAAGTCCCGATTAGCCTATATGTGCATAAAATGGACTTAAAACAATAATTCATATTCATAGTAACTTTAGATTCCTCATTTACGGTAAGGGGGTGAAGTGCGGATGAAAAAGGTCAAGAAAGGTCTGATATGATCCACATTTTATGTGACGTCACCAGTAGAAGATATGTCACTAATGTATTTATTTTTGTAAAAGAAAGCGTAATTTCTTTGTTATTATATGTAATATTGCACCCTGTTTGTAATATATATCTTTTGTTTATTGTTTATTGTACTTTATGCTACATTATGGGTAATTTAATGTATCTTTGTTTGCAAGAGTGCACTATACGAATTTGTATTTCTAAAGATGTATAGATGTCAGTTTTGTTGATAGTATCCTTTTGTAGATAGTGAGTGATTCATCTGTACTTTAATCTGTGTTCTCGAAATTAGTATAAAAGCGAGGATGTCGTGTAAGAAATCATCACACTTTTTCGCCACGGATCGACGAAGCTTTTAAACTTAAAAAGAACTCCTCGGTGTTGTGCATACATCTTGGTATGGTAGTTCGGGGCGCAAGCTAGGCCTATGTGATCATAGGTACGCCGATAGCCATGCATTGATGATATGCACAGTACTGCAACCATTCTACGTCAAATAATAAAGTTAGCCTAAAGATTAATTTGGAAATAAAAGGCTAAAGAGCAAATATTGGCTCAGTTATCATTGCATATCTCTTGGTGTGGTAGTTCGGGGCGCAAGCTAGGTCTATGTGATCATAGGCTTGCCGATAGCCACGCATTGAGTTTTATGAGTCAATTGAGTCAATTCATCGACAAAGCTAAATCCTCGCCTTCGTATCAAGTATAGTTGCATTATAATTGCAATAAATAAAGAATAAAACTTTTCAGTTTATACATACGGCAGTAATGTGGTTTTATTTCTCTGTGCTGTGAATATTGTCTTTGCCTAACACTATCCCTGTATCTGAGAGGAGTCTGTGTACTTAACCGAGCCTCATCGTTCACCGCTGAGTATTATTAAGTTAATATTAATAGTAAAATAATACGACTCGTGAAGTAATTGTGCCTTAGAACGTATCAAGTGGCAGCTCAACGTGTTGGCTCCATTTTATAGTGTACAAGGGCAAGACAATTGTTTAAAGTTGAGATTCATTGTGCATTAGCACTAAACTTTTATATTTGTAGAAAAGCACAGAACTACTTCGTTCGAAATGGAAAGAAAACATTTCCGTAGCGCAAATAAAAATCTTACTTCAAATTCAGAGCTTAATGTTCCCGATTGTTGTCGGAACATTGATAAAGATAAAACCACATTTTTGTGCAAGAAATGTACAAAGCTTCTACATTATGAATGTTGTGGCTTAGATGTTCGATCTGAAAGCCACGAAGCTACCGATTTCGTTTGTAAAGAATGTGAATCATTGTCTACAACTATTACATCTGATCCATTACATATGTTTAAAGCTTTAAAAACCATGATTGAAGGAATTAGCAAGCAGCAAGTTGAAAGTATGGAAACCTTACAGGCTGATATTAGCAAACAGTCTTAAGCACTGAAAGCTGATATCTGCAAACAGTCTGAAACACTGCAGGCTGATATTAAACAGCAAGCTGATTCCATTACCAGCTTGAAAGCTGATATCTGCAAACAGTCTGAAACATTGCAGGCTGATATGTGTAAACAGTCTGAAGCACTGAAGGCTGATATCTGTAGACAATCTGACATATTGAAGGAAGATATCCTCAGAGAATGTGCGTTGCTAAAGGATGATATCGGTAAGCAACACGATGAATCTATGAAAACTCTAAGAGCTGAAATAGTCGAGATGGCCTGTGAAATACAACAACTAAAGTCTGAGAACGAGAATACTAGGGCCCGATTCTCTGAAGAAATTCGGCAGGCTAGAGAGATGGACTTTGATGAGTTCCGGCGTAGTTTGGAAGCCGATGTTAATAAAGCCACGGAAAGTGTTCCCATCGATGTAGAGGATATTAATTCGAGATTCACTGAGGAGTGCAATAAGATTATTGAAAAACAGCTGACGATGGAACAGATATTGGCCGAAGCCGAGACTGACAAAATACAGTTCCGGGCTGAGATCCACGAAAATATTAGTCAGATTATAGTAATTGTGTCTCAAAGAAGCAAGGACGTTGAGGAAATAAAAACTCAAGTAGAACAACTTACGAATGAGTTAGAGACCATGCACGTTACCCGCCAAACGGAAACAGAAACTGGATCTCGAACAGCTGGTCATCCGTCTGCAGTTGCTGAGAGTGCAGCGTTGCCAACCATGAACATTGAACTAAATGAAGCGATGGACAGAGCCGGTGGGGAGAGAACTAGAGAAGACAAACAAGTCTGTCGCCCACGAGTTACTGCTGATTCAAGAGCTAATGAAGTGGCGTCTGCTGTTCCACCTACCTTTAGTCTTTCGGGCGATGACAGAGGTTACAGAGAGCGTGAATCTCGCAGGGCCCGGCACAGTCTTTATGAAGAAAGGACAAAGAGGAAACGTCTAGAAAGGAAGAAAGATCGCAGTTCCTCCTCTTCCAGCACCAGCTCTGACTCTCAGTATCAAGCAAAAATCAGGAAGCGAACACGAAGGCGTGGAAATTCAAGGAGCGGACCAGATGAGTCGCCGCCAACAACTCAGCGATCAGCAATGACTGGAACTCCAAGGATGGCAGACCTTAATTCCTTGTCGAAGTTCAAGGGAGACCTGGAAGCCCAGAATGCTGAGAAATACTTAAAAGAACTTAATATCAATTTTGATTTAATGCAGATTCCATACGAATACCGATTGGAAATTATTCCTCGGCTTTTCAAGGGCCAGGCTGAGCATTCGTTTCGAGCAAACTAACTAGAGTTGAAGTCCTATTCTGATTTCTGCCGTCGTTTTTGCAAACAATATGCTTCAGAAGAGGCCAAAGAGAGGCAGCTGACAGCAGTGAGATCTCGCCGATACTTAAAGCAGTCCGGTATGAGCATGGAGGAATATGCCTGGTCTATTTACTCAGCCTACCGCAATCTGTCTGCCCATTACATAGAACCTGAGATTGTGAATTTAATCATCTCCCAGCTTCCATATAGAGCTTGCAGTCTGAGTCTAGCTAATTCTCCTCAAACTGTACGGCAGCTAGCCGACTTTCTGAAAAGGTTCGAGGTGTTTGAAGAGCAGGACAGTTGGAAGCCTGTGTGGAATAGGGAAGGTGCGGGCCAGGGAAATGCTCCCAGACAAAATAGAATTGGAAACCAACAACCCAGAGTCAGACAAGTTATGCAGAACCAGAGGAATGGATATTCCAATTACAACAGACGACGTAATCCACCTAGAAGGGATGGCAGGAACAACTACGCACGTGGGCCGCGTCGTTCCAGATCTGATCCAGAAGACCATTCCCGTGACTCTTCACGTAACGCCTCTGAACCCAGTAATTTCAGAGCGACGGCGCCTCCGTTTGAACCTTCTGCTTCACGTTTGACGAACGAGAAACGTCAAAGCGTCGACATAACCAGAGACTTTTGTTGGGCACCATCGACTAGTGCTAATCCGAGTGGTATGCAGTCGGATTTAGCCAGTCGCCCAACGTGAATTCTTCGTTCCCGATCACGGTTGGACTTCTCTGGGAACCGATGACAGCGATATAAATAGTGAAGATAATCATCTTTTTGTTGTGCTGACTCTCAATGAGGGAGAACAAAGTTTAGATAGAACACTACAACAGGCAGGCAGAAAGGAAAATTTACCCAGGGCTCCGTTAATTAAAGCAACTGTAACCGGCGTCGATTTTATTTGTGTTCTGGACACTGGCAGCGAATGTAATTTCATGAGCTACGCCATTTGGAAGAAGATTAAAGAGAAGCTGCCATCATTGCAGTTACAAACATGTCCAGATGTTAGGCTGACTGATTTCACTGGGAGAAACAAAACTAGAGTTGTAGGATGTAGACAAGTATATCTGGAGATTGCTGGAAGAAATTTATTGGAGGACATGTTTGTCTTGAAGGATCTCGAAGCTGACTTTATTTTGGGCTACCCATAACTAACTAACTAACTCCCTAGCCTTCTTAAACCCGAAGGTTCATGGCTGCAGCAACACAGGCCTTCCATCTTTCCCTATCTTGAGCAAGATCTATATACTCTTTTCCATCCCTACCGATTTCCTTTAGGTCCATCTCAACGTTGTCCCTCCATCTTCGTCTTGGCCTTCCTACAGGTCTCTTACCATCTGGTTTCCCAACAAGAATCCTGTAAACTCCTCTTTCCTCTCCCATTCGTGCCACATGGCCTGCCCACCTAAGTCTTCTTGATTTAATTATTCTAATAATATCTGGACATGAATACAAATTATGTAGTTCTAAATTATGTAACCTTCTCCACTCACCTGTCTCCTCATCCCTTTTAGGTCCAAAGATTTTCCTAAGGATCTTATTTTCAAATACTCTCAATTTATGTTCCTCTTTCAATGTAAGGGACCAAGTTTCACACCCATATAATACTACAGGCAAAATTACTGTTTTGTATATTTTAACTTTTAGTTTCTTAGATATTAAACGAGAAGACAAAAGTTTATGAAGAGAGAAGTAACATGCATTTCCTGAATTAAGCCTACTTTTTTATTTCCTCTTTAATATAATTTTCATTTGTTAATATTACTCCTAAGTATTTGAATTTGGAAACTGGTTCAAACGAGTTGTTATCAATAATTAGATTTTGATTATTACCTAACACTTGGTTTCGGCCTGTAAGCATATATTTAGTTTTCTCTTTGTTAACTTCCAAACCTATCTCTTTAGCAGTTTTGAAAAATATTTTAGCATTATTCTTAATTGTATTCACATCATCCCCCAGTAAGTCTACATCATCTGCATATGCTAACAACTGAGTCACACCATTTAATTTTAGTCCTTCTTTAGTTTCTTTTACCTTCCTTACAGCATATTCTAAGGCAAAATTAAAGAGCAATGGAGATAATGCATCTCCTTGTTTTAACCCATCATGAATTGTAAATTTGTCAGACATATTATTACCCACACGAATTTTACTTTCTGTTTCACTGGTGCATATTTTTATCATACTAACAAGCTTCTTAGGTATTCCAAACTCTACTAATATATTATATAATTTATCTCTTTTGACCGAATCATATGCTTTTTTGAAATCAATGAATAGCTGATGGACATTTTTATTATATTCCCACTTTTTTTCAAGTGTCTGTCTGATGTGAAAAATTTGATCTGTAGTTGATCTGTTACGTTTAAATCCACATTGATAATCACCTATAATTTCATTAGCATATGGGGTTAGTCTTGTTAAAAGAATGTTAGACAATATTTTGTATGTTGTTGAGAGTAGAGATATTCCACGGTAATTACTGCAGTTCATTTTATCACCTTTTTTAAACACAGGAACAATTATGGATTCTTTCCACTGTTGAGGGATTTCTTCTTTATTCCATATTAAACAAATTAATTTATGAATTTGACATATTAATGAATTTCCACCATATTTAATTAACTCAGCTGGTATTAAATCAATGCCAGGTGCTTTGTTATTTTTTAGCCTTTTAATAGCATCTTTAACTTCAGTCAAGTTAGGTTCTGGAACTAAAGGTTCTGCTGTGTGTACTTCATTTACTTCTGATTTATCTCCTACATGAACATTTAAAAGGTCATTAAAGTAGTTCTTCCATCTATTTAGAATATCGTTTGGGTCAGCTAGAAAATCACCGTCTTTATCTTTTATCAAGTTTACTTTAGGTTGCCACCCCTTTCTAAATTCATTTACACCTTTATATAAATCTCTGATATTTTTATTTTTGCTGTTTGTTTCAATTTCGTTAATTTTGCTTTTCAAGTAATCTCTTTTTTTACTTCTGAATGTGCGGTTAACTTCTCGCTTTATTCTATTATAATTGCTTAGATTTGTATCATCCGAGTTATTTAACCAACTAAGTCTAGCCTGATTTCTTATTTCTATTAGATTATGACATTCATTATCAAACCATGGCTTACTTTTTCTTGGTTTATGGTATCCTATACTTTCTTTAGCTGCTGATTCTATTGCATTACGTATGTGCTCCCAATTCTTATTTACGTCTGTTTCATTTATATTTTCATAATCATTTAAATCCTGCAAAACATCAAATCTATTTGACAGTTTAATTTGGTAATCTTTCTTAATTCTTTCATCATTAAACTTTCCTGTATCAAATTTTAGAACTTTTAGATTTTGTTGCTTATGATTTATCACTGAGAGTCTTTCTCTTAATTTAGCAATTACTAAATAATGGTCACTTGCACAATCAGCACCTCTATGTGTACGAACGTCAATTATACTAGTATGCCTTCTCTTATCAATGAGAATATGATCTATCTGATTATGAGTTTTACCATCTGGAGAAGACCAGGTATATTTATGGATATCTTTATGTTTAAAAGTGGTACTTTTCACAATTAAATTCTTTGAGGTTGCAAAAGTAATCAATCTTATACCATTATCATTACTTAATTCATGAAGACTTTCTTTACCAATCGTGGGTTTAAATGTCTCTTCTTTGCCAATCTGTGCATTACAGTCACCTAGCAGAATTTTCATATCATACTGAGAAAATTTATCAAAGACCTGTTCTAACTCTGTATAAAAATCATCTTTAGTATTATCATCTTTATCTTCCGTTGGTGCATGTATGTTTATTAAAATAATTTTACACCACCTACCCTGTAAAACTGCATATGATATCCTATCATTAATAAATTCTACTGTTTTAAGAGCCGAGATAATTCTATTATTTATGAAAAAGCCTGTTCCAAAATTATGATTTTCAGTACCACCATAGAAAAAAGTATAATTTTTAGTTTTACAATTCCCTTCTCCTGGCCACCTAACTTCCTGAACAGCTACTACATCTAATTTATACTTCACTATCTCATTAACTGTACACTGAAATGCCCCAGGCCGGTAAAGGCTCAGAACATTCCAGGTGCCTAATTTAATATCCTTATTCCTAGTGTAGATCTTATCCTTAGTCCAGGGACCTCCCAAAGTAGTCCCCACCCGGAGATCCGAACGGGGGACTATTTTACCTCCGGAATATTTTACCTTGGGAACATCCATGGCCTTATATTTCTGTTTCTTGACATGTCTTTTTACAGTGCAGAGTTGTCAGCTCTACGCCTAACCCCCAATATGAATGGAGGAACTACTACACAAGACAAACACAAACATATTAGACAGCACAATTACTACACAAGACGAACACAAACACATCACAACTATAACACAATATAAACACACACACACCACAACTACTACACAATATAAACACACACACCCACGCACACCTAACCACACACACACACATCCACACACACACACACAAATTCCATTCCATTGCCAGTGACCTTAACACTAAACACCTCCAAAAACTCTCCAATCTCCGCCGTCAAGCTTTTCAGACTGGCTGCATCCTCCCCCTCCCACTGCTGCCCAACTTCAGTCCCACACCAACATGCCCACTATTTCCCGACCCCTCCCACACCACCACAAACACCCCCCCTGATCCATGTGAAATCAACGAATGAAAAGGCACTTTTCAACCTAACATATTTTGACTAATTTGAAATTTGATATTTCAGCAATCAGGGCACCTACAGAAGTGATTTGGATGGCACTGGAAAGATCTTGAAGGGCTCTTTCACACGATATATTACATGCCAATGTCAGGGTAAAAAACAATTGAAGGTAAGGTAAAGAAAATTTTGGTAGCCATTTTCTCAAAAATGTGTCTTTCAATTTACAGAAAAAAAAAATGTCATACATATGCTATTAACCCTCTGTAACCTGCACTGAGTGCTGCCTTTTTTAAAATTTGGAATTATTTTCCTTACCAGCGCAATAATGGTCAGGAAAGCACTAGGTAACCTATCTACACTCTTCCCACGAAAATATAGAGGTGTTCGCACCTTTTCTCTTACAGTCTTTCAGTTGTTTACACACCTCTGAAGTGACCGGTCCCCCTTTGGTGGCACTCTGTACCGTGCGCGGGAACGTTTCCTACATAAATCATAGCATGCCCGCCATGAATTTGGTGGAAATAAGAAGAATAAAATTACAGTACATTGTTCGGAATGCAAATTATTTGTATGCAGAGACCATTGTAGTATGCATACAAAATGTCACAGTTGTCAAAATAAAGATATTGAAAAGTGACAACATTTGGTTCCATTGGTTTGTGTCAGTATGGCTTTTTTTTTACGTATATCTCGTAAATGTAGGAGTAACATATTGAGAAAGGAACACCCGTAAAGGAATGTTCCAGATAAACAACTTTCTAATTATCTTGTGTCTGGAGGCGAGTTATTTTCTTGTGTTATATATCTTCCTGTTTTGTACCTTATTTCATTTGTATTTGGTACAGAGTCTGAAGAAGACCTTTGCTAGAAGGTTGAAACATCACGTTTAGTTTATGTTTTAAAATAAAATATATTCTGCCTTGGTCAGCATATTGAGTTTTTGGTTATCATGGAAACAAGGCTTAATGGTGTTATAATGGAGATTTGAACATTTTAAAAATATTTTGTAAGTTTGCTAGTTGTGTTTAAAAAATTTGATTGCCCTTTCTGCAAGTCAGTAAGATTTTGTCTGAAAATTTTGGAACAAATAATTTCTTTCTGAGCCCATATAAGTTGTACGATTTCAATTAGTTTTGAAAAATATGTTGCAAATTTTGTGAATGGTGAATTCTTCATTTCCTTCATTAAATGTAGAATAATAATTTGGTGCATTTGCTTCAAGAGTGTAAGCTTGTAATTCTGAGACACTTTTCTCATTTTTTAGTCTTTTTAATATGAATATGAATATGTTTGCGTTGATATATATATATATATATTTCACCTCATTTCCAGTAAGTGCTGGTGTAATTACATATCAATTTGCATAAAAAATTTACGTAAATAACACTGGTTTTGATGGGGTGGCATTGAGTGCCATGCACAGGACGTTTGCGCTAATATGAGGACGCAGATGACAGAGGGTTAATACTCAATAAGTGTACAAAATTTAAAAATGGGATCCAGAGTTATGGTAGACTTAGGTTAGGTAATGCATGATAACATATTTTGATAGACAAATTACTGTAATTCAAAGCTAAAAGTATAACTGAAATGAAACACAATATTGGTTGAATTAATGTACATGAAGACGATATTTGCACTCCCAGTTCTTGGAAATACATGGTGATTCAATATTAGTGCACACAGCGAAAAAAGGAGAGGCGAAAGTTGTTGGAAATAGGTGTTTCAATCTAAAGTTCTTGAATTTTCAAAGTAGCATGCACCATTCAGGCAGTACACTGGTTCAAGCCTCATTGGTAGTCAATATGCCACATGCTTGGCCCGGAGTATTGTATGTCATCTCAATACCATACAGTACTGGGTCAATTAAGAATTGATGATGACAATTACAGGCAAAGGAAAAAAAAAAGTAAAAAAAAAACGTGAATGTGTGATGACTGATGAGCACTCCCCCTCCCCTTCACCAGACCACTAGAAAATGATAAACACACACAAATGAGAATCAGGCTACAGTATGTGCTTCACACACTGTGCCACTGCCCTTGTCACATTCACATTTCTTACTTGCTTTCATTTTGTTCAACACAGCACTTCAAAAGCTGATGCATTATAGTTCAATGTTTGCAGTGTTTGATATTGATTAGTGCTGCAAAATTGGAGAACAAAGTTAGAATCTAGAAGAAATAAATTTTTGAGGCTATTCTCTACAGTCATTCATTCTCATCACAATGATTAAGCCAGAGGCAGAAAGGGGACAAAAAAATAATAACCACACTACAATAAAATTGTGTGTTCAAAGAGACAAAAATTTGTACACATAAAATTGCCAATTACCCATTCCTCAGGAAATATGAAGCAGGAATTGACCTACAGCGCGAGAAGTTATCCCTCACCGTAGACGGAGTTCCGGTAGAGCAGGACCTCGTGAATAATGGATCTTCGAAAGGGACGTATGTAAGAAATGTCCGTGAAGATTCCCATGTCTATCAGTGGACGGCTAGTCCTGACGACATTCTGCAGAAGGTCAATGCGAATGAGATTTTATGCGAAAGGGGTAGAAGCCAATTGAAAGAAGTCTTATTGAAGCATAGAGATGTATTTTCCGAGAGACCAGGTACTATTAAAAACTTCCAGTGTGAGATTGAACTCACTACCACAGAACCTGTGTATCGATCTCCATATCCCATACCTATAGCAAAAAGGAAACTCCTGGAGGAAGAATTAGAAAAGTGGAGACAATGGGGTGTTATAATGCCTTGTAATTCCCCTTACTTGAACCCTTTAATTGTAGTCGACAAGCCTGACGGTACAGTACGCCCATGCATTGACTTCAGAAATTTGAATAAAATTGTCCGTGTTCCACGAAATTCAGTTGAGCTCATTTCGGATGCCTTACAAAAATTTAAAGGTGCTCGTTATTTTACAAATCTGGATCTGGCTTCTGGATATTTAAAGATCCCTGTAAAAACTGACTGCCAACCATGTACTGCCTTCTCCTATAAAGGACGTCAGTGGATGTTTGCTCGAATGCCTTTTGGTATCTCTAGTGCTGTGTCAATTTTCATAGCTGCCATGCATGCTGTATTTGGTCCTGAAACCGAAGAGTATCTAACTCAATATATGGATGACTTGCTGATTTTCGACAAAGAACTCTCCAAGCATCTCGAACATCTGGACGAAGTGTTGCAGCGACTCCAAGAAGTGGGGATGACTGTAAAGCTGCGAAAATGTGAATTTGTCAAAAAGGAAATTACCTACTTGGGTCACATTGTTTCTGGAGATGCTATCAAAATCCAACCAGACAAAAATTCAGCCTTTAAATTATTTCCTAAACCTAAAACTAGAAAGGATGTTCGGAAATTTCTTGGCCTCGCCAACTGGAGGCGGAAGTTCATTGAAAATTTTGCAGCTAAATCTGAACCGCTCACCAAGCTGTTAGGTAAAAATCAACGTTGGATTTGGCGAGACGAGGAAGAACAAAGTTTCCAGCTACTGAAGAATGAACTTGTAAGAGATGCTGAATTAGCACAGCCTGGTTTTGAACAGGAATTCTGTATCCAATGGGATGCTTCTGGGAAAGGATTGAGTAGTATTCTTTTCCAAATGGATGGTGAAGAGAGGAAGGTCATTCAGTATGCAAGCCGAAAACTGAAGGAGAACGAACGCCATTACTCCATCCATGAGTTAGAATGTTTGGCCATAATCTTTGGAGTTGAGAAGTATGCTGTTTATTTGAAAGGTAGGCCTTTCACTATCTACAGTGATCATAAAGGGTTGGTATGGTTACAAGACGCCCGTAACTGGAACAGTCGTTTGACTCGCTGGTCTCTAAAACTCCAGCAGTACCAGTATAAAATAGTATACGTCTCTGGTCGCCAAAACGATCTGGCAGATATTTTATCTCGGTATCCTGCTGATGATATACCCCAGATTCATCCTGAAAATAGCCAGCAGACATTCAGAATAAACTACCTGTGGGCCGAAAGAGGAGAAATAGATGACGTCGACAAGTGGAGAGAGGCACAATCTGAAGATGAATTCTGCAAAAATGTACTCCAATCTCTAAATTCTCAGGAACCTAACCTCAGATTCCATCGTTCCTATCGCATTCAGGAAGGGATTTTATTTAAGAAAGGATCGGATAATCAGTTCCTTTGGAAATTGTGTGTTCCGGTGGTAATGAAGCAACCTCTCTTGAAAGTAATTCATGATGAAGCTGGACATTTTGGAGTATCCGCGCCATTGAAGCGACTTGCAGTACGATACTTCTGGAAAGGCATGAAGGATGACGTGATACAGTACATCCGAGATTGTGAAATTTGTGAACAGAGTAAACCAGACAAATTAGGGATACTCAAGGAGACCCTTCATATCAGTCCCAAGCAACCTCATGAGATGCTTTCTCTGGACTTGATTGGGAAGCTTCCTCGGTCTAATGGATACCAGTACATCTTGAGCCTTATTGATGTGGGTACACGTTTTGTCTCCGCATATGCTTTACGGACTGCCAGCACCACAGAAATTATAAACACGCTTCAGAGAGGATATTTTGCTCACTATCCAAACGTTACGTTTACCCTAAGCGATAGATGAGCTCAGTTTACCTCTAAGCAGTGGAAGGAATTTACCAAAAGCCGTGGTATCCATCATGTTTGCACAACAGCTTACAATCCAAAGGGGAACATGGTAGAACGAGCAAATCAAGAGATAGTCAGATTACTTCGTTTATTTTGTTATCGAGAACATCAGACTTGGTCGCGATACATATCAAAAGTTGTTTGGTTAATTAATTATTCTATTTCTGAAACAACTGGGTATTCACCTGCTGAATTATTCTTCAATCATCCAATACCCAGAGAGATCCTAACACATTTCAATTGGCCCGAACGGGAAGAAGCCCAACCGGATTGGAAGTCCAAATTATTCTTAGCCCAAGTCAGGGAGAAGAAGAAGCTGTCGAAGGATTTAAAACAGAATGGAAACGCCAAGACAGTGACAGTTGGAGACTTCGTGATGGTTAAAAACCATTCCTTAAGCTCCTCACTAGATAGGACCATTCAAAAGTTATTTATGTTGTGGATAGGACCTTATCTAGTGGACAAAGTGGAAAATAATGTTGTGACATTCCTAATTCCAAGGACTAAAGAATTATATGGTATGGTTAACTTGGATAACCTAAAACTGGTGCGTTTTTCGGAGGATAAAAATAAAGAGTTTGTACTTT
Source organism: Lepisma saccharinum (assembly GCF_977018435.1). Classification (NCBI taxonomy): domain Eukaryota; kingdom Metazoa; phylum Arthropoda; class Insecta; order Zygentoma; family Lepismatidae; genus Lepisma; species Lepisma saccharinum. The sequence goes on from NC_139242.1 coordinate 11,781,340, forward strand.
AAAACTAAGTTTCCTCCAGGTAGATAACTTCCTTCCTGAAACTTAGTTTCCGAAAGGAAGGGGCAGATGATATGATCCACATTTTATGTGACGTCACCAGTAGAAGATATGTCACTAATGTATTTATTTTTGTAAAAGAAAGCGTAATTTCTTTGTTATTATATGTAATATTGCACCCTGTTTGTAATATATATCTTTTGTTTATTGTTTATTGTACTTTATGCTACATTATGGGTAATTTAATGTATCTTTGTTTGCAAGAGTGCACTATACGAATTTGTATTTCTAAAGATGTATAGATGTCAGTTTTGTTGATAGTATCCTTTTGTAGATAGTGAGTGATTCATCTGTACTTTAATCTGTGTTCTCGAAATTAGTATAAAAGCGAGGATGTCGTGTAAGAAATCATCACACTTTTTCGCCACGGATCGACGAAGCTTTTAAACTTAAAAAGAACTCCTCGGTGTTGTGCATACATCTTGGTATGGTAGTTCGGGGCGCAAGCTAGGCCTATGTGATCATAGGTACGCCGATAGCCATGCATTGATGATATGCACAGTACTGCAACCATTCTACGTCAAATAATAAAGTTAGCCTAAAGATTAATTTGGAAATAAAAGGCTAAAGAGCAAATATTGGCTCAGTTATCATTGCATATCTCTTGGTGTGGTAGTTCGGGGCGCAAGCTAGGTCTATGTGATCATAGGCTTGCCGATAGCCACGCATTGAGTTTTATACGTTTTAATTGAGTCAATTCATCGACAAAGCTAAATCCTCGCCTTCGTATCAAGTATAGTTGCATTATAATTGCAATAAATAAAGAATAAAGCTTTTCAGTTTATACATACGGCAGTAATGTGGTTTTATTTCTCTGTGCTGTGAATATTGTCTTTGCCTAACACTATCCCTGTATCTGAGAGGAGTCTGTGTACTTCACCGAGTCTCATCGTTCACCGCTGAGTATTATTAAGTTAATATTAATAGTAAAATAATACGACTCGTGAAGTAATTGTGCCTTAGAACGTATCAGGTCATTTCCTTTTTTTGGAATTAGTAGTTGTATTTACAATATAATCAGGACCACTTACAAGTGTAGAAAAGGAGAGGCTATTTGATTGAACAATCCGATTTGCTTACACTTAAAATAATGCCAAGAGGGGCCTATTCCCCAATTCTTCAGGTGTGATATGCTCTGATTTTTTAAGAATTTTGAATTCAAGTGTAGAAAAGGTGAAGCCTCTCAGACAGATTTGCTTACACTTAAAACAATGGCAAGAGGGGCCTATACCCCAATTCTTCAGGTGTGATATGCTCTGATTTTTTAAGAATTTTGAATTCAAGTGTAGAAAAGGTGAAGCCTCTCAGACAGATTTGCCTATACTTAAAATTATGCCAAGTTCCCATATCATCTTATTGTTTATAGTGTGTTTTTTCTGTCAAAATCCCAAGAATCTTAAATCCCCCCCCCCCTCAGACAGATTCGGCCATGTGTGTAAAAGCTATATCTGTGTGATTGTTGTTTATAAACTTGTCAAAAATATGGCTTTTTTTGTATGAAAACATGCAATACTGAATACAATTCTGGTTTTGTCTTGTTCTGTTAATATAAACACAAGTGAGACTTACAGAATATTTATTGCACAGTTCAAAATCCAATTTTGAATTGTATTTAGTTGATATAGAGATGAGGTTTTAAACCTGGTGAAGTGTGTTGTACATCAGCATAATAGAGCAAAACTATCACCAAAACCTAGTTACTGCTGTTGTTTGGGTATAAAAGCACCAGCTCAGCCACTAACTGCTGAACCCAACTGATATTTTGTATAGAATTTTGATTTGAACCCCAAGAAATTTTATATAATAAACAACAACAAAAATGCCAAAACAAAAATATTGCAATCAGTGTAATAAAAATATATCTAGTTCTCATTGGTCTAGGCACCGGCATATTTGTGACTCTAAGAAATGCAGAAAAGCTACTAAATTGTGTCCAAGATGCCATAAAATATTAAGCAAGGCATATTACAAATGGCATAAGTGTAATTCTTATGCAAAGTCATCAATATTGCCCTCACAACCATCCACATCTGGTCTGAAAAGAAAGCATGAAGCACCTGTTAATGCTGGACCTGCAAAGCAGCCACGCTATGCACCACCTATCCATAGCAGTTTTAATGGCCAATTAAGGGATTATCGGTTTGTATCAGAGCCAAGATGTGGCATTAAGAATTTTTTGAACAGTGTAAATCCTGATGTGCAGGCAATTCTAAATGCACAAAATGGCTCTTATAAGCTGTCCCTCAAATTGTTTACTCAATATAAGAAGCCAAATGGCACAAAATTTACACAGCCCCACATAACAGAAACTGTACCGGTATATTCAAATGCAAATTCAGACAAAATAATAAGCAGGTTGATGGATCAATTGAATATTAAACACTCTGAATTTGCGGCAAAAGAGTCTGGATGGAGCCTATGCGGCTCTCCACACAAATTATATATTAATATTTCTGAATTCAGCCCATTACAAGGATCTACATATCTGCCATTACCTGCCAATATTAAAAACAAAACAGCCGTGGTTAATATAAAAAATAATGATGAGAAATGCTTTTTGTGGTGTATTTTAGCTGCTTTGTATCCAGTTTCAAGGCATCCTGAGAGAATAACTTATTACAAACAACATGAGCACGATTTTGATGAGGCAATGGAGGGTTTAGAATATCCAATGTCTGTTCAGAATATTGATAAATTTGAAAAAAGGGTCAGGGATATGAATGGCAAACAATTATCTATTAATGTATTTATTTGTTCCACTGGCCGTGGCAATTGCTTGATAGAACCTCTCAGAATCAATACATTTGATGATGATTGTGCTGTTCCGATTGATCTGCTCTTAATTGAAGGGGATGGCACATATCATTACACTCTGATACATAATCTTGAAGCTTTAGTGAGAACACAACTTGACAAATCCAATACAATATTCAAGTTGTGCAGAAGATGTTTAACTGTATTTGATGGTCAAAAAATGGTGAATGGGGTTCGGGAAGTGAATGCAGAAATTGCAAAAAACAAGTTAATTGAGCATCTGAAATACTGTAAAAATCATAAACCTGTTCATATGGTGATGCCCAATCCAAGTGAAAATTGCAAATTCAAAAAGTTTGAAGCCTTGTTGGAACACCCAGTATATATTCTCTGTGATTTTGAATCAATCCTCAAATCTCTTGCATCCTGCAATCCAGATCCTGAAGAATCTTCAATTACACCATATCAGCTACATGAACCTTCCAGCTTTTGTTATGTGGTTGTACAGGATGGTGTTGTTACCAAAGAATATTCATACATGGGGCCAGATGCCATCAAAATATTTGCACATAGAATAGAAAATGAGTGCCGAGACATAGCATCTAACATTTTATTAAAATCAAAACCCATGTTGCCTTTAACAGAGAAACAGATTGAGGATTTCAACAATGCAGAAAAATGCCCGGTATGTGATTTTGAATTTTCAGATACAAATATCAAGGTGAAACACCATTCTCATACAGATGGTAAATTCTTAATGGCCCTGTGTAATAGCTGTAATATTCAGATCAAGAGACCAAGATTTGTCCCCATATTTTGCCATGGAGCATCCAATTATGATTTTCATCATCTGATCAGATATGAGGGGTTTGAGAAGCAGAATTTAAATATTTTAGCTGAAAATTATGAGAAATATATATCTATTAGCAAAATAATTAAAGTTAATGGTGCTCCTATTCACATAAGATTTCTTGATTCTTACAGAATTTTATCTGCTAGCCTGGCTACACTGGCCACTCAATTATCTGATGATCAATTCAAAATCACATGTGCTTTGTTTCCAAATCAGGACCTGAAATTAATTAGGCGGAAGGGTGTATATCCATATGATTATGTTACAGATTTTTCTAAATTTGATGAGTGTTCTCTGCCACCACAAGAAGAGTTTTACAGCAAAATCAGAGGATCTGGAATCACTGATGATGATTATCACCATGCCCAATTGATGTGGAACAATTTAAAATGCCAGACATTTGGTGATTATCACATGGCATATTTAAAACTTGATGTGACCCTCTTAGCTGATATACTGCAGGCATTCAGAAAATCATCAATGCAAAATTATGAACTGGACCCAGTGTATTTTTACAGTGCGCCGGGCCTAGCATGGTCTGCAATGTTTTTAAACACTAAAAAGAAATTGGATCTGATCCAGGATCAAGATATGTACTTGTTTATGGAGCAATGTATAAGAGGAGGCATGGTGCAATGCTCTCAGAGATATGCCAGAGCAAATAACAAATATATTCCTGATTATGATCCAGCACTGCCATCAAATTATATACTGTATGTAGATGCCAACAGCCTCTATGGTTATGCCATGATGCAAAAACTGCCACATGCAGGGCTTGAATGGGTCCAAGATTTCAATATTGAGAATCTTAAGGATTTTGATGACAGTGACTATGGCCTCTTCTTAGAGGTTGATCTGACAATTCCTGATGATTTACACAACAAATTTTCTGATCTGTCCACAATTCCTGAGGTTAAGTGTTCACCTGGCTCTAAACAGAAGAAGCTCATGATGACACTGGAGCCAAAACAGGGTTATGTCATATATTATAAAAACCTCCAGTTCCTGATGCATCATGGTGTCCAAGTGACCAAAATTGGCAAAGTTTTGAGGTTCAGGCACTCAAAATGGTTGAAGCCATATATTGTTACAAACACAGAGCTTCGAACATCTGCAAAAAGCCAATTTGATAAGGCATTGTTTAAATTGATGGTCAATTCAGTGTATGGCAAAACAATTGAAAATGTCAGAAAACATACCGATGTTAAAATAATTACTGACCCCAGCCTGAGCAAAAAATTGGTTGCAAAGCCTAATTTCAATTATAGAAGAATTTATGATGAAAATATGGCACTTTTCAACATGAAAAAAACAAAGATTAAGTTTGATAAACCTATTTATGTAGGGGCTGTGATATTGGAATTGGCCAAATTACATATGTTAAAGCTCTATTATGATGTGTTGAAGCCTTTCTATCGTGATAATATAAAATTAATATACATGGACACTGATAGTTTTGTTCTTGATATTAAAACAGAAGATGTTTATAAAGATATGTCACAGCCTGAATTGTTTCAAGACTTTGATACCAGTGAACATACAAAGATTCAACACCACAACAAAAAGGTGCCTGGCAAGTTAAAAGATGAGACACTTGGTGATGTTATTGGGGCATTTGCTGGGTTAAGGGCCAAGATGTACAGTTTTGAGACATGTAGTGGTGTTGTTGCAAAAAAAACCAAGGGCATTGGCAGAGTAACTGTTGAAAAAGAGCTTGAATTTGAGGATTATGAAAATTGCCTCAAATCATGTAGCACAATCAAAACATCAGAAAATAGAATTCAGAGTGTGGATCACTTATTGACTACAAATATTGTAAGAAAAGTGGCTCTGGACCCACATGATGATAAGAGATGTATTTTATCATGTGGCATACATACTCTACCATGGGGTCATTGTGATTTGAAAAGTGGGAATCAATGCCCAATTACAGAGCATGATTTGAAATAAATAAACATGCCTATGAACTTATTTGGGTCATTGTGATTTGAAAAATGGCAATCAATGCCTAATTACAGAGCATGATTTGAAATAAATAACATGCCTATGAACTTATTTGGGTTCAAAAAACGGGCTATTATGGAGCTGCCAACACCACAACCCTCTTCTGATATAATATCTAAACTAAGTGGTTTCTTAATTATTCATCTGAACAGCATACTTACAGATGTTGATGATGAAACACGCAAAATATTGTGCATATTTAACAATAATTTAAATCATTACCAATTACCTGTAGGTGGGCAATTGCAATTTATTACAACTCCTGAGGGTGATGTTAAAATTTCAGTAGGGAGAAATATTTATAGAATTAAGCACTCAAACATGGTTTCTGGCACTGTTTATACTGTTTCTGCTGGTGACTGCTTATATATTGAGGTCCCTGGATCCTATGATAAGCTTATACCCTTTTTTATAGAATTAAGAATCAGATATTCAATAAAAATAACTACTAAATCAAAAATGCCTAATGATATTTTTGGCCATACAAGACATGAAGATCACAGTGATGAGATTTTGATGCTTGATGTCAGAGTCAAGAAATTAAGAAGTGATTTACAAGCTTTACAAACTACACTCAATGCCAGTCTTCAATTAGAAATTACAAATTTGCAATCACAATGCATGGACCCTCTTCTTAAAATTGATTCTGAACTCAAATTGCTGCTTCAGAAATATACTGACCTGGCCACATTAGATAATTTTCAAAGTTTAGAAGAAGCTGTAGCAGCTCTTCAAGCCAAATTTAAGACCCAGGCTAACAACTCTGAGCAATTGAAACAACAATTAGAAGAGCAGATAAATAATGTCCAGACACAACTCCAAACAATTGTCAAAAGCATAAAATCACAAGAAGATTTTGATCTAGTGATTTCCACTCTAAAGGAACAGATTCAGTCACTCCAAATACCTAATCTGGACCCTCTGAACAATGCCATAGCCGAGGTTAAAGAAAAAATTGAGACACTTGAAAATTTTATGAACAATTTGCCATCTTCTGATGCTTTGAATGCAATAACTCGGAGTGTAGCAAATATTAAGCTGCAACTTGAAACATATGAAGATTTTGGAAAAATTCAAAGTACCATAACCCATCTTGAAGGTACAATAGCAGCAGTGCAAAGTGATTTGGCAAATGTACTAGAATCCCGATTGCCTGGGATTGTAGATACCCTTGTTAGTGTCCAGCAACAAATCACAAAGCTTGAAAACCTCAACACTGAATCTGAACTATCTCATTTTCATCACTTGATAGATGATATCCAAACAAAACTTGAAATTTTACAACAATCCACACCCACTCAGGCAGATATAGCCCTGCTCCAAAATGCTATGCAAAATGTGGCTGATGCTTCTGAATTAAACAATGTGAAATTGGCACTTGAATTTTTGCAAAATACAGTATCAAATCTGCCTACATCACAGGAACTTAAAAATATTAAGAGGGCAGTGAATCGCATATTGAAATCAGAAGATATCAAGAATATCCAGGCAGAGATCAAACATCTCACTCAGACAGTGGCCACTCTTCCAACCAATCAAATATTAATGAACTGCATGCCCTGTTTGAGGATATCAGAAGACAGGTCCATGATCTTACAGCTCAAAATTCAAAATTGGCAGTTGTTGAAAATTTGCAACAAATTGTAGCTAATATCAAGCAACAGCTAGGGACCATGGAATCCAATCAAGCAAATGCTCTGTCTGTTTTTGCCACCCAGCTACAAGAAATTGTGCAACAATACAAGAAACTCGTTGTGGACATAAAAATCAAGCCAGGCCATGATGATGTTGTTAGGACCATCAATGAGCACCTTGAATCTGTAACAAGCAGTTTGCTCACAGCAGAAAAAGAAATAACAGGCATAATTGAAAATCCTAAACATACAGTAATTCTTGAATTGTACAGCATCCCCAACAAAGAATATGATTCTCCATTTACACCAGGTGGCAAAATATATATGCTCTCCCCTGCACAATTTTATTACCAATTTTTTGTTGGGGGCACATTGAGACCAATCAAGATCAAATATTGGCTACAACCACAGGCACACCACTACCCCACCTTATCAATAACAAATGCTGATAACAAAGTAAAAATCAGCAGTGCAGAATTGGAGGATTTTACAGATCCCAATACATTAGAAACATCTTATGTTGAAGATGATGGCTCTTTGGAATTTAAAATACATATTGGGGACAAATTATATTTAGAAAATCCTGTAGTCTCAGCTGCTGAACACCCTATAGTTGCAATATTCTTGTTTACATATTATGTCTAGACAAATTATTGTTGATGAATTACACAGACAGGCCAGACATAATGTTAAGAGACTGCCAGTAGTCACAAAAGGCATAGATGATTTATGGCAGAGCGACTTGATTGAAATGGCAAGTGGACAGTTGAAAAACTTAGACAAAATCAACAAGGGCTACAAGTATCTACTCACTGTAATAGACACATTTTCAAAATTTGCCTGGGCTGTGCCACTCAAATCCAAGACTGGAAAATGTGTTACAGAAGCCATCAGGACAATCATCAATCAGAGTGGAAGATCCCCGCGCTATTTGCAAACAGATAATGGCAAAGAATTTTATAATTCAGTGTTTCAACAATTTATTAAAAGCCAGGCAATACAACATTATTCGAGTTACAGTGATCTCAAGGCCTCAATTGTAGAGAGATTCAACAGAACCTTAAAAAATCTTATGTATAAACAATTCACACTTCAAGGTAATTATAAATGGATTAATATTCTTCCAGAACATCTACATAAATATAACAACTCGGTCCATTCCACAATCAACATGAAACCCTCTGAAGTAACTTCATCTGATGAGCAAAAATTGATCAGCACTGTTTATTATCCTAAATATCAGCCAACAACAAGAAAAGCCAAATACAGGGTGGGTGATCAAGTAAGAATCAGCAAATATAAGCACTTATTCAAGAGAGGCTTTACAAGAAACTGGAGCACTGAATTATTTACAGTGGTTCAAATTAAACCTGGGACCCTTAACACATATATAATAAAAGACCACCGAGGAGAAATTCTCAAAGGCAGGTTTTATGAACAAGAGCTCAGCAAAACTAAACAGCCTGACACATATCTCATAGAAAAAATTATTCGCAGAAAAGGCAACAAGTTACTTGTCAAATGGCTAGGACTCCCAGAACACAGCTGGATCGATGCAAACAAAATAATAATATGAGCACCTGGGATGTTATAAAAAGGCTGCCAGAACCTGAACAGCAGAATAAGAGAAATGGCAACTTGCTGCCTGATAATATTAGGTGTCTTATTGTTGGGCCATCTGCTTGTGGTAAAACTACACTAATGGTTGATAATTTTATATTGGCACCCAACTGGTTAGACTGGAAAAACAGGCACTTGTATGTCTTTTCTAAGAGCTTGGAACAATTAAAATATCAGCAGCTGATGAAGCTATATGATGGATTGGATATAGCCATTTTTGAACCAGATGTTAAGCCACTTCATGACTGTCTCGATAATTCTGTTGTTGTGTTTGATGACATTATACTGGATAATCAAAACAAGGTTAGAAACTTCTTTACACAGGGCCGGCACAAAAACATTGATTGCTTCTACCTGGCACAGACTTTTTCAAAAATTCCGAAGCAACTGATCCGAGACAACAGCAATTTTATATGTGTGTTTCATCAAGACCATACCAACCTCAAACACATACATGATGAATATGTAGGTGGGGACCTAAGCTACAATGATTTTTCTAAGTTTTGCAGCAGGTGCTGGAACCAGGACAGTTATGGGTTTGTCACAAATAATATGATAAGAACACCCAATAGTGGTAAATATAGAAATAAAATCAACAATTTTCTAGACATTGAAACATAAATAAATAACCATGAAAAGGCCAATAATTGATGATCTTAAATTAAGAGATTATCTTGTAAAAAGATTTAAGGGATGGAAATCAGAGAACCGGGGAATTTATGAAAAACACAAACAAACAGAACAGCCCATAATTGATGCTATTAGTGAATTAGGTAAAAATATCAAAACTGTTACAGAGCAAAATCAAAATTTGATCACAGAGCTTGTACCTGTAGCTGCAAGAAACATATTAGATTATCCATTCACCCCACTTTCCAGTATTCATACACCTAGTCCTATTGCTCCTAGAAGAATTGAAGCTACTCAGGATCCTATTGAATTGGGTCTTCTTGCTCAAAAATATTTAACCACACCTAAAGATAACAAAGATGAGGTCTTTGGCTTATATGCTGACACAGAGCTTGATGGTAGCATCATACATAGAATTGGCAATTTCAGAGTAACATTTATGGGAGATGATCTGATTGTATATTCAGAATCTCGTCTTGGAGAAAAAGGTGCTTTTGTTAAGTACCGCGGCACACCTGGATTGTGGGAACTGATGACTAGGAAGAGACCTGGCAGCTATACAGATCAAGATTATGAACATTACAAAGAAATATTAATAAAATCAGATGCTCTATACTAGAACAATGATCCCACACAAAAAAGAGTCAAGTCGAGCAGTGGGGCAAAATACAATAATTTAATCAAGCCCATATGGTCACAGATCAAGACTGGCAGTGGAATCAAACAATACAACACCCTGCCCAAAGAATTTGTGTGGGTTGATGATGTCAGGAAACTTGTAGATAGGTTATTGGTGATAGCTGGGGAGGAAAATGCTGGCAACCACAATTTTTACAATGAAAAGGTTGGAATTATGGACATGATAAGCACCAAATTGTCTAATTTTATAGTGAATGACACTAAGGGGATTGGATATCTTATAAAAATTATTAATACTCTACCACCTAAATTTTGGAATATTTCTGAGGGTCGGGGCTTGGTTAATGACATTATAAACAAGCTGCCATTTGAACTACACATTCCAGGCTATCAGTATTGTGGTCCAGGCACAAAATTAGATCATAGATTATACAGAGGTGATCCTGGTGTTAATCCCCTAGATGCTGCTTGTAGAGACCATGACATAGCATACAACACACATTCTGATCTTGACAAGAGACATGTTGCAGACAAGAAATTAGAAGAGGCTGCATTTGGTAGATTTGTAAACAAAGATGCTTCTTTGAGTGAAAAAATAGCAGCATTGGGAACCACCATAGCTATGAGCACCAAACAAAAACTGGGGTGGGGGTTGTGAATATGTATATAATAAACCTACAATGAAGGCCAAGGGTGTTATGTATCAAATACCTTATGCAGGTCTCAAATCTCTTGGGCCTATTGACAGCCTTTTAACCAAAAAGCAGCGCAAGAAAAAAATTCTTGTATTGCCAAGGGCCATGGTATGAAATTGTTACTTAGTACCCCCCAATTAAAAAAATTACAGCAATCAAGAAAAAAATCACATGTGGGGGGATTTATATTTACCATCCCTGCCATCTTAGCTGCTCTCGGGGCTGTTGGGAGCTTGGCTGGGGGTTCAGCTGCCATAGCAAAAACAGTAATAGATGCCAAGAAAAATAGGGCAGAATTAGATGAGCAGAGGCGCCATAACCTGGCCATTGAGAAACAAGGCAAAGGTGTTAAGAGAGCCATGAATAAGTTTAAAAAAAACAAGAGCCGCTTACAAACCAAGATATTGAAGCTTTAATCAAGCCACTGGGCATCAAACATTTTACAGGTGTGTACATGTCTGATTCTTTGCCAGAACAACCACTCAACAAAGAGTGTGGCATTGTTAATTTGGATAAGTACAAAAATCAGGGCACTCACTGGATTTGTTATCTTAAATATTTAAAAAATGAGGCATTTGTGTTTGATTCATTTGGAGGTGTTCCACCTGAAAATTTAATAAAATATCTAAATTCAGCTAATCTTTATTACAATAATGCCCGTGTTCAAAACTTCAAAGATGTTAATTGCGGACATTTGTGTTTATCTGTTCTTAGATATATGTCTCAAATAAATAAACCATCAATTGAAGATTTTCAAAAGGCCTTGTGGTATCTGAAACATCATGGGGGTATTCCATCTCACCAGCCAAAATTCAATATTGAAACTCAAATTACATGATGATATAGTGTATCCCAAAACAATAGCTCTCAGAGCATTTTATGGCATGTACTTAATCCCTAATATTACACACCACAACAACACAATTGCAGTTGGGGATGAAAAAATTGTCATCACTCCAGGGCAATATAATCTGTCCACTCTAAATGCTCAATTACCCAGAGGTATTGTATTAACTCAAAATTCTGTCACTCACAGAGTAGAGATTGTATCTGCTACAGAAACAGTGGATCTGGGTACTATAGGAGAGCTGTTAGGCTTTGAGAACAACACAAAACTTGAACCAGGCATCAAACACACTGCTATGAATATACCTAAATTCTTGGCCATAGAGACTCTAAATATTCACTGTAATGTGGCTGAGGGTATGATCACCAAATCAAATGGCATAGGCACTCACAAACAAACTGGGATCATTGCAACATTCAAACCTAATTCTGAATTTATGGAGCCTATCATCTACAATCCATCCCCAACATTATATTTTCCTGTGTGTCATAATAGAATAGATTATATTGAATTGATGGTCACTAATGAAAAAGAAGAATTAGTTGATTTTGCTGGAGCCACAACAACTGCAATCATAGAGATTAATATTTAAATAAAAATACATACAAGAAAAAAATGGAAAATATTGAGAGTTATGAGCTACAATCATTCCCCCCAAACAGGAGGACATTTGCAAATTTAAATCAACCCAACACAGAGATTGAGGTTGATCTTGATGTGGGGGATGGCTTTATACACCCCCACAGAGCAGATCTATACATCAAATTTGATGTTGTAAAGCTCGATGGAACAGATTATCCGGCAAACACAAATATAAGATTGGTAGATAATTTTGTGCCACATCTATTCTCTGAAATTGAGATCAGAAAACATGGTGTTGTTATAAACAGAATAGATTATCCCGGCATTACCTCCACAGCTTTGGCCACATTAAAATTATCCAAAACCGAGGCTTCTTATTACAAAATAGGTGGATTTGAGGCTGGTGATAAAATTATATCCAAGAGCCAGACAGTGCTGTTCCCTATGCGCCTATTGCCAGGATTCTTCTCAGATTACAAAGATATTATGTGGAAGGGTGGTTTAAGAATCACATTTAGAAGAGCTGCAAATGATAACAATGTTTTGATGAGGTACAGCACATTAAACCCTATAGGGGAAGCTTTGCCTAATACCCTACCTGATGAGGGCAAATGCATTATTCAGACTATGGAGCTAAGAATCCCAGTTGTTGAATATGAGGCCAGTTATGCTCTTAAATACAAAGCTGATATAATAAAAAATCCACAGGTTTTTTTACAATTTTATACATATCAATGTGTACAGAAGCCCGCAACTGGTGCATATTATGACTTTGATGCTACAAATTCATTCTCCAGCATACAATATGACATGCCTGATTTTGTAGTGGTACTGTTTCAGACTGGAAGACACAACAATCAGGAAAAAAATTCAAGTAAATTTGATAACTGCAACATCAAGAACATATATCTTAAAAATGGCAGAAATGAGGTCTTTCCTAGAGAAAATTACAATTTAGACATGTCCAAGGATGATTTCCTCAAATTATATGAGGCATTTTCGGCATTCAAAAGGGTCACTACTGGCAATACTGACATGTATTACACACCAGATGAATTCAAAGCACAGAGACCCATGTTTGTAATTAACACTTCAAAAAGAAAACAAGTTGTGGTGAATGACAGGACAAATATTAAAATTATCTGTGAATTCCATGAGGCATTACCTGATGACACCATATATAGTGTTATTCTCATAGGTGAAAAATCATATGTTTATGATGTAAGAAATGAGAGAGTCACGGAGCAATTCTAGAGGGCCGACTCAAACACAGAAGCCTCTTAATTACAAGGCAATAAAAGCCATGGAGCTATGCACCACAAAATACATTTCAAAGTGGGACTTAGAAATGTGGAATAAATATTCAGTCTCTCTCTCGGGTTTATATTATCAGAAGAAGGCAGAACTAGAATTGGTTTTGCATGCAAGGGCAGTTCATTGCTACTGTGTCAGAAAATATGTATTTTTATCTCAATGATCTTTGTTAGACTTTTTCCCCTGTCGCACAGAAAGATTAATGGCCCCTTCAGTGAATCGCACAGAAAAATCATTAATGCTCCCTTCTAGCGTGTAGATTTTATCTCTTGCGTGCCGGCAGGACATGCAGGCAAAACATTAGTCTTTTGATAGATTAATATCAATTCATGCATTTCCGAGCTATAATTGCTTACCCCAAGCAATGGAATTGTAGAGCATAGAAATATGGCCAAAAACAATATCAAAAAAGCCATATTTTTGACAAGTTTATAAACAACAATCACACAGATATAGCTTTTACACACATGGCCGAATCTGTCTGAGGGGGGGGGGATTTAAGATTCTTGGGATTTTGACAGAAAAAACACACTATAAACAATAAGATGATATGGGAACTTGGCATAATTTTAAGTATAGGCAAATCTGTCTGAGAGGCTTCACCTTTTCTACACTTGAATTCAAAATTCTTAAAAAATCAGAGCATATCACACCTGAAGAATTGGGGTATAGGCCCCTCTTGCCATTGTTTTAAGTGTAAGCAAATCTGTCTGAGAGGCTTCACCTTTTCTACACTTGAATTCAAAATTCTTAAAAAATCAGAGCATATCACACCTGAAGAATTGAGGTATAGGCCCCTCTTGGCATTATTTTAAGTGTAAGCAAATCAGATTGTTCAATCAAATAGCCTCTCCTTTTCTACACTTGTAAGTGGTCCTGGTTATATTGTAAATACAACTACTGGAATTTATGTTTGGAGAACATAATTGGACCTGTAGTTTAAAGTGGGATACCACGTGCTTCCATTAAGCATCGGGCTCGGGAAAGTTGGAAGATCGTGGAGACTAATTACGAAGTGTATTTCATTTTTTCCATTCGCTCTGCTGTTGCTTTTGGCTCATCCCGACGATGATGCTGAACGCTAATTTGATATAAGATACACATCCGCTCAGGACGCGGCTAGAGTCTTGGTGGTGAGTTTGAGTCGAAGGGTATTTAGGGTAATTGTAAATCCTGTTATTATTCATTATAATATACGTAGTATTATAGTACGTTCCTTACAGTCAGATTTCGAAGAGCGAACTGCTGTCTGAGTATGAGAATAAAATTATAATGTATTTGAATAATTGTCTGACAAAACTAACAACAAGGGATACAAAAGGCTACCTTCATTACCTATCTTCCATTCTTCTCATTTTCTGATTCGTGTAATCAGTTGGTTGCAGAATAAAACGATAAAAAACCATAAAAGAGAAATCAGAATGAAAAGGTTCACTTACAATCAGGCACCTGCACTAGAAAATACTGTATTTGATGGTGCAGAACGAAGTTTCAGCAGTTCAAAAAAATGTTTCATTTCACAATCTGGTAGGAAAACATTTGCTCCGAAGTCACGTACAGCCCTAAAATCTTTATAATCTGACGGGCGCCTCTATCGGAGAACCCATGAAGCCCATAATTGAGATGAGGTCCAATTTGAAGCTAAAATTGTCGTAACTCGAGTACGTGATGGAAGACAGCAGCGTCTGAAGGGATGATGGTCATATCTTCCCTGTCGCTGATACTTAATTGGGTACTCGTAGAGGAGCATAGAATCCCGCTTAATTGATTCCCTATCCTTTAACGCTGTGATTAGCGATGCCAGAAGACAAATGAAGGCAGAACGGCGAAGATATAAAACGAAAGGTGCCGATGTGACTGATGTGAACAATGTTCAAAACTTTTGCTAAGTTAAACACCACGGAAATTTCAAACCAACCATCATCATGTCTAATCAAAACATTGCTATCACAGAAAAATTGTGACAGTTACACTGCCCTAACAGTTAATATATATAGTGCGTTCATTTTGGCTCGGGGCGGAGATATCGCGTGATTGCAGACGGTGAGGCATGGCGCAGATGCCGCCATTTTCGATCAATAACGTCCGGTTTATTTTTATGCACTGTATCTTTATCCTTCAGACAATTATATTTATATCGCATAATGAGTAATAACCTGTGCTATGAAAGTTGTTCAATGTGGTGGCCAACTGCATTCACACATTCCCCACATATTTTGATGAAATTTGAAACAAGTTGCCCAACTATTTCTCTGAATTGAACTGCATCGCCAGGAAATTTCTGTGAAAATTGCCTCCAAACGTCTCTACATGATCTGGTTTTCACATAAGTGTTCCACATGAACATTATTTGTTCTAACGAACTATTCGGCTGGCATTTCAATTGTCTCACAATCTTATTAAACACGCACAAATGCGCTTTGGAATTACACAGAAAAAAAACACACAAAAAGTAGGGCATTTACTCTGTGAGAGACTTATCACGCTGGACAAACGAGCACACACACGCGCACTGAAATTAAACAGAGATATTACACTGTACGCTGAAACGAACAGAACTGTACTGATTAGCGAGCGACACTTACGCTTGCAACATGAGCTTCAGACAGTGTGTCGCTTTGGTGCTCTCCCGGCGCCTAAACAATCAACGTTTGCGTGTCAATGCGATGGCGTTTTCTTTCACAGAATTGTCAAGAATAACAACACTGTAACTGCGCTGAAAACTTGCGTTTAGTGTTTAACCCATAAGTACGCGCGTATAGCTAAAAATTACCCAGTCGATTTTGAAATATATATTTTTGATCACTTCCGATTATTGTCTGAGTCGACTTTCCTCAGTATATTTCCAATGAATCCTTCCGAGTGTCGGGAGCTTGAATCGGCTGCCAGTTAGTTCGTTAGTTTCGCTCGCCGGGCAGTAGAAACGGAGCATGGGTAAATTTTACCCAATACACGCTCATACGTTTCAGTTTGTTATTTCAACATGTTATTTTTTTCTCGTTTTTATCAATTGTGTGATTCAATTCAAATGTTCAAAATTAATAAATGTATATTAATCACTGAAGATATTTCAAATCAGATGTTTGTGGGTAATTTTCACAGAACTTCCCTGGCGTTGCAGCTTCAGGTAGAGAAACAGTTAGGTAACTTGTTTTGAGAATAAGAGAAACAGACAGAACTTAACAAGAACTATGAAAGAGGAACTCTTGCGTGTCAATGAAAATTTCACCAAAAAATGTCCGGAATGTGTGAATGCAGTTGCAGTTATGCAATATAAATGTAATTGCCTGCATGGTACAGATATATGTGCGTAAAATTAAGCGGGCCGTTATGAATCCAAAATGCCGGCAAGTGTGCCTTACCTCACCGGTTCTGCAGTAACGCGCTATCTCGGCCCCGAGTCAAACTGAACGCACTGTATGAAGCAATGGCTAACGTAAATGAGCAAATTCCTGGGGCACCTCCCTGGACTTGTGTGTGTTTGTATGTGCGTGTATGGTAGTATAGATTGAAAATTATTTGATATGTAATGACAAAATTTTGCCCACAAATGACTACTTGTGTCCCGTCCATATCTCGGCTGGGCCTCTTATGCAAAAGCACGGCCCGAAAGCACGACTGCATAAAGAAGCCGCGTTTTAGAGGTTCATTTGAGGCGCACAGATTTGTGGTTCAGAGGGGAAAAAATTGTAGTGGGAGTTAGTGTTGTCATCTAATCACTTTTCGTGTATGGATCTGTGAGTGATTTATTTTTTTCTTCAGGCTTGTGGCAGAGAAAAGACGGAAAAGAAGAAGGGATATTCATCTCATCAGATAACACAGGAATAAAACATAACAAATAGTTCACTGAGAATGCACGTGTTCTATCTCTAATTAAAAACAAATTGAGACTTTTTTCCGTGCCCTATTTAGGATGCAATTATTTCACTTGAAAAATGAATTATCATCCATTAATTTGTTCACAACTTTGGAATATTCACAACACTGTGAAAGCATCTAAAACAACTGAAATTAAACAGGAATATTATGAAAAACTCAATATGCTGACCAAGGCCGAAATTATAAAACATAAACTATACGTAACGTTTCAACCTTCTAGCAAGGTCTTCTTCAGACCCTGCACCAAGTACAAATGTAACAAGGTACAAAACAGGACGATATATATATACATGTACAAAAATTTTTCCCCTCCAGACTATTAGAAAGATGTTCTGGAACATTCTAGCAGGTGGCTTTCCCTTGTCAACTGTACTTTCACCTGAAAGGCGATTGTGGAATGTGGTTGGACTCTTTATCTCACGCTCTTTTTCCTTCATTCTTCTTCCTTCTTCTCTCCTCTTTCTCTCTTGTCCTTTCCACTCTTTCTAACACCTTCTTCCATTCTTTGTTTATCTTCAGTCTTCCATTCCAGTTCATTGTGTCTTCTTCACCTTTCTTCTCTATTTCCTTGGCCTCCTTCCATTTTCTCACTAGTATTCTCTTTTCCCTTCCTATCTGCTTAGCCTCATCCTACTCTATGTCATGTCCTGTTTCTCTCGTGTGTTTAAATATCGCATTTCTCTCTCTCTTAAGTCGTACATCATCCCTATGTTGTTTCAACCTGTCTTTCAGCCTCTTTTTCGTTTCTCCTATGTACACACTCTGACATTCTTTACATTTCACTTCCTAGATAATCCCTTAATCTTCCTCTTCTCTCTTTTCCTTTTTCTTGTTTGCATTCTTCGCTATTCTTAAGATGCTTCTCCCTCCCTTCCTGTAGGAACGTAGCTCCCACTTGAGGGAGTCTACAAGCCTGCCATATCTCACCGAAGTGGGTGTATCATCGTTGTTTTTGTGCTGATTAAGTAGGTTATGGATTGAGTTTGTCAGTGTTGTTTATTTGATTGTGATACATCTGAAGCGTGAATGCAACTTGTAGGAATATTGTCCAGCCTCTATCTTCAGAAGACACGAAGCAAAGTGCCACGAAACAGGGCGTGAAGGAATGTTCCGTATTTGGTGAGCCAAAAGATTTTGATTCGAAATTGTAGCAACAAAAGTGGAGTTGATGAGGAACTTTAGGTTATGAAGTGGTGAGTTCAAGAAGGCAAAAAACCTAACTACGAACCAGACATAGGTATAATGTATCTCAAAAGCGAGTCGTCAAAGTCATAGAGGTTAATCGCACCACTTCCAAGAAGCTTGTGAAGCCATGTAATCAAAGGAAACACATCGATTTCCACAAAAAGCTACAGAAGCATGTAAGTGAATTAGAGATTTATAGGACAATTGTATACGACAATTAGCATTACTTGGTACTACAGTTCCGACTTTGCTGAAATGAAAAGAACCATGACCAACATATTTGGTATCTGTGCCTCCCCGATGGCGTAGTGGTAGCGTCGTCGACTGAATATACAGGGTGTCCGGGCTAGACGTATGCAAAAATAACTGCTTATAATGCGAAAACTACTCCTTATATTATATCGTAGTGAAGCTCAGTCGTTAGACCATCGATCTCAGATTTCAGTGGTCCACGTACGATCAATAGTCCTGTTGAGTCACGCATGCGCAGAAACTGTCTGGCCATCCATATCCCAAAATTTGACACCATTAGACTTTTTGCATGGGGCTTCATTGAATATCTTGTGCAGAAGAGGAAAGTTCACGATTTGGGCGATTTGAGACAGGGTACCGTTGCGCTAATAACGCCTCAAATGCTGGTCAACGCCTGGCGAGAGCATGAGTATCGTTTGGATATCCATCGAGCTACAAAGGATGCCCACATTGAGGTGTAGCAACGTACGTACATAAAAACATTATGGGTTACTTTGTACAAAACCTCGACAAGAAAGTTAATAAATTTAACAGATGCTATAATATGTATGTGCATTTTTTATACCTCTAGCCTGGACACACTGTACATAAGAGAACACTGGCATTTTCTTCTGTCAGACCTTATCAAGATGATCTAAATACCATTACTTATTTTTAAAAGGCGAGTGAAAATTTCTACGAATAAGAAAGTATTTCTTGTCACAGGCTTCATCCGAACGCATTACAGTACAAGTTTTAATTGTGCAACATAAACTGTTTCTAACGCAATAGTACAGTATAGTACAAGCTCAACTACGTATGCATGCACATACTAGAGTCATGTGCTTCAGAGTCAAGAAATGTAACACAAGGTTAGTTGTGAGTTTTCCTGCCTCTTCAATTCTATTCTTTTATAGAAGCCTATATATTTTTCGATATCGGTAGAATATCGATATGGAGTTGATGTATTGAGTATGAAAAATCCCGACGACTGCCACTCGGCCCATTTTGCTGGCGTTGTTACTGTCTACGAACTCTCAGAAAAGGCAAGAGAGAATGGATACTCTGGATACACGTTATAATTCCTACTAACAAAATATATGAATTATGTACAAATACTCAAAGATTTCTGTGTGCTACGGCTGAAGAAATAGCATAGTAAAGTAAATTGGGCTTAGGTAAAATTTTGAAATGTCATATCAAAGTCGAGGTCTCGCTTCGATTTTGCAGAGGCCTTTGAAGTGCCTGGGCTTGTTCTCATCTCGAATTAAGTGAATACATCGCAGATCATTCTCACCCCACTCTATTCCAATGGTATTTACAAACTTTTTTATTTTACGAATGCCATAGCTCGCTTCAAATAAGCCACCACCTTCTGTATTTCAATGACACACAATTCTCATCAATAGCCTCTTTCTATGTGACTTTCTTCATGTCTCTCTGATTCACCTTTGTGTAATTAGTTTGAAGTATCGCAATTTTCTTAGGATATACACCTCATGACCGTAGTTCCGTAAATGAAACTTTTTTGCTCCCTACAACATTCTTTCACACCTTGTAGTCTAAGTTGCTGTCGTGATTTTAGTTGACAAAACGAACAAGAAAAGAAAAGGTGATACATTTTAAGTGTCATTATACGTAGAGTCATTATGAATCGTAAATTTCAGTAAAATGAACGTGCGGGGGTCAACTTTATTAGTATTGAGAAGAAGTTCGAATCTACAGAAGGAGGTCATGGTGAAACCGAAGAGGGGAGATTGTCAATCCTGTACAGTCAAGGACATCTTTGGGTTTTAACGATTCCATTGAAAGCTAATGGGATTCTTACAACCCAGAAGTGTCATTGTTTTGTACTGAGAGCTTTGTACGCTAAGTGCGTAAAGAGCAGCAGAATGCATGTACATTAACATCGACAAATTTAGGGACGGCGATACCGACGACCTTGATAAAATCGGCATCGTTGATATCGATATATCGACGTTGATAATATGGATATCGACAAAACTACTTCAATAATATCTATATCGACATATCAATGTGCATAATATGGATATTGACACATCGACGTCGATAGCATAGATATTGATATATTGACCAATACTTTTGCGATATCAACGCTTCGATTTTTTTAAAATATCGACTCGATATCGATGTATTGGAATATCGCACAGCCTCCCTACATATTCCGTAGAGTAGACAGCATCGGAGAAGGGAGAATTCAACAGCGAACAGACAGTGCACACTTCTCGCCTCCTCCTTTTCCACCCACATGCCGAGAATTTAGCCTAAACGCACGGCCATGAATATAGGCGGTTGGGCAGAATTGAGCTGGTGCCACATATGGAAAAAGCAAAGAGAGAACGGGACAAATGTCGCTGGTTCCTGCACACTGTGTGGCAACGTGAACCGGGCTGCGTTGCCTAGGTCGAGAGTCAGACCGACCTCTCTTCGTGACAGTTTTGTGTCATCCCTGACCTTTCGAAGAAATACTGTCAATTTGCGTCACATGGATTACAATGATCAACTCTACAACGAGATTTCTTCATTCTCTTAAACCTCCGAACACACGGGGTTGTGCTCCAAAGTGGCAATAGAGCGACTTTCTGTCGTCCGCCTAATTCCTTGGCCATGCGTTTAGTGTGTATAAAGTGGCAGCTACAACATCCACTGCATTCCACAGCAAACGTGAAATTTCGCAGGTCATGTTTCGGCCGCCACAGCGCTCCACGATACCCCAAGATGCATAGCATATGTTCCACATGCAAAATTTTCCATGTTCTGTAAATACAATGGAATAAAACTCTCACAGACTTTGACTTAAGGTTATGAATGGCCAGACTGAGAAATCTTCAGTAGTGGAATCTAATGGATATTAAGATTAACAAACTAGGATAATGAGGCTATTATGTTAGAAGATTCAAGTAGTTTCTTTATACTCCAGTCGGTTTATATGGAGATGGAAACTGCAGTTCGATTTCGATACACAATTAAAAAAAAAATTAGTATGTTTTCATGACGTCAGTGCAGATAGCTCTGCTGAAGCACATTCAGAGCATGCTGTGATTTTAATTTTTATTAGCCTTATTTTATATTTAGCAATGTTAATGTGTTTACTATTATCCATTCATTACTAAACAATTTAAAGAAATTGGTGTTATACAGATACAGCATGCTTTTTAGGGAATCCTCGATGCGGCAGTGGTAGCGTCTTATACTTGTAATCAAGGGGTCCCGGGTTCGATACCCGATGGAGTCATATAGTGGTTCGGATCTCACTGTAGGTTTAATCCAGATTACCCTTACTGTGCATTTAGTGGACTTAAAACACCACTCAATCAATCAAAAAAGCATACCTTTTATGGAAATCCAGGATACCCCTCAATAAGCACAGAGTAGGTTACACTTTGTAGATAACTGGCTATATCATGGCTCTTGCTTTTACGTGCAAAGAAAGAGATAGACTAACGAGACACCAGTTGTTTATTTATTTATTTAACAAGAATTCCAAATACAGCGTTGACCATTTTGCATTGGCATGTATAACAGTAGAGAAGAACAATAAAGAAAAGAAAATAATACCATGAGCAAAAATTACATCATATAAAAACCCTTACACGTTTTTGTACAATAGCCTTTTAAAACGTCCCTGATTTTCAAAAATGTCTATTTGATCTGTTAACATGTTGAATTGGCTGGGTAGTCTGTAGAGCAAGGAACGTTGGATGAGGCTTAACCTTGGTTTCTGAGAAACGAAAAGTTGAGTGCTTCTTGTTTTGCGAAATAGCACTCGAAAGTTAATTTCCTGAAGAAGGCGATCACTTCTGATGGCACCATTAACAATTTTATGAAGGAATACATGGTCTGTCAATTTATGTTTCTCGTGACGTGGTTGGATATTTAAAATTTTCAGAAGAATAGGCTTTTGTAGGTGTTTAGTGGATGGAATTCGGTAACGAACAATGGCCAGGAAGAAATTTCAAACAGAATTTAGTCTATCTAAATTTGAAGGGCATGCCATAGACCAGACAGGAGAACAGTATTCAATTTTATGAGAAACGAAATATTTGTAAAAAATGCTGAGAGCAGACAGGTTGTTCATTTCGGTAAAACGATAGAGTAGACCCAACATACGCATGGAACCCTTCGTGACTTCGGAGATGTGTTCAGAAAAGGAAAGTTTCTCATCAAAGATGACACCGAGGTCCTTCTGTGTGGCTACTCTTTGAACACAATTATTATTTATGAAGTGTTTTGCGTTGAATGCGTTTTTCTTAAAGGAGAACGTCATTGTAGTACATTTTTGAGGGTTAAGTTTCAAGTTCCATATTTCACACCACTTTGTCAGGGAGTCTAAATTCTTTTCCAGAAGTGCCATATCACTGAAATTTGATATTTTACTGTAAATTTTGCAATCGTCGTCAAACAAAAGGAGGTTGTTACAAGAGTCGGAAAGATATTCTGGAAGGTCATCAAGATACAGGATGAAGAGAACACGTCCAAGTACACTGCCTTGGGGCACACCAGAAGAAGCAGCTTGATAAGAAGAAGAGATTCCGGAAAGTACAACTTTTTGTTGTCTTTTACGGAGGTAATGTTTGAGCAGAGAGAGAAATTTTCCATGCATATTGAATGGATGAGATAATTTATGTAGCAAGTAATTGCTATTTATGGAGTCAAAAGCTTTCGAAAACTCAAGATGTATTACATCCAGTTGGGAGTTTTCAGATATGGAGTGGATATCGTCAGATAGTAAAATGCTCAAGTCAGTTAAGCAGGAGCTGCCTGGTAAGAAGCCGTGCTGTGCTGTATTTATGTATGGAGAAGTAAATTTGTAGAGGCGATCCTTTATTACCTTTCCACAGGCGATAGAAAGTAGTGATAAGAGAGAGTCTGTAGTAGGCAACGGCAACCTTGTCTTCATATTTGTATAATGGCACCACATTAGCGTTTTTCCATGAATCTGGGAATGTACCCTCATTTAAGCACCTGTTTAATAAAATATAGAAGGCGATAGAGAGAGAAGAAGCAGTGTTTTTGAGGAAAATAGAAGTGATTTCATCAGGACCATTAGCGCGCTTTCCAGGCATTGAAGATAGGATATATTGTACTTCTTCTGGATACGTAGAGAGAGATGTCAGAGAGTGACAGCAAACTGGGGTGAGGTTGGGAAGAGTAGAAGCCGATGTATTTGATGCTGCATTTTTAGTGAAATAGGAGTTGAAAAAGATCCGCTATGTCAGGGCCCTCTAAGTATACCGAGTCGTGTTTAACTTTGAATGTATACGAGAATTTTGCCTCCTTGAGTTAATGAGTGACCAAAAGCCTTTGGGATTTGATATAATTTCGTTTGTGATATTGCCAATGTATTCACTATATTTCATTTTCTGCAGTTGTTTCGAGTGGCGTCGTAAATCCGTGAAAGTTTTTCGTGTGTTTTCATTAGGAAATTTTTTCCACATATCCCAGGTCTTCTTCCCGGTTCCGAAGGGCAAGTAAAAAGTTCAGGGTCAAACCAAGAAAGGAATTTGCAATATTTATTTTTCTTGAGTGGCACATAGTCTTTTACCACTGCGTGAATCACATCTGTCAAAACGTCACAAGCTTAGAACACACTTCCACTTTCCAGTATCGTCCAGGGGATGGAATCCAGCGCCGAACTGATTTCGCCCCTGTCTGCTTTGGGCCAAACAAGGTATTGCCGTCCGGGGGTGGTAGGTTGTTGACTCTTCAGGTGGTCAGGGAACCAGAATTCAGCGTCCAGCGATTCGTGATCCGAAGGGATGAGGTTTCTCGAAGGTGTGATGTGCGCTGAAGGAAGTGAGGATAGAATGTAGTCCAGGATATTGTCTTTACGCGTGTTGTACATATTGTGTTGTTGAAGTCCGAGGCCATGTATAAAGTGATCCATGAAATATGTGTCGTTCTTGACTTTTCCAATGCCGTACGTGAAGTCGTTCCATGTGATTGAAAGATTAAAGTCACCGAGGAGAATTACATCACCCATAGAGGATGCTTACATCACAGAATCGTAACAAGCCTCCAGAACTGCTACAGGGCAAGTTTTGTGTGGCCCGTAAAAACAACCGATAAATACAGGGTTGGAACTTAAATAGTGGCAACTATTTATTCACAACCGATACACAAGAGTTACATGTTTGTACCTGTTACTGTCCTTCAAAGTAGTCACCAGCGTTGTGTAGAACCCGTTGGCAGCGATGTGGAAGGCGTAGTATACCGTTAGCAGAGCCTGTTCTGTTGATGGTGCGAATGGAGCGGTCTACTGCCTGTTGAATCTCTGGAACAGTTCTGAAGCGAATGCCACGAAGTGGTTCCTTCATCTTCGGAATCAAATCAAAGTCACAATTACTTAATTCCGGGGAGTATGGTGGATGGTACAGTACTTCCCAGTCCCATCGACCGAACAGAGCAGCCACAGCTTGCGCTGTATGCGCCCGTGCATTGTCGTGCAAAATGATGGGTGGGTTGCGCAGAAAGTGTCGCCGCTTCTTTCGCAAAGCTGGTCGCAGTTGATGCTCCAAAAATGAACAGTAATACTGGGCATTGACAGTCTGCCGTGGAGGAACGTAATGCGTTAGGATAACACCATCACAGTCGTACATGAGAATCACCATAACTTTCACCACACTGGGGCTCTAACGCACTTTCGACTTTCGCGGTGACCCATAATGACGCCATTCGTTGGATTGGCCTTTCAGTGTTGGCTCGTAAGATCTGGCCCATGTCTCATCCAGTGTTACGATACGGCGTAAGAAAGCCTCACCTTCGCGCTCATACCGCTCCAAGTCCGTCTGAGCGGCGTCGTAATTCATCCATTTCTGAATTTCCGTCAACTCGTGCGGAACCCATCGTGATGCAATTTTGCGCATGCCCAGGCGTTCCTTCAGGATGCGAAGCCCAGTCGTATGCGCTAATCCGGTTTCGTGGGCGAGCTCACGAATCGTCATGCTTCGATCACTGTCCACTAACACGGCAACAGCTTGCAATTCTTCTTCAGAGACGCTAGGACGACCTGCCCGATGCATGTCTGCCACAGTTTGCCGACCTTCGTTGAAGGCTTTTACCCACCGTGCCACTGTTCTGTACAGCAATGCCGATTCCCCGCACGCCTCTTGAAGCCCTTGATGACACTGTCGTGCTGTACGACCTCTGGCACATTCAATCTTGATCCAACTCCGTTGTTACTGTTTGGAAAAGGTAAGGTAGGTATGTCAACAACGTGTCTCCACAGCAGTGTTGCCACTATTTAAGTTCCAACCCTTGTAGTTTGCTTTTTTGCCGAGAAGCACCTCCACGCATAGGATTTCACAATTTCGATCCAGATCACTTCGAACCACACTTTTCCATTTGTTCTTTACACAAAGCATTACTGCCCCATCCCTTATCCTCTGTCTTTCCTGTAGATAGTGAACTGTTTTGGAACTGTTTTTACGATATACTCAGAAACTGACCCATATAACATGGTAAATGCTTCAGCAGAAATATCATGTTCACAATTTTCAACATTGTAAAGCTTAATTGGTTTATACGTAATATTCATTGCGAAACAAATGTAATCTTCGTCGCAAATTTCTTGATTCTTGGAAATTTAATTAAAATCTATTCATGTGTTTTCGTTTGACATCAGGTGGAGCCTATCAGAAGACAATGCAGATCCAGATTAGAAGTCTCACTGAAATATAAATCGTAACGCAGAAGGCTCTATGGTTTCTCCTTAACAAAACAACTCTTTTTGCTAAATTAATTAAGCCCTTGGGTATTGGAACTAATTATACGTACAGCCTTTCTTCGTTCCTTTAATAAAACCATCAAAGAAGTTGCGAACTCAAATACTAATCCAATTTTGAAATATGAAACAAACTCTAGGGCAAAGAGAGAAGTCGTAATCTTGTGTCATGTATAAAATAACAATACACTTGTTACTGCGGAATGTTGAAGAAATATTTCATACATAGTATCAGGATAATTGGTGGATTTTTATTTTTCATTTCTGGATCGAGGGCTGTGGAACGTGCTCTTCAAAGGACAAACAAAACGATATGTATAATTGAAAAATGTAATTTAATTATAAATTAAATCATAAAATAAATACATTTTCGGTAATTTAAGGAATTCTTATTTTTGCTGCTATGTCATAGAGTATGGTGTTGACAATATAAGTGTATCATCTTCTTAAATAAGACGCCAGTAAATTACTTCTGCTCTTTTTGCGCAGTTACTTTTTTTAAAAAAATTGAACTAAGAGAAAGCTTTGCTCTCATGGGGCCAGTGAAAAATATGTTGCGTTAACTTTATGACAATTTTCATTATAGCTCTTCTCTGGCCTTACGGTGGGCAGCCTACGTTCTGGCAAGAAAAGTGGGGAGCGAGGTATACGCCGCAGACCAACCAGACAAAAGCGGTGGCGGAGAGAGTTACGATGTAGCGGGAGGAGGTGCTGTGCGCACCTCGTTCTACAGGCTGCTGTGTTTCTCATCGCGCTGGATTGGTTGCTTTCCCGTTCCCCACTTCCATTGCCAGCATGTAGGTCGCCCGCCGTAAGACCAGACAAGAGCTATAGTAGGTTTTATTTAATTTTTTTATGATTTTCTGACTAGCTTTTTCTTATTATCCGTTTATTAACTTTCAGCAATCATCATTAGATTCGCATCTTAACCGCCTCGGACTTCATATTGAAGATCCATGTTCTTAACACTAACATGGACTTTCTCCATGATCAAGATAATGCACCTAAAACGAAATTCTTAGGTACATTTTTCGATGGCTCAGTGGTAGCGTCATCACCTTGTAATCAAGGGCTCCCGGGTTCGATTCAGATAGTGGTTTCGCATCCCACTTTAAACTGTAGGTCCAGTCCCGATTATCCTCACTTTGCATAAAGTGGACTTAAAAACAAAAAAACTCAATCATCAGATCATTTCTCATCCTCATCGATAATCCAGCCCGATCCTGTGGCCGAGTGGTTAGCACATCGCGCTGCGAGGCCAAGGGTCCCGGGTTCGAATTCCGGTCGGGCTTGGTTGTTTGTGAATGTCCATTCATCAATTTCATCATTTCATCACTCATCCCCATCTTCGCAAATTAGCCAAGAGGCACAAAACGCGAAGTAAAATAAACTAAATCAATCAATCAATCAATCATCGATAATCCAGTTGGGGCGAAATGGCGACGCTAAATAACAAAAAAAGAAGAAAAAAAGTATACTCTTTAATAATTTATGTTCAGTGTCATTATTATTCAGCATGATTAATTTTATTATTCACCAATATTACATAACATTTCCTTCTCCCTTATCTGCGAACGGGTAGTGAATAGGGAAATAACAATTTCTTGAGTGGTCGGTTGATGCTGCAGAACGTAAGGTACTTCCAGCGCTCGACCATCCCAAATACATTTGGCAACTTAACGATCAAACTTTCAGATAGTTGTCCCAGGATGCAACGGGCGAGTGACGCTGCATCATCTAACGACACCAACGAACCATTTCGCGATAAGGTAATAGCTACGTTATGGCCCTTATTTCTACTGACTGGAACAATCACTGTTTACGCCGGGGGAGAAAAAAACTGTCAGCCGGATGTTTTCTCAGGGAAACCCCTCAGGATTCCATTCCGAGACAAGAAGCATTTCATCATTAACTGGAAATCGCCTTCACGGACTATCTAATTAGAAATTTAGTGCAAGTGTCTAAATTGCAATCGAACATAAGGGACATGCTTTATAGCGTCTTTTATTGGTAAACTGGGAACTTTCATTTTTTTCCCCTGGGGAGACGTTCGTAATAGTAAATCATCGATATCTCTTCCGATTTTTTATTCCCTTTCCATTGTATTTATTTTCTGTGTAACAAAGTAGTGATTCTTCCGTTCTCACTATTTCTTCAGAAATCATATTATACGCGATAAAAGTAAAAGGAAGCCAGAAAGAGTGAATTCTACATTCAGAGATAATGTACCAACAATTTATTTTTCCCTATTTCTAAAGAGCTTTTATTAGGTTATTCTAAATTAATTCCTAAATAGCCAAATATTGTTTATAGGTACAGTGCTTTTCACGGACAAGTCGCCCGTGAAGCGGCTGCTAGCGCGCCGAGTAGTAAGAGCGCGTCTGCCGGCAAACTGGATGCAATAACCGCGTAACTGGAACCGCTAGCTGTGTAATGAAAGAAGCTCGTACAATTAAATTGACAGTTACAATGAAAATGAGGACGTACCGTGTTGCAAGAGGTTTTGGAAATGTTGTCCTCCTGCATCCACACATTTACCACATATTTTTATGAAATTTTTAGTAACACGCATCAGTTTATCTAAGCTTCCATATCTCTCCTGGTGTTTACAAGCTTGGTAGAACTCTAAGCTGACAAGATGAAAATGTCTGTTTCTTCTGTAAGGAGCCGGAGCGATTTTTGAGGAATATGTTCCAATCGTGCTCCAACGTCGTCTAGTTTCTCCTCAGTAAGCACACGCCGTTTCACCCTTCGCTTCTTATCAAGAACAGGGTATGTTCTTTTCCTAAATCTGTTCAAAGATTTCGAACAATAACTCTGTGTGGAACAGCAACATCCATGGACGTCCGCAGGATTTTTTCAAGGGAGGGGCAAGGATGGTATATTTTTCCAGGGGGGGGGGCCAACATGGCATATTTTCCCCAATAATAGTGTTCATCCCTCATAAAACATTGCTTAAATATGAATTTATCATGTTCGTGCAATAATTAACACACATTAGGGTAAAGACCCCGAATATGAGACCCTTTTGGTAGAATTCGATTTACTTGTTAATTAAAACATAAACGATTTATGTTTTTTTAAAAATATATTTTGTAGGGAGTCTATTTCACGATACAAGGTATTGGAATATAAAAAAAAGTAACAATCATAAATTATAAACAAAAAAATGAACACAAGTGCAACTGAGCTATTTTTATAGGGGGTACCGAATAAGAGACCCCGACCTTGTTTGGGTTATATAAATCATTTGAATCTTCGAACTAAATTATTTTTAAAATAAATGAACTAAGTTATTTTCTTACCCAACTATAAGTGAAACGAAATTATTTTTACACCATGTTTAAAAAGATTAGGCTATTCTAAAAAAGAAACTGACTAATTTTACCATGCTAGAAATACAAAACAAAATGTTCCTTCTATGCTATCCTAGTAGCTGTCCTGTTGTCATCAAAATTGGTTCACTTCAAATGAAACTGTGAAAAGACCTACATTGTGTTACACATGAAGTAGCTACCTGGTAGAAACGAAGTTCATAATGCGTTTGCTTTTGATTTTTGCACATCGGACACACGAATGTGTCATCTGCACCACAATGAGCATGACCCCACTTGTAACAACGTGTGCACTTTACCCACTCTTCACCACATTGATCTTTGGAATACGATGAACCACAAAATACACATTGTGTATCATATTCATCTTCATCTAATTCTAAACTGTCAGACGATTCTGCTAATGAGAAAGATTCTTCCGACTCATCTTTGGATTCTTCACATTTATTTGATACAACCATCCGCGAGTAATCTGATTGCTGCTTTTTCTGGACCTCAGTAGGCTTCCTACTGTGAGTGCCTGTAACACCCCTACCAAACAGGTTCTTCTTCACTTCCTTCTTACATTTCTTCCAATTGTCTGCAAGTCTTTTTTTGTATGGTGTTGTTGTTATAACTACTTGTTGATTCACTACGCGAGATTTCCCGGAGTTGGTAAGAGATGGGCTGTCTAATGTGGGCAGTGGCTCAATGTATTCTGGCATTACAATGGCATCGTCATCAGGGGGTGGTACTGTTGAAGACTGCGTAGCCTGAATAGGACTGCTTTCAGGCTCCTGTTCCTGTTCAAGTTGGCCTAACCTGCTGCAGCTTGGTTGGGGATCCACGTAACTTTTGGGTAGTTCAACTGACTGACCAGTCACATTCCTCTTTTCTTTTTAGGGCTGACAGAGTGTATTGCAAAATCTTCATCACGAAAAATGTATCTATACCAGTCTTTGGAAATGCATTAACAGATGTTTCCATAGTAGCAGCTCTGTTGTATGCACCTGACAATATTCTGGCAATTTTAGTTATTTTTAGTGGTTTTCCTGGATTCTGACACAACCATGTTTCAACTTCTTGCGCGAAAAAATGTTTTGAAGGGAAACATGAAACCTACGTCTAGAGGCTGCATTATATGCGTCGAGTGTGGCGGTAAACAGATAATAGAAACATTGTGTTCTTTCGCTTTTTCAATCACTGCTATATTTCTTACGTGGGAGTAGTGACCGTCTAAAACCAGAAGCACAGGTTCTTGGTAACATAATTGCAACGTATCTCCAAAATTAGGAAAACCAATGATGAAAATCAACGTAAAATATTAGATATATTTTGTGACTCCTAATATGAGACCCTTCATTATTATGGTTGTCCAATTATGAGACCGGTCTCATATATTGAACCTCTTCCAGGTCTCATAATAGGACCTTCGCAGGGTAAACAAATGAACAACGCTATCTCTCTTACAAGTGGACGAAAACTAGCAACTAATTACATGGTACAACACACACACTCACCACTACGAAACACAGTAAAAAGGGATCAGTAAGAAATTACCTTATCCATTTTCAGCAGCTAATTTCCAAACTGCAGCAAAATTTTCAGGAGCACGCTTTCTTTTTCACATTCGCTGCGTCACCAACTCTACACACAAAAAGCTCACGTGACTTCCAGTGCTATGGCGCGATTCCTCCTTGTGTTTCAGCTTCTTTCCGCAAGGGTGCAGCTCTTTGTTTACGAGATACATGGGGGTCTCATTTTAGGTGCCTATCCTCATATTCGGGGTCTTTACCCTATTGTGGCTGAAATTAAATTATATGTGTGAAATATGTAAATTTTGGTTGACTTTCGTTTTCCAGGGGGCGCCCCGGCCCCCCCTTGCCCCCCCTTCCGGACGCCCATGGCAACATCTGGGACTATCTGCTGCAGAACGGATTCTAACTTCCTCACAAGAATTCGTAATGACATAAGAGTCGTACATAAACATTCGTTGTTTTAAATTATACGGATTGCGTGGCATTATTAGACAGCAGAAAAGCACCAGTAATACGTAAACTAAAACAAAACAATCTAAAACACTTGTTAGCAACTCAACACTTCACAAACATGTGCAAACTGGCCACCAGCTCGCACTGCCCAGTTTACTAGCCACCGCTCCACTGGTGACTTGGCCGTGAAAAAGCAGTCTATTATCTTATTTCTTAAATTCATTTACAGAATCCAGGGTCGTAAACTTTTACCCGCTTGAATCTCCGTTACATTAAAATAGCACATTAGAATGTACATTAATACAAAGGGGTAGACATAATAACATCTTGGTGTACCTGTAGTATTCGGTGATAAATTATTGGTTACATATCAACAACCTCAAGAGAGAACCACAAATAAATTTTAAACGAATCCCATTATCACCACCATATATGTTTTGCCCACATTAGAGTACATATCTGCAGCATGGAATTCACAAACAAATAAACAGTCATTTAGCATTCAAATGTTCAAGATAAATTCACAGGGTACGTTATTTTTAGGATAGATGGCTCAGATCCAAAGCTGAAATCTTATAAAAAGTTACTTTTTACACTAGACATTACGTCGCTTGCAAACAGAAGAACAACACAACTTCTTTTCTAAGAAACTCAATAACAACAAATTGGATTCTTTCTTTTTCATTCAAAAATACAAGTAGTTTCTAATTTCCTCACCCAAAATTACAATCAAGAGGGCAATTCTTCGCTATTCCCCTCATCAGTACAAAATCCGCAGAAATGGCTCCCCTCAAAAGAATGTGTAAGCAACTGGATACATTTTCTCAATTTTCTCAGTTCAAACGAAATATAACCGACAAGAATAATTTATTTTTATTTATTTTACTTCCCCTGTTAAATTTGTCTCTTTTAGGACATGTCCTTTCTCCAGCAGCCCTATAAATTCATTTAATTTTAAAACTGTTTCTATTAAGCTCATGGACGTTTTTAACTTAAGTAAACCCGAACATATTTACTGCAAGCTTTCATTTAAACACAGGAAACATCAACCTCATATATAAATTGTCCTGTTACATTTGGATTAAAACTGAAAACAAAAACTGTCATGTTCGAAATCTTCCTCACAGACTATGCTATCAAAACGAGTCAGAGTTACTTACAATCATTAGTATTTTCTGCTGAAGCATCTTGTATTTTGCTACGTGCCCTGCTTTAAGAAAATGTGCGAACTTTTATTTTTAAAATCGCTATTCTTGCTTTCTTTTTTGGAGAATCACCTGGGTCAATCCACATGAAGTAGTACAACATGGTTGCTTGACCATTTTTTTTAAAAAAAGTACATTCCTTTTTTTGTTGGTGTGAGCCTCATATGTGGACAGTTCAAAACCACTATTATTTTATTTTTACTATCACCGGTTTGAAGATGGAGGACATTTTTTATCATGGCGCGCTTCATTTTCTCCATTCGTAAACATTCGTAATCAACTTTATTATCTCAACTCTGGTAAGTCCTACGACAATGAGACAAAATGCTTAACATCAGCGTTTCTGTTGGGGTGGTGGAATACCTGCGAAAGAGATTAAGCGCCAAACGGACTAAGTGCGAAAGGGCACAAAAGCGAAACGTAACACAGGATTAAACGCGAAAGGATCAACAGCAAAACTGATTATGCGCGAACGGAATAAACGCGAAGGAACAAGCGCGAAATGTTTAAACCTGAAACGGAATAAAAGCGAATTGAATAAACTCGAAGGAACGAGCGCGAAAGGAATAAATCGAAAGAAATAACACATAATCGGATTAAGCGGGAAACCAAACTTAAACACCGGAATAAGTGCGAGAGGAACAGCCGAGAAACGAATTAAGCGTGAAACCAAAATTGAATACCGGATTAAGCGCGAAAGGAACAACGGCGAAACAGATAATAAGTGCGAAAGGAATTAGAGCGAAATGCACTGAACGCGAACAGAACAGATTAAGCGCGAAACGGATTTCACTGGAACGAAATAACCGCGAAGGGATAAGCGCGAAAAGCACAAACGCAAGACGGATTGATCACGAATATTTCACTTTCCCGGTTGTTCTGGCGACCCTTTCTGTCATCTGGAAATCCAGATATGAGGAAAAGTTCTTTCTCTGCATCACAGTAGTTAATACACACCGTGGTTGGCCGTCAACGGTGTATTGTGTAATGACAAGTTGCTCCCAGACTGGATGGTTGTGTGCCTTATCTCTAACATGACAACTCTCCATCAATCCTCCTGAACCGAACAATACCATGCGAATTGATGATAGCGGTGATTAGTGACGTGCATAAACAAGTGTTTGCACTGAGGTTCTGGAAATTTGTTTTGCAGGAACTATGGCGGTGATATGGGATAAGATTGAGTGCGTATCCGGGAGTCAGCTCGCCTGCCTATTATATGTATTGAGGCTAATGTGGAAGAAAATCATTTGAATTTAGGGTAGCCAGAGGTAGACTTCATCGCATGAGCTGCGTCATGAGATTTGGGGGGGGGGGGGGTAATTGAATCTTAATTGATATAATAAATAAAAATGGATTTTACAAAATAGCTTTTATAGTTTAGCTACCACTTCTAGGCCAATTGATGTAAACAAATTAACGTAACATCGTTTTCTTTTACTCATATTTAGTTATTGATATTCTTTATCCATTGGTTAATCGTGACGAAGGATTGAGCTGATTCATAAAATGATGAAGATTTTAAACAAGTATCCATGCCTTACCAGGAATTCGAACTCAGGAAGCCTGATTTGTACGGATTCTGGTTTCGACTTCGAAGGCGTGAATATTTGTGACTGAGCACAATCATGTCATTATTTATTTATTTATTTATTTACATCAATGAACCGAACAGGCTAATGCACAGTTAGAGAGTTCATGTTACAGGTTATCATACATGATTCAGTGAGCGTTATTTGAAAGGGTTTGCATTACTTTGTTCTTAAATTGCATATACTATGGCATACAGAATAATCAATATTTTTGTTACGCTTTTCTAAGGCATTGTAGAGGACACTCATTCTCCAGATAGGGGATATTTTGACAATGTTTGTTCGCGCTCTATTCACAAAATGTTTGATGATGGGTTGCGTCTTGTTGTTAGGACCCGTAATTTAAATTGCGAGATCCGAAGAGGAGAGCGAAGTTTCTCATTAAATAGGTAGCAGACTGTCCTTCGAGCGTCAAGCTGTGTATTTGGAGCTCGTCAATTAGATTATTGTACGAATCAAATCTTGGATAAGTACCTTCAAGTTTGTACTTCATGTATCGTAACATTTTCGATTGTACTTGCTCTATTTTTGTAGTCTGTACTATACTGTCAGTGTTCCATATAACAGACCTGAATTCATGTTTTGAGCGTTCTAAAGAGTAATATAATACCTTAAGGGTTTGGGTGTCTTGAAAGCCTCTGCCCATACTAATAATGAACCCGATACGTTTGTAAGCGTCGCTTATTACTTTGTTAATATGGTGAGTGAAAGTTAGCTTAGAGTCAAAATGGATTCCTATGTCCTTAGTAGTTTCCGATTTTTTAAAATTGATATTATTAACTTTGTATTGAAAATTTAAGATCGTTCTTTGTTTAGAATAAGTAACGGAATAGCATTTTGCTGCATTCAAAGAAAGACAACTGCATAGGCACCACGTACTCAATCTATTTATGTCTTGTTGTAGACAAACACAGTCTTCAATGCTTTCTAGTCTTTGGAAGAATTTTAGGTTGTCTGCAAATAACAGTTTCTTAGAATTAATCAAGTGTTCTGTCAAGTCGTTGATTAATGGAAGAAATAGAAGAGGTCCTATGTTGGACCCTTGAGGTACTCCGGAACGTACTAGAAATTCGCTGGATGTTTGGCCTTTATAGGAAATATATTGTTTTCTGTTCATTAAATATGACGCCATACGTTTCCTGAGCGGAAAGAAGAAGCTGAAAGTGTCCAATTTACTTAGTAGTACATCATGATCTACAGTGTCAAAGGCTTCGGAAAAATCCGTATATATTACATCACCTGCCCCTCATCATCTAGTACTGTGCTTACGTAATGCAGGTTTTGACCAAGGTTTGTTTCTATTGAACAGTTGGACAGGATGCCATGCTGGAATTGAGAAAAAAGTTTCCTTGACATGATTATATATGTGGCAATATAAGATTTGCTCAAATATTTTAGCAGGGGCAGTTAAAAGAGCTATCGGACGATGATTTTGGATGTTTCTGTTCTCCGAGGACATACTGTACTGGACATACAGCAGTAACTTTCCACCGTTCGGGAAACTGCATACAAGATAAAATATAATTGAAGATAATAAGGAGTGGATTTTTAAGAATGTTTCCACATCCTTTAAATATGTAGGGTGGGATTTTGTCTTGTCCCGCCGACTTCTTTGACTTTAATATTTTCACAGCTGCTTCAGGTACAGGCTGTTGGATTTTAGTGGTTTTCTTCCCCACATTTTTTAAAGCAGTCCAATTCGACGGTGTTGTAATAGCCCAGAAATTTTATGTTTTTATCTTGCACAATATAAGCAAGGAATTGTCGGAAAATTTACTTTTTATCTCCCTGAATATCACACTAAAAAAAAGTCATGTCTCATGTCTACGTCAAGAAAAAACGGCGAATTCAAAATGGCAGCCAGCAAATTATGACTAAAGCTCTCGCCAGGAAAACAGTCCAGTGAAGGTCACGCCACCCACCTACAGTGTTTCCAAATAAGCAACAATTTCAACCGACGAAATCAACTGAGCAGTAGTATGTATGAAATGTGAACCTGATAAGATGATCTTGTGTATCTTTTGTAATGCAAGTAACAAAGAAATTTCTTCTCTATATTATTTCTATCATTTTGCTATTATATTGTGCGTAAT
The DNA here is from genome assembly GCF_977018435.1 of Lepisma saccharinum. Classification (NCBI taxonomy): domain Eukaryota; kingdom Metazoa; phylum Arthropoda; class Insecta; order Zygentoma; family Lepismatidae; genus Lepisma; species Lepisma saccharinum. Next base: position 11,818,203 of record NC_139242.1, read on the forward strand.
ATGACCAGACCAGATAGATCATATTCTCATTGATAAAAGAAAGCATACTAGTATAATTGACGTTCGTTCACATAGAGATGCTGACTGTGCCAGAGATGATTATTTAGTAATTGCTAAATTAAGAGAAAGACTCTCGGTGATAAATAATAAGCAATAAAATCTAAAAGCTCTAAAATTTAATACAGGAAAATTTGTTGATGATAGAATTAAGAAAGATTACTAAATTAAACTGTCAAATAGATTCGATATTTGCAGAATTTAAATGATGATGAAAATGTAAATGAAACAGACATAAATAAGAATTGGGAGCATATACGCAATGCAATAGAATCAGCAGCTAAAGAAAGTGTAGGATACCTAAACCAAAATAATGTAAGCCATGGTTTGATAATGAATGTCATAACCTAATAGAAATAAGAAATCAGGCTAGACTTAGGTGGTTAAATTACTCTGATGATACAAATCTAAGCAATTATAATAGAATAAAGCGAGAAGTTAACCGCGCGTTTAAAAGTAAAAAAAGAGATTACTTGAAAAGTAAAATTAACGAAATTGAAACAAACCGCAAAAACAAAAACAAAAATATGAGAGAGTTATATAAAGGTGTAAATGAATTTAGAAAGGGGTGGCAACCTAAAGTAAAATTGATAAAAGATAAAGACGGTGATTTTTTTCGCTGACCAATATGATATTTTAAATAGATGGAAGAGCTACTTTAATGACCTTTTAAATGTTCATGTAGGAGATAAATCAGAAGTAAATGAAGTACACACAGCAGAATCTTTAGTTCCACAACCTAACTTGACTGAAGTTAAAGATGCTATTAAAAGGCTAAACAATAACAAATCACCTGGCATTGATTTAATACCAGCTGAGTTTACTAAACATTGTGGAAATTCGTTAATATGTCAAATTCATAAATTAATTTGTTTAATATGGAATAAAGAAAAAATCCCTCAAAAGTGGAAAGAATCCATAATTGTTCCTGTGTTTAAATAAGGTGATAAAATAAACTGCAATAATTACCGTGGAATTTCTGTAGTCTCAACAACATATAAAATATTATCTAACATTCTTTTAACAAGACTAACCCCATATGCTAATCAAATTATAGGTGATTATCAATGTGGATTTTAACGTTAGAGATCAACTGTATATCATTTTTTTCACATCAGACAGACACTTGAGAAAAAATGGGAATCAAAGTGTCCATCAGCTATTCATTGATTTTAAAAAAGCGTATAATTCAGTCAAAAGAGATAAATTATATAATATATTAGCCGAGTTTGGAATACCCAAGCAGCTTGTTAATATGATAAAAATATGCACCAGTGAAACAGAGAGTAAAATTCGTGTGAATATTAACATGTCTAACAAGTTTACAATTCATGATGGGTTAAAGCAAGGAGATGCATTATCTCCATTGCTTTTTAATTTTGCCTTAGAATACGCTGTTAGGAAGGTAAAAGAAACTAACGAAGGACTAAAATTAAACGGTGTGACTCAGTTGTTAGCATTTGCAGATGATGTAGACTTACTGGGGGATAATGTAAATACAATTAAGAATAATGCTAAGATATTTTTCAAAGCAGCTAGAGAGATAGGTTTGGAAGTTAACAAAGAAAAAACTAAATATATGCTTACAGACCGAAACCAAGTGTTAGGTAATAATAAAAATGTAATTATTGATAACAACTCGTTTGAACCAGTTTTCAAATTCAAGTATTTAGGAGTGAGTAAAACTAACAAATGAAAATTATATTAAAGAGGAAAGAAAAAAAGGAGGTGTAATTCAAGAAATGCACGTTACTTTTCTCTTCATAAACTTTTGTCGTCTCTTTTAATATCTAAGAAACTGAAAGTTAAAATATACAAAACAGTAATTTTGCCTGTAATATTATATGGATGCGAAACGTGGTCCCTGTTATTTATGTCCAGATATTATTGGAATGATTAAATCAAGAAGACTTAGGTGGACAGGCCATGTGGCACGAATGGGAGAGGAAAGAAGAGTTTACAGGATTTGTTGTTGGGAAACCTGATGGTAAGAGACCAGTACGAAGACCAAGATGAAGATGGAGGGATAATGTTGAGATGGACCTAAAGGAAATTTGTAGAGATGGAAAAGATTATATAGATCTTGCTCAGGATAGGGACAGATGGAAGGCCTGGGTTTAAGAAGGCTAGAGAGTTAGTTAGTTAGTTAGTTAGTTAGATACTTATTAAGGTTACTAGACTACACTTCATATTCTAATTTGGTTCGAACAAAGCAGTTAAACAGGTTTGTCAATTTCCTTACACTCTGAATGTCTTGTGAATTTCTAATTAGAACCCAGAATTAATTTATCTGATTTAGTCTTCGAATATATGTATATGAATAAATACAGGCTATACACTGGGCATTAACTTTGTTTATGTAGATATTTGTGAAACATTAAACAGAAATATCATGCTTTACGTGAAAGTTCAGTATGTGAATAAAATTACTAAGGTCTAAAAATGTTTTTGTACTAAGTAAAAACAAACGTGAATGAAAGGCAAAATTTTCGATGTGTATCGATGGCTGTCTGCGTGGGTATTTATGAAATTGATAAAGGAATCAGAATAACCTCAAAATGAATAACTTAGTAGCGTAAAAAGAGTCAAAGAGCAAATGTTAAAATAATAGGAACTTAATAGACTACTTTCACTATCTCTCATTCGCTCTCAACCACTGTTCTGTTCTTTTTCTTTGGCCAAGAGTAATTTACCGTCTGGATTTAATATATAATGTACGTAAACTTTTCGCGCACCCACGTATTTTATGCCACATCCACATTCGGGGTACGTGATTTTTCAGCACTACCCGTTCCTCTCGCTTCCTCCTCTAATGGATGAGACGACACCTTCTCATGTTCCATTAGGCGCCGGCGCTGCAAATAATCCGCAACAACCAGAACGCTCTCCTGCGTAATGGAACCAGGAAACACTGCGGCTTCTCCCGACCCTATCCATTTTTCTCTTCTTTACGTCTCAGTAGAAAATGAAACAGTACTCAAATTCTTAAACCAGCTATCCGAAAGAACAAAGGACCATATTAGTGGTGACGTCACAGCAGACGACAGGGCACGATTTGAGTCCAAACAAATTGGCCACGAATTATTTCCTACTTAAAAGCATTGAATTTGCGATGGTAAGGAGTAGCTTTAATGATTGTGACAGCAGTTATGAAACAAAAATGCGATGCTTATCGTACATCAATGTAAAAATGAGAATTCCAAGAATACGTTTATATGTAACACGTACCTCACAGACCATAAGATAAAAAATAACAGGAGTAAGAAAATCAAGAAGTTTAAGAAAAAATCCAGACATTCCAGTTCCGAGCACAGCGGAAGCCGGCACGAAGCTCAGCCGATCTCAAGTTACGCTGCCGCTGTGGATGATGGTAAAGCAACAGCCTCACGTGACTGCAGAGGCTACCATTCCGGATTGGATGCCGTTAGGAGCACTCGCTTTACTCGATTTCCTACTCCATTTATTATTTACATTCTCATCTGTAATGTATGTGTTATTCATCTCATCTTTACATTGATGTACGATACGGATCACAATTTTGTTACATAACTGCTGTCACAAACATAAAGCTACTCCTTCCGATGGAAAATTCAATGGTTTGAATAATTTAAAACAGAGTAACCGATTTGTTTGGACTCAATCTTCTAGTGTGACGTCATACTAATACGGTCCATTATCAACTTCATATAATTCAAACTAACTGGCATGTCGTTGATGGTAACACGATCCTCAAAAAGTAGTCATTCACCTGTTGCTGTTTCGATTCTGGAGAAATTAAGTGGATATTCTGCTGCCCTGTCGCTTGTAGTCACATGGGATTGCTGTTGCAATAGTTAAAAATAAAATGGAAAAATGGAAGTAATATAAGGCAAATACAAACTAATCGGAATCAAACGCTGATGTTAAAAAGAACAAGGTACATTCGCATTATGTTCTTGAAAGTAATTATATTAATACAGTCGCTACTGAAAAAGATCTAGTTGTTACCGTACATGGAAAACTGAACTTCAAAGAACACATCACAGCTCCGACTAAAGTGAAATGCATGCGCCTCTTAAGCCTTCTTTACAGATTCACTGAAAATGATACTCCATCTTCCCTTTGTCTATTTTTCAAATAATTCATTTCTCCGATTCTTGAATACTGTTTTCCAGTCTGGGTCATGGCTTCCAATACTAATCTTTCTAACATGTATTCCGTCCTCAGTTTCTTTACCGCCATTGTTCTTCATAGAATTCCTTCTCTACGGCATCTTCAGAAACCTGACATTCTGACAACTTTGAACATTCTGTTACTGCAGGCCCGACGCGATCTGCTCGACACGATTTTTATTTATAATATCATCAATGGAAAATTAAGATTCGGATAAATGCTTACAGAATTCAATATCAGAGTGCCCTCTATCCACCCGAAACGCTAAACTGTTCCACAACTCTACCAGTAGGCTTTCTCTCATACAGCGCTTTCTGTTCCTCAGGCTACCCTAGTTCTATAACAAAATACACTCAAACATTGACATTTTCCAGAAAGTACTTTCCAATCGTCACTAGAAATGAATCTGTAGATCAATTGTTTGTTTTCTTGATTATGTCGTGTCATGTTTACAGGGTGAACAGAAACTATAGGGACAAACTTCAGGAGGTGATTCCTGACAGGTAAAGGAACAAAAAAGTTAATATCAACATATGTCCGGAAATGGACGGTGAGTCTGTAATAAAGCAATTAGTATCGGTACACATTGCATGGCATGGCTTTCATCCATGTTACAACAGGTGTTTAAAGTGGCCTCCATGGGATGCAATGCACACGTCGCATCATGCATTGCCTCACTCTTTCGAATGTTCCAGCTTGTACCCGAATAGCGTCACAGGCTACACGGACACGCTGTTCAAGGGTCTGCACATCAGAAACTGGCGCAGCATATACAGCACTTTTAAAATGCACCCACAAGTAAAAATCAAGGGGGTTTAAGTCCGGTGATCGAGCGAGCCATGACACAGGCCCTCCTCGTCCGATCCATCTTCTGGGGAAGATGTTGTTGAGGTGTCGACGAACAATAATGCGAAAATGGGCTGGCGCTCCATCATGCATCAGCCACATTACCTGTCGTATTGCCAAAGGCACATTCTGAAGCAAAAGAGGCAGAGTGTTCTGCAGGAAATCTAGGTGGACGAACAAATGGTCCAAGTAGGTGGTCTCCAATAGTCCCTGCCAAACATTGATGCTGAACCGTTGCTGATCAAACGATTCAACCATTCCCCAAGGATAGGCTGTAGCCCACAGATGACTATTGTGTAGGTTGACGATGGCATCTCTACCAAAAGTCGCTTCAATCGGTGAAGAGGACTGACGACAGAAATACCAATATGGCGGTGGCCTGTTGCAAAAGCCAGCGACAAAACCATTCCCTTGGAGGAAAATCCGCTGGTGATAATTCCTGCACACGTTGCAGGTGATAGGGATAGTAGCGGTTTTCATGCAGGATACACAACACCGTCGCTTGGCTCACACCATGCTGGTGGGTCACTTGCCTGGAGCTTGTACTGGGGTTGTTCTCAATTCGTCTAGCACATGTTCCTCCAGATCTGGTGTACGCACATGCCACGGCCGTCTTCCATGTTCGCATGAATGAAAGGACCCATGCTCACACAAACGCCCATAAATGGCTGCAAAAGTTTTGTGGTTTGGGTGGTGCTATCTGTCCGGGTAAGTGGCTCGATAAATCCGTGCTGCCTCTCGACCGTTTCCATCTGCTTGACAGTATACGAAGACCATCTCGGTTTGTTCCTGCTATGAATAACGGACCATGGGGCATCGACGTAGCTCCAATTACACAATCAACAACACAAAAACGCACACTGTGAGTGTTGTTATGAGAGGATGATGTCGTACTTCAGCACCATCTAACTTGCCAAGATGTGTTTTCAAACATATGTTGATATGAACTTATTTGTACCTTTACCTGTCAGGAATCACCTCCTGACGTTTGTTCCGAATGTTTCTGTAAATAGTATATTTATCTTTCTTGCTTTTACCTAAAACCATCTTGACTTGTTCTTATTAATTTATTACAGTTTTCAGTGTACAAGTGCTGCATCTGAAACTTGAAATTAATAAATAAATGTAGTGGTGTAGATGAAAGGCACTGCAAAAAATCAGCATACTACATAAACATCCCTTTATATATGTATGGAACCGTACTTTGTTTTGTTGTTTCTTCTTTTACATTCTTAGATTAGTCGTATTTTTTGTATTTTCAATTTCAATTTTGTGTCACAACGGTGAAGATAAGTGGCGATTACCGGCGAAAATGAAGAAATAAAGGAAACCAAACGCCCATTGATTAATCGATTGATTTGGTTATTTAACGTTGTTTCTCTGCCACTTTTGGCAGATGGAAGATGAGGGTGAGTGTAGATGAGATGAAATTGATGAAGTTACTCATAAATACCATCGTTGACAAGCCTTGGATTTGAACTCCGACCCCCGGTGTCGTAGCGTACTGTGCTAACCACTCTGCCACCAAAATTGGCAATCCAGAGCCAATATCTTACCCAATATTCGAACCTTACTACCCTTGTACAGAATCACATCACACTAATTATACCAAGGAGGGCGACTCTTAGGTTAATGTAGATAAAGAGAATGACGAAGATTTGACTAAATAAATAAATAAATACAACGGTTGAAAAGGATATCGTGCAAACACTCAGCATAACTGACCACTAAGAAGGCATCTTTATAATTCTAGCCTTCTGTCGGATAGTTCATCGTAAGTTCTCATTGTGACGCGAATAAATACAATCTATATAATTTAATTTGGCATCTAACGTGGTGTGTGATTGACAAACCAGGTTAAAGTGCTGCAGAAAATTATTTACATTTAAAGGATTTCGATGATGTGCAAACATAAGCAATTGGCAGAAAAGTAAAATATTTTCACGCTGTTGCTCTATCTTGTTAACTTATTCGAAAGCCTCGTAACACATTATTATTGATAATTACCTTGATCCTAGCCATGAATATTCGATCAATTACTAGCGAATAAGAACTCATAGTAGTGAAATTATTATTGTGAGCAAAGCTAGAAAAGTACCGGGTAAGTAAAAAAGAAAGACCAGATTTCAGAATGTTATTCCAAACAAACAAAACACAACAGAAACATAAACCGCACATCATTGAATAGATTGTAAAGGTTTGTTGTAGGACAATTGATTTCGTTCGTGCATTAAAAATCACGTTTTGTGTGCTACAATTTGCCAAGTGTGAATTCATTGTGCAACCGCAACGCAAATTTCGCACCATCTGTCTCGGTCGCCAGGGTGCAATGCCTGCATTAACTGCAACTTGTATGGCTGCATATCCACAAGAGAGACAAACTTGTAACTGTTTCAGATCTTGAAGAGTAGCAAGGAAACTGTTTTTCGAGGAATGTCCAGGTTTTCTAGGGCTTTTGGATACGCTCGACATTTTCATCGGACGTCCCGTGGGCGACCACTGCTTTTTCCTTTGCATATGCAACGATCTTCGACGAATTTCTTATGCCACTCGTAAATTTACTTATGGCGAGGCGGTTGTTTGTTAAATCTACGGCGGAATTCACGTTGCACTTGCACAATGGATTCACACTTCAGAAATTGTAGCACACAAAACGACTTTTCCTGTCGCGTCGTCATTTACCTGCAACGAGGAGAAAGTCATTGTTAGTGCTCGAAAGAAACCATTGTCCTATAACAAAACTTTGAACCTTAATCTGTCCAATGATGTGCGGATCATGTTTCTCTTTGTATTGTTTGTTTGAAATAACATTTTGAAATCTGCTCCTTTTTTACTAACCCTGTGCATTTATGAGACCGTTGTGTCCATTTCTCTGTTCGATCACTAACGATATCTCAGGACCCACGAGGATAAAATATTCTGATGAGGAGAAACCACCAAACTCGAACATAACCTATTTCAATTAGCCCTTTTGTATACCGAAGCTGAGGAAACAATCAATATCAGGTTTCCTATGAATATTTCACAAACTATAACAGCTAGAAGCGTACATTCAACCCTCCACATGCCTAGCCAAGAGCTATATAGAATATACAATCAGGCACAAGTCAACAGTGATATCGTAGTATGTACGTAGACCAAGTGGTCCTTGAAGGCCCGAAATAACAAGAGACGTTTTCACTTCTAGCAACCAACATGCTATTTTGTCTCCAGTTAGTATGACTAATATAGTTCAAAACGTCCGCACCACGTTTCCCATGCACAGGCATATTGAAGTTTAATATGCAGGCAGCGAACTGTAGGTACCGTCATGAAATCATTACTAGTGTTCAAACTTGAAAGCAACGTCAATTCCGACCTCACCGATCCAGAACCCCTCCAACCCCCAATCAGATGGGAAAGAAATGTTCGTAAATGAATGGACAGACACCAGGGCCGTACCCAAGGGGGCGGCCAGGTGGGGCCATGCCCCCTCCCCCTCGAGCCATGAAAATTTTTAATTTGAACTTATAAAAACCTACAAAAATTTCGTTGATGGTTTTTCAAATTTTGCATGAATTTCGATTTTGTCCTTGCACAAATGAATAGGTTGTTTCTGGACAGAGGCAGGTTCTAGAAGTCTGCAGTCTGCAATATTGGGCTATTTTAGTTCTATAACCATTGATGCAAGGCTATCAGAAGTTCCAATTTAGTCGGGATAGTCCATTCCTTTTAATCCATGTCCCGACCTTTTCGATTCGGCTCGGACACTATACTTGCTATAAGGGAAGAAAGACTCTTGCGTCACTGCAGACATTGTACTGGTTATGTAGGACTTTCTGTAGAATATTGTGTACATTATGAAATTTGTCTGAACTTTTTATGAGTCAAAAACAGTTGTTTGACACTCGAGAAATAGGAACCCCTTGATTATTGAATGTTTTCTTCTTTTACAGTTTCTCTAATGTTTCACATAATTAGAATAGAGGGGAATTTTCTATACTCTTTACATAATGGAAGAAAGTTTCTCAATGACTGCAATACAAAACCCACCATATTAGGGGCATATATAGCTCTCCAGCCGCACCGCAAGCTCTGTGATCCATTTTCGCCACCACTGAGCAGAAGGATAAAAAGAAAAAAATCATTTATTTCTCCAACATCAGAGCTTTTCTGCAACTGATGTCCATTCTGCCACTCAATGGCTTAGGGTTAATTAATATTATGTAAATAGGAGAATTCACTTCACAGCAGAATCGTTGCTAGATTTTTGGGGCAAAAATTTCCTGAAGTACTTTTAACATATATTGATTGTCATTTGTCCAAAACACTCAAGAAATTAAGTACATTATTATTTACGAAATTCTGTCAATCGGAATTTGGTTTACTGCAACTTTCCTTCTTTTCTACTTGTAATTGTCTTGAACCTAAATACAAAGTGATTTCGATGCTACGAGCCGTTGAAAATGGCATTTTCTATCCCACATGTATGCAACCCCATTTAATAGCTTCTTGGTTGCCACTGGCATTTATTTTTATTGTCGAACAAGATTCTGAAAACGAAAATACGCCATAGAAACAATATTATGCCAGCAGACACTGCCAGGGTGAACTCGCTTAGCCGTTCCTTTCAGATAATTTATTTATTTACAGCGTTCGCACTGACACCAAAGTCCTGGACAATTGGAAGGGTCAGGAAAACAAGGCTAGGACTGAGGTCATTGGAAACAAATGATATTTTTTAAAAAAAGCTATCAAAACTTGGAAATGCCAGGGGAATTAAATGATTTTTGCTTGGCAGAATTTGTAACCGGAAACACGTTTCGTCTTATCTTCCCAACAATCTTCCTCTTTGGGTAATATTGTCTATACATAGTTTATTTCATTTTATTTTTAATTCATTTTCAAAAATAATCAACAAACGTGATTCATTTGATTAACATACAAAGTTGAAGTGTAACTCTTATTTTTTAGCATGTTAAATCATTATACAGTTATGTAAAATACCTAGAAAAATCAGGGACTTTGCAAGATGGGTGTGAACCCTCATTTATAAACCCCACACACATAATGTTGCTTTTCGTAGGCTATTTGAATTGTTTGCATTATGCACACATGTAGTCTACCCGTATCATACAATTTTTTTCGATCTCTGACAGAAACAAATGTCAGTGTCAACTGCAAATATTTGTCACGTGGTTGAGGAAATTTCTCTATCCACCATCTCCTATACAATCCCCTCCCTCATACACAGTGTATAATATGAGAGAAAATTTATGAAAATTTGCCTATGGGTCTGGCACCCCCTCAAAAAAATCCTGGGTACGGGTCTGGATAACCCACCATAATTTCAGAATTCGACACTAGATGTTTGGGAAGGGAAATTTTTCCAAATGTAAACAAAGATGATACTCGGCAACATTTTTTTAAATGTTTTAAAGAGACTTTCCTATGCCATTTCGTGCATGACTGTTTCTTCAGTCATCAACTTCAGCTAATCCATTATGTATTCCGACTTCCACTGAAATCATCAAATATATGTAGTTCAAGTTTCGGCCGCAGGAGCGCTGCCTGCGGGCTCTTCTACAATATTGATCGTATTACACACACAAAAATGTTTATAATTTGAGGTTCTGCGTCCAAATATTTCACTCATCCAAACTGTCCAGTCATTGTTAGGCTGTGTTTTCCCTCTCTCTCCCTCTCTAATGCCAATGCATGGAAGATAAAAAGATTACTTTTCACTTTGATATTAAAAATGATAAAATTGATGGCATTTAATGTGTATTTCAAATCCCTAGTTATTTCACAAACGTATCTCAAATTCCTTTGATGGTCATGAGCAAACCAATGTCATTATATTGTAATAAAAAGTGGACATTTTATTATTATTCACTCAATGTTTTGCAAGTGTGATTTTTATGAACATAAATAGAACGTGAGTAGGAATTTGGAACAAGTATCTTTATGTACAGTATATTTCAAGAGCTAAAAATAGAAAATGTCCGAGCTCTAATTATGATCTAGGACAAAACAAATAAGGTATCGAATAAGAAATAAGTGAATTTCTCTGTCTGTCGAGCGCAACCGATGTTCAGTTGTTAAAAGTTATGAATAGGCCTACAGTCGCTTAAAGTAGTGACTCGAAAAATCTATCGTCATAGCCTTGTAATCGAGGGGTCCCTGGTTCGATACCCGGTGGAGGCACATAATGGTTCGGATTCCAATTTAAACTGTAGGTTCAGTTCCAATTAGCCTTGCTGTGCATAAAGTGGACTTTGAAACATCAAATCAATCAATCAATCAATCAAAAAATCTACATAGGAGCAAAACCAATTGTGATATGCGACCTTTAATTTCAAACTCATCGCACATTTGTATTCCTACTTTCAGTCGAATTAGGTAATCTGTTTGTATATAATGTAAATTACAAACTAAAGAGCTAATTTAATTAGCATTTCAAATTGCTTGCTTTTATCGGGTCCTGCGTTCGATCCCATATTGCACATTGTTTATACTTTAAACTGTAGGCCAAGTGACATCTCTGAGCACAAAGTATATAGAGCACACATTTGCCTATATCATCAGCAGTTTTTACTTTTGCAGAAAGGCATGTTTCAGTGAGACATCATGCGGTAGTGACACAAATCAACACAAAATGCTGTAACTAACGGGTATATTAAATTATTTTGTTGCTCTTGCTTTAATATATTTTTATATTTTTTGATACTGCTTCTTTCTAAAAATTTATTAATTTGAGTAGTATCTAATAAATTAGCCAGCTGCGATATATCCATTATCTGTAACATCACAGTTTGCAATTCGCCGATGCGATAATGTTCAATATTTTTAACTCCTATTCAACAAATTTGGTTTGCTAATTGCCTTACGAAGACTACGAATCTATACGGAACTGTGTAAACGGCGAATTGGGGAATGACACGCTATGAGCGCAACAGAGGTCAATAAGTGTACTATAAACCTGTTCGCGAGAATACACAGGAGTCAAGAAATGGGTGTAGTCTCAAAATATTGTAGAGCAAGCTTTTTGCTTGGGTGGGGGGGGGGGGGATGTCCACTCAGTGGCGTATTTGTGATTTCATTTTGGGAGGTAGGTTTCTTGAATATACAAATTTGTACATGTTACCTGTCAGTAAACTAAACTAATGCCTTGCGATTCTAAGCAATTTAGAATATTGGTTCTAACTTGTCATTAAATCTTATGATAACATTTACAATTAATTTAGAAACACTTAGTATAACTATTTACATTGTAAGGAAACTCCAACTCATAAACAAAAAGAAATCGAACAGGAGTTCTCGGGTATCCAGCCAGGTTAAATCGACGTTAGCTTCCAACGTTTCGAGCGCATACATTGCTCTCTTCTTCAGGGAATGTTAAAATAGGGAGCAGTGTGTGGTTATATATATGTGACTTTCCTGACTTTTCTGGTTGGAATAATCTGATATTGCGCTGATGGTCATTGCGTCGCTGTTCAATGGTGCGTCCTGTTTGGCCTATATATGGTGTCCCACACTAACATGGATATACAATGTACTCCTGGAATGCGCAGTTGCAGGTCTGAACGGAGTAGGGCCTTGGTTTCAGTGGCGGCTAGGGATTGGTCTTCACCCCGTGTCTGGCTAGAATTCGGCTCAACTTTCCTTGATTTTACATTCCCTGAAGATGAGAGCAATGTATGCGCTCGAAAAGTTGGAAGCTGACACCGATTAAACCTGGATGGTAACCCGAGAACACCTGTTCGAATCACGGCTCCACGAAAGCTACAATTCACAAAATAAACTGTCAAACTAGTTCAGTTCAAAGCTAACATACTCTTGTGAAGCCACAATTAGTTTCAACAATAGCGCTCTCTACAACCATAAAACTGAAAGCGTTTCCTTTTGTAAAACCTCTGCACCCAACGACAATGTAGACAAGTAAATAATGGGCTACTTAAAAATAGAAATTCAAACATCCCTGGCAGGGACAAAATAATTTTTCTTTTGCCGAGGATAACAATTTTGGTGTGAGAGAAATTCTTGGCATTCCGCACTCCCCCCCTCCCACTGTTAATTCGCACACTGCAATATATTCCTCTCTACTTTGTATAAAAACAAATGCGAGAGTTGATGAATATGTAACTTACCTTGATCTTAATTATGTGCCAGTAATAATTAACTTAAGAATTAACATTTCAACTTGAGTATAATGTTTGCTAATCATTTCATTACCACTATTCCAGACTGTCCTCTTCTTCATTTATGAAGAGTATAGCTTCATTATTGTTATTTTTGTTACCTAGAAGCAATATATTAATTTTCATAATGCATATCTAAGACCATTGCTAAATTTCCTACATCTTTCGTTAGGTTCAATGAGCATACACATCTGCATATGATCCTGATGCCTGTGGTTATAAAGCATCTTCCGATGTGCAAATGTTTGTCTCACGCGCTGCGGTGAGTGTAAGAGAGTATATATGTTACAAACATATGTATGCCAAAGGTACTTGATGTGCCTAAATCTAGCTCAGAAATGTTTATTTCTTATTCAAGATGAGAGTGAAAAATACGGAGAAATGTTCAGACCATGTCAAATAAATGTCAAGATCAAATCCAGTTCTAGTCAAGAATGTATCTTTATATTATCCACAATAAAACAAAAATGTCCTGATGAAATACCGTTGTGCAATGTCTAGAAATTGTTAACCGAATATTCATGAACATTCTTCCTGAAAAGCGTATGTGGACGGCCATTTTAATATTCAAGGGATGTTTGAGTTCGATTAACCTTGTTTTTAAGTTCACGTTATGCATAGGAAGGCTAATCGGGTCTGAACTTGCAGATTAAAGTGGGATCCGAACCACTATGTGCCTCCACATTGCCTCTCCGTATCCCACAAAGTATTTAATTACGACAGCGTGTCTACAGAAAGTAACTTTTTCCTTACCTTTACTGAACATTATAATTGATCTGCCCCTCCTCCCTAAACAGGGGTGCCATCACTCAAGACCACCCCTAAAATCGTTCATCATAATTGAAAATATCGCGTGGATCCCACTTTAAACTGTAGGTTCAGTCCCGATTAGCCTTAGAGTGCATAAAGTGGACTTAAAACACCAAATCAATCAATCGAGAATATCGCTTGTCTTGTAATGCAGCTTTAGTATAAAAACTTCATATTTATCTCATTAAAGCGCCAAATGCACATCGTAGCAATAAATTATTGCGAGCGAAGGGAGTAAGTTAATTTTTACATCCATTTTTTTTGCAGGATTTGAAGAATATTAATTTAATGGGGTGTCAATACTTTCTTAAGATCCAGAGATATTTAGTCTTTTCCTTTGGCACATTCGGGGTCGAAAATGTGTAGATGCCTTATCGCTAAATACAGTCTCCAAAATGTAATGTTCGAACTATTTCTCCTCTACAGAAATCCCTACACAATCCAAGATTTAACACTTTATCAAGTGCTTTCTATCTCCCCCTTTAAAATTCATACTCAATCCTACCACCAAAATTTCCATGCCAATTTTAGACTTACTGTTAATATTAAAGAGTGGATATTGCCTCCTCCAAAAAAATAATTCTCAGTCTCCACACCAGAATTTCCGCAACAGTCTAAGACAACAGGAATACACAAGAATTGGATACCCCTCAATTTAATGCTCAATCCCCCTCTAACTAAAGTACTCGCCACATTCTAAGACCTAGAGTTGGATACTGTCCCCCCCCCCAAAGTTTAATTCAGAATCCCCCTTAGAACCCACATGTCAATTAAGGCCTAATATGTACGAGATCGATATCCCCCCTTTTCGATAATGCCCTAAACACTTTCATTTCTTCATCTAATGGATTGAATATGGTGCATTTAAGGTGTAAAATTTTTACATATATTTTGGAAGATATATAAATTTTGAATTTCATATTACATTTATATTTATATTTATATGTGTATTTGAAGGAACACCCCCCCCCCCCAAAAAAAAATCTCGATGCCGTAACCTGCGCCATAAAACCCCTCTGTGCGCACCCCTGCCCGGTGGCCTGAAACATAATTGTGCAGGTGCATATGGCATTTCGTAGAAGAGAGATCTCATCTGGAAATCACAAGCATGGCAAGAGAACGCTGCTTGTCAGTTCCTTACGTTTGCAGAAGAAGGTGTGGCGTGGAAGGATATTGAAGTGCAAGGAAGCGTTTGTTTGATATGCAAACCAAGTGATGATGTGCTAATCCCGATTTCCATAATTCGATACCTGGCGTAATTCCTCTCCTGATGAATTGCAAAGTCTTAACAAGCGCCAGAGGAAGTTTGAGAAGCGGAGACTTTTGATGGTAAATTATATTTTTAATAACGAGATCAGGGGCCTTAACAGGTTCCGAGTTCCCATGGAACACCTCAACCGAAATCAAGGCCGTTGAATGGGAAACGCGATCGATGGAAACTAAAATTCTACTCTAGGAGAGTAAAAGGAAAATCGACCAACATTTATTAATATTAACCGTATTAAAAGAGAAAATAATTTTATTGTGTTTATTGTTTGTCATAAATCAGTTCAAATACAGGGTGTATCATAAGCAATAGCGCAAACTGACACAGCTGAAAGTACACGATAAGAGAAGCAAAAAAGTCTCTGTAAACATGTGTCTGCAATAGGGCATTGCATGTAGGTATGGGAAAAAAAATATTTTTAAAAATTATATGGTGCACCCCTCCTATGTTGTTTCTACTGGGAAAATATGAATGCATACCAAATTTTAGGTCATTTGGCGATGTTTTGACCCCCGCCCAACACGATTAACTGATTTAGTTTATTAATCATCGTTTTCCTACACTCAAATCATGACAAATATGTTTGCAATATAAGACAGTTTATTATACAGAGAAGACAAACTACATATATAGTAACTAACAAGTATGGTAATAGTGTACACACAATCATATGAAATCACTTTACTGGATTTATGGTTTTGTGGAGGAGAGTGCTGTTAAGTTCTTTAATGTCTCTTTTTGAAAGTTGGGAATTTTTTTGCGGTGATATTCGACCACTTGCAATAAGAACTGTTTTTGTGTTTCATCATTGGTAACACTAGTTGAGAAGTCTTGGATTAGTTTCACAGCCCGTTCCGACAGATCATTCACCACTTTAACATGCCGCACATATGTCTCAGCTTCTTGGTAATTGGGATCATTATGCCATTCACTAACAGGTTTCTTAGCCAGTCGTCGCCAATTTCCATACTGTGAAACAAGAACCAGGATTTAGGCCCAATAGGGGATGATAGTTTTGTACTGTGGCTAAGAATAGGAAAAGTTGGATGGCCCCTTTCAAATTCTTTTGGTCGAGGAATTCGGAGCAATGTTCGAGCAATCTGCTGCCGTTCTGAAGAGTAAAGTCTGTTTGAAAATAGAGAGACACACAGCACATTCTTCGGTTAAGTACCGGAAGTGCCTTTCCATGGCTTTTATGGCTGCATTTGCAACTTGAGGATCATGCTTGCAATACTTGTTCAAGTCATGCCATAGCTTGAGATCACTATACACTGCATCGGCACCAATGGATGAAGAGAGCCAGTTTTCAACGTAGAATAGTGCATTAAATTTGCATAGTGCTTCCAGTTTACTGATCATGTCCTTGTCATATCCTGCTTGAGCACTGAAAGCAAACATCTTTGCAGGATACAAAATGGATGGCATCCATCGAGCTTGATGCGCTGCTCCTGGTTTCAGCCAGTGTATTCCTCTTTCAGGTGTCTCACCCAGAAGTATCACATCAATTCAGCACACTCCCGAAGGTCAGCTCGAGGTAGCAAGTTCTTTCTATTTGTAGTAGAAAGTATTCTCTTCAGTGATTGTATAGAATTTTCCATAGTGAGTTTCAAACTCCTGTCTTTGATTTCTAGGATGTTAAAACCAGCTTCTGTGTTAATAGTTGACCAAATAGAGTCTCTGAATTGAATGACATTGGTGTTTTCAGGACCTGATGTTGCACCAAACAATTCTTTGTGAACTGAACTCTGAATTCTTTCAAATATGTGATGCCGACAAGATAGCATAAACAACTTCTTGTCAAAGAGGTTTTCCAGCCTAACACAAGCTCCAATTTTCCATCCTGAGTTTGAAGCTGTAGTGTCAAAAACAAGGGATCTCACATTATCTGAAATCTCCCACTCGTTTGCGAGGAAAAACGTAGCGCTTGCTTGTTCTTCACCTGTTGTGTTTGTAATTACAGGGATACCAAGAACTTTGCCTTCTTCACAGACTGGCATACCAGATACCAAAATCGCTAGTCTTTCTTTGTTTTCTTTTTTGAAGTCTGGAACCAGCTTACCATCCCAATGTAGTGTTGAGTGCTTCGGTTCTGTGAATGTAGCCTTAATTGCTTGCGCTGATGATTTCCTAACTTCTTTACCTGCTGTCCATGTGCTTTTTATTGAAAGAGTTGCTTTTTTCAGTGGAACTCCACCTTCTGTAAAGCCTGTCTTCCATGGGTGATTAGATTTTGCTTGTAAATTGATTTCTGGGTAGATTTAAAGCAATTGATGAACTTTTTCTACGAAGTGTTGTACCTGTACCTGTTGCGCCACTGCTAGTTGAAGGAAATACAAACTCAGGATCTTCAATTGCATCAGGTTCAACATCCAAGCCATCCAAATCAACTTTATCAAATTCTAGGCTAGTACTTGTGTTTATGTTTGTCTTGGTTGAAGCTTCTTCTTAGCGACGCTTCTCCCTCGCAGCATGCTCAATTTCGTTTTCGTTATGAGATAATTTCCTCATAACTTTTGCAAAGTATTTCTTATCAAAAACACCTAACTCCATTTTTCCACATGATCTTTGATCTTCTAAGAATTGCACATCTTCCAGAATCATTTTTCTAGTCCTACATCTGTCATGTTCTATAATAGAAATAGCATTGTCATGTGCTATGTCAAAGAGTAGAAGAAGAGATTTGAGAAAGCTTTCACTCTCAGCTGGGAAGTTCTTCCTTGTTTTATGTTTCCGAAGATTTTCGTCTTGTACAATTAATTTATTGAGTTTTGCTTTGGAATGTCCTGCTCTGACAGGCGTCACTGGAATGCCAGAAAGCTCCCAAAACTTTTCTCCCTTCAGGATAACGAATTTTATAACATCATCCCTTTTATCTTTCTGCATGGGTCCACGATTGAGAAAAACAAAGTAGCGAAGCACATCCTTGTTGGTGGGCAGTTGAGATCCTTTTTTTGGGGTCAAATCTTGCAGTAAATTACTTAAGAGCTACGCTTCAGACATTTCTCTATCATCCTTTCTAAGTTCCGGGCGGTTTGGTGTGGATGAAATTGAAGGAACTGCTTCATGAGGTGGTTCTTTTCCCATATTTTCACTCATTTCTGCCTTGGTTACAACCTATAAAACAAAATATAAAAGGTTACAACTTGTTACCATGTTGTCAATGTCCGTAAAATGAAAAAAAGTATATAAAATTACAAACAACAGAACAGACAACTATTTTTGAGGTGGGCGGGGGTCAAAACATGGCCTACAGACCTGAAAATTTGCAGGCGATTATGTTTTAATAATAGTAACAATATGGCAGGGGTGCACAAGAAACTTTCGAAAATAAATTTTTTTGCAATGGCCTAGTCTGCAAACATGTGTCGAGATAATTGCGAATGTGTGGTTACAAGCCGCCACCGACTTCATTGTTTGTAAACGTCGTCCTAGTTGGTAAAATGCTAAAAATGCAGTAAGAAATGTCATTGGAGATCTCAATTGAACATTCTACTTACTTTAACAAGGAATACAGTACGCTAGTATGTTACATGTTACAATTACTGTACACTCGTACCTGTTAAAGGAGGTGTCCAAAGTGTCGGAACACGCAAGGAGTAAAGCACTTTGTGTTTACAAAATGCAATCAGTGGCGGCTTCTAACCACACATTCGCAATTATCTCGAAAGCGGCTCGTTTGCAGACCCATGTTTACAGAGACTTTTTTTTGCTTCTCTTATCGTGTACTTTCAACTGTGTCAGTTTGCGCTAGTACTTATGATACACCCTGTATAACTGAACACGTAAAAATTGTTGTCTTTTCAGTGCATCCTCGGGACTTGTCGCTTAATCTTAACTCACTCTAACTCTTTACAAAACGGAGAGAAGATAAAATATAACTCCAGACAAGAAAAATGTACTTCCAGTGACGGAGATTTGGGAGGGGGGTCATTTCCCCCCACCAACGTTTTGCAACTTTTGTCCCCACACCATGCTAACCTTACGAACCAAGCTTGCCCCGCACTTTTTGAACCTTGCCTCCATGGTTTTGGAACCCAATCGCTGCCACCGTGTATTTGTTATTTAGAAATAGATTAACGAGTAGTAGCAAGTTGACGAAGATACGACATTAATGTTTACTTATAAATTTAAAAGGCTTTTAGCAGTTAGTTAATTACAGGGAATTGATAAACGAAGCTCTCTCTGATCTTTCATTACACAGTATTTAGATCCTCGAACACACATGCATACAGCACAATATCACACACGCTAAGGACGAACAAGTATATTTATATTTTTTTTACGAGTTTTAAAATGTACTGAACCTTAGGCTGTAATGCATTTTCTTCCACTAAACAATCCATTACAATTTGTCCCTGCAATTGAATCTGGGATCGCAGTCATGAAATGGTGGTAACGTCGTCGTGTTCAAGGTGTTCCGGATTCGATACCCGGTAGAGACACGTAGTCGCTCGGATTTCACTTTAAACTATAGGTTCAGTTCCGATTAGCCTACCTGTGCATAAAAGTAGAATTTAAACAAAAGCACAAACACAAAACTACAAATCTCAAACTGAGCTTCCTGAAAACTTGGATCGCAGAAAGAGTCAAGAGAATTACGCTTCAACACCCAGCGATAAATTGTAGGTCTGCTTGAATTTATTACTCAGTACCAGCATTAGCCGGCAACGGTGAATGATTTTCCGTTGAAGTAATATGTATAATTTATCCAATATCGTCTATAAATTTTCGTGTCATTCTGAACAATTTCGAGAAGCCACTTTACTTAAACATAGGTTCGATATTTATTTTTGTTATTTATCATCGCTTTCCTGACCCTTTTGCTAATCGCGACGATAAGGATAAGTGATTATATGATGAAATTTGTGATGGGACACTCACAAAGAAGACCCATGCAAAGGTCGGGTTTCGATTCCGGACCTAGAGTTCTAGAGCGCAATGCTAATATCTCCATCACGGTGGCCGGCGCTTAAACATAGGTGTCGCGTATGAAAGGAAATGTGGAAGCAAGGCAAAGAATAATTATGGTTCAAGTTAATTTGTTATCTGTTATGGATGATAGAGTGTGATGGTGTACTTACTACCTATTGGATGTCGGTCCACCAATCAAGTGTCGTCAAAACTCTCGATCTTCGAGGCGCCGCGATGTTATGTGCTTACATGTTTGTACACCTTTATACCCGACCATTTTCTAAATATTTCGCATTATTTCCAGATATGTCACATCAATATTTCCCAGATTAAATTATTCTGTAAATATTTGGATATGGTGTAAATTTAACGGTTCAGTGCAGGGTCATTCGAGGAACGTTACCACACCTTAGAAAGAATTGGCTGAGAAAACTACATTTTTAAGTCTAATGGTATGGTTATATATTTGTCCCAACCCTAATTTAGTTTTTTTTCCATGGATCACTTTACAATTTCTGTAAATGTAACTCGACCGAAATTTGACCCATTTCGTAAAAAGATTCGTGTGACCATCTCTCCTAAGAATTGAAGGCGAGATACCCCACGTGATAAATATTGTTTAAAGAAAGTAAATCGAAATACGTAGTTTAAAATAGTTTTTCATTGCGAGAAACATGCAATATTATCAAAAGCAATATTTTTGAGCATGAAGAGCAAAATATTCTAAAAGCATTGCGTGATTTATAAAGAAGAGAAAAATTGAAAATTTGTCGACATATTAGTTCTTTTCAAATAGAAAATAGAACATGCTTCCAAAGTAGACTTATTCATATTCTTCCCAGGCTTGTTCAAAGTACATTATTTTTCTTTTAGTCTCACAAATATTACACCTATCACATTACAACGTGCATTTTTTTTGTGTCTGCACTTCTAACAGTCTACCTTGGATATTGCTTTTCCAACTCTTGTGTTATGAGAATTCAAAACACTTGAATTCCATTCCTAATTGTGAGTCTACGTTTTCTTCGTCAGATGAGGATTCCAGAGCATTGGTTCCTACATTATTGTCATAATTTATTTTATCAACTTGTATTCTCCATGGTGCACATTTCCCCGTAATCGACGATTTTTTGCTCTTCGTATGTAATATCTTCGATTTTACTCAAGATTTTACAAAGTTCTTTTATTTATTATTTTTCTTTTAAATTATTACAAATATTCATTGAAAGTAACTTAAGATTAAAAGAAGGTGGAACATCTCTTCTCACATGAATGTAGCGAGGCAACTCTTGTTTATCTAAAAGTAGCATCTAAAAGGAAGTCGGGTCTTCCCCGATGGCGCAGTCGCCTTGTAATCAAGGGGTCCCGGTTTCGATACCCGGTGGAGGCACATAGGGGTTCGGATCCCACTATAAACTGTAGATCCAGTCCCAATTAGCCTTACTGTGCATAAAGTGGACTTAAAACACCAAGTTAATCAATCAATAAAAGGACGGCGCATTTGTTCTTTTGTCTAAGGAGGGATGCCCAGCTCTATCGTAAGTACGACATGGGCGTGAAATCGTAGGAATCCATTTCTTTGTATTTACCACAAAATGTCAGCACAGAGAATAATAAATACATGCTTACAGGGTGAAACCAATTATAAGGTAATAATCACAACCGAATTAAGTGTAACAGCTCACTCGAATTAGTTCCTAAATTCAAATACTTAGTATTAATATTAACAAATGAAAATCATAACAAAATACAAATTGAAACCAGAGGTAATACTAGTTTTCTCTCTTTTCATAAATTTGTATCCTCTCATCTAATTCATAGGGAAGATTGTAAAAGTTAAAATATTATAAACAATAATTTAAATTTGGTTATGTATGAACGTGTGATGCAAAAGGAACATATATCAAGAATATTTGAAAAAAAAAATCTTAAGAAAGGTATTTGGACCTAAGAGAGAGGAAACAGCAGGTGAGCGGAGAAGATTACATGATACTGAACAGCATAATCTACATTGATCTTCCTCGATATTACAACAATAATTATATCACGAAGAGTCGTTGGGCAGGTCATTTGGCACACACGGAGGAGGATCATAAAAGTTTCCATTATCCTTGTTTAGAAAGCTGATTACAAGAAACTTGTAGGACGAAAAGGACCAAGTTGGAAGGGTAGTATTAAAACAGATGTAATGAAATCGGTGAGGATGGTCAGGAGTTGATTGATTTTACCCAGGATTAGGACACATGGACAATTGTAATGTTGTTCCAATAGATTTTAGGAATGCCAGAGAGTTAGTGGTATCAAAACTGTTTATTCAAGTAGGAAGTAACATGACCCATGCAACAAAACATAAAATTGTCTCCCTACCCAAAAAAGGTTTCTGTTTGTGGCCCAACTGCAACTCACATAAGAAAATCTATCTATAATTAAATTTTCATCAAAATTATGCTGCACTTATTATCTGACTTTACGTACATTCAATAAAAGTACAGAAATAAACGGAGGAATTTCATCCTTTTAGTTACAGCACTCATCAGATCAAAGAGAAACACTAAAGCATTTTTTTTACTGAATATCAAATTATATGCTTTAACTTGACTCAACTATCATGCACAGAGTTTAAGTGCGTATATGTTCTTCTTGTTCACTATCGCTGTTAAAAATTCTTCACCCATGTTTGTACGAGAAGTAAGTAAATGGAGAAACGTGGTGGTTTTTGAGTCACCTCATCCAGTCTGACTTTAAAGGACTTCTCTCCTCATACGGTCACTTGCTTCCTCCTGTGCTAACAGTCACAGTAAAAAAGGTCACCACTGAATAAACATGTAATTCAACAGAATATGCTAGGCCACAGGACGTTATGTATCGTTTGCTTTTCTCTTCTGCATAGAACCAGAAATCACATCCATGTGTATATTGTGAAACATTTTCTTTTGTAACATATGAAGCATTCCACCGAATAACGCTGTAAGGCACATTTCAGTGAATGCGAGAAAAACGGATAAAACCTGTAGTATGTTACTGGAAGACTCGATATGCTAACCAAGGCAGAAATTTATTTTATTATAAAACATAAACTAAAGATAACGTTTTAACCTTCTAGCAAGGTCTTCTTCAGACTCTGCACCAAGTACAAATGTAACAAGGTACAAAACAGGACGATATATATTATGACGGTTATTGTCATATGGTATCATGATATTATAAGAATGTAATGAATGCTGAGAACATTTAAATATTTTACTTACGTCCGTAAACCGGTACATTACGAAGTTCAGAAAATAACGCTAGATGGCACTATTTGTAATTCATTATAAATTGTAAAATTTTAAAATCACATTGTTCGTGAATGTTATTTCGAAGTTAAATTCAAAGTCATGGTATTGCAAGTGCCTTTGTAACAAGTTTTAATCTCTTGTTGTTGTAGATCTCATTGTCATAAAATTTACCGCCAAAAACAGTTTGCTTTCGCTATGCACAAGGACATTTTGTTGTGACGGCGGCTGCACGCAAGGACAATTTGCAGTGATGGCGAAAACTTATAAAATTTACAGTGTAGCATTCTCCATTATTGTGCTTGAATAAAATAACTATAATCAATTAAGTCTTTATGACATTCAGATAATTAATACATACATATATGAATATTTGTACTTAATATTATGTTCAGTAGAACTTCTGGTGTCACGCGGAAAACGTGATGTAAAAAGGAGAAATAAAAAACACGAAGGAGGAAAAAAGGAAGAAGCCGGTGTAGAGGTGAAGGAGAGAAATAACGGAACCATGTGGGAAGGAATCCTCATTGTTTAGCTTACGGAAGATAAGTGTTCGACAGTGAAGGAATGTACTGCACTTTGTACAACAGGAGATCGGCCGTTGGATCGAGCAATGAATGGAAGTAAGGTGATGCGATTAGGCAGTTCCATTACAAAGGTAGGGTGTGAAAAGGATCACGTGACCCACCGTTTCAGGAGGTAAGCTGCAGCAGTTTAATCACTTTTCATGAGCTCATGTTTATATACTTCAAAGGTAGATCTATCTAAAGTACGTTTCGAATAAAGCATGCTAGCGTGTGTATCTAGTGTGGAAAATAAATCGAAAATTTAGCGTTCCGTATCTCGTGGTTGACAGCTAATGGCGGGCGATGCCGTTACATGTAAAATGGAGTTTTCTCTAATAATTTGAACATGATCTGATACAATACATCCAGAGAACCTTGAATAAGTGCTTATCCTTATAATTTTAAATCTGGGTAGTAATCAGAGACAAAAGGTATTTTATTGCGTCTGAATATTTCAAGGTCACATGTCGTAATGCAGGTATGTAGTCGGCAGAAAGACGAATTAGTGAAATTTGCACGGTTAGTAAGAAATGTGCAATTGCTTGAAATTGTCTGTGTAAAATTATCTGGGTTAATTATTTGAACTTGACGAATTATAACCTTGAATGAGGCGATGTTGCCAAATCAGACGCACGGTGAAGATATTTAATTCTAATTCAGCTGTTCGTACTAAACTCAGTTACGAGCTGAGTGCAAGTGAAAATATAAACAGCTCCTGTTAATAATCAGGGAGAGGTGTAATTTCTCATATGAATAAATGTTTAAGTATTTCGAAACTCCTATTTCATTCTATATATGCTTACAAAATCGGTATGTGATAATTGCATGTTGACATATCTTAATATTGTGTGTTTTCTTTCAGAGGGAAGAACTTTGTGTGTCTTGCCAACGTAACTCATATTATTTCATGCTGGTAATTGGTTTGACAATCAGCTAGGGAAAGATCAGGTTGTTGGGTTACTACAAAATTTGGTATTCCGTTAGACAGGTTTGAACAGTATGGAAGTAGACTGGATAAAACATGTAAACTGCATCACATACATTTGTATTAGCTCTGAATTTGATATCCAAGACTGAATTATATGGTGGCTGACAGGCATATTCTTATTTGAATATTGATCTTATTAAGTAAACTTATATTGTTCACATAAAAGGAATCCCTTTCGAGGTCAGTTGTTCTCCACAGTATACAACAAATCAGCGCTGCCGGCGTTACTAGGTAGGACTCGTGGGAGCTATCTGAAACATAAATTTGAAGTTGCTGTAATTTTGGTGTTGAGAGGATTGTTTGGATGCTCTCATGACGTGATTGGTGCAGGTGGCCCTCGCCTCTGATTACGGAGACATTAATTGAGTTCTGGACCATCGTAATATATACACAAACATTACTCCTCTCCAAACTATTAGAAAGTTGTTCTGCAACATTCTAGCAGGTGGCTTTCCCTTGTCAACTGTACTTTCACCTAAAAGGCTAAACATATTTTTTTCCATCTAGAATGTGGTTGGACTCTTTATCTCACGCTCTTTTTCCTTCATTCTTCTTCCTTCTTCTCTCCTCTTTCTCTCTTGTCCTTTCCACTCTTTCTAACACCTTCAAGGGTATAACCATTTTAAGGGCAATGGAAAAAAAACAACAGATAAATCAATTTTCTGTCGTAGGCGTGCCATTTCCTGTCATGTTGATTCTATACAGGACATTACAACATGCTTCCTTTCGTTTTTTACATTTGACACTTCCATTCTCCAAAGCATATGTTTTTGTACATTTTCATTTGCATGTCCAGACACGTCAATAAAACCAGTCAAGAACGATCGGGGAACGCAAACAGTTTGTGCGTGTGTGTTTTGTCAACCTGAGAGTTCACATCCTTGCCGCTAGGCGACACTCAAATCAGCCACATCACTCACAGTGTTTTTTGCAATGCTTTGGCCCCCAAGATCACGGGATCTTACACCGTGTGACTTCTTTTTGTGAGGTTTCATCAAAGACATGGTATTCGTCTCACCGATGCCGCGTGATATCGCAGCCCTAAGGGAGCGATAGACACTATCGACAGGCCCATGTTGATCCGAGTGTGGAAAGAACTAGAATATCGTGTCGATGCGTGCTATGTCACCTGTGGTGCATACATTTAACATTTGTAGGTGTTAAAAGAACTCTTTGAGTTTCTCGTTCGTTCTGGACTGGTTTCATTAACGTAAGTTCAATACTTAACTTGCAATACATTTATATCAGAATGTAAACATGTAGAAATTATTCTACATTAAAGTTAAAACATGCTTTATTTTTATGATTCAGAGAACCAGTTCTCTTTCTTTGTGGTCACGATTCTTTCGTCAGCTATAAATTCACTGCAGTCACCCAGAGCACTCCTCCGCAGTCGTATTTCTTCTGTGTGGGCTCAGCACGAACAGGGC
The DNA here is from genome assembly GCF_977018435.1 of Lepisma saccharinum. Classification (NCBI taxonomy): domain Eukaryota; kingdom Metazoa; phylum Arthropoda; class Insecta; order Zygentoma; family Lepismatidae; genus Lepisma; species Lepisma saccharinum. The sequence goes on from NC_139242.1 coordinate 11,844,685, forward strand.
AAAAGAGTGGAAGAACTAATGTTTCGTTACAAACAACTAATGATGCTTCCACCTCGTTTCCGAGACCAATTTGTGCTTCCGCTGCAGCCTTACAAGCACCACTGCAGACACGATGGCAAAAGAATACCAATAACACCGTTCTTAGGAGTTTTATCTTGTCACATTCTGTAAACTCACAGCAAAGCTTCTTGGTGGAGAAAGAGATGAGAGCTAATAATTCATATGACGTCATCGCTAGATGCTATTTATAACATTGCTCTCCGCGTACAACTACATATTCCTCGCATGTGACAATTCTTTCAGTCAGAAAGACTGCAATTGCACAGAATTTGGGCGTCTCGTAATTAATCCGTGCACCAAATAGAATAAGAAAAAACATTGTAGCACAAATAGACTACATATCACTTTTATTTCCTATATCAGGCCCCTGCAGAATTCTGATTTTAATTTTTGTTATTTAACGTCGCCCTTTTGGCTAATCACGACGATGAGGATGAACTGACGACGGGACACTCACAAAGAACGCTTACGCCTAGACGGGGAATAATACCCGGAACCTCTGTCATCGTAGAGACTTGTGTTATTCACTCGGCCTCAAACTTTAATATGCCCCTTAGGCTAATGTACTTATTGAAACAAAGATATGAGAAAAATATTTCTTCTCTTTTTAAAAGATAATTAAAATAATATTCAGAGATAGTACCTACGATGAATCTTGCCCGCAAAATGGTTTTGAATTTAACTTATCCTCTCAATTTTGAATGCAAAAAACATTCCACTTCTTTCTGTAGATGAATCGAGTACTTTAAGAATTGCTAAGATTATACAAGTGCCATATTTAGCACCTTGTCTACTTGCTTCTATAAGTGTTTCGCCTAACTTAGTAAGCAGATATAAAGTGTTCTAATACTTATATAATATTTAATATAATATCCATTTCCTGCCGAAAGTTCTGTAAAGTGCTAGCAACTTTACCCATGATCCTTTGTTATGTTCTGGTATGTCACGTGCCATAGATCGCCTTTATGCAATACCTTTGATGGAACACTGCAGGAAGTCACATGAGGTCAGAAGAGCGGCCAATCCAGCAGTCTCTTGCGAGGGACCAGGTTTGTCGTTTAGCATCACACGGCAACCAATCCTTGCTAATTGTCTTGTCATTGTAAGTAATGAAACAAAAATAAAATGTTAGTGAGGCATTGTGAGTAATGCAAAGAAAAGGCTTCAATTTGTTTTATGAACTGGGAAATTTATTTAAGCATTTTACCTGACATGTTTGAATTACAATTACAATTATTTTCATGATACATGGATACATGGCAGCCGTGTTATTTGTAGCGAAAAGTAGCATGTCTAAATGTGTTTCAAAAGAAAAAGTCCGTACATATTTGCATCCCCACTGCACTTGCAAAAAAGGCGGTATCTCTATAGGTTAAAAAGTTCTGTCTCAACTAAGTTGAGTCTGTAGGAGACTTTGTAATGTAATGTAATAATTATTTTCATTATTATTTATGTTCAACGTGTTTAAGGGATTCGTTTTCAAATACACTGCTCGCCATTAAAATTGCAACACCCAGAAGGAAATGAGATAGAAACACGAAATTTGGCAAATATGTAGTTCATAATAAGATAAGAAAATGATTACAGTTAGAGCTCGGTGGTGTGACATGTGACACGTAGAACATGGTTGCATAACCCCAAGGAGCTAGTAGCGTGTACAGCCTCCACGGGCGGCAATAACTGCTGCAACACGGCGAGGCATGGACAGAGTGAGTCTATCGATGTCTGCTTGCGGTATGGCGTCCCAAGCAGCTTCCACACGGTGCCAGAGGTATTCAACATTACGTGCCGGAAACCTGAGTTGGGCCAGCCGGCGACCCACCATGGACCAGACATGTTCAATTGGCGACATATCCGGCGAACGTGCTGGCCAAGGAAGCAGGGGCACGTGGTTAGCTTCCATAAATGCGAGGACATTCCTTGCAACATGGGGGCGCGCATTATCCTGTTGAAAAGTGGCATTATGCAGTGCATGGATTAATGGGACAGCAACAGGGGTGAGAACCTGTGTGATGTACCGTTGGCTGTTCAATGTCCCTTGAATGCGTACGAGACGCGAACGAACACCTATGGCGATGGCACCCCATACCAAAGTAAGTATATATATAGTTGAGAAAGTAGCGCAGTCTTCCCTCTCGAAGCTGAAAAAAGAGGGTCGTGGGCGGTCCCAACCCTGACGTCACTCACGGGACAGGAGTGACGCTGTCACTGGCCTTTCCGCTTGTTATAGGATCTGCATTTGTGTGAGGGAACATGAAAGTGCCCCATGTTTCCTTTTTCTGTAGTGATAGTAAAGATTTTTTTTGCAACAACAATAACATTTCAGGAAAATGCCGCGCAATTCTGCTGTTGCTTTGTGCCCGAACAATGCAAGAAGTAGGTGTAAGCAGGCACGAAAGTTTTCGGTTTAAACTAGATTAAATGAGGATTTTGGTTTCTTGGTGTGAAATAAGATAATGTGACGATAATTTAAGGATGGAAATAATTATCGAGGCAGACGGAGAATGTTCTGTAACCCTGATATTGATAATAGCACGCATCCAAAGTGGGGTATAAGGGCCTTGACCCCCTTTCTCCAGGAATTTTTTCAGTTTACATTGGATAAAATTAGGCTTTCGGCTTCTTCAATAATTTTACAATAATTTAAGCATAGAAATAATTATCAATAAAAGACTGAGAATGTTCTACAACCCTGTTATTGTTACTAGCGCGTATCCAAGGTGGGGATCAGGTGGCTCGAGCCCCATCAGGAAATTTTTCAGTTTATACTATTAAAAATTAGATTTTTATCTTCTTGAATAATGTGACGATAATTTTAGGAGAGAAATACTTATCAAGGCAAGACGGAGAATTTTCTATAACCCTGTTGTTGATAATATTGCACGTAAACTTTTCTTGCTCTTTGTCGTAGCGAACTTGAGCTCTATGTAGAGACTTGTCAGCATTTGGAAGCTGAACAACAAAGGTAGCTAACTCCACACGTAGGGCAATTCGTTGTAATTTCTAATATCTGGAAGACGCGAGAGGGAATGTTCTTGAATAAGAGGAGTCGAACTACTGGCAATATTTATGAATCGTTTATCTGCGGAACATTCTAGAATATAATGGGGATATAAAGATGCGTTCATTAGAACCATTCCTAAATAGATATTCTTTGACTGGATGGTGGATCCAATGAGAAAAATGGCGTTGTCTCTGACGTCATTTCATTTTAAGCGTTCAATTCAAGGACTTGTAGATGATGTATTTGATCGCGTACAAGGCGCTTTATTTCAGTCTCCAATACGAAATGATAAAAACTTTTGGTGACTTGATTTTAAAAAAATGTGTCCGCGATAACGAGTGGCGTTCCCAGGATTTTCGGAGGGAAGAGTGGTTACGCATACTATTTTTGGTGGTCAGTCCTCATTTTGCCATCTTTTCCTGTCTTTGACGTTCATTTTTTAAAGGAATACTGGGTCAAATGGGGCTATGACAAACACACATACTGAGATGGTTCCTGCACACAAAGTTAGAGCATGGAAACAGAGGAGTCAAGTGGTAAAAAAGTCCCGATTTCACGTTCAAAGTGTAAGAGGTTAGATCCTGTTAACTCCAAAACAGCGACAAATTTTTTACATAGCATTTACTGGATTCCGATTACGAACGGAACTTAAAAGCAGAACTGCTGAGCATTATCTGTAGACTGAAGCTTAAAAAAAACAAAAAAAACACTGTACCATGTTTAAATTTGCCTGGTTGTGTGGTGAATTGTAGTAGTGTTCAACAGTCAAATGACATAATTGATCGAAGTGGATGTGCCAATAAACGTCAGATTCGAATGCGAGCAGTGGAAAGACTTGAAGAGTTGTCTCCTCGCAAAAGAATTTGCATAGCACATAATTCAGAGACTTTGAGTATTGGAAATATACCAAATATGCCCAATCTCCAACAAGATAGTGTGTTGAAACTCTGAAAAAGAAATTAAAATGTGCTGAAGAACAAATAAAGCAACTGCAGACACTACAGGGTAAAAGTGCTAAAAAATCAACTTTTAGATTATGAAGCATGAAGTTGTAATGTCTCGGACCCAGTGATTTATCCACCAACTTCGCCCTAACACCCCACACATTTTTTTAAAAAGCACAACTTTGTGGTCACTTTGGCTCTAAATATAACTTTTCACCCCATAAACAAGAACTACAGCGCCTTAACAAGAACTTACACCACTCAAACAGAAAATTCTGAACAAACCTCTTTGCTCCACCTCCGAGCTGGCTTTCCCGCTTTTCATTACATGTTAATGCTATTGATAGTTAACCTTCAGCGACACAGTTTGCAAGATATAGTCTGCTCTATACATATACATTTACTTACACACACACACACACGTCAGAACATTTATTCGATTTTTAAAAGAAATTTATTTCCGAAAACACGGAAGAAGTGTGAATTCCTATGCCATTGCTGGTGCTCGTCTTTGAGATGTCCCGTGGCTGACGTCATCCGTGAAGATTTACGAATGGTTCCGAACTTTTCCGAACGCCAGACTGCACCTCCCTGCCCCATACCATGATACCCAATGAAGGCCCTGTGTGATGATGCATGATGCAGGCGTCATGAAGCCTAGTGCCACGGTGCCGCCGCACGCGTGTACGTTCCTCATGATGTTGTATACAGAAGCGGGGTTCATCAGAGAACACTACAGCATTCCACTCCGCCATCCATGCACCGCCGTCTTGGCACCATCTCAGACGCAAACGCCTATGCTCTAGCGTCAGAGGAATCCGGAACAGTGGGCGCCGGGAAAAAAATTCCCCGGTTCGCCAAACGACGAAGCACGGTTCGTGGGGACACTGGACGTTGTAAAATATCCCGTATTTCATGCGCAATCCTCGTTGACGTGACCGTTCTGTCTGTAAGGGCCATGCGTATCAGACATCTGTCCTCTCGTTCCGTCGTCCGACGCGGACGTTGTGAACCTCTACGTCGCTCTACAGTGCCTTCCTGGACCCACTGGTTCCAAACACGGATCACTGTCGATGCATTCCGTCCTACACGGGCACCGATCTCACGGTAGGATAATCCGCATTCACGGTATGCAACAATTCGGCCGCGATCGAACTGGGAAACCTGCTGGAATCGCTGCCTTATTCGACGACGTGGCATTGCTGACCGATTTTAACACACTACACTCACGACCATGCACTTTCACTGCTCTTCTGCACCTATCTGACCTGCTACACGTACCACTTACCAGATGGCGTGGCAGGCGCACATGACGCATGACGGCCTTGAACACCTAATCATTTCCTTCTGCACCTCTCCTCTACACACTGTGCACATTTCGTCCGATTCCGATTACTCCTTCTGGGTGTTGCATTTTTAATGGCGAGCAGTTTATAATACGTGCTCTTGAAGATTCTGCAAGTTGACTCGAGAACAGGCAATGTTCTGAAGCACAATACTCCACTTGACAACTAAAATTGCGTGAAAGTTGAGCCTCCTAGCAGAGATACAATATATGTATGAAGTGTGTTTCCCAAAATATCCATGCTTTGAAGCTTTGTCCAAACATTTTAGTCGTCTAAAACGCTCATTTTTTAGGCTGTGCTCTCTTTCTCTCTCTCTCTTTCTTCCTCTCTCTCTCTCTCTCTCTCTCTCTCTAAGCTAATTGCTAAACTGATTGAGAAACTGAGAAACTTGATAATATATTATTCAGAATTGAAATCTAGAAACGTTTGTCCAACCATTTACCAGAGAACTACCTTAAGTCGCCTACGATTTAATTATTGCTTTTTCAAAAATATTTTTAATCGTGATAGTTTTTGTACATCAGATATTAGTTATAAATTCTTCCGTTTCAGAAGTTAGTTAAACAATGTAACAATTTAGTTTTCTCAGGAAACATTTCTATACATTGTTATTGTATGTTACTACATAAAAATATATAAAGTAGAAAATACAGTTCAATGTGTCTTCAGTTCCGGTTCCTTGAGAATCGTCTGCTACAAATGTCTGTAATTGCAGAAATGGGGAAAAACATGTGCTGAAACAAAATCCTCTGAAAACTGCAGAAAGCGCCGGACTGTTAGGATCATGAGAACGAGTGAAACGTGTGTGATGTATGTGTGGAACTTACAATTCAAGTGGGAAGCAAGAGGAAAATATGCAGCATACTAGTACTTTGAGGGATTTTTGCAGTGTTTTGTAGTAGAAAGACATAGTAAATTGGTGTACCAAAGTAGGAAATTTTGTGACAAAACGTATACATTCCTGGTCAAAGTATTGTTTATCTTATTTTAAAAATCTTTTAGGCCTCCCCGATGATGCAGTAGTAGCGTCGTCGCCTTGTAATCAAAGGGTCCATGGTTCGATTCCCGGTGGAGGCACATAGTTGTTCGGATCCCACTTTAAACTGTAGGTCTAGTTCCGATTAACCTTATTGTGCATAAAGTGGACTTAAAACACAAAATGAAACAAACAAACAATTTTTAAAATCTCGTAGCGAAACTGCAAACAGCTTGTGCAATAAACAACAATTTTCAATGATTTATGCAGGTAGTAATGTTTAATGTGAACATGCAAGTTGTTTGGCTAGAGCAAAGCTTGTGAAACACGTGATCACGTGCAAATGGAATTTGCACAAGTGAATACTTGTGAAGTTAATAAATTATGAAATTTGTTAAGATTTTTTCCAAAGAACTTACTTAAAAATTGGTCGAAATCTTAGTGTACAGATATGAGCAGCTTGTAAATTATTTTATTTGTGTAGACGTTTACGTTATGAAGCAGGCCCGTACACAGGAGGGGGGGACCATGACCCCCTCGAGCCATGAAAATTTTTAATTTGAACGTATAAAAACCAATAAATATTACGTTGATGATTTTCCAAATTTTGCATGAATTTCTATTTTGTCCTTGCACAAATGAATAGGTTGTTTCTGGACAGAGGCAGGCTCTAGAAGTCTGCAGTCTGCAATATTGGGCTATTTTAGTTCTATAACCATTAATGCAAAGAGCTATGAAACGTTCTGATTTAGTCGGGACAGTCCATTCCATTTGATCCATGTCCCGACCTTTTCGCCTCAGCTTGGACACTACTTGCTATAGCTAAGGGAAGAAAGACTCTTGTACCACTACGGACATTGTACTGGTTATTTGGACTTTCTGTAGAATACTGTGTACGTTATTAAAATTGTCTGAACTTTTTATGAGTCAAAAACAGTTGTTTGACACTCGACAAATAGGAACCCCTTCATTATTGAATGGTTTCTTCTATTACAGTATCACAAAGGTTTCACATAATTAGAATAGAGGCGAATTTTCTATACTCTTTACATAATGGAAGAAAGTATCTCAATGACTGCAATACAAAACCAACCATATAAGGGTTGTATAATATAAGAGAAAATTTATTTAAAATTTGCCTATGGGTCTGCTCCCCCCCTCAAAAAAATCCTGGGTACGAGCCGGTTATGAAGTAGATTTGAGTTGTTGTTTTTTTTAAATCACACTTCAATACAGCCGTCGTTTATTTTCTTTTTGTTATTTCTCTTGCTTTTATTAACAATGCACTGCACACATTTGCAGCACATTTAATTGCCCCTAATATAGTAGACTTTCTATTGTCCGCCATTCGTAAATATTTCAAACAAAACACAGTCGACGTCGTTCCGAAAGTCAGAATAATAACTACTTTCACCCTGTTTCGTTCGATTCGTGCGTTTCGTTAGGACTTTCGGAATGCACCCATCGTGAATTATGTGTCGTTCAAGTTTCGGCCGCAGGAGCGCTGCTTCCGTGCACTTCCACACAGTGGCGCAGGAACGGGGGGTACAGTGGTACATTGTACCCTCGCAAATTTTTGAAGGGGGGTACTGTACCCCCCTAAATCCGTAAATTGAGTTGTACCCCCTGTACCCCCCTTTGGTAATTTGACAGCAGATGAAAGGTGCTACTGTTAAAATTACCTATTATCAATTCGCCCAATAAAAAATGTATTATTGTTTATAAATTTTAAGCATTATAGTCCTTACCACAGAAATTCAAAACATTTAATTTTAAACTTATTATACTACATTGTGCTTGCTACTAGTTAGTTCATTGACCTAAGTTCATGGAAACCTCTTTAACTAGATGAAAATTGTTTAAAATGTGTGTGGAACGATGGAATCAGATTGACTCTCAGACAATTACGCTGCAGACGATTGCTGCTTTGCGTAAGGGGGGGGGGGGGGGTACACATTTCTAAAGCAGTGGTCGCGTCGATTCGAAGATAAGATACAAATCTTCATCAGAAGAGTATATGACTGACCCCATTTTCTTTTGAACATTTATAATGGAATTTTCCGAAACGGAACACTTACACGAACGAGACGAGACACGACAGACCAACTGGGGGGGGGGGGGTTACAATGCACTCCTGTACCTCACCCATATTTTTCATAAATTTGTAAGATGGTGTTGGGAAAACTATACTTAAACCTATATATTAAGATATATATTTTTTAAAAAAAAATAGAGTGCCGATTAGCCTATCTGAGAATGAGGTAAATTTGGAATAAGTTTTCATAAATTCAGAGTGGAAACCGAGAGAAAAATAAGCACAAACAAGAACGAGAAGGACCTCACCACACAGGATACAAGATGAGGCTGTGACAATTCTCGACTCATCGCATCGCGATACCATTCCTATGTGAAATGAAATCTTTCCTAGACATTTAAACAGGGTGGAATTTGCGATTTTATCAGAGGGGGGACTATTTTTTACCTATGTATTAGGTATACTTATAATTGGACATAAATTGCTTAAAATCTAATTGTGATATCGAATGCAACACAAACACAACGCCATTTTATGTTAAACTCTAAAGTCAAATTGTAAGAAAATTACATTAGTCAGATGAATGCACGAGATAAATGAGACTGACTGCAGGCTCTATTGGTAGATTTTGGATTGGATTTACAAGGTCTCTGGGAGTAAGATGGGAATATTTGATTGATTGATTTGGTTTATTTTACTTCGCATTTCTGCCACTTTTGGCTAATCGCGAAGATGAGGATGAGTGATGATGATATGATGAAATTGATGGACACTCAAAAATAACACCCATGGGCAGGCCAGGATTCGAACCTGGGACCTCAGGCGTCATAGCGCGCTATGCTAACCCCTCTTTTTTTTTTTTTTATTGTCTCATTCTGATATACAAGTTATGGAATTACATTGTTTTTGACATAAGTGTATTACTGCTATTACAATTTGTATCTCTATCTGGTTAACCTTTACATTTTTGTTTGACCTACATTAAGTATAAAGCACTAATAAGAAATTTGCATACCATTTCTTCCTTGCTTGGAGAGGAATTTTGTCGTATTGTTCTTGCAAGAAGATACTGAATTGTTTCTGAAAACTGCTCTCGTCATTGTGAAATATATATAATAAGTATTCTGTTATCAACCATTGTACTGCTCGTTGTTTTGTTGGTGGAAAGAAATTGAAATCAGGGAAAACTATATCTGTATCCGTAAACTTTGTTAATGAGGTGCTGCATATACGACTGAGCATTGTTCGCAATTTGTTCCATGCCGTGGAGGAGTTTCGGCACTTCGTTATCCTGTGGGCTAAAGAGTCTGGCACGTTGCATGATATACAGTTAGGAGAGTCACTGATTCCATATTGGTATGTCCTATCTCTTGTCACTATAACACGATGAACCACTTTGTACCATATTGATTGGCCAGCTTTTGAAAGGTGTTTGGCGGAGACATTTTCCCATATTTGTGGCCAATTATCCCCTCCGCCACGGAGTACGGCGAGGTGGGAATGTGTTTTTGATTTTCTTTGTAGATGCGAAAATCTTTAACTGCGACGCGCACATGCTTCTGCTTACATTAAAGTTTACAATTTCACATAAACGAGAAATTGACATGTCATCCTAAAACACACGCATATATCTGCATTTAATACCACTACATACGAAAATAAACCTTGGCCGGCTCTTCACATTGTCCACCAAAAATTGAAAAGAAAGAATAAACTTTTGAGGGCATGGCTTTCCTTGCTACTTCTGAGAGCTGAAGGATTTCGGTTTTGTAAATGAACCGAATGATATTACTTTCAGTACTTGAAGAGCGTCATTAGGTACAGCTAATTATATTACAAATAAATGATTTGTCATATTTTTCACAAATATTTCAAAGTTAGACTTCTTACGAGTTGATTGGGAACCATCTGAACTCATTTTTTTTCATTTTTAATACAACACCCTATAGATGTCTGAGAAAATACCAAATACATGGCTTCTAAAAGGCATTGGATATGGTACACACCTGCCATAAATTGTTTAAAGATATTTTTATGCGTAGCTATGGGACTTTTAAAATTAGAAAGAACGGAACTGAAGTGGAACTCTATATAATGTAGTTTCTATATCCAGTGGGTGGGAGATGATTATTCCTGGTTGGGGTGGCTCAAGATCCCCCTCACTCCTGATTTTCCGTTCCGTGAAATCCAAATAAGCCCAGAATGAGGTCCAGAGCTTAGCCTTATATGTTTCAGAATTGTTATCTGATTTTAAAATCTGTTTTTTTTTTTAAACAGAAATTCTAACAAAAACAATGAAAAATATTTATGCATATTTTGCATTAAATAACAGGACATTCGTGTGTGCTGTTCTAAAAGAGAATATTTCTCATGGCTTCACATTATACCTAGGTATGAAGGACGTTTTCGTGGGGGTCCAGGGGGTGCGGACCCCTTCCCCCCAAAAGACTTACCAAGTAGTAAAAGTAATTTATCAAAATATAATTGTTTAGCATTTGTTATACTCAATTTTCATCAATGCCAATACCATGCTTGAACAGCGTAACAATTAAAAGTTAGGGTGCGGCAGAAATATCTCCCGGATTTCATTTGTGAATAACAAAGCAACGATAGATGTTATGCAAAACTTTATTGCACAGTTGGAAAGAACAAGGTTTACCATTTTATTGCACATTTGCAAAGAACAGAATGTTCCAATTATTTTTTACAAAATTGCCACAAGTCACCATTTTTTGTGACATAGTTGACTTTGTTTTAAAATGATATCGTCCAAATGCCGATCTGCACGGTGTACGCATTTCTGAAGTCTCGGCCTGAAGTTCTGCATTACCCTCCTAGTCATGTCTGGTCGGTATTGCCGCTCTTTCCTGTCTGGTACTATCTTTCAGATCATTGGCTGCCCTCGGCCTTCCTTGGTAAACTTTAGCCTTCAGGTTCTCCCACAGAAAGAAATCGAAGGGTGCGAGCTCGGGGGAACGAGTTGGCCATGGAAGGTGACTTAAAAGTGAGATCAGACGCCCTGGAAATATTTCACGTAGCACGTTCATCGATACGCGTGCTGTGGCACCATCCTGTTGGAACCACACAGCCAATTTGCCACGTTCGTTCGATTGCGGCTGCAGGAAGTTGCGTAACATCCATACATAACGGTCAGACGTTACATTAACTGCGTGCCGTCTTGCTCAAAAAAGTTGAGGTTGGAGTTGTCTCGGTACATATGGGAAACAAAATGGTAATCCTTGTTCTTTCCAACTGTGAAATAAAATTTTGCATAACATCTATCGTTGCTTTGTTATTCACGAATGAAATCCGGGAGTTATTTCTGCTGCACCCTGTATACTCGATGGTTTTATCCGCTGAACTTATTGGAAGGCAAGGAATTTGGCTCATACGGCTTTGAAGGATTCCAAAGATTTATGCACACTACTAATGATAATATCCATAAAATATTAATCAGGAACTTTACTTTTCGTTAATTGGATCTAACTCCTTTTTTGTTATTCAATAAATATTCAATTCTTTTTCTATCTGACATTAAATTCCTTGCCAGGGCAGTTGTTTTTGTGCAAATCTTTTACTATCTTTTACCTATTCATGTAATAATAACAATACAATATTAATTAATGTACATATTTAATTAATTAATATATTAATTTAATTAAATATAATTATCCTAATTATTATTATTGCGACACTTGATTGGACATATATATATATATATATATATATATATATATATATATATATATATATATATATATATATATATATATATATATATATATATGGAAGGCTGAATTTTGTACCCCCCAAATGAAAAACGTTCCTGCGCCACTGCTTCCACAGCATGGATGCTACACGGATACAGCGATGCAACATGTTACACACGCAAAATCTTCATGTTTTTAGACTATCTGTCCAAATATTGCATTCGTCCAAAACATTCAAATGGTAAAAAATGACAAAAATAACTTTCGCTCTTAAAATGAAAGCTTGATTTTTCATAACTTGCAATAGTGTAGTTTAATAATTCGATAAAGCCACTGAATAATCCATTGCCAACCATTTCAGTTGAAAATGATATTGTACAGTTGTATTGATAGTATTTTCGATTAATAGCGAAATTGCTACAAAGACCATGTCAGGAAATTTAAATATGTACGTTTTGCTAGCAAATTGATTTAAAATTACGAGAGAACAAAGGAGGAGAAAAATAAAATGAAGAAAAATGCAACCTAAACGGCAAGAAATACTGAAAAGTAACCTAAAAGACCAAAAAGGCCGAAAAATGCAAAGAAATTGAAACCAAAACATTGTTTTCTGGTTCTAACTGAAGAGAAACTGACTGCTATAAGGTTTATCATTGTTTTCAATTCTTAAAAAAGATATGATTGTTCAACAACTTCCGAAATCTAGTCATAACTATTCGATATATTTGTTTTGGAAACGAAGAAAATATAGAACTCAAAACTATATTATTACGCCTTCAAACGAATGCCATTGTAGGCATTCAATCATTGATGACGTTCTTGTCAACAAACATGGAAATGTAACTACTTTTGTGGAAATTTCGCTCCCTACACAACGACGAAGTATGAAGCGTTCATACTTCACACTTCTTTGAAGTATGACTATAAATAAGAAATATGAGGGTTAATCATGCTGTAACAAAATTTTATTCTTGCGATCTCGTTTTGCAACTATCTCGGTGGTCAGAAATCACGCTCATCAACGGGTCTATTATTTCTTATGGACAATTCCTGAACGCACATACTGTCGAGGAGAGACGAGTCGCAAAATATCGATCGTTACTGCTGCTGTTTTTAATTTCATCTCATTAGCTTTTACGACGAATTTCTCTTTTACATAAAAC